>NC_064834.1:35815000-36440000 GCF_024166365.1 Elephas maximus indicus
AGGGGTTATATAATCTTTGCAACATCCCTATGTGTAGGCCCATTATTCCTGAAATAACTGTGACCAGTTTCTGCGGAGTGAGTCTTGCTCATGGTGGTCCCTGTGTGCTGCAGTTGGACTGTACTCCATGGAGTTTTAATAGTTGATTTTTTGAAAGTAGATCTCCAGGCCTTTCTTCTCAGGAACTTTTGTGTGGACTCGAATCTCCAAACTTTCAGTTAGCAGCTAGCACGTAACCATTTGCACCATCCAGGAACTCCTATTCCTGATAAAAGAGTGAGGAAAATGAAGCTCTGAGAGCTTAAATAACTTGTCTAAGATTCAAAGCTAGCCTGTGTTAAAGCTGAATTTAGATTCTAGTCCGGAGCCCAGTGCTTATCCACTCAAATCTACTGGCAAGAAAGGTGTGTCTGAATATTGTCTGTACCACTGACTAGCTGTCTGATCTTGCAGAAGTTACCTAAAAAGGGCATAGCAAATAAAATACCTGTACTATAGAGTGAGGAGGCCTGGTGGTGCACCGGTTAAGCGCTGGGCTGCTAAACGAAAGGTTGGAGGTTTGAACCCACCAGCCACTCTGCAGGAGAAAGATGTGGCACTCTGCTTCCATAAAGATTTACAGCTTTGGAAATCCTATGGGGCTGTTCTATACTGTCCTGTAGGGTTGCTATGAGTCGGAAAGGACTTGATGTCAATGGAATACTATAGCTTGGAGAGCCAAATCCATCTAAAATAATATCTTGTTCTCATATATGCCTTAAACACTCCTGTAAGGGAGGTCCAACCCCCTTCCTTTTTTCACAACTACTAAAATGAAGGGAAAAGTACCATAAAGAGAATTCAGATTTGAACCTAGATCTCAGAAGTGCCAAAGCCAATGTAATTTCTGCGTGACTACACAGAAGGATTCTCAAAGTACATTAATTGTCCTAACGAGTTGTTCTAAGTTCTGGGTTAATTTTTTTGTTTTTTTAATTTAATGAAATAAAGACTAGAACAAAAACTTAATTACAGATTTATTTCTTCATATTATCTTTCTTTTATTACATAACAGAGGGTTATCGACAAATCCTATCTTTGCTTTTGTTTGGAGAAAACTATTTTCCACAATAATGTAGAAATGTATAGGAACTTTTAGAAAGCACAAATTATAGAGAGAATCAGCAATTTTTGGAGAGCTAGTTCTGGTTTAGACTTTAAATTCAGCACTACGCAGTGTCCATTAAAATGCTTTTAACTTAGAAGCATTTGAAAGCAATTTAGCCAGCATTTATTTTATAAACTTAATAATGAAGGCCAAATAATAATCAAGATTAGAGCCTATAATTAGGAGTTCAAGGTTATCACTAAACGTACTTACATCAATGAAATTCAAAATGCAGCAATAGAATCAATAAATGTTTTAGAGACACCCTTTAAGCTGTGAAGTGATAAATGCTTAAAATTCAAATCAATGAACTTGCTTGAGTTTTGTACGCACATTTGAGGCCTGACCCATAATATGAGTATTTTGTTGTGATTTTCCTCAAAGAAGCACCAGAAATTATAGTCTTTTTTTCCCCATTGTTTTTCACAGCAATATTCTGTAACCTACTTTTGGCATTCTATGAATTGGAATCGACTCAATGCCAAAGGGTTTGTTTTTTTGCAGTTGCCATGTCTAGGAGCTGTTGCTTCCTATTGTAGCAGGGAGATGTTGTTATTAGTTGTTGTCCAGTCAGCGCCAACTCATGGCGACCCCATGTGTAAGAGAAAGAAACATTGCCTAGTCCTGTGCCATCGTCCTGATTATTGGCATGTTTAAGTCCATTGGTGTGGCCATTATGTAAACTCATCAAGGATTTCTCTCCTTCGCCTTGCCCTCCACTTTACCAAACACGGTGCCCTTCTCCAACAACCTGTGCCTCGTGATGATGGGTCCAAAGTAAGCAAGTCAAAGTCTCCGAAAATATTCTGTGATACATGCAGTTTTCACTGGTTAATTTTCAGAAGTAGATCACGAGGCCTTTCTTCCTACCCTGTCTGAGTCTGCAAGCTCCATTGAAACCTGTACTCCTGGGAAACCCTCCTGATACTTAAAAACCCTGGTGCCATAACTGCCATCATCATAGCAACACGCAGGCCACCATGGCACTGACAGCCAAGTGGTAGAATGGAGATAAAAGAGGCTTAAAGATGAAATGAGTATAATAATCAGTATATTATTTATTAAGATGTAAGTGCCAGTCATTAAAAAAAGCAATACCTATTATAGCAATTAAAATCACTGCACAGTTCACACCGTGTCTTAAAATGGGTAACTTGGCACTACATTCAATACAACCAGTTGGCATATACTTTCTTTCTAACATATTGAGGGCTTATATTATCCTATACCTGGGTCATCGGAAAATTCCTCTGAAAATAATGAGGGTTGAAAGGTGAAGATGGCTATAAGATTACTATAGCATTGATAACGGAGCACCGATCAGAAGTGTTTCAAAAGCTTCCTCCCAAGTTTTTACATTTTCAGAGCATAATTTCTAGGCTAATTAATCAAGTGAAAGTATCAGTAATAATAAAAACAACAATTTGATGATAGTTTGTACAAAACCGTCACCCAAGAAATGGAGCAGAAATGCGAAGGAATGTCAGATGTTACCGAAACGCCTGTCAAACCATGGAAATCAATGAAGGACTCATAATCATAAAATTGCCTATAGCTGGGGATTAACTATTTACCTTAAATTAAAGGGAATATTTGACATGCTGTTAATGTGTTTTCTCTAGCACTTCTTTTTTCCCTTACTCCAGTATTTTTTTTTTTTAATGGTATTTTCTTAGTCTCTCTGCTTCGCGGTTTCTCCCCTGTCCTCTCCTTTCTGACTCTTGTTCCTCAGTGGCAGTTCTGCTCAGCAGATGTCCTGCAGCCAGCCCTCCTTCCCTGTCTGTCTGACCAGAGCATGTCATCCCATCATAGGCTTATATTCAGATCCCAGTGCCCCTTCCTTCATTCCCAGGACCTCTTTTCTCTAGATGGAATCCCTACTAGTAATTAGCATGCCACACAAACAACCCTTTTTTTTTTTTTTTGAAGAAAGATTGTGAGATTAGAATGTTTCTATTAATTATAGAAACAAATAGCAATTACTTGAGCAGCTCTCACAGGAAGCAAGCTATTATAACATTTTAAAATGTAAATTTGTAAACGTCCAACTTGTTTGCCACTTGGAGAGAGCTTAGGAATGTCGTTAAATGTAACCTTATGTCAGAGTTTTGTTGTTGCTTTTTTATTCCATAGAAATTTAAGGATTTGTGGCTTCTTTAAAGCAACATATTCTCCACTTTGCTTTTTAAAAAATAAGTTAAAATGTCAAAGCATATTTGGCATTTAATTCCTTGTGAACTTTGTGTTCAAAAGAATTTTCTGAGGGTTTTGTTTAAAATGTAGATTTCACACCCTCAGAGAATGGCGACTAACAAGAGACTATGACATTTACATCTTATGTAAACCTCTGGGTGATTCTGATGCAGGTGACCCACAATGAGAGACACTCACATAATTGATAAGATTTTGAGATCAAGATAAATATCAGATAACTTGTTGATGTAGTAGACAACAGTGCATTGGTTCCTGGTAGAAATGCCAAGGAGATTGGTCTTAATCAGAACTCTGGTGTGGAGACCAATAGCCATCAATTGGACTTTCCATTTGTCCTTAAGTCGATCCTGACTCATGGAGACCCTATGTGTGTCAAAGCAGGACTTCGCTTCATAGGGTTTTCAAAGGCTTATATCTTTCAGAGGTAGATCAATAGGACTTTCTTCTAAAGAATCTCTGGGTGAATTAGAACAACCAGCCTTTCAGTTAATAGCCCAGCATTTAACCTTTTACACCACCTAACCCAGACTAGAAAGTTTAAATACATAATAAAAGACAAAAAAGGAATACAAATGAGTAATAAACATTTTCACGATGTTAACTTCACTAATAAGCAGTGGAAAACAAGTTTATACAATATGTGAGTTGTTTTCACCCATGAATTTGTTAAGTTAAAGATGGGTATTACCTACCAACAGGAAAGAAGTAAGAAATTGAGTCTTCTCTCAAACACTGACCGTGGGAATATAAAATGGCAAAGCCTTGTTGTAAGGTAATTAGCAAAATCTGTCAAATGTTAAAGTAAAAGGCTTTAAGTATGTATTTTAAGCAAAACTTATAATATATGTACAAAAGAATATATAAGCATGCCCACTACTACACTGCTTGCAAGAATGAAATATGGGAAGCATGCTGCCAACCAATAGGGAAGTGATTAATAACCTAGGCCCCTTTTTTTTTTTTTTTTTTTTTGTGCTATAGAATAAAAACCCATTGCCCTTGAGTTGATTCTGACTCATAGTGACCCTATAGGACAGAACTGAACTGCCCCATAGGGTTTCCAAGGAGCACCTGGTGGATTTGAATCGTCATCCTTTATGGTTAGCAGCCATAGCCCTTTACCACTATGCCACCAGGGTTTCCACAATAGAACAGTATGCAATTTTTATAAAAGAATCTGAAGAGCTTCCATATATCACTTGAGAGTTCTCCAAGACATCGTCAGTGGAAAAAAAGGAAATTCAAGGTCAATTAATATAAGTACTATTTCAAGGAGCCCAGGTGTCACAGTGGTAAGTGTTCAGCTGCTAATTGAAAAGTCAGCTGTTCAAACCCACCAGCTGCCCTGAGGGAGAAAGATGTGGCGGTCTGCTTCCATAAAGATTTAGAGCCTTGGAAACCCTCTGAGGCAGTTCTACTGGGTTCTGTAGGGTCGCTATGAGTCAGAATAGACTCAATAGCAACAGGTTTGGTGTTTCCGGTTTAGTTCCATTATGCAAACCCCAAACTCAGTCCATACTAAAAGTAGGTGCAATGAATTGGTATAACACATTCAGCAGGTTGATCAGAATAACAGTTCTCTTCTACTACATAGTCTTTTTGTAAGGCGAAACTAACCAAATATTCATGAAAACTCAGCACTGAACAAGAAAATCACTATCAGATTCCACTTCCTAGAACAGTGGTTCTCATGCTTTGCAGAATTATTAGAATCACTTGGGGGATTTTGGTGCCCTGGTGGCTCGGTGGTTAAGAACTCAGCTGCTAACCAAAACGTCGGCAGTTCAAATCCACCAGCCGCTCCTTGGAAACCCTGTGGGGGCAGTTCTACACTGTTCCATAGGGTCGCTTTGAGCTGGAAGCGACTTGAGGGCAATGGGTTGGGTGTTTTGGTTTAGAGGAGCTTTAAAAACTCCCAGTGCCCACGCCGCTGTCCATACCAATCACATCAGAATCTCCGCGCATGGGACACGGCCATCAGCAGTTTTCAGAGCTCCCCAGTGATCCAATCAGCAGCTAAGACTGAGAACCGACGTCCTGGAGAACAGTAAAGACTTTCAAAGCAGCAGCAGCCGCCAATCAGAACAGCCAGAGGAGTTAGTGCGTGGGAGTGACAGTGCAGGGTAAAAGGAGCCATAGACATGGCTTTGGATTAACCCGGCAGTTGGTGTTTTGTTTAAAAGAAAAAAAAAAAAAAATACAAGATTTAGTGCATTAAGTGAAGAACCAGAATCCTTAAAAGCCTTTGACACCTGCGCCTTTCATTGGGACTGAAATAATTAGAAGTTAGGCCACCTGTGTGTATTTTCCTCACCTCAAATGAAATCAAGGTTCAATTATTTAGAGACTAGAGTCCAAAGAATTAGAAGACACTAGAGATCAACTTAAGCAGGTGGTTTACTGTTTTTCTTTCATTCTGCCTACTTTCTGTGCCCCCTGCAACAGGCCTGCGTCACCTGGCAGTCACTGCACAAGGCTTTCGTGATGATGGAATATGTGTCTGCTCCTTCATTAAAAAAAGAAAAAGAAAGAAACATGAAAGGCTTGTCAGAAGCTTTATGGCCACAGTAGATGTTTAAATACTTGTTGTTAGAATACTGATTTCAGCCATTTTGAAGACCACAAGCTTTTCATAAGTTCAACGGCCTTTTACACGACCATTTAAGCACAGGAACCACTGGTTTTGAATTGCATTCTGTGCTCTGGGAATTTTGTGAAGTTGGCACACAGTAATATTAATAACAGTGCTAATGTGTGCATTCCCTCTAGGACCATAAATTTCTCTGTTACAAGATCATTTAACTGACACTTAGCTACAGCCTGCTATTACGGATCTATTATTCAGCTAATAAATCATATCAAATAAACTCATTTTAAATCCCACCTTTTAACTAATGCAGAGCTGTAATTTCTCCTGCTCAACCTGTTTATTTATTTATTTATTTGACCGGGGGTGGAGGGTGGGATGCTTAGAGGTGTGGGAGAGATGAAAACTAAATATATATATATATATATATTCTTACTCCTTTGTATTTGTCCTTGCAGTGGTAAACTTGCTATGAAAAGTTTTCTTGGAATTTGTCCCAGTCTTGCACCTTGGGACATAGGTTATTAAAGATTCCCAAGTTAATAAATCCCTCTCTTAACTGCAGTCCTTTGCAGGCAAGTGCAGGAAAGCCAAGGCCTAAATTCAGGTTCAGAGTCAACATGGCATTCCATAAATCCATTCCAAGATCAAGGCAGAAATGTGAATACTTCTTTGTTGGAGGAAGAAGAAAACTAATGGCGGTGGTTCCCAAACTTGTCTGCACATTAGAATCATCTGTCAATCTTTTTAAAAATTCTGAAGTCTAGGCCACAGCCTGGAGCTCTAGTGGTACAGTGGTTAAGAGCTTGGCTGCTAACCAAGAGATTGGTAGTTTGAATCCACCAGTCACTCCTTGGAAACCCGATGGGGCAATTCTACTCTGACCTATAGAATGGGAAACCCTGGAGGTGTAGTGGTTAAGTGATATAGCTGCTAACCAAAAGGTCAGCAGTTCGAATCCACCAGGCACTCCTTGGAAACTCTATGGGGGCAGTTCTACTCTGTCCTACCTGGTCACTATGAGTTGAAATCAACTCGATGGCAACAGGTTCCTGTAGGGTTGTTATGAGTTGGAATTGATGCGACAGCAATGGATATGGGTAGGCCATAACTCCAGACCAATTAATCTCAATCCCTGGGACTGAATCACAGGCATCAGTACTTTTTAAGCCCCATAAGTAATCCCAATGTGCAGGCAAGTTTGGGAACAGCTGATGAATGGCATCCATAAGATTTGTTTTAATTTAGCTGGAGCTATTACCTGAGTTTCAGTCCAGGTGTTGAACACATCATTCCCTCTTCCTTTAGAAAAGAGAGATTCTCTAATAATGAAAGTATGTGTTGTATAGTCAACCTACTGGAACAATTGTGGCCAGAGAGGACTAAGTGGTTATTTTATCTCAGTGACTGCAGATTACAAATGAAAATAAAATTTCTCCTTATAAAAGCCCGAATAAGTAAAGCCAACCACCAAGTTCTCCTCAAATCCATCTACCCATTATACAAGACAAACTGTAAAATACATGAACTTACAACTGGATTACTTTACAACAAAAGAAATTATTTTAAAGTATATTTTTAATGCTTTATGATTAATTCAGGTTTTTTATTTAAAATTACATTTGTATGATATAACAATTATCTAAATTCATCAATAATGGCAAATAACACAAATAAGGCAGTGGTATATATATATTTTTTCTGATGTAAACTCAATCATCATAAACTTATAAGTATATATTTTACATATGCAAAATCCTAGGTAATTAATAAGACTTATTTAATGTAGTTAAGTAGTCAGTCCTGTTACAGAAATAGATTGTGTAGTTACTGAGTCATCTGGTGTTTTTATGAATATTATGAATAATGTAGAGGCAAACCCATTCAGAGGAAACATCATGGGAGTTTATTGATTCATTCAACAAATCCTTATTGACTAACTACGTTAGGGTAAGCTCTGAATGGAGTGCTTTGAATAGAAGGATGAACAAGATCCTTGCACTCAAGAAGTTTACAGTTTAATAGGGAAGACATACACCTAGTAAACAAATATAAAAATGGTTTATTATCATTGAAATGTTGTTGTGGTTGTGTGACCTTAAGTTGATTCCGATTCAAAATGACCCTATATGACAGAGTAGAACTGCCCTATAGAGTTTCCAAGGCTGTAATATTTACGTGAGTATCTTTCTCCCAGTGAGCAGCTAGTGGGTTTGAACTGCCAACCCGTGGGTTAGCAGCTGAGTGCTTAACCACTGTACCACCAAGATTCCTAACAATGGAATTTCTAAAAAAACCCAAACCCATTGCCATTGAGTTGAGTCTGACTCACAGTGACCATATAGGACAGAGTAGAACTGCCCCATAAGGCTTCCAAGGAGTGGCTGGTAGATTGGAATTGCTGGCTTTTGGTTAGCAGCCAAGCTCTTAACCGCTGTGCCACCAGGACCCCATCAATGGAATAAGAACTATGAAGAAGAATTTATGAAAGCACATAAAACAAAACACCCGACTTGGCCTATGGCAAATGGTGGGTCAGGGAAAACTTAGTTTTGAAAGGTAAGCTGAGACTTGATGAAATGAGATGGATGTCAGGAGACAACAGAGAAGGAATAGGGTCACAAGCAAAGGAAATAGTTGAGCCCCTGAGGCAGGAAAGGCATGGTGTATTCTAGGAATAGAATAAGGATCAGTGAGGCCAAGATCAGAGAAAATAAGGGAAGAGTGACATGAGGCTGAAGTGGAAGAGCAGATTTAGGCCATGCAAAGCCTGTGTAGGCCATGTTAGGAATGATCTTGGGATCACTTGCAAGCCACAGAAGGGTTTTAGGAAGATACGGTAGCATGATCAGATTGGAATTTGTCGGGCAACTAGCTGGACAATGAATTAGAGGGAGCATTTGTTGATACAGGGTGTGAGACATGCTGGTACCTTGGAGTACAGTGGTGACATTGGCCCCAACCAGCTGCCATGAAGTCGATTCCTAGTCATGGCCGCCCTATGTGTGTCAGAGTAGAACTGTGTTCCACAGGGTTTTACATGTTTAACTTTTGGGATGTGGATCACCAGGCCTTTCTTCTGAGACATCTCTGGTTGGACTCAAATCTCCAACCTTTCAGTTAACAATGAATGTGGTAACTGCACCTCTCAGGGACTCTAGTGACAGTGGAGGTGGAGGGAAATAGATATATTTTAAAAAATTCTAGGTAATAAAATCTACAGGCCTTGGTGATTGATTAGATGTGCAGGGGGTAGAGGGTGGTCACAGTTTCTGGCTTGAACAATGGAGAGTTGTAAAATTTTAGAAGAGATGCTTTCTCTTTACTAGTTTGCCATTGATTTAGATGGCAACTCCAGGTAAGTGCCTTCTGTTTCAGAATCACAGGTTTGAAATTAATTTAAAATGAGTTTTCTGAAAGAAGTATCTGCAAAGGTATAAAATAAACTCTAACACTTTAAAAACAAATTAGTTACCAGTTTTACCAGCATTGACATAAAATGGGCTTTGGGAGCATACGTATACAGATTTGAGTGATCATTATGCCGTTTCCTAGCTGTGTAATATTGAAGACATGAGTTTACCTCTCAACACCTCATTACCCCGTTAGCTTGTCAATGAAGTGAAAATTAATATCAATCTGCAAGGGTTGTTGCTAGAATCACATGAAGGGATATATTTACCCATGTCTAAGGTCTGGCACATGATAAGTTTCTTTCCCTTCATATAGACCTCATTGGCCATCCTGTTGAGAGTAAAGCATTTTAATAAAATGACATGGAGCAGTGGTAGTCACGACACATCAGCAAATGAAGGTCCTGAAAGCTTGACTCCATCCACATCATCCTCTACTTTGAGGAGGCAGCTCTTTCCCAGTCGTATTTTAAGTGCCTTCCAACCCAAGGGGCTCATCTTCGAGCACTATACCAGACAATGTTCTGCTGCTATTCATAAGGTTTTCATTGGCCAATTTTTTCAGAAGTGACCACCAGGTCCTTCTTCCTAGTCTGTCTTAGTCTGGAAGCTACACTAAAATCTGTCCTCCAAGGGTGACCCTGCAGGTATTTGAAATACTGGTGGCAAAGCTTCCAGTACCATAGCAACAACAAGCCACCGTAGTACAACAAATGGACAGACACATGGTGGATCAACGAAAGGAGGTGTTTTAAAAAATACACATACCTAGGCCCAATTCCAAGAGATTCTGATTTAATGGAGCATGGACAGGACCCAGTAACCTGTATTTTTTTAAAAAGTTTCCCAAGTGATTCAGATGATGAGCTGAGTTTGGGACCCACTTGTCTAAAGAAAGCTATAAAATGATCATCACTTTTGGAATGTAATCAGGAGCACAAACCCAAACCAAACCCACTGCTGTTGAGTCCATTTCAACTCATAGCAACCCCATACGGTTCCCAAGGCTGTAAATCTCTAAGGAAGCAGACTGCCACATCTTTCTCCCATGGAGCCACTGATGGTTTTGAATCACCAACTCTCAGTTAGCAATAGATCGCTTTAACCACTGTGCAACCAGGGTTTCCATAAATTCAATACCTTGACTTCTTCCTGATCCTAAACTATTGGACTCTAATCACAGTATCCTGAATTAACAAGTGTACTGAAATAGTTTTCACACAAGGACACACTGAAAGCTCATGCAAGTTGGAGTCAATACATGGTTGAAGCAGAACTACCACTTATTAAGCCCTCACTTTGGGCCAGACTACAGCTATGCAAACACTCAACCTTGGTTCCAAGCTCTACCTGGAAGTTGTGAGTTCATCATCAATGTTGTGCTCTAAGAAAACAATCACTTAAGAAACTCTGAATTTAGGTATTTTTCATGTGTGTCTCACCTATTTTTAGCTCTGTAGGATGAAACCCATGATATAAATATACCAGATTTTTTTCTTCTTCTTCTGGAAGTTGAAACCACTCAACCCTCATTCATTAATAAATAGTAAATGGTAACCATAAGTGTGGTTGTTACCACAGAAGGTATAATTTGGAGGATGGACTTAAAGGAAAGGCAACTATAAGCCAAATGCAAAAACAACTTTTGTGAAGCACAGTACACATTGTGTATAGGTGACTCAGCAACTGGCCTTAAAGGCAAGGGTCTTATCATAATGTAGTTCCATAACACTTTCAAGGCCCAATTATTTTCTCCTTTAGATTTTTTGTTGATACTATGTGTTTTCACTAATGAACGCATGCTGATTAAAGAACCAATCCAGAATTTTTGTTAAGAGTTATGGATTTTGATGCCCATTATCGGGTCTCACATATGTCCCAGTGGGTTTGGATGACATAAATCTTTCTCACATGAGTTAATAACTTTTTTTTCTTGAAAATTTTTGAAACATGCGGTAACACATGAAGGCACCTGACAATGACTGCACTTGCATTTTATTCTAGTCTTCTTCTTCTTAGCCTTTTTATTATTTCTCATGAAACTTATCAAAACATGATACAATGCATTCTTTCTTACTGCAAGAGCAGTACTTATAGCCCAAATAATTAAAACAAAGCCAAGGTATTTTTTTAATCTCAGGAAAATTACCACTACAATGCATTCTTCATTACCGCAAAAGCAGTACTTAGAAGCAGAATAAATAAAACTAAAGGAATTTGAATCTGGAAAATTATCACTACTGTGTATTCTTCTTTATAACAAAAGCAGTACTAGCAGTTAAGATACAGAAACAGATGCCCAGGAATACTGCCGAACAGCTCACAGCAGTGCGTGTACTCCACCTGCTACACATGGAAGCAATGACTGGGCCCTAAGATTGAGTGTAGAGAAAGAATATCTTATAGGAGTTCCAAACTCTTGAAAAGTCCCACTGCAATGCATTATTCCTTATTGCAAAGGCATTATTCACTGTTCAAAAACCAGAAAACAAGGGAGCCAGTAACACCTGGAAACGATGAGTGGCATAAAGGAGAAAATGGCCACTATCACCGAGTAAAGGCTGGCGATAGCTGATTCTCACCATAAGTACATTCCCGTAAGAACATAGTAAAATGAAAACATAGTAAGGAGGCTTATCTCACAGAAATAAAAGCAAGCCTGTCAAACTTTTAGAAAATTCACACATCCAGAGGCATCACCTAAGATAATGCTCAATCTACACAAAAATGGGGCTCCCACTTAGAATTTTTGACTTTCACGAGTTTCAAAAGGCTCTCACCTTCAGGTTAAAACCAAAAAAACCAAACCAAGTGCGGTCGAGTCGATTCTGACTCATAGCGACCCTATACGACAGAGTAGAACTGCTCCACAGAGTTTCCAAGGAGCACCTGGTGGATTAGAACTGTCAACCCTTTGGTTAGCAGCCCTAGCACTTAACCACTATGCCACCAGGGTTTCCACCTTGAGGTTAAACTTATTAAAATTTGACTACCCTCTTTCCAAAGAACTCCACACGCATAAAAAAAAAAAAAAATGGATAGGATACTGTATGTCCCATAGGTCTTGAAAGGGATAATACAATATTACTGTGCATAAAAGGATCTTCCTAGAAGAGAGAAGTAGCACAAAAATCAACCATGAGGTTATTCTGTAAACTTTCCTGGTAATTGTTGTTGTTAAGGTGCCATTGAGTCTGTTTCAATTCATAGCAACTCCACGTATAAAAGAAGGAGACATTGCCTGGTCCCGCACTATCCTCACAATCGCTATGTTTGAGCCCATGGTTACAGCCATTGTGTCAATCCATCTCATTGAAGATCTTCCCCTTTTCCACCCACCTTCTACTTTACCCTGCTGGTACAGTGGTTAAGAACTACAGCTGCTAACCAAAAGTTCAGCAGTTTCCATCTACCAGCCACTCCTTAGGAAACCCCATGGCGCTGTTCTACTCTGTCCTATAGGGTTGCTGTGAGTCAGAATTGACTCAATGCAACAGGGTTGTTGTTGATAAAGGAACCCTGGTGGCACAGTGGTTAAGCACTTGGCTATTAACTGAAAGGTTGGCAATGTGAATCCACCAGCCTCTTTCCTCTGCAGGTGAAAAGACCTGGCAGTCTGCTCCTGTAAAGATTATAGCCTAGGAAACCCTACGGGACAGTTCTACCATGTCATATAAGGTCATATGAGTCAGAATCAACTTGAAGTCACACAACAACAACAAAAGCATTTTTGATAAGATCGTCTAGTTTTTCCCAGTGGTAGGTGTCTGACACAGGTATACAAAGGATAGAATTTGGGAGAAGAAAGGAGAAAACAGACAGGTAAAGCTTGAGGTATATATTAAAGTAAACAAACAAAAAACTCATATCTAAATGACTTATCACACAATGGGAAGGGGGTAGAGGAAATTTGCTGGTGTTATCATATAAAAACCCAGGCTGAAAATGGTTTTTCATGGAACAGCTGTCATTGTCTAGCTGAGGAGGTCCCCAGTCATAAATTCCACTGTCCAAGCTTAGTCACATGACCACATCTAATCCCAAGGACAGCTGGGAAAGGTGTTCAAGAGGAAAGGGAAATAAGTTTGGTAAAGAGTCAACAGTTTCTGCCACAGGCATTAACTAAAAGGAAAGGTCTGCCACAGGCATTAACTAAAAGGAAAGTTCTGGGAAGAATGCTACTACAAAATTCTAGGTCGCTAAACAAACAAACAAGGAAAGAAGGCATTGAGGACCTGGTGGGAATGAGGAAAGGGAAGGGACTCTGGAAGTGGAGAGTTGTTGCTGTTAAGTGCCTTCAAGTAGATTTTTGACTCATAGCTTCCCCATGTGGCAGAATAGAACTGCCCCATAAGGTTTTCTAGGCTGTAATTTTTACAGTGAGGGTCAATAAAAAATAGGAAGACCACCAACGAGATGGATTGACACAGCGGCTGCAACAATGGGCTCAAACATAGCAACAATTGTCTGGGTGCCGCAGAACTGGTCAGTGTTTCATTCTGCTGTACATAAGGTCGCTATGAGTCAAAAACAACTCCTCAGCACCTAGCAGCAACAATCTTTACAAGCAGCAAATCACTAGCTCTTTCTCCCATAGAGCCCCTGGTTAGGTTCAAACCACTAACCTCTAGGTTACCAGCCTAGCTCTTAACCATTGTGCCACCAGGGCTCCTTGGAAGTGTGGGAAGAGGGTTCCTTAAATGCAGAGATACGATGTGAGTAACATGGAGAAAGTTGTTGAATGAAATCTTAATATGAGGAAAAAAAAAACACTGCCAGTTTATGATGAGCCCTGGTGGTGCAGTACTTAGGAGCTTGGCTGCTAACCAAAAGGTCGACAGCTTGAATCCACCAGCCACTCCTTGGAAACCCTATGGGGGGAGTTCTACCCTGTACTATAGGGCCCCTATAAGCCGGAATCAACTGGACGGGAATGGATAGTCTTAGAGAAGTGGGTGTCCTGGTCTTTTTTTTTTTTTTTTTTTAACATTTTCTCCAATAGGCCACCTAAATGTGAGTTACCTGACAGTACTTGGTGCTACTTGATTAAGAAGATAATGGAGACTGGTGACAAAACTCTGAAATGGGGAGAGTTCCCAGAGTAAATAATTTCCTGTCTTATTCCTTGTCTATAGCTTTCTGTTTAAATTAACTATGAAATCAATCTACCTGCCAGCAAGATTATAAGCCAAACTGTCTGAGATCATTAAGCATGTTGTCTGGAGGATGAAGGTGAGATGTTTCTCACCAAGGAAGATGTATAAATTAAAGGCCATATCCTGCTATGGTGGTCTATCTATTTGTGTGATCAGTGTACCATGTCAGACAGTTCATCACAACATGCAGTAGTTGACAGTAAATATGTAGACAGAAAATTAAAAAAAAAAAAGTAGAACAGAATTGTAATTTTTTTTACCTATTTCCCATTCTTTCTCTTGAATATTTTAAATAATTTGTTTTAGTATGCTCTGTTTTTTGTAATAGTACTGAAATTGATACTACTATTCTTATTTCTCACTCATTCATTCATTCATTTATTCTTTCATTCAACAAATATTTGTTGTGGATCTTCTCTGAACCAAATACAGTTCCTCCAGTTTTCCTTGAATAGACAAGAATTTTGGTAAGTGAATATTTATCTTTCCAGTAATTTTTTTTTTCACCAGTGTCTTCTTTATAGGGGCCCTGGTGGTACAGTAAGCACTAGGCTTATAACCAAAAGGTCCGCGGTTCAAACTCACCAGCTGCTATGTAGAGAACAATGTGAAAGTCTGTTTCCGTAAAGATTACAGCTTTGGAAACCCTATGGGGCGCTTCTATTCTGTCCCGTAGTGTTGAAATGAGTTGGAATTGACCCTACCGCAATAGGTTTTTTGGTTGTTGTTTATTATCTTCCTTAATCAGAAAGGGGTGCATCAAGACACGTGTTTAATACCTAGGAAGATGTATGAAGGAAAGCTGACTGGCAGCTCAACTTTTAGGTTTAATAATAATAATTATAATATCTTTTCTGATTATTATAAATAATGAAATGAGAGAAATAAAATAGCTCCCACAATGTTACCTCCCAAATATGGCCATCTGGACTTGTTAGGCATTTGATGCCTCTACAACCCAGTAAAGAAAAAACAAACCCAGTGCCGTCAAGTCGATTCTGACTCATAGCGACCCCTATAGGACAGAGTAGAACTGCCCCATAGAGTTTCCAAGGAGCGCCTGGCAGATTCGAACTGCCGACCCTTTGGTTAGCAGCTGTAGTACTTAACCACTACACTACCAGTAATTCAGTAGTTCAGAAACCCTGGTGGCGTAGTGGTTAAGAGCTACAGCTGCTAATCAAAAGATCCGCAGTTCAAATCCACCAGGTGCCCCTTGGAAACTCTATGGGTCTGGTCTACTCTGTTCTATAGGGTTGCTATGAATTGGAATCAACGCAAAGGGGTTTGGTTTTTTTTAACAACCGTAACTCAGATCATTCAGTGCACGTGGTTCTGCAACCTGCTTTTTTTCTTGATTGGTGAATTGCAAACATTTCTCCATATCATTTTCGTGATTGCAAAATATTCTGAGGCCATATCATAAATGACCTAAACAATCCCCTATTATCGAATATTTCATTAAATTTTAATTTTGCTAGTATGACATCATTGCAGAGAGACCTTCGTACACACATCCATGATTCTATTCTTAAACTAAATTTCTAGAAGTGAAATTGCTGCATCAAAGAGTTTTCACATTTTTAAAACACCTATCAAACTGCCTTTCAGGAAAAAATCATGCCAATTTCAGGTTCTTCTTACATTACACAAGAATGCCCAGTTCTCTGCAGTTGTCCATAACTGAAAAGTATCTTCCACTTTTAATTTGAGGGGCAGAGTCTCAAAGATATGTGAAAGGTTTCAATACAGGAGTATTTTAGAAAGTAATTTTTGTTCATCAAGAGAAAGTGTGAAATACCATGAAGTATAATATGCAGTTATCGTGCTCAGCCAAGTTGCATATCTTTTGCCAATTTTGTTTTTTTTACAATAAAATTACTACTTTATAATAGCAGGCAGTTGGTTGCCACTGCCCTCCAAATGTTATTTTATGTTTACTAGAATTTTGAGACTGTCATATAATTTTAAGTTTTTGGCAAAAAAAAAAAAAAAAAAAAAAAACTCCACCATGATTTGTAAACTCTGTGTTAATCAGTCAAAGCCAGAACGGCCTCAAACATATCTTCTTCAACTCCACCTCATCTAGTAAGAGCTGCTGGAAATAAAGTAGTATTATCATTATTTTGTAACTTTTTTTGGCCAAAAAAAAAAAATCATGGATAATGAAGACCGTCTAGTCACTTTCTGAGATCAAAATATGTCTCAAACGTATCTTCTTCAAATCCGCTGCTGCCTGACGTGGTAACCATTGCTGGGAATGAAGTTTCATCCTTTTATTTTTTTCTCCATGGACAACAAATTACATTACCAAAAATCAGAGAAGCTTTTCTCCCAGGTACCTCACACTCTAGCCACAGCTGATTATCGCTTGCTCTCATTGTTTCCTCTGTCTCCAATATCCTTTCCTTTTTTGTCTGCCTTGTGAACTCCTTCTCATTCTTCGAAAACTAGTTTGTAGTTGACATGATTTAGGTGCCTTTCCTTACACACACCTTGTAGAACTATGATAACCATTTGCTGTCACATGGACTCCCATTCATGGTGACTCTCATGTGTGTCAGAGTAGAACTGTGCTCCACAGGGTTCTCGGTGACTGATTTTTTGGAAGTGGATTGCCAGGCTTTTCTTCTGAGGTATCTCTGCACATTACCATTTGCTCTACCCAAGGACTCCAGATCTACCATTTAAAAAAAACCAAAAACCCAAGCCCATTGGGGTCGAGTCAATTCTGATTCACAGTGATCCTGTAGGACAGAGTAGAACTGTCTCCATAGGGTTTCCAAGGAGCAGCTGGTGGAGTCGAACTGCCGACATTTTGGTTAGCAGCCAAGCTCTTAACTACTGTACAACCAGGGCTCCATAGTTGCTATTCAATGTGGAGTGGATGTAGGTAGCCATGTTATGTATTGGGAAGCCAGTAAATTGGATCTGAGGTGAAGCTCTGATTACAGCTCAGCCAGTCAGAACCCTCAGCCAGGAATTTGGAATAGGGTTGCTGAGAGACGAAGCAGTTTGCTGAGCGAAACCTAAGTTAGAAGGTCATTTATATCAGGACCAGAATCTATCCATCATGACAAACCACAGACTTGTGCAAAGCACAGTGGAGCTGAAATCACAGGAAGCTGATGAAGCCAGTGTCATTCCAATCCATGACTCCTTTTTATTTTCTCTAGTTTAAATGGGTTTTGCATCTTTGAATTAAAAAGATCTTGAGAAGATGTTTCATATACCACCTCTAATGTTTTTCTGGGCACCTAAATTTAATTACTTTTTAATCTGTTATTAGGCATATAAGATAATATGCCTGATTCTTGACTCATAGCTTCCCCCATATGACAGAATAGAACTGCCCCATAGCATTTTCTAGGCTGTAATCTTTACAGGGAGCAGATCACCAGGGCTTTTCCCCACCATATATGCTTCATTTTCTAGTAGTAAGAATCTAAAACTGAGTGTTTACTGTAAGCTAGACATAATGGTAAGTATATGAATGCATGATTCTCACACCTACACTCTAAAATGGCTGTTGTCTTCATATTATCAATGAGGTTGTATCCTTTGCCCAACATCATGCAGTCAGAAACTAAGGGAGCCATGACTCCATCCCTAGGCTACCTGATTCCAGACGCTGTGTTTCTAACCACTATACTAAACCAACTTTCGGCGCTAATGGTTGCTTATTGTCTCCCTCGCTAAACAGTAAGCTTGAAATTAGAGACCATAGTGTGCATGTAGTTTGTACGTTTTAAATACCAGTATAGTGCCTACTGAGCATCTCAGTGAATGTTTATGGAATTAAAATTCTCTAGCAGTACCCAGATTGTGGCCCTAGATTATTGAATAATCATATTTAGGACACATATCTCTGGTTTTTCTTTTGAACAATCCACCCCATCCTCCTTCCAATCCATAGATTTCAGGTTAAATAAAATTTGGAATAGTCAACTCCCCTGGCAAAACTAGAGAAAGGGAGGGAGGGAAAGACTTGTGATTTTTATTTAATAATTACTTTAAAATCAAAGTAATTAGAGCAAGACCGCCTTCAACTGAATGCCAGAGATTACTGTTTCCTGTGAAAATGTTAGGATAAGCCTGTATTTCCCTCTTCCTCCTTTGGTACAATTTAGCAAGAGCTTAATCATCACTAGATCAGTGATAGGCAGGCATCCTAATATTTTGCCCATGCCAGACCTTAAAAGTATCTACAGAAAGCATTCTTTCTGATCTTGGATTTTGTCTCAAAAACCAGTCATTATCTTATCCTACAACTGTACCAGCACATGGACAAAAAAAAAAAAAAAATCCATACCATGGTACATTTGTTACAGCAAAAACCATGGACTGGTTGAATAAATTACAGTATAGCCATTCCAAGATACTATGCACTTAAGTGCAACCATTAAAAAGAATGAGGCACTTCTCTATGTGTTATACAGAAGGATCTGCAAGACACAAAGTAAAAAGGGCAAGGTACGGGGCAGTCAGTATGTAGAGTACCTTAACGTTTCATAAAATACCTTGTGAAATTTTCCCATGTGCACATATTTTCCATTCAAGTAAATTGTTTAAAGCTAAATACACATTTTCAGCAACAATTGCCTAAAATGTTAGAGATTGCTTGTATCTGACTTCCACCTTACAGTCTACAGTACTAGCTAACAAAGTATCTACAATTATTTTTTATATTCTTTTTTCAACTTTATAAATACACAGACTCTCTTTTTGATGGAAATCCCTTCCTAACTTCTCAGTTGGATAGGTAAGAAGAGGTGTCTGACCTTGGTTGATTCTCACCCACACCGCCCCACCCCACCCCACCCCACCCCCACTGCCATCTTGCAATGGAAAATAAGAAAGCTTTTCCCGTTTGCTGGTACAGAGATTTACAGAGACTTAGAGGCTCTGGCCACAGTTGGTTCCTGTAGAAAGGAAAGATCTGATAAACAGGGCCCTTTAAACCTTTGCTACTTTTCCCTCTTAAACAGAAGGCTCTTCTTTTGAAAACAGCGTTTTCTGTTTCCTCTCTATTGTGCTTTATTGGAGACAGCGGGCCTTACAATGGGCCTTCCTGGCACTTCAGAAAGCAAGCATGCGCAGAAAAAGAAAGTTCTCCTGGGTGAGGAAGCTGAGCCTTCCAGACAAAAGGAATGTAACAACAGACATCCTGCCAGTTCCACTCTCCATGAAGGACCAACCAAGGCTTGTGTCCTCTTGGCTGAAGCCCCTTGAAATGGAATCACTTCTGGGAATACAAAAACAACAAACGTTCTAGGGCATCTGTGTTATTTAAAGAAACTTTTTGGACAACTGATCAGTCACTGTCTTTTGAATGCCTTGAACGCAGCATTTTGTGGGTGTGATGCAGGCTTCTAGAATATTACAGAGTAAGTGCAAAATTGGGAAGATTGCTTTCCCCTTTCCCCAGCATAAGCAACGCCAAACTGACAAGTAAAAATACAAAGCCAATTGAGTAGCATTTCTGTGAGTCTTGTTTTAAACAATATATCTCCATCCTCATTTATATCAATAGATTTCAGGTTAAACAAAAATTGAACTATTTAACTCCCCTGGCAAAAGAAAAAAAAAGAGGGGTAGAAGAGGATTTGTGCTTTTTATTTAATAATTATTTTTAAATCAAAGTAACTAGAACACATCTGCCTGGCAAGTAGTAAGATTTAAGATACTTCAAATTAGCTTATTTGGTACAAAATCTGCTGATTTGTTGACTGTATTTCCACACACACTGCTTCTTCCTGCCAAACATCAAGAATTGTGCTCTAGTATTAGGCTCGTGGCTGATTTCTTTCTCTGCCCAACAGTTATTGGCCATTAAGGTCAATACGGAAAAACCAGACCCATTGCCGTCGAGTCGATTCCAACTCATAGCGACCCTATAAGACAGAGTAGAGCTGCCCCATAGAGTTTCCAAGGAAAGCCTAGTGGACTCGAACTGCTGACCTTTTGGTTAGCAGACGTTGCACTTAACCACTACGCCACCAGGGTTTCCATTAAGGTCAATATTACCAATTTATTGGAAACTGTATTTTGAAGTAGTACTGTAAAATTCAATCTCATACTGTTATGATCATTTAAGCTTATTAATAGAGAACACACTTTTCTTTAAAGTTACTCTAGAATAGATCAATATTATCTTCAATTTAGACAATATCTTTTATCATCTTTAAATGTACCACACTTCTGCCCCTATAGAACACACTCATGCACACACACATACACACATACAATCCCAAAATTCATCTATCCTTGTAACATTTCATAGTCCTAAATATTCAATTTTATTTCGAGGATTATCACAGCCTAAAGATAAATGTAACCTAAATGCTGTGATGGCACATGTCAGGTACTACACTAGTGTTTTCATGGTAAATTTTAGATACCTATCTATCATCTTTTTTTTTTTATCATCTGTCATTCCAAGAGTTTCTTGTACTCTAGACTCTAGAATTAAAAGGAGAGAGGGCTATGCATTTAGAAAGTATAAACCGAAATTATTTATTTCAATTCAATATAGAATATTTATCAGAGTCAAGATAACAATCAATGTGTACAAAAATCTACATAACAGAAGAAACAAGGGACCATGCAGCACTTTTAGAAAAATAATTATAAGTTTTGTTGCATTTACAGGTAAGTGCCACACTGAGAATTTACAACACAGTAATTTACTGCAATCATTCACAGGGAGTTCCCATAAAGAAACAAAGCTCTTACACTCCAGATTTTAGGAAGATATTATTGGAATGCTTAACTATAATCACAGAATTTATACATCCTTAAGACTGAGCTAAAAAAGTCATAAAAGGTTTTCATAGCATATATTATATAAAAGGAGTCCACTGCAGTCAGACAGCTGGTTTAATGTCTCTGACAGGTGTGAAGCCTAGAAGAATTACTGGCTTGATGGTGATCTTTCTGTATCCGGCAAGATAGACCTTCTCCACAGTAACAACGCTGGAATATCTCCAGCCCGTGGGAGCCTTTTCTCCTGTGCTTGGTGCACACTTGACCTTCTTTGAGGACAGGTTTACAGATCTTGGACCAGAAGTGTCTAGCACAACACAACCCCATGGCGCAGTCTGATGACCGGAGACACACAGAGCCTTCTTGTCCTAGGAAGGGGGAGATATGGGGGGGCAGGGGGGAAGTACATGGTTACTGCTAAACCTGCATCATTTCATTATGACAATTCAAAAGACACTTCTGATCTGTTAACAAAGTAGAATGAATTTTAAGGTTCTTTAACGTACCTTTGGTATGATACATTTTTGAAGACTGTGTGGTTCTCCTGGAGTACCCATCCAAGGTGCTGTGGTCATTACCAAAGTTCTCAATTATGGCCTCCTCGGTTTCCCCTCGACTGAAATGACTGTGATCAGAAGGCATACATAGTCCTAAGGAAGTAAGAGGCAGTGATTAACTCCAGGGCTGTAATACCTTACTGCTAACGGCTTTGCTTTTTGAGAGGGGCAGTCTGTCTGTCCAGCCTGCACCAACTAGATAGCTTGTTGCAGGGAAATTATTTTACCCACCAGGGAAATTGCCTCCCTAGTGTTAATTCAAAACTCCTCCCATGGACAGAGGCACCGATGTGTACACTGTGCAGTCATAGGCAACAGCCCCAGGAGAGCCTCTTAAAACGCTTTCCCACCAAATGTCATAGCGGCAGTAAGATTTCTGGCCATTTTAATATTACCCTTGGGTTAAAAAATAGAATGTCAGTCACTAAAAAAAAAAGTGGATACTGCCAGACTAAATTAAGCAAATGGAATTCCAGCCGCTTGGAAGATGACAATCTCACTCACCAGTTGCTTTACCGTATAATTTCTATATTACAGAGATTTTGCTAGTTCATCCTGGAGTATTGCTGGGTCCTAAGGAGGGTTGCCACCCTGTAAGTTTATTTCTGGAAAATTCTTTGGCTGGCTGAGTCTACCAAAGAGCCTACCTCTTTGAGACATTAAATCTTAGTGGATATGTGGTAGGTAGGGGTGGGGTACTTATTTTAACGTAGCACGGGTATGGGGACAGAAAAGGATGGAGAGGCAAGAATGGCCAGGGCAGATAAATCACTCTGTTTGCTGATTGACAATAGCTTCAACAGGGATGGTGAGGTAGAGACCAGGCTGGCAGAGCCATGAGAGTCCACTCTAAGGAAAATTGAAAGGGAGCTAAACACTCCTGCTGGTTTCCCAGGCTTCTCTTTCTGTATACTCCCACCTAGCTCACCATTCTCTAACTGACTTCAGATTTTCTCCCCATACAAATTTTTATGGAATGGTCCGAGGTAAACCAACAGTTTAAATCCTAAGTGACAAAGGGGAAGATAAGGAGCTCCAAGGGCCCCCCATTCCTTTATATCTTTCTCCATTAAACATACACAATAAAGACATTTCAGGAGAACCTCGCACGCTGAACACCTAGGGTGGCTTCTGGAGTCATTTGCAGGTGGCGCTGCAGCATCCGCAATGCAGCTAGGGTTTCTCCTATCCGTAGGTGAGCAAAATTTGGCCCGCTGGAGTTCGAATTGGGGCTGCGGGACTCACCATTTTTGCAGTAATTCCCGGGGCAGCACATAGCGTGGCGCATGCAGCGTTTTCGGCGCTTCCTACAGGCAAGGCAGATTTGCGCGCCGGCACCCCCTCCGCGCATGGGACTAGCGCAGTACTCGTCTGTGCCGCACTCCTCGTCCTCTGCGCACGGGTACGGCTGCGAAAAGGGGATGTGGAGAAGATGAGGCACCAGGCATTCAGGTGCCCACACTCTTTGATCCAGACGCTCGTCTCGGTCCCCCTCTCTTTCTCAAAAAAATCTGTTGCCAACTACTGCTCCCAAATGCAGCGTCTCCAAATGCGACCTGAATCGTACACATCCGGCACGTTCTATGCCCTTCTCCCCAAATGGGACCCCTTCAGGGTCACAGCATCCCCGGACCCCCGCGACCCCTCTCTCACCTGGTAGTTGTCAATGGTCTGGTATTTGTTCGCGCCCTCATACAGAACTCCCGGCGCCACGCTGACCGCGGAGCCTGGGTGCCCTGCAGCACCGCCCAGCGGTGGGGGCAGGTTCTTGATGGCATTGGAATTGACGAGCACCGAGTTCAAGGTGGCGCTCACCCCAAGCAGAGGGTGGCCGCAAAGAGCAGCCGCTACCAGGGCGACCAAGAGCCGGGCAGCTGCTACTGCGCCCAGAGCAGTCATCTCAGAAAGTGAAGAGAAGGAAAGAAAGAGAAAGGAGGAATGTCACTTGGCAAGCCTTGTCTCCACGAAGCTAACGCCCCGGCTGGCGCAGTTGCAGTCAGAGTTCCAGGAGGCTCCTGCGTTCCCAGAACGCTGATTGCGGGGCGCACCGGGCTCTGCGCGGCCACCGCCACCGCGGCTGCCTTTATACTGCGGACTCTGAGCATTCCCGCCCCTCGGGGGAGACAACAAAGCCAGGATGGGATTTCAAAGCTTTGGGAGGGGCTGAGAGGGGGGTGTGTTTGTGTACATGAAGGGAGGCCTTTGACACTCTTCACCCCGCCCCTCCCTTGCACGGTTGTTCCTATGGCCGCAGTTACCCTAGAGGTGACGGTTATCTGTGAGCATTACAGCCGATGACTTTAATAGAGGCAGGAGGAGGGAGGCACTTGGACGCCCTTGCCCTGCAGTAAGGTCTAGGTTATCGGGATCTGAAATACTTTTCAAAGCGAAATTGTGCTCTTCTCTGCAAAACCATGTTTTGCTTCTTACTCCCATACCTCATGTCGCTTTGGACTTACAGCGACCCTATAGGACAGGGTAGAACTGCTCCATAGGGTTTCCAAGGCCATAATCTTTACACACGCTTACTGCCGCATCTTTCTCCGAAGGTCCAGTACTTATTAATTGTGCACACGATTAAATACAACTCATCAGTTTTTTTTTGTTGTTGTTTTTTCATCAGTAGTTCAAAGTCTGGAAACTTACTTCTACGAGAGGGCCAGGTGGCCAATGCAAGTTGCTGATTAACCCTTTATAGTCGCAGTTTCCAGGATTTGGGGGCAGGGTCCTTAGGTTCGTTCAGTCCCTG
Source organism: Elephas maximus indicus (assembly GCF_024166365.1). NCBI lineage: Eukaryota > Metazoa > Chordata > Mammalia > Proboscidea > Elephantidae > Elephas > Elephas maximus. The sequence continues at coordinate 35,839,589 of NC_064834.1, forward strand.
CGCCCCCCTCCTCCCCCTGCATCGCCAGAAAAATCTGAAGAGAAAGAAATTTGCACATCAAACGAGGGTAAGAAAGGAAGAACTAATTCTCTTTTGATGGGAAGTTGAGAGAGAGGGAGGCGAGAGACTGGAGTTTGGAAATTAGATCAGGGGCGGAGGGAAGAGGGAAATGACCATCCGATAATCAAACTATTTAATGTCGCTCTTTGAATCTGAGCAGTTCTGGCAGTAGATGAACTTGATTAAGCAGACGCACGAGATCAAAGTGGCCGGAGCGACAACGGACAGGGTCCAACGTACTGGGTCACTCGTACTGCCCTGGTTCCCCCTTCTCAGTGGTGGGTTAACACGGCGAGATAAGAAACCCTTAAGGCTTAGCGCCTGACTTCCTCACTAGTATTTCGTATCGCTAAGCTTGAGAATGCACGTGTTTGATCCCAAGTCAGACCGTTTGTGAAATCTGGGAATAGTCCTCTAGGGAGATAAAGGACTGTAGCTTAAAGAAAAGGAGAGCTGAAAGTCAACCATAATGTGAATCTAACGTCAGTGAAGCCAGTGTATAAAAATAATAAAATAGGACTGGGGTGTAAGAATGTCGTCATACTTATAAACTGGAAATAATTTATTCGTTCAACAAAAACACACCGGAAGCCTCATTCCCTGGCATTGGACTGACTACCTTTTGGGTTATTGTCTTTTGAGGGGAGGCGGGCAGGGAATACAAATATTTATGAGAGAGTTTTCATTCTCCACGAGTCTTTATTCTAATGGTGATAATAATAATAAAATATAAGAAATGTACACAATTCTTTTTAGAACAAAGTTGAATGTTTTGTCAAAAAACGAACAACTGCTATGTCATTTTAGAAAAAGAAGAAACGTTTGAATAATCACTTTGGGGGAAAAAAAAAAAACCTGAGATACATTTATTTTCTGCTGTGACTCTGCCAAGAAGCCCTGGTAGCACAATAGGCAAGCACTAGGATGCTAACCTGAAGATTGGTGATTGTAACCCCCCAGCTGCTAAGTGGGAGAAGAGACCTTGGTATCTGCCCTGGTAAAGATTATATCCTAGGAAACCCTATGGGGCAATTCTACTCTAGCCTATAGAATCTCTATGAGTTGGAATGGACTTGACGCCACCTAACACCACCGACGATTTCTAGGGTATCTCTAATTACTGTGTACACTGTAGTTACCATTGAGATCACCATAATGTAAGCCAGTGGTAGTCCTGAAGAAATATAATGCTAAAGTTAAGAAAGGGGGAGAGGTATTTAAAAGAACAGTTTGTAACAGTCTGTGTTCTAGTTCCTTGGGCTTAGGGGTTATATTAAAAATATTCTCTGAACATTTTTAAAAATATTTCCCCCAATTACCTAGTATCCCTACCAGCCCACATTCCATTTATCTGGAAATTTTCCTCTGAGTTATTACATCCTGCTTGAAATTCTAAAATGGATTAAATCACACTTTAGGTTTCATTATGCACATGTCCAGTGATCGAGACTTGGCTAATTCTCTAGAAAATTTTGGAACAAATTGGAATTGGAAACAGTGGGAAGGTTTTTTATATTAATCTTTTTTAAGTGAGTGCTAGAAATTAAATCAACACATCTGTTACTAAGAATCAGTAAGGGGAACAGATCTCCTTGAGCACATATTGCTGTAGCAGTCAGGCCACTTGAAGTTGACATAGACCCAACTTCATTTTATTTTACCAACATAGGGTAAAAGGGCAAGAGCGTAGGAGATTTTAGGTGCCATATTATCATTTGCAAAATATTGATAACAATGTCAGTAATTAATGCCTTGAGCACCTTCAAAGTATTAGAAAATCTGTACCGTCTCAAACTCTTGCCATGTGGAGAAAGAATACCCTGCCCATTGGAAGAAAGGGTAAAAACATTTCTTCCTAGTCCCACTACCCTATTTAAATATTTCTGGAAATATACTTGTACAACACTAAAGTTTATTTTCCTCTTTTAGGAAGAGGTGACACATAATTAATACATTTAATGAATTTAGTTTATTAAGAGTTTGAGTTCACAAATGTAACCATTGACTGGGGGGAGGAAGAAACAAACAGAACATTTTATTCATCAAAAGGAAACCTTTAACAAGGAGGCTCGTTGCATAAATTCAGTCTTGACCCCTGAACGTCTATTGCATGTCTGTTATGGTTTATCATCCATTGAGCTTGACAGAGTCTGCTGTGTTGAGTTAGGGGAACTAAGTCAAAAGTAGGGTTTCAAGAGCGAACTTGTTCTACCTCCTTCCCCATCTTCCATCTTGCTCCTGATGTTGCCATGATTTTAAAGCTAATAATAATGAGTTAGCCCATAACTGAGTTCCTATGTGCTAAGCACTATATCCAGTGCTGTGTAACAAAAGGTCAGTACACATATTATCTACCTTCAAATGATTTAATGGAAGGAGGGGAAGGTAAGCTCACAAATGACATGAAGGATAAATTACATGGGAGGCCCACAGAGAGAGCTGAGTATGTAGCAAGCCAACTCTTTGTTTCTTTTTCAGTGGAGTTTCCATTTGAAAATTCTTTCCACGATTGCATTTGTTCACTTGCAACAAGAGAGCAAGGTGGGTAAGAGGTAAAGTGAATTCATTGTTCTATCAGATGCAGTTAATATTTGCTGAGTGCCCACTATAGGCAAAATGCTATCCCAGTCCCTTTGAGGGGACACCCCAAAGATATTAAAGACAGGCTCCTTGTCCTCAGAGAGCTTTCAGTCTGTAACTAGTTGGGGAAACACAATATACTTACATGGGAGCAAGGTAAGAATTCTTCCAAAGCTGATGATATTTTGGCACATACTAGGTCATGGGAAAGGAACCCTGTTGGCACAATAGTTAAAAGCTCGGCTGCTAACCAAAAGGTCGGCAGTTTGAAACCATCCGTGGTTTTAAGGGAGAAAAGACCTGGCAGTCTTCTGTAAAGATTACAGCCTAGGAAACCCTATGCGGCAATTGTACTCCGCTCTACAGAGTCACTATGGGTTGAAATTGACTCAACAGCCCACCACAACAACAGGTCATGGGAAGACAGAAAAAGTTTGCAGAAAGAGACCAAAAACCTCAAGAAAGAGAGGGTTCTGGTGACCCTTTGAGTGTCTCTCAGAGCTGGGTGACAGAGGGGGCCAGAGGCGGGGCAGGCATCAACCTAGTTCATTTAGTTCGACAGGCAATCCTGTCTCCTATTTGATCTGGTTTAAATATGACCATAATTAATACATTTAACACTTGCATTCGATTTTAAGATACATGAAATATGTGAAATAGATCCCCAAAACTCTGCAATAGCGTGATACTGCATGTCCTCTTCATATTTTAATTGCCAGATGCCATGCACAGAATACTTACATCAGTCTCATTGTGTGGGGACAAAGAGACAAATACGCACCACGAAGAGCCTTGCTATTTGCAAACTTCTTCAACTTTTCTCATTTGAGTTTTTTATGTTGCTGCTATATTTTTAATTCCCTCCCTCCCTCTCTCCCTTCCTTTCTTCCTTCCTTCCTTCCTTTTCTTTGCTAAATTGAAGGAAGTGGATCTGTTGCCATGTAATTTTACTTAACTAGGATATCCTTGAATACATGTCATTCCTTATGGTGGGTATTGCCAACATTTTTTTTTTTTTTTGGTGCCAATCTTTATAGCAGGGGTTTCTTATTCCTGATGTTATGGAAAAAACGTTATGACTTTCTCATTGGCCTTTAAAAGGTTTTGGTCTTAATGCTCTCCGTGATGTTAAAATAGCTTTTAGACCAGGCCCATGTTATGACTCCCCTGAGAGGCTGGATTAGGCTTCTCTGTACTCCTCAGTACAAAGAAAAGGGGCGATTTGACGATGATTAGGTTTATTTGGTCAGTGGAGATGGCCAGCCCAGATAAATCAGGCTCCACAGTAGCTTTCTGACCTAGCTCAGAAGATGTGTTTTACAGGAGCAGGACATTAAAAACTAATCTGAGAACAGAAACCAGAAACATTTGACTGAAAATCAGGGAGGATGGTGTCTAAACCAGAGAGCTGCCTGCATCTTTTCTAATGTCCTGACACTCAGAAAGGTCGGTGCTGGGCACTTACAGGGAGTGCAATGGTCCCTTAGCATCCCCTAAAGGATTTGGCATTTCCAACCATGGAGACAGTCCAGTGACCGCAGGAAGTAGGGTACCAGATCCTCATGAAACAATCTCTAGATCTAGGAAAAACTTGTTTTCCTCCATGTCACTGGGTTTCCTTTATAATGAAGGCTTCCTCGAGGATCATGGCCAAGAAAAGCATGGTGCTGAGGTGTCAGGAGTCTGGGTCTGGGACTGTGTGCACCAGAAACTTCGAGAGTAACAGCCGTCAGCTGGCTGTGCAGATATGGGATCTTTGTCAAGCCATTCAACTCCGGTGTTGGTGTTGGTTCTTCATTTATAAAACAGGATGTAAGAAGTATTTTTTGACTTCAAAAGCCTCTCTTTTTTTCTGGTTCTGCACTGGCAAGGTTTTTTTGTATTCTGGTTAAATAAGAACATTCTGCAAGAGGCCTGTTCTTTCAGAGAGTCTAAAGATAAAGTAATAATTACTGATATCAATACGTGAACACTTTGGTTTTGAAGAGTCTGGCATGTGAGTTTTAAGTTCCTAGAAATAAGGTGATTTTTTAAAAAGATGGAAATACATATTTATAATTATATAAGTTTTCTATTTATATGTCATACATATTCTTGGAGAAAATATAGCAAACACAAAAAAACAAAAAGAAATGTCATGTGCAAACCACCATTCAGAGAAAGCCACACACACACACGGGTGGGAGCAGAAGGAATACTGAGAGAGAGACGATTTTTTTCCTCCACGAAAGTGTACTGTTTTAGAACTGATTCCCACCCCCACCCCCATCTCAATGACTTTAGAAGTCCCCAGGCAGGTACAAACGGTTAAGTGTTGGACTGTTAATTGGAAGGCTGGTTGTTCCAACCCACCCAGAGGTGCCTCAGAAGTAGGGCCTGGTGATCAGCTTCTGAAATGTCACAGCCTTGAAAATCCTATGAAGTGCAGTTCTACTTGGCACGCATGGAGCTGCCGTGAGTGGGAATGGACTCAAGGAACAACTGGACTTTGGGGTGAAAAATACAGAGCAAGACCTTGAAGACATTTTGGTGGTCTGAGACTGTTTTAGAAATACCAGAGGATGGAACAAAACATGGGTTGGAAACAGAACTATTAACCTTTTTTTTTTGGTGGGGGGGAGGCAGGGGGGAAAGGAATGTATAATTAGTGCAAAGAGTCATCATTTTTAAATCACAAAAATAAAATAAATTTCAGATGACTTCAGGAGTAAAGAGGGTGAAAGGAGGTAAGTGGGGGAACTACCTGCAGGTAGACCTAGAAACTCCCCAACTTGAGCCTGCCCTAAATGTCCAGCCTCCAGCGCCAGAGCTCTTCCAGCCGGCGGCCGGGGTGCCCTGCACTTAACCAGCCGAGAATTCCCATTGTTCACGTGCTCTGGGAAGGCTGCTCACGGTGGCTGCACTTTGGTGTCACAACCCGTCGCCAGCATACAGTAGTGTAAAATGAAGCTTGTTTAAAGACTCTCTTTGATGAGCGAAGATCAAACGGCCCGGGGACCCCCGGTCTTAATCAGACTTGAGCCAGGATGGCGTTTTCACAAATAGTCCGTTTGCTCGGCTTTGAGCAGACTTTGTGCTCAGCACATTCATCCGGCTGCGGGGCGGGTAATCCCGGCTGAAGTCTCTTGCCTGGTCGCAAATCCATTCACACTACAATGGATGCTGTTGGTTTGCTGTGTCAGTTCATGGGCAAATAAATATAGGGCCCTTCTGACTTAATTAAAGGGGGTTGTGGGGAAAGGCGATGGAGGGGGAAGATTAAAGCTCCGAGAGCCATCAGGCTCCTCTGTGCTTATTAAGGTCCCGGCGTCTGGCAGGAAGTGGGAGAAACCCCGCTCTTCTGCTGCCCCCTGGTGGAATTTCTGTAGAAGTTTTCATAGGGTTTACCTTGCCAGATTTATTAATTCTGCAATTTACTCTTGAAAGGAGATATGTTTTACCAGGTCCAGATATTTGTATATTGTATATCTTCTCACCTCGCTGTGCTTCAGTCTCCTTTAGGCTAAAATTCTCTTCTCCTTCGTAATGTTTAATACAATGTATTGTTCACAGAATGCTTTAAATCTTCACATGTTAGAGTTAAAATGCCAATGTCTAAAGGTTTCACGACTACATTCTAGAGGAAAATGAGCTGGAATCCTAGTCGCAGGTTCTCAATAAATGTGTATTTAGTTGGATTGAACTGGCAAGGTTTTATATTGTATTCTTGGAGAAAAATTTCAAGGTCTCCAGATTATTATAAACATCACATTTTAGGGAAATTCTATGCAAAAAAAAAAAAAAAACTGTAGGGAACATAGTATATATACACGGCTATTCAGGAAAGAAAAAATATAACAGCATATTGTTTTTCAATCTGTTTTTTAAAATAATATTTTATTGTGTTCTTGGTGGGAGTTTACACAGCAAATTCGGTTCTTATGTCACAATTTCTACACAAATTATTCAGTGGCATTGATTACATTTTCACAATGTGTCAACATTCTTATTAATTCTGTTCTCCTTATCACGTGTCCTTTTCCTAAATTTTGTTTATTTTGTTGTTGTCGAGAATATACACAGATGTTGACAGCATAAAATAGATGTCTATTGTAATGAACAAATATTAATTATTTCAGATTTCCATGTACAAAAAGAGAACATAACTTTATGTAAAATAACCATAATAAACTATTTAATACTGCCGCTTCTTTCCAAAACCAAACCCGTTGCTACCGAGTTGATTCGGACTCATAGCGACCCTATAAGTCAGAGTAGAACTGCCCCACAGAGTTTCCAGTGAGCGCCTGGTGGATTCGAACTGCCAACCTTTTGATTGGCAGTCGTAGCACTTAACCACTAGGCCACCAGGGTTTCCGCCTTTTTTTTAAAGCCAACATAATTGACAAGTAAACCCAGAACAGTAGGAAGATTACGTAACACAACAGATTACAACTGCAGCTTCTAGTATAATATGTTGCTGTTGTTAGCTGTGGGTGACTCAGCAGAATTCACAGCGACCCCAAGCGGGACCCCACGCGTGGCCCTAATGCTAAGTCCTAGCCATCCCCACGATAGACTCGGGATGGGACCATGAGAGATTATGACCCATAGGGTTTTCACTGGCTGGAAGCTCTCCTGAAATCTTTTCAGCATCACTGTTGTTAGTTACCATGGAGTCAATTCTGACTCGTGACCACTTGTGCACAGAGTAGGACTACTATATAGGGGTTTCAAGGCTGCAACCTTTCTGAAGCAGATCACCAGGCCTGTCTTCTGAGGCGCCTCTGGCTGGGTTTTGAACCGCCGACCTTTCTGTTAGGAGTACAGTGCCACCTAATGGAATTCCGCATCATTGCAACACAAAAGCCTCCGCAGACAGAGGGTTGTGGCTGCGCTTGAAGTGCATTGGTTGGGAACGGAACGCAGATTTCCCTCATGGAAGGTCGGGGCTCTATCACTGAACCACCAATATATATAGCTGTTAATTTTATTAATGTAATTCATAGTTATCATGTAATAGGTAACAATTCTGAACTCTCAAATTTTTGCTTATAGCTAATTTAATTTAATTAAGTCAATATATTTCTGTTTTCTGACAGAGAAGGCATAACTCATTTGATGAGGCTAGTATAACCTCACTTCCCAAACCAGAAAGAATAACTCAAGAAGGGGAAATTACAAGCTATCCTCTTGATATCATAGATATAAAAATCTGAAACCTGACATTGGCAAATCAAATCAACCACTGTATTAGAAACGCATGTCATGACAAAGCTGAGTTCATGCCAAGGAAACAAGTGTAGTTTAGTATTAGAAATCCATTAATGTTCTCTGCCAAGTCTACCACAATAGCAGATTAAGAGGAGAGTCAAGTGACCATCTCAAAAGCTGCTGAAGGAGAACCTGACGCAGTTCAATAGGCACTCATGATTTTTTAAAAGACTGACAAACTAAGAACATTCTTAATCTGCTAAAACGTATGAATGAAAACCTATACAAAACATCTTATCTAATGACAAAATCTTAGAAGCTTTTAAAATCGGAAAAAAAGACAAGGATGCCAGTTGTCGTTTCACTGTTTTGCGTTTACTTGGGATCAGCTCGTTACTCTAAGGCAAAGAAACTAATTATTGGAAGTAGAAAAGATGAAATGAAACATGTCATTATTCTCAGATAATAATATCATCTTTAGAGGTAACCCAAGAGATAACAAATGAATTAATTAAATTCATCAAGAATGCTAGCTATAAGAGCAATATACCAAAAAAAGTAGAATTCCTCTGTGTCAATTAAAGAGTTCAAGAGCTCAAAAGTGTGATTCTTAGACGTCCTTCAAACAGCAGCAAAAGATGTATATGAACTCTATTATAAAATGTTTTTGAAAACATTCTAGAAAATGTAAATAATAGAGAGGTATATACAGCCATAGATGGAAAAAGTGAATATCATAAGGTTATAATTTCTACCATATATATATATGGAGTTTGGTGTGACAGATAGTTTTGCAAATTAGTTGAGAAAATATAGTGTATTCAATAAATGGACTGGAAAAATTAGGCATCTACATTGAAAAATAAAAGTTGAAAAAAGCCTTCCTCCTTATTAAAACAAATTAATTTCAGGGAGATTAAAGCCCTACTATCTTTTTTTTTTTATAAACATAATTTTTAAATTTCAGAAATAAATAAGAGTATAATTAAATATATTTAAGAGCTCAGGCTGCTAACCAAAAGGTCGGCAGTTTGAATCCACCAGCCGCTCCTTGGAAACCCTATGGGGCAGTTCTACTCTGTCCTAAGGGTTGCTATGAGTCGGAATGACTCAACAGCAATGGGTTTGGGCTTGAGATAATCTCATAAACCCATTGCCATCAAGTTGATTCTGACTTATGGTGACCCCAGGTGTATCAGAGTAGAGCTATCCTTCATGTGGTTTTCAATGGTGAATTTACTTTCGAGGCGCCTCTAGGTGGACTCAAACCTCCCACCTTTTGTTTAGTAGCTGAGCATGTTAACTGTTTTGCACCACCCAGGGACTCCCATAGTCTCATAGGGAAGGATTTATTATGTAAGATATAAATCATAAGTTATATAGGAAAAGATTGATTTTATCTGACTACATTAAAATAAAAAAAGTCTTTTCCTAAAAAGATACTACAAAAAAGTTCAAGGTGAGATATTTGCAACATACATAACTGATCATAGCAATCGATCATAAATTAATGTTTAATTTTATTAATACTCTTGTTTATACATAGAAGATAAATAAGATGATAACGTTTTTCTCCTTTAATTGTTTAACCTTTGGTAATCCAATTATTTTCTGCTTTGAATTTTTTGTAGAGACCATATGTTTTCGTTAATGCAAGCATGCTGAAGCATTGAGTGTGTCTGTATTTTTGGTAGGTGTATGGATTTTTTTTCTTGCCCCCTCCCACAAGCCTACACTAAATGTTTAGTGGTACATATGAAATACCACTAATTATACCCCACTGAGGTCCGTTGATACATATGTGTAACAAATAAAAAATCTCTGTTTTTCCTATCAAAAATGCAGACACCTCATTCGATACCCTGTAAAAAAAAAAAAACAGTTATTGGCAGAATGTGCCCGTTTCTGGGGTTTCAAACAGTCACAAAGGCCCCTGCCTTGTGGCAGCACACACTGCCAGTGGTACAGCAGCTGCCCAATAAACCCCAGAGGCTGAAAAATTTCATGGTACTGCCAGACATGAAATCAAGTGGTAAATTATACAGAAAAAAAATTTTTTTTTAGTTATACCATCTTTGTTTTGCTGAGATAAACCTAAATTGTCAGCTTTTAAAATGTGTATGTTGCTTAATTCGCTTTGCTAATATTTTAGGGTTTTTGTGCCTATGTTCTCGAGATAAACTGAACTCTTAACTTTCTTTTGTGTATTATTTATGTCTGGTTTTAGAATCAAGTTTATCCCAACCTCATATAATAAGCTTGGAGCGTATCCTTTTTCCCTGTATTCTCTATTCAATTATCTTTTTCCTTGAATTAATTTGGCAATACATATGAATTTGGGGCTCACATGAGCCTATACACTTGGCTCTGGGTCTGAAACTGACAGGGTAGCCACCAGTGTAAAACTGGTAGTCACTGCATGTTATGGGTTGAATTGTGTCCCCCCAAAATGTGTGTCAACTTGGCTAGTCCATGATTTCCAGTAATGTGTGATTACCATTTTGCAGTCTGATGTGATTTTCCTATGTGTTATAAATCCTACCACTATGGTTAGTCAGGTCGGATTAGCAGCAGTCATGTTAACGAGGCAGGATTCTATCCACAAGATTAGGTTGTATTTTGAATCGGTCTCTTTTGAGATCTAAAAGAGAGACATGGGGACCTCATAACACCAAGAAGCACTGGGAGCGTAGCCCATCCTTTGGACTCAGGGTCCCTGCACTGAGAAGGTTCTCAACCAGGGAAAATTGATGACAGGACCTTATCCCACAGCCAACAGAGAGAGAAAGGCTTTCCCTGAAGCTGGCACCCTGAATTTGGACTTCTAGCCTCCTCCTAAACTGTGAGGGAATATATTTCTCTTTGTAAAAGCCATCCACTTGTGGTATTTCTGTTATAGCAGCGCTAGATGACTAAGACACTGCATTAAAAAGAAAAGAAAATGTGATGAACTGGTTCTAAAATCTCCTGCCTGAAGTGACTGACTCACGTTTCAATACCAAATGAAGTCAAAAGGCTTGCCCTGACTTCTGGGGCAGGGAATTCCCCAGGGAGGGAACCTGGACATTGGTGAACTATAGTCAAAATCAAGCTGAGGCTACAGCCTACCACTTCCCAAATCTCCATTACCATTTCTCCCTAGAGAATTAAGAGCCCTCATGCAAATTAAACTCCCAGTATCCTGCCCTGATGTATCAGATTCCAGAAGTAGGTATAAATGTATCTTTTTGGCTTTGTAAATCAAGATGCAGATATATTAACAAAGACAGTTTATTTTTAATATACTATTTTAATATGGAAATTGGAAAGGATACCTATATAGGTGTAATATAAATGTCCTTAAACATATTTTAGGGTATGTAATAAAAAAAAAAAATTTTTTTTTAATAGGCTTTGGATGTCCATGACTTTTTACAAATTTTTTTCTGTTTACCTCTTTCACGTTACCATTTCTGACGTGCTTTCCTATGGACCCTTTTCCTTCTATTCCACGTTTCTCTCAAAAACTTAGTGATTGTTAAAAGTTCAAATTCCTGGCTACACTTCAAAAGAACTGTGGGGACCCTGGACATTTTTGTTGTTGTTTTGTTTTTGACCATATTTCCCAGATACATTTTATGACATCAATGTTTGAAAAACACTGGCCTACAACATATGCCTTGAGCCTGTGCATTCATGTGTATGGAATCTTTGGCCAGCCTTTGGGATGTCTTCTTTTCTCTTTTTGTGTGAGATTGAGGGTTAATGGGCATGTGGATGGATTTAACTTTTGCTCTGTAGACTCACCTTGAATGAGAAACAAGGTAGCCACATTACTGTTTTGTCAATACACAGGATTTCTGAGTTGGGAAGTAGATGTGATGGAACAGAGGGCAACTCTAAATAGGGCTCTCAGAAGAGATTGTGTGATCATCCAGATTGATCCCCTGTTATGCTTATAAACCTACCCCCAGATTCTGCGTTATAACCTGAAATATGCTATGCTCATAATCCAAGAAACTCCCCACATTTGTAATTTAAAATTTTTCTGAGGTGAATGGATTGTGTGATCATCAAGCTGATCTACCCTCAGATTCTCCGTTACAGCCTTTAATGTGTTGTGCACATAAAACAAGGCACCCACCACACAAATGGGATACATGCAATCAACTTGGATGATCATACAGTTAATCCGTTCACCTCAGAGAAATTTATAATTGATTCCTAATGTCTTAGTCAATAATATTGTAATAATATTGCAATTAATAAAATACTGTCATTAGTCAATTATTGTCTTGGTCAAATAATTGTGTTTCCACTGAAACGAACATGCGCAAGATGTGGGTGTGGCCTGGACGCAATATCATCACGACCCTCACTTCTCTCCACCGCCCTACCCGCAATGATCATGAATGTTGATCTGTGTGTCCCTCCTGAAACTGTGGGGTTAATTAAAAAAAAAAAAAAAGATTAATAACAGCCTGTGGTGAGGGTGGTAATTGTTAGCTGCTGTTGAGCTGGCTCCCACACATAGAATGAAACACTGCCCACTTCTGCACCCTCTTCATGATTCTTAGGTTGGAAATACGAAAAGCAGAGAGCTTAAATGATGGCTCCTTAAGGCTTATGTTAAGGTTCTATTTGCAGAAGAAATTATGTTGACGGATTGCGCTACAGTTAACAGAGTATTGACAGTGTGATGTCAACAAGACAAAGGCAATTATATTGAGAACATCTTTTTGCTGCTGCCAGTTTTGTGCATCATTCGCTGCTTCCACAAGGATCAAAGGGATATAGGAAGAATGTGTTTACCAGGGTTTTGGAGAGTTGGGTTTGTTGCAATCATATTGTTCTCCAAATCTATATTCTTTATGCTTAAAAGCTTAACAGGGGAATCTGGCAGATAAATTTTAGACAAACATCCATGAAGTTGCTTTTCATATAATAATTCCTTCCTAGCTCACAGTAATATATAAGAATTGTCCCTTTAATGGTTTGCCTAGCTCAGGGGTTGAGCAGAGGTAACTCAATAAGAGTGTGTGTGATGGCAGTGGTCGTGCACAGGAATTTGCTTATTTTTGGCTTTCTGTGGGTATCTACACTTATTTCACTATTCACACTGGATAACCCAATGTTATTCCCACTGAATTCTTTAAGTTGACTTGTTGGATTCATTTTATATTAGATCACAGTACATTATTTCATGAAGGATTCTTGGGTGATAAGTATTTTCTGCATGGTATTTCAATGCTAGTATGATATACCCGTTCATCTATTCTTGCAATCTTGTCTGAAATTAAACATCAAATAAATTCAAAAGTAATTATTTTTTTATTTCAACTCTATAAAGTATACAACAGGCACTCGGCAATTACAGCTGCAGGAAAAATACAGAGCAAATCAAAGCAGGTTAAGTTTATGAAAAAGTTTTTAATCTACATCAAAAGAGTGCAAGTGGTCAATGACCATTTGATGACAGTTGTTGCATTTGACTAACAAAGGACTCTTTCATGTAGAACAAATTTCAAGAGGACAATCAAATAACCATAGCTGTAAGAATACAAAAGAACTGACCAGTTGTAAAAACATCATACATTGAAATAAATTCGATAGATGATACTTAAAGAAATGTCCCTTTACTTGGAAAGCCCAAACCTCTGAGTCATTGCCAATGTCTCAGAGCTCTGTCTTTTGATGCATGGGCAGGTAAAGAGGAGGGCTAACAACACACTTCCAATGTTTAACTTTCTAGTTCTGTTGAAAACTTGCCTCATAAATTATTTGCATATACAAGAACTCAGAGAAAGCATCCTGTTTTGTTGAGTGGTGCACCAAGGTACTTTTTCATCATTGGTTTCATAACGAGGTGTCGTTAGCAGTCATTTTCCAATTTTTGGGGGGGGGGGTTGGACCGTTGTTAATGGGGTCTACAAAATGAGATATGTTAGAACTTGACTGCACTATTTTTTTTAACTGAATTTGCACAGCTTAGCAAAACAGGAATACCTGTATACAGACTGATAGTATGTCATATATTAATTTGACCTGCACATACATTTATACATTTCACAGAAATGACGCTGTATCTCATCAACAGATACACAGCTCTGGTACATTTAACAGAAATAAGAGAACAACTTCATCATTTCTGTAATTAATTCATCAATATATAATAAAGGCTTATAAATTGTTAGCAGAAAGAACTGTAAAACGCAGCAAGCTAAGAAAGGACAACATTTTGAGGTGTGTTTGTCTTTGTCATGCAGCATAACACCAAATTTGTTTTTTTAATAGGATGCCATGAATTTAAGGCACTTGCAACAATGCCAGATAGCCAGGTCATGTTCTAAACTATGGGACAGATGAATAACAGTACAGTTGACATAATTTCCAATAATACTGACAATAATGACATTAATTCAAGTCTACTTAGACCTAAAAACATTATTCAATACAAATAAAATGAAATAATATAATGCTGTGAAACGCTAAAAAAAGTTATATGTACCACAAAATATCACACAAAAATATCTATTTACATAAATATTTGTCTGTGGTCCTATTGTGAAATAAAACATTGTTATGGATAATGCACAGATCACCTCTACTATATGAAATCAATTCTAATGTCCTTGTTTTCAATATTGTAGCTGACTTCTTTGAATTTAAGTTCACCATCAGTTCAGTCATTTAGAAATGAAATAAGAATAATTCAATAGTTGAGTGTATGTATTATTACACATGTGTAATTCACATGCATTTTCCATAATTTTATATAAAAAAATATCACTTATAAAGAATATAATCAAAATAAATTTGATTAAATGCCACATGGATCTGATTTATATCTTAAGAAGAAAGAAGTTACAAACACAAAACTAAGTTATCCCAATTTTCCAGATTTTTTTTTTCTAATGTATTCAATCCCTCTCAAATATTATGATGCTCCTTTTCTTGGCAGTTGGCAGTTTTTCTGTGTCGAGACACACAGAAAGCCTTTATTTCTTATAATTGAAGTATTAACAAGAAAGTCAGTCAACAAATCAAACAAGTTGGCACTCTTCTAACTTATCCAGATGTTGTTTAGTGTAAAAAAGATGAAGGGAGCATGAAAAATTCAGAAATAAAGTGAGATGCACTTTATGAAGCTGACCATGACTTTTAGCCCTAGTGTCTTCATTAAGACAAGATTTAAATCCTTAAAATTTAATGTTGAAAATTAGATGAGTGTTTTCTGTTAGTAATTCTTGGAAGATGTAGCTCACCTTTATTTTTTGGTGATTGCTTTTGAATGCAATGCCACATGTGAAATGAACAAAGATGCAATAACAAGTGGGAGAAACAACCTACAGTTACATTGTGCTGAATGCTACTTCTTCCTTCCCAAGAGGACTTGTACATATTGGTTGTCTTAGACTGAACCATAGTTACAAAACCCACAGTAAGGGCTAATCTCTGGGGCCTTTGGGGGTATTTGAAATGTTGCAGGGGCAGATTCTCTTATACAATGACTCAAAAAAAGAAAAACAAAAAGAAACCTGTTGCCGTCAAGTCGATTCTGACTCATAGTGACCCTCCCCATAGGATAGAGTAGAACTGTTCGATAGGCTTTCCAAGGAGCAGCTGGTGGATTTGAACTGCCGATTTTTTGGTTAGCAGCAGAGCTCTTAACCACTGAGCCACCAGGGCTCCATATAACGACTGGGTTACTTTAATGTTCTAGCAAACCTCTAACATGCCTAAACCACACTATGTCTTCACAAAAATTTCTGAACTTTGACTATAACGCTGGAAATGCATTTTTAAAAGCCCACTTTAGAAAGAATATACAGCTTCTGAAATGGTATTCAAATTTAGGTTTTCAGCTGAGATGTGTAATTTTATAGTCTAACATCTGTGGAAGAAAGTGATTACCTTGGGGGAATAAACCGATTCTGAGAAATTGCCTAAGCTGGAAAACTCCAATAACACAAGAGTAGCAAGAACCTCTTAGGATCAAAGTTTCCATCTAATTTTATTCTAATTATATATAATATGTCCTTAGTATATTTTTTTCCCCTTAATAATTTTATCCTATAAATGTGTCTTAGTATTATATTTTGAGAAGACACCACATTCTAAAGTGGTCTTGAGTATAACAGATTAAAAAGAAAATCGTATGCTTTCTTGGCTATGGTATAATGATCTAATTTGACTTTTTTTTTTGTAAAAATGTCTATATTTGGTTGATTTTGTTTCATCTCTGTACTGGAAAAAGGCTAAATATCTATTCAATATACCGAATTCATACACAGTCCCAAGGGCGTATAACAGCTTGTAAGACCTCGCACTTGTCTATACAGGTACGATGCCATTTGTCCAGGAAAACCTTCACAGGCCCTGCTCCTTTTACAGCTGATAGTCAACCTGTCTGCCAACAAAGGACTCAGTTTAAATTGCTGATTCTTTTCCCCATGTGAAAAAGCAAATCAGTTTGATGTTTTCAAATACAGTCTTTTCAGGCTAGTATGGCATTTCAGGATAACAACATTTCTGCTCTTATTTAGCTGAAGTTTATTTTTAAGAAATCAGGTCCCTGATTTTCTCTATACTCCTTTCCTACTTGCACATGTGCATAGACTCATATTGGCTCACTCACAAAAAGGTAATCAGCACCTGGCCGGGTTCTTGTCTTGTTCCCTGACCTCACGTAAATAGTGCTCCTCATCTGAAAAAATCTTAATAATTTTGACTTTGTGCTTTCTTTATTTGATTTTATTTTTGGTTCAGGCCTAAGATAAGAAGTTAGTTCAATTAGGCTTTTAATCACCTTCCTCCCTCAATCCTAGACTACATGGTGTAAGTGAAATCTGACAGGAGTTTGGTTTAATAAATTTAGTGAAAATGATTGAGTCTCTGGCTACACATGTAATGATTAGAATTTGTGTTGTCTCTTCAGACACTGACATTTACAGATGAAAGATATACATAGCACCTATATTGTTTATTTTTATTTTTGGATGGGTCATAATTCCGCCCCACCCCACCCCATCCTACCCCCAAGGGCTTATTTTTATAAAAGGGAATATTTTAAGCCTCAGTTTGAGGGTATGTTAGGTAATAAATAAAACCAATTGGCTGCTAGTCATTTATTTCCAGGACCATCCTTAAGCACAATATTTTAAAAAAATATGAAATGGTTTTAATGACTTGCTTCTTTTCCCACTCTATCATGCCAATTTATCAAAAAGAAACAAATATCATGCATTTTTTTCAATCCTTTCTGAAAACACAGTGTTCTCAGCAGAATCCAAAGCAGTTGTGCTTTTATCATATCAATTTTTAAAATCTATCAGAAAGAAAAGGTAACATTCAGTCTCGTCATCAGCACTGCTGGGAAATAAAATTGTGAAACGTCTAGCACTGGTTTGACACGAACTCTGTGACCAACAGATGTGTGGTCCTCTTTTGTACGGTATATACACTGGCTTGCAGTAATATATCTCACAACACTCATTTGAAGAAAGGGAATAGCCCAGTGTCTGTACCACAGAAATCTATCGTACCTAATATATTATTCTTTGATCTTATTGATGATTCTAGCAAGGTACAGACTATTACTGGATTGAAGTGTTTCTTACAGTCTTTCAAATTATAATCGGAGCAAAGCAAGATCATTGTAACAATAGAAAACATCTCTTTACTGGTGAAAGGCTTTGCTTCAGGACCACCATGTCAACTGCTATTTTAGATTCAAACAGAAAACATGTAAAGAGCACTACTGTCATCTAAGCAATAAGTCCTAATGCCACTGTAGTTTACTGGAGCAGCATCGATCAAAGGCATCATGGTGACCCCGAGCACTAATCTTCTCCCTTTCCCTCAGGTTTGCTGGCAGCTGTGTCTCAGAAAAAGCTGTCTTCAGCAAGGCAGAAGCAGGTAAGAGAAATACATTAGAAGTCTATGTCCCATCCTGAATTGTCATCAGGTGGTGGTTCGTCACTGTCCTCAGGGAAACTGTCAAAATTGCTTGTGTCTGTGGGTGATGCAACCTGCAAGCAAAATAAAACAAACGACAAAAGGTTTTCTTGCATCTGATTATTTAGTAGAATACCAGGTTAGATTAAAAACAACAGCAACAACTCATTCTTTATTCAATCCCTATTCAATGACTATTTTCTGCGTATCTACTATATAGCAGGAATTGAACTTTGTATTGGTCGTAACAGTGGTGACTAAATATAGACATGATCTGTGCCCTCATGGAGTTTATACTAGTAAGGAGTAAACTGTGTAATTAAAACAAATAGTCACAAAAATCCATACATAATTATAAACTTTGGTTCATGCTATGAAGGAAAAATACAAGGTATCATGAGAGTATTCTAGAGTGATCGAGGAAAGTCTCTTTGAGAAAGCATTATTTTTAAGCTCCATAATTGATGAGTTCAAGAAAGAGGTTATAGCACAAAGGTCCTGAGGTGGGAGAGAGTTCAATGCTTTGAAATAACCAAGAGAGGTCAATGGGGCTGCTGTCTAAGGGGAGAGGGGAGTGGAATTAGGTAAGGTGTGAAATAGGTAGGAGCCAGGTTATGTAGGGCCTTGTAGGCCATGCTAAGGACTTTGTGTTTTCATTCTAAGTATAATGAAAAGCCAATTCTAAGGTCAAGTAAAACTCCTGCAAATTTACTGGGCAAAGTCCTATCTTCTGTACAGCATCAGTAAAAGTAACAAAGAAGCATGCTTTAGTTCTCCTCATTTCGCATAATATTTAGAAACATTTGCTTTGGAAAAAAAAAAATTGCCATTGACTACTGCTACCATATAAAGAAGGACTCCTGAAATTTAGGCTAGGATAATAGTTCTGCTTAGTTTAATACTCATCCATTCGTTTCTTACTCTTGTTCTAAAATAAAAATTCCTTGAATGCAATAAACATCTATACTGTGAGCTATAGTGATGGTATTTTGGTTTGTTTGTGAGTGAACATAAATATTAGCACAGAAATAAATCCTAGAAAATGGGAAAATGGCATTGTATAAACAGCAGTCTTGAGTTAGTCCTAGAAAGAAGAAGCATAAAAATGAAAACCCAGAGACCACAGAGCACTCCTCTCCTCCCAAATTAAGAAGCAGCACAGGTTGTTAAAGAGATGCAGCACTGAATGAAAACATAAATGCAATCAATCGAAATCTGTTTCAAGTTAATACAGTGTAAACACTTAGCTCACTTAGTGGACTGGCTATTTAACACAAAACCTGATGTATTAGGAAAAGAGAGTTGAGTTTAGAAAAGAGAGTCATTTTCATTTAGAGACTGATGACAGAATGAAATTGTGTCTAGGAAGGCTTCAAAGAAATATAAGAAAGGAGAGGAGGAACTATGTGGGGAGCCTAAACGAGACAGTGTTTGCCAGGAATTGATAACTGTTGAAGGTGGTTGCTAGAGATTGATCTTCTGTCTACATCTGCATATGTTTAACCTTTTACGTTATAAAAATTAATACTTATTCATCAATCAAAGAAGCTTGTATTAAAATGAATAGTTAGCAAAGTCAAATGAAAAATGTATATAGGGCAACTGTCCCTAGTTTATTTATTTTTAAGCTTGGATTTTGCATATATCTTTAGATTTTAGCATGTATCCTTATCTTAATGTGGCACATCTATAGTTTATTTAATCTGGTCATAGGATAAAGCTTTAAAAATAACATATCGTTGATGACTGACATAAGGCCCATCAAGTATATCATACAATTATAAACCAGAATGTCTACTTACACTTGGTATTATAGGAGGTGTCAACGTGCCTTTTCGTAATCCTTCCCAATTAAAACCCTCAAACCATCTAGGAAAGGGGGAAAAAAAAAAAAACCAAATATAAAGAAAAACATGCAGACAGTTAAAGGCATGTCACCTCAGCTAAAACCTTCTTATTGCAACAATACATGTATTTAATTGATAGAAAGCTGTTAGCAAACATTTCCGATGTGACAAAAATATTATTTTCTATTCAATTGCAGATTTTTCCAATTACCTTATTTTATGAAGTGTGTATTTAAAAAAAGTCTAATTGTCAAGATTGAAAATACCTATTAGAAGTCAACTGTTTTATATTCTAGTAATTTCGGTCAACATCTGTATGACTTTGTTCTACACTATCATTATAATTTCATGAATGTCATAATACTTTTTTTTTTTTTTTTCATAATACGCTTGGCCCTGTACTTTCCAGAATATTTTATTTTAAGGAGGTAGAATCAAGGTATGCAAGTCAGGAAAGAAAATTATCTTTCCATCTTTGCCACTAAGTCAGTGCACAACCTCAGCTAGTTAATTTTTTCACATCTCAGTATTGGTCTCTACACATCCCATTATATACCCATCTTTTTTTTCTTTTTTTAACAAAATGAAGATATTTCATGTATAGATTTTCTGTGAAAATGAGGATCAAATAATATTATGGTTTTGTTTTATTTTAATTTGAAAGGGTTTCATCATGCAAATGCTTCCATCACATTCTTGGTAAGCTTTTCCACCTTTTATGTATTCTTAGGAATTTTGGTAAATAGGTTTCTTTGATGGGAATGTGTATTCCCTGGGAATGTTACACACACAGTTTAATAGAGAAAAACCAACTTGGGCTTAGTTTAGTTTCAGAACACTCAGTCAACGTAGGTAAGGCCTGGTATTTAAGATGCTACCATGGTTTAAAAAGAGTGTGATTTTTAGTCTCTGGTTATTTATCAGGAAAGCCTGGTGGCATGGTGGTTAAGTGCTACACTGCTAACCAAAAGGTTGGCAGTTTGAATCCACTAGACACTCCTTGGAAACTCTGGGGCAGTGGGGCAGTTCTACTCTGTCCTATAGGGTCTGTATGAGTCGGAATTGACTCGATGGCAATGGGTTTTTGTTTTGGTTATTTATTTAAATTATGGAAATGGTTGAAAAAGATTTTGGATTTCGTCTAGGCAATGAGGCATAATAAGGCAGAAGGTTTTTGTTTTTAATATTCTGGTAGAGAACAGAATTCCAGAAAAAAGACACAATTCCTCTTTGCGCTGTTGTTGTTAGCTGCCGCCGAAACTAGGGAAGATAAAGTGCTACTCAGTGTGAACGGGGAGCAGGCGAATGTAGTGAATTCAGTGACTACTACAGGTTCAGATGTATCTAAATCAAGTTTCAGAGGCAAAACTAGAAAGGCCTTTTTCCAAAGGCTAACTAGTCTACACTCTCTGGATGTTCCCAGTGGCACAATGTTAAGTGCTCGGCTGCTAACCCAAAGATTGGCAGTTTGAACCTACCCAGCTGCCCCACAGGAGGAAAGACCTGGCGATCTGCTCCCATAAAGATTCAAACAAAAAACAAACCCAGTGCCATCAAGTCAATTCTGACTCATAGCGACCCTGTAGGACAGAGTAGAACTTCCCCGTAGAGTTTCCAAGGAACGCCTGGCGGATTTGAACTGCCAACCCTTTGGTTAGCAGCCGTAGCACTTAACCACTATGCCACCAGGGTTTCCCTCATAAAGATTACAACTTAGAAAACCCTACCGGGCAGTTCTACAACATAGGGTTGCTATGAGTCAGGATGGACTCCATGGCACCTAACAACAACAATATGCTAATTGCTTCAGTTATAGAGCCACTAACTTATGCTTTAAAAAGCCACACCCTGGGGGAAATGCTTGTCAGTTTTTCTGAACTCTTTCCTAACTGAAGTTAAAAGGAAAGGGCACTTACTTGTGCTTTTGAATGTCTTTCACTCCATTTTTCAAATTCCCTAATCTTTCTGACGGATTGTCCCTGTAAATAAAATAATAATTGATAAGGAATCTACTTTTTTTTTTTTTTTAACATTATGACCTTTTCAAAAATAATGTGGTTGAAATGCTTACCTGCATAGTTTTTTAATTAAATTAGCAGCATTTTTGACAATCTTCTTTGGAAATTCTATCATATCAATTCCCCTCAATATGATGTTATAGGTTTTCATAGGATCTGGGCCTGAGAAAGGTGGGCTGCAAGAATAAAAGACATGAAAAGAGATGTTATTTTTATTTTCTAAATAATAAAACTTGTTATAAACTTCACAAATGATATGAATTCCTATTTTGGGGCTTCTATTAGTAGTGACACAGGGAATAAAACTTAATAGCAAAACAGTGTGGAAGCCCTTCTTAGCAAAACCATGAAACGGGTCAAGTTTGTCTGCTGTGCCCGTCATTTCTCTTTAGTGCTGCTGGCCACCTTCTTGCCTTCTTGCTCTCCTTGGTCACTAAAGATGCCACTTCTACTCTGGTTCTCCAGCTCTTTCTCACACTTATGAGCTCACTGATTACACCTGGGATAAAGTCCAAAATCCTTAGGATGGGCTACAAGGACATGAATGATGTGGCCCTGTCTCATGCCATCACCACACTCACTCACTGGATCCAGTCTCAATGTCCTTCTGTCTGTTCCTCCAAAAAACCAAGCACTTTCCACCCCACACCTTCCCACCCCAGAGTGTTGTTTATGTTGCCTGGAATATTCTTTTTCCCATCCTTTATCTGCCTAACTCCTCATTTCTAAAGTCCAAGCTTAAGTATTATGTTGCTTCCTCAGAAAGGCCCACTCTGATCATCCTGATATAAGTGATCCTATAACCTACATCAAGCAAGCATTGTCTAATAATCTAAACTAATGCTCCAAACCACCAGCCGCTCCTTGGAAACTCTACGGGGCAGTTCTACTCTGTCCTATAGGGTCACTATGAGTTGGAATTGACTCGACAGCAACGGATTTGGTTTTTGGGTTTGTCCTACTCCCTTATAATAGCAACCTTTATGTCACTTTGTAATTACATTTTCACTTTGTGTGATTATTTGCTTAAATATTTGTTTTCCCTTTCAGACTAAGTTTCATTCTCCAGCAGGATCTCCGGAATCTAGTAGAGTCTTGAGGAGCCCTGGTTGCACAATGGTTCAAGTGCTTATCTGCTAACTGAAAGTTTAGTGGTTCCAACCCACCAGTGGCTCCTCGGAAGAAAAGACCTGGTGAGCTCCCATAAAGACAATTGCCTAGAAATCCCATACAGCAGTTCTACTCTATGCTATAGGGTCACTGTGAGTTGGATTCGACTAGACGGCACACAAAAACAACAGCAGAGTCCCTGGGTGGCACAATTTATTTGCACTCGACTGCTAACCTAATTGTTGGAGGTTTGAACCCACCCAGCAGCATCACAAAAAAAAGTCCCGGTGATCTGCTTCCTTAAAGATTACAGTCAAGAAAATCCTGTGGATATGAGTTAACGGCAATGGGTTTGGCTTAGTAGAGTGCCCAGTAGGTAGCAGGTGGTGAATAAGTATTTGTTGAATTAATGATTCTATAAGATAGTGCCCCTCCTATCCTTTTTTCCTTGTTCATCAGTCTTTAGCAGATAATTTAAAGCAAGGCTAAATTATCTACTAGAAAAGATATGATACCTGAGTCAGATTTGTTGATATTTCTCCCTGTCCATTCTTGCATGTAGCTTGGTACCAAGGTCAGGGAATACAGAGGTGACTAAGGTCAGACCCTTCCAACAAATTTCTCACAGTTCAGGCGGAGATTATGAAATACTGTGACAAATAATTTCTCTAGAAGTTATTTTCCTAATACAGGGTTCATGTCTTTTTAGGGAAGAAATTATATAGACTTTTTTTTTGCCCTTCGTGTTTAGTATGTGTATACATACTAGAAGTTCATAATGCATACATATGTACATATAATAGCAGTTCAAACCATCTCCTTTTACCCAGCAGGCTAAAAACGTTTGAGTTGCTTAAAACAAGGAGTAGTAAATTTGCTTCAGCTAAGTTCTACTCCATCCAATAGTGTCACTATGAGTCGGAATCGACTCAACAGCGATGGGTTTGATTTGGTTTTTTTTGGAAGGGCGGTGATGCTATCTTGAGTTTTTGTCCCTATTTCCTGTGGCAAGTACTTTTTATTCATTTAATATGTTATTAACCAGTAATTGTCCATTTTAAATCACTTTTTCAAATGCATAAACTAGTAATTCTATTTAGTATTCTCTTAGCATTTTAACATTTTCTCTTTATGTGATGTTACGATTGAACATTAACGTAATTAACATAACTTCATGATTTCTTTGTGAAGATGGAGATACATAGGGTTATCCTATACATGCTTTTAAAAAAGACCAAATATTTAATAACTTAATTTTACCAGAAGTTACCAGAGGAGTAAAGCTAAAAGGATTGCTGAATTTCAAATATGTGTTTCTTCACTAACAATATGAATTCCTCAAAGATCCCTCCAAAGCTAAGAAAAAAAAAAGACTATGAAAACTTCTAATTTGGAGCTTTCTTTTTTTTTTAACAATATACGTTTACTCTAAACAATATTTATTGTTGTTGTTAGGCACTGTCAAATGGACTTTGACTCATAGCAACCTCATGTGACAGAGTAGAACTGTCCCGTAGGGTTTTCTAGGTTATAATTTTTATGGGAGCAGACTGCCGGGTCTTTCCCCTGTGGAGTGGCTGGGTGGCTTTGAACTACCAACCTTTTGGTTAGCAGCCAAGTGCTTTACCATTGGGCCAACAGGGCTTAGTTAACATTTATCAGGAAGCCCTTGTGGTGCAAACAGTTAAGCACTTGGCTACTAACCAAGAGGTTGGTAGATTAAACCCACCCACCTGCTCCGAGGGAAAAAGGCCTGGCTGTGCTTCCGCAAAGATTATAGCCAAGAAAACCCTATAGGGCAGTTCTACTCTGTCACATAGGGTCATTATGAGTTGAAATTGACTCGATGACACTTAACAACAGCAACAACATTTATGGAGCGCTGACTATACACTTCACATATTCCCTGAATCTTCACAAAGAACCCTGAGGCCAAACATCCTAAGTCATCCTCTTGTTTTCACTGTAGCTACTAAGTCCTCGTAAGACACCCATTCACTCATAGCCTACTCACAGCTGTCTCTTTCTTTCCACTGCCTCTGTCCTACTCCAGGTTCTCAGTTTCTAACGGCTGAATTATTGCAATGATCTTCAAACTAGCCTCCCCAACCCTCTTTGATTTTACTCTGTACATTATTGCCAGCTTATTTTTCCTTGGATCCCATATGTCATTCCTTTGTCAAGAAATGCTCAATGATTCCCTCTCTGGATGGTATCTAAACCTTCAAGTGCAGCAATTACAATGCTCGAAAAATAGCTAATGCTAGTCCTGTGTTATTTTCTTACATGAACCTTCTCCGTGTCTATGCCCATTACTGCCCCTCTGTTTAAGTCATGCTTCTCTGCCTGGAATGCCCTTTCACTTGCTCTGTTTTTCTAAGTCCTAATCTTCCCATAAGGCCCACCTGCAGTCTCATCTTCTCTAAAACCCTCCCAGGCCTCTTCTGAGCTCCGTAGGTCTTGATGACTATATTATTCATTGACTTCAGCGCGTCATGGGGTTTGTATTGGTTTTTATTTAAGTATTGGTCCTTGAATTTATAATGTCTCATATCTCATGGTAACCCTAGTGCCTTCTGTGGTTATTAATTATGATGTGATTACACAAAAGAGCTGCAAAGCATCCACATTTCACGTAGACATAGCAATTGCCTAACAGGTGCTCTTACTTCTATAGAGAGTCGACCCTAGATATTTTTGTATGATATCATCTCCCTTGCCTTATGAATGGCTAAATGGCTAGGGTCAAAGATCCCATAGAAAGACACTGAATCATTCCACAATTTCCACACATATAAAAAAATTATCAGTAATGACACCCAAAGTTGATACTGAGTGGGCTCTTTCATCTGGCCCATTTTATACCTTGCCTTATGAATTCCTGGTCATTTGTATAACAAATTGAAGTAGGTACTGAAATGCAGTGAAATGCACTTCAAGACTGTCTAATCTGAGTAACAAAGGCAGAAGTGTGTAGTTGTTTGCTGGTCTATTGTTATCAGCAGTTCCCTAAAAATGTCCATACCTGCCAGTCAGAAGTTCATACATTAGGATTCCCAGGGACCAATAGTCGGCTGAAATGTCATGACCTTTGTTCAGGATGATCTCTGGGGCTACATACTCTGGAGTTCCACAAAAAGTCCATGTTTTCTTTCCAAATCCTATTTTCTTTGCAAAGCCAAAATCAACCTTACAAAGAAAGAAAAACAAAATAGTTGAAGCCACTTAGGATTAAGCTTAAACACAATAAGCTACTTTGCTGAAGTACACTGATGATAATTTAAAAAATAAAATCAGATGAAAGTTGTTATAGTCTTATAAAAGGAAACGTCTATGTTGCAATCAAACAAAGCTCCTCTGCTCAAACTTTGTAAAGTTGCAGCCTGAGTATAAGATGAAATTCATGTCATTAAAAATAAACCTTTCCTTCTGGAAAGACTTTGCATTTTTCCTTCTTTTATGCCAACAGAGGTGGAGCATAAACAAAGAATTTCTCCTTTACTCAAAATTTTTAAAAGATGAAGTGGGTCTACTTAATATCTCCCCTAGAACATACAAGAGTCTGCTGATTTAATAAAGTTCACAATTACTTTAGTATTAATTGTTTGAGAAGCACTTTACTGTTGAAGGATCTGAGTAACAAGCCCATGGGACCAAAGGCTCTTCCCTGCGTAGACAGAGATAAAATGAACATGTATTCTTTATTTTCTAGAGGCCTTTTAAGGAAAAGACTCAGATGAAGAAAATCTATTTTTTCCTCTAAAACAATTTGACTTAGAATACAAACTTAATTGCAATTGAGTTGCAATCTCTGGAAACCATATGACAAAAATTCTACACATTTAAAAAATAAAATCAGATACTGACAGATCCAAACCCCATAAAAGCTGTGCTTTTTAATAGGAGAACTTCCCTTCCTAGTAACTCTTCGGAGCACTTGATCAAATTAGTATTATGATTATTATTACCATAGTCTAGATAATATTGCCTGTAAAGTCCATTTTTCCAGTTAGAATGATCGTTAAACTAAAACTATTAAAATGATTTATGGTTCTCTATAATTTTTTTTTATAATACACTTATTCTCTTTGGATGGCAGAAGGCTGACTAGAAAGAGAACTTCTATGAAGCTCTTCTGGGTCTATGAACATATGCCAGCAAGTATGAGTCCATTCAAACATACTTTGGCTGGGTATTATTAATTCAAACATAAAAAAAAACAAAAAAACCACTGCCGTCATGTCAATTCCGACTCATAGTGACCCTATCGAACAGAGTAGAACTGCCCCATAGAGTTTCCAAGGAGCGTCTGGTGGATTTGAACTGCTGACCTCTTTGTTAGCAGCCGTAGCACTTAACCACTATGCCACCAATTCAAACACAGCCAACTTTATTTGTCATAATTTTTATATAACCGAAAACAGTAACACTAAATCTATTTTTAAGAGAACATTTAATAGTGAACATTTAATATTGAAACCAAAATGAACACAGCTTTATAAACCAACATTTTTTAAAACTTCAGGGCAGAAACCATTTGTAAAAAAGCACTAACCAGTTTGGCATAACCTCGATGATCTAGGATGAGGTTTTCTGGCTTGAGGTCCCTGTAAATGATTCCTTTGGAATGCAGATAGGCAAAAGCTTCTACGACACATGCTGTATAAAATCTGGTTGTAGAATCTTCAAATGAACCTCTGAGACACAGAAAACGGAATGGAAAGTGTGTAAGATTAATTTCTTTAAAAGGATTTTTTTCTTATCCTACGATATTCCTATGACACAATTTATCCACAGAGACCAATGTCCACTGGCCATACGTCATGTAATTGACATTGCAGTAGGATTTCAAAAGCATTCAAGAACCAAGACAAGGAATTATCTGCTCTTTTGAGTGGGATAGTGAAATCTAATTTCCTGAAAGGAGTGAAGAGTCCAACCACACACTGCATTTCATGTACTTAAAGGCTTCCTCTCACCAGCCCACTAGCAATCTGAAAAGGCAGAGAGTTACAGCAGTGGGCTAGAGAGAGAAAAAATATGTTTTAAGCCCTTGTCTACCAAGGGTTTGTATTTTAAAGGACAGGTTTACGGGTTTAGTTATACTTATTTTTAGAGGCAGTGTTTTTGAATCTTTCTAAATAATGTAGCTATGTTTCATGAGAATGTAACTAAAATTCATGTTTTCAAAGAACCACTTTGAAAATGAGTTGTGATGCTCCTGATGCAATCTTCTTGCAAGCTAATTATTCTTCTGTTCGGGAAACTTCTATGTTAGCAAGACAAACAATGTCTATTTCCTATACTACTGGCTTCTTATTAGTAGGGAAAGATATGTCTTATTAGTAGGAAAAGGAAAGCAACAACTAAAGGTAATTGGAAGGGAAGAAGGTAATTGAAGGGAAAGTCCATTAGCCAACTTGATTATGATATTTAGCAAGAAAGCTCTCTCTCTCTTTATTAATATGTATACATATGAATACACTTATATTCATTTTATGAAATAACATAAAGAAAAAAAAACTTAGCCTCTAAGACTCAATCTTTGAGCTCTAGGGTAGAACCTTTATACTTTAGTTTTTTTTTTTTTTTCACAGAATTCCTTAAAAAGATATACTATATTCTTTTTTTCTTTCTCAAGCAGCGAACGTAACTTAATCACTTCATGATAATTCAGCAACATTAGCGTGAGTGAATATTAGCTCTTGAGGTAGCTGTGCTATAACATGAGAGACAAGCTTACAGGTAGTTTTAGCTAGTGTGCAAAAGAGGGTAGCCCTGGAACTTGCTTTCATGACTATCCCTGATGCCACTTTGTTTTTTTGATAACATTTGCTTCTTTTTCAAAATCGAGGAGCATAGCCTAACTGGGCAGTGGCATATGGTTGGATTTTTTTTTTTTCTTTTTAAACAAAATTTATCATGAATCCAAGGCTTAAAGCAGCCACCTTTCAGGTCACTTTTCAAAAAATACATAGTGTCTTCCAGAAAAGTATAGTCTTCATTTCAACTACTGATGTTCCCTGACTTGTCACTGAAATAATTAGGTCTCCCCCCAAAAATATCTTTCTTCTGAAACACAATTTAGTAAGACATGATGATATCTACTCCTCTTGATACTAAAGCCATACCTCTAATCATAGCTAAGATTCTAGTATTTATGTTCAACAATATCTGAATGAAACAATTGTGAATTTGTGAGAATAAGAAAAAGTTTCTTTGGGAAGAATTGCATCCATATTAGGGAATGAAGTATATACTTTAGGAGGTTGTGTGCCCTTTGGCTTGGAGCCACCCTTGGCAGAGCTCAGACTGTATAATCTTGTGTATTGAGAAAAGAGATTAGAGGAGTGCCTTGAAGGTTCCTTCTTTTTTGCCCTTAAATAAGCATGCTTGCCTATCAAAAGTAATATATTGCTTTTAATTGGAGAGATAATTTAAGTAGTAAGCACTCTTGCATATATGATTAACATACAGCTTTAATTACATTGAGTGTTGTATATGATTTTAAACCCTCCTCAATGACAAGCTGGTAAAGCAAAGCAATACAACACAAGACAAAACAAAAGAAAAAAAAATGCTACCTGGAGTAGAATCTTGTCTTGTTTTCACTACATGTTTTACTTTAATTAGCAAAATAATTACTTCTTTGTAGCAAGACTATTATTTGGATGGGCCTTTTTGAGAGCCTACCAATTATTTATTACTATTAGATGAAGAAATTATTGCTGCATTTATGACTCTGGAAATATTTCTCTGTTTTCCCTAATATTTGACTGTTAATGGAACCAAATGGATAAACACATTGTTAATGATGTAATTCTTTGCCAATACAATATTGGTGTTGGCAAAGGATACTGAATATATCATGGACTTCCAGAAGAACAAACACATCTGTCTTGGAGAAAGTACAGTCAGAATGCTTCTTAGAAGTGAAGATGGAGAGACTTTGTCTCATGTACTTTGGACATGTTATCAGGAGGGGCCAGTCCCTGGAGAAGGACATCATGCTTGGTAAAGTAGAGGGTCAGCAAAAAAGAGGAAGACCCTCCATAGGATGGACTGACACAGTGGCTGCAACAATGGGCTCAAACATAGCAAGGATTGTGAGGATGGCACAGGACCAGGTAACGTTTAGTTCTATTGTACATGGGGTCACTATAAATCAGAACCAACTCGGCAGCACCTAACAACAATGACAACAATGTTGTAATGAGAGTAAACATTTATTTAAGGGATAGTTCTCATGAAATCTCTGCTGAATGGTATATATATATATATATATTTGAATAACTTGATCATTAGCAGGAAGATGGGAAAAATCCTAACACAAACTCAAATTAATCAGTGGGAGCTATAGGTTAGGAATATGGATTCTAGAGCAAGAATCCTAGGCTCAAATCCAGCTTCACTTACTGTTTGAGCTTGAGCAATTTACTATACCTCTCTGGGCCTCAGTGTTCCCATGTGCAAAATGGAACTGTTAATAGTAACTATCAAATAGGGTTGCTGTGAGGATTCAAATAATTGATACATGTAATTAAAAAAAAGTCCCTGACACATAGCTGGTACTCAGTAAATAGTAGCCATTGTACACCAACACAAAAAGGCCCTTCTGTAATGAGTTTGTCTTAATCTGCTGTTGTTGTTGTGTGCTCTCAAGTCGATTCCGACTCATAGCGACCCTATAGCACAGAGTAGAACTGCCCCCTAGGATTTCATAGGCTGTAATCTTTATGGAAGCAGATCACTAGATCTTTTCTCCTATGGAGCCACTGGTGGTTAGCAGCTGAGTGCTTAACCACTGTACCACCAGGGCTCCTTTGCCTTAATCTGGGGAAATTAATTGATATGATTTAGACAGGCTTTTGGGGACGGGGATGGGGAGTTTCCAACACTATCACTGTTACTGAAGTATTTCCTGTTTCTTACTGCCAAGGCTAACTCTGTGAGTCAGCTCTAAAGAGTCCTTCTGCTAATCTCTGTTCTTTTCACCTTCCCTATGCTTCTCACAAATGTACCAGCTGAAATTATCCTTTTATCACCTGCCAATCAAAATCCTGCTTTCCTTCATTATGTAGTAAATGGACTAAGAATTGTACATGTTTGGGTCTTCATTTATTGATAGCTCTGTTTGTTTCAAGGTTTCAAGGTTTTTTCTGAGCCATCTTGGAATTTGGAGGTTTCTAAAAAGCTGGTGTACCATTTGTTCAGCAGCTTTTTATTGAGTGTCTCCCATGTATAAATAAATTTGCAACTGAATTTAAAGACTGAATAAAAACCTTGCCTCAAATCTATTTTTATATTATGTGAGAAATCAATACAATATATGCACACAAAATGTTTACCAGCAATGCACTGTTTTATCATTAAACATTTGACATAGGTAATTTGTGGATTTTAAAATCCACCATCTTGAAAAGCAGTCACAAAGCATAGCCTTCGAGTGACTGAACAATGAAAAATTATCATTAGAATTGGAAATGACAATCTAAATTGATCTAAAACAGAACTGAAAGCTTGTTTTTGCAAGAGTTTAAAGAGTTATTTAAAGAAATAAATCACTTGCCCTATATAGCTTTTTGAAATAATAAATTATGCCCTCACAGCTGTGTCATTTCAATTAAAGCAAGGGAGAAGCGCCTCTACACTCTTTGGGAATGAGTAGTTGTTCTAGCTAGATGGCAGTAGATAATAATAATTTGATAGAAAGAATTAGAGGGTAATGTATACTTACTGAAAGGCTCAAATTAAAATGTAATCACAATGTTTAATGAACTAGTTATAAACTGAGTCTTGAAATGACATACTGTAAAAAAGAAAAACATACCTTACCAAAAAATAAGTTCTTTCTTTATACTGAGTAGCAATGAGTATATAAACTTAAAGTATATTGCAACCTGTACAAGTTTATTTCCAATTGTTAAGTTTGGGAGGCAAACTTATTTTGAAATTAGACTCATTTTCCTTTGAAACACTTTCAATATGTACCATCTATTAGGTCATCAAAGATTGCATTTAAATAATCACCCTTCAGAACATGGCTGATATCAAGGAAAATGGATTTGGAAAGTTACTGACTGGTTTACAAGTACCTCCAGGAAGACAAGGAGATGAGATTCATGTGATTTGAAAACTATGGTTTCTAAAGTAATTATTTAAGGTCTTTAGTAGAAAACATTGATATAAACTTTAAATAATTCTAATAGTTGAAATGTTAAATGTCATTAGAATATGCATTAAGCACTAATACTAACATAAAATATATATGCTAATACCTATTATATACTAAAATGTATACTAGTATAATTATATACATATATAATCATTTATCATACTACTCAATCCATTTTAAAGAAAGTTGTAGGGACTGCCAATTTTTTGGTGCAGTGGTTAAGAGCTCAGCTGCTAACTAAACTGTCGGCAGTTCGAATCCACCAGCTGCTCCTTGGAAACCCCATGGGGAAGTTCTACTCTGTCCTATAGGGTTGCTATGAGTCAAAATTGACCTGATGGCTAGGGATTTGTTTTGGTTTTTATTCCAAATAATGGAATTATTACTTGTGGAAGGCCAAAAGCCACGTACTAGAAGATATAAGATGATAGCTAATAAAAAATAACCCAGGGAAACATGGCAACAACTAAACATTTCAGCGTTACAGTTCATGTCTCAAAGATATAAAGATATTTAAATAGTCCTCAAATCCTGTTTGTATATAGACAATGTCATTTTAATTCTTATTTCTTTATAACAAAGAAAGAGCTGCTCTGTGTTTCTGCTCTGTAGTGATGTAAAAAAAAAAAAAGAGTGAGAGGCAGGAAATGGTCATCTCAGCCGGGAGGTGAGAGAAGGAGGATGCTACCAGAGACTTCCTGCACTAAATCCCTGAGGCTCAGAGGTATTACCATGTCAGTCAAGAATAAGGTCACACAAGCCTTTCTTTATGCTTTCAGAATACCTTCTTCCTTACTGCTTCTTTCCTCAGACACAAGAGGAAAACTAAATTGAACAAACGTGGTTTGTTTGGACTGTTTCATATTTTCATATATGCTATGGCTAACGGCATATTTACTCTCCTCTTTCTAACAATGAATCTTTAAGATTCTCACCCCAGATTTAAAGAGAGACAAAGCTAATCAGTGGTAATGTTAATTGGACCCTTAATCTCCAAAGTCATACTTTTCCCCCAGCAATTTTTTGAATAGAAAAAAAAAAAGAGTAAAAGCAATAAAGCTACATGCATAAGAAAGAAAGCTGACAGAGGACGATGGTACTGAGGCAATTTTATATATCATAGCTTCATTGCTCTTAATGCTGTAGCCCCTTTGGATCTTTAGGATCAGGTAGCTGCTGTTGCTCCAGACCATGCCTCTTCATGTGACTGAGCAATTCGTACGATGATAAAAACCAAACCCACTGCCGACGAGTCGATTCCGGTTCACAGCAATGCTATAGGACAGGGTAGAACTGCCCCATAGAGTTTCCAAGGTTGTAAATATTTATGGAAGCAGACTGCCACATCTTTCTTCCACAGCGCAGCTGGTGGGTTTCAACTGCTGACATTTCAGTTGGCAGCCAAGGGCTTAACCACTGTGCCACCAGGGCTCCACTCAAGAATGATAGGAGAGAGGAGGAAAAAGGAAAGCATCAAAAAGTAGCCTGGTGGAGGCAGAGAAATGAACTGTTGAGACTTTCCCTCCATCCGTTCCTCCCAAGGTAAGCTGCTTATTAACAGCAACACTTTTGCTGCCCTGACAAGATCAAAATACATCTGACTCAGAAGCCTTGAGCAGCATTTATGAATAAACAAAACGTAAACTCAAATGAAGGAGGAAAAATATAAAGAAATGAGAAGCTATTTCTTTAAAAAGATAAGTTGAACATTGATACCTGTGAACAGATGATGCCTCCAGAGCAGGAGTTAGGTTGACTTTTGTTATTAGTATTACTGTTATTGTTTTTGTTGTTCTTATTAAAGACGTTAGAATAAAGTTCAGAAAATCTGTGGCGATACAGCTAGTCCCCTCCCTAGGAGCTTTATTATAGCTCTCCTGTTTACTTCCAAATGTGCATCTCCTTCTATTCAATTAGAAACAAACAGGAAATGGATTTCAAGTAAATCATGGAATAAATTGTCAGTTCCAAAACTGATATAATAGAACCACATTAGAATATACCAGGTAATTAAGTCACAAATCATAATACAACGAAACCTGTGAGAGCCGGAACTCGACAGGACTCATCTTGTCTTTCTGGGTCTAACAAGTTTTCCATATTAGACAGGGTGCAATTGTTCTCTATTAGTAGAAAATATTGGAGTTTTTCTTCTCTTGACAAGTTTCTGCCTTACCCTTTTGCAGGTTTCACTGTGTATAACTTAGTTCTAAGGAGTGGAGCCATGTTTATTTTGTTTATCACTATATTCTCAGCCTCTATCACAATACCTGGCATATAATTTACACTCAAATATAAACAGTAATTGCCAACATGAGGAAGTCAGTTGTACGCTTAATTATCTTAAATTAAAAAAATGAAACAATATATTATTGTAATAGGATACAATATGGTGAAAAGAAATCCATTTGGCATCTACAGCCAAGACAATGGGAATAAAAGATCTGAAAGGGCATGTTGTACAAAGATATGAAAATATAATAAGAACACCGTTAGGAATAAGATTTTAAACCAATAGCATATAAAGAGCCACTTGTTCCATTCCTGGGTATCTACAAAGTAACACATTGTCAAAAATAACGTGGCTTTCTGGGAACATCAAGATTACTTATAGCTAAATTTCAGAAAGATGTTATCCAATGAAGAAGAGTCTGAGGGGTCAGACTGGCACAAATAAGGAAAATAGAGGTGTCTACAGATAAATGTCTAAATGAAAAAAAAAATACTTTTAAATGATCAGTATATACAGGAAAATAAAATTGTGGTCTAAGTGGTTTTTTTTTTTTTAAATGTACACACTTAGGATTGTTAATGGTCTCCTGAGACATTATATAGAATAAATGTTTTAAAAAGATAGTTTTCTAGTTACAAACATAAGAAATGGAAAATTAAGACACAATGAATTTTTCAATAATGAAAACAGACACTGTCTAGACCAAATTTACTTGCCCTGAAGATCAAAAAGGTAAATCAAAATCAGGTTACTTACATAAAATACTGCTTATAAGTGGGTTCATTTTTCCTAAGACTAGCTAAGGACTGAAACGGATTGCTGGCAACTTTTGATAATTTTGAAGCCAAAGAGTAACGTAAAGGTAGAGGAAACAGTTACTTTGGAGAAAAGCATCAGTGTTACGAAAGGCAGACTGCTCATCTATGGAGAGTAAGTGGAACAATTAAACTGATAGTTAATCTAGATTATAACTATAAACCTAAAATAACTATAATTCTCTTCATGTTAAAGCAATGAATTGAATTCCAGGTATACAGTTGTCTGATATCCATGCTAGACTGTGTATATACCTTGCCAGGTACCATTTTTATGGCAGCTAAGCTTGTCTCATCAGTGGCAGACTGTGTTTTGTATATATGGTTAAGTCATATGTGTAGAGTGGGTTGTAACCCATGTTCACTTTATATTTTTAAATATAAGTATATGTAAACATAAATATATTTTATACTTTGTAATATCTGATTCTTCTTACAGAACGTCATAGCCAACATTTTTAGAGATATGATAGAAATTTCTTAAATCTCTTACCTATCCCTGAGAATGGTCCAGAGTTCTCCACCTAGGCAAGCTTCCATCAACATGTACAAATATTTGCTGTCCTTGAATGTTCTGTATAGTCTATAAGTTGCAACAAGAAAATAAAGGCTGTAAACATTTTGTCTTAGGAAGCATGTAAATGTTTTGAGTGCCCAGATGACAGTCTTATTCTTGATTCTCCAAGCTTGAAATTTCATCAGAAGGAGAGAGATCTAATTCCACAGACAAGGAAAAGGAGCCCAAATGACTTGCCCACCATAGTCTTTTATCTCTCCCTTGAATGGATTAATCCAAAGACAATGGACAGAGAGGGCTTCTTGAGATCCCTCCAATTCCAATTTGACTGCTGTTGAAGGACAACTCTTGAGTAATATTTAGTTGTTTTAAACATGCAAGCTTACAGGGATATAAAGTAGATTACACTTTGCAAATATAGGCATGTATGAAATTTGGATGCTATTCATATACATTCAGCTTATTTCTAGCAAGTACCACTGGGAAACTACTTAAAAAAGCTTCTCCTGCATATAAAAGGCTCCCCTTTATCCTCTTATCAGTGCTTTCAAAATACAGAGGTGGAATGGTTGGTTGCCATTTTATTTCTTTAAATCTTTAAATAATATTCAAGTAATTAAAAATTAAATCATCTGATTTTTGATATTTTGTCTTTTAAGTACCAAAGGTCTATGTGTAGTTTGGAGTAACAGAGAAGATAAAAATGAAATGTTAGAAATCTCACACCTCCTTTGAGAAAAACACATTCTTTTCAGAGAACATGATTCTCTTGGGAAAAAAAATGGATGGAATAAAAGCTTTAACTTTTTTTTTTTAAATAAAAGAAAACCTTCTTAAGTTCAGATCAAGAAAATAATAATTTTCTTGGAGTGAATAAACTGTGTAGCAGTGAGCACTCATGGCAGAGGGTTTTGCAGTTGACTTGCCACTTGGAGTTTGGGGCCTCCAGTCCCAGGGTAGAGCCTCTACCTGACGATGAAGTCGGAATGAGCACCCTGCATGATCTGCTTCTCCGAGCGGATGTGCTCCTGCTGTCTGGTATCCACAATGTGGCGTTTCTTGAGAATCTTCATAGCAAATGTTTTGGACTCTTCACTTTTCAACTGGACCTTAAAGACAGGCAGAAGGGAGTGAGAAAAAGTTTGCAGAGTTAATATAACTGAGTGCATTCTTCCCCCCAAATTAACAGGTGCCTGGAGCACTACGCTGACACCCAACCATTTACTGTGAGTCACATAGTATATCCTTGCTAGAGCTGGGTTTGAAATCTGGGCTTCTCAACTGTGGTCCAATCTCTTTCCATTGGATTAGATGAATTTCAACTAATCGGATTCCAAATTAATTTTCTGTTCACTTGGATAAGAAGAGGGAAAGTGTACTCGATTCTTCTTGTATTATTTAATTTCATTTTATATAATATGTTTGAGTGTATTCTGTAGTTTTTTTTTTTTTTTTTCTCTTCAAAAGGTAGAAACAGAATCTAATTTCTTCTCCAATTTTTCTTCAGGCGAGTGTGGTAAAGGTAAGATCATATGGGTCTTTTTGCTATTTCCCAGTCCTGAGCCACAGACATTTCAAGAGTTATAATGGTCAGTGACAGATCTTTGTCTCTGCTGAGATAGCAGAATATATATACCTCCTAATCTCACCCTCTCCTCCAGTTAGAAAGAAAAAAATTATAGCAAGATTTTTTTTTCAAGAGATTTTGAAAACTTTTTTGTTTTTGTTCTTGTTCTTCCCAAACTTGCAGGATGACTTTATTCTCCTCTGATCTCACCCCTTTAGTTAAACTAACTGGGGAAACCTAAACTCAGCTTGGAGCCGCTAGGTGGTACAGACGGTTAACACACTAGGCTGCTAATTGAAAAACTGGCAGTTCGAGTCCACCCAGAGGCATCTCAGAAGAAAGTCTTAGATATCTGCTTCTGAAAAGTCAGCCACTAAAAACCCTGTGGAGTACAGTTCTGCTCTGACACCCATGGGGTCACCGTGAGTTGGAATCAACTTCTTGGCAACTGGTTACCTGTTAAACTAGGCCTGAAATCACCAATCCATCCATGCCTCTGTTGCAGACCCACATGCCTCCCAGTGACTCTGGAGTGGGCTAACAACAACAACAAAAATCTGTTGCCATTGAGTTGATCCTAACTCATAGTGACCCTATAGGATGGAACAGAACTGCCCCACAGGGTTTGCAAGGATTGGCTGGTGGATTTGAACTGCCAACCTTTTGGTTAGCAGCCGAGCTCTTAGCCGTTCCTCCTCAGACCAGCTGCTATTCTGGTTTCACTTCCTTACAAGAAATTTCAACAATGTGACTTGAAAGGAAAAGAAGAGCGATAATAGAGCTAATCAGATAATAGCAATATAAGGAAGTATCATTGAGTGCTTTTGAGCCAAAGAATACTCAAGCCAATACTGAGCAGGCCACGTCATTCGGAACTAAGGAAAGCACTGGAGAAATAACATGGCAAGGATTTCTGCTTTCCAGCTGAGGTACAGCTGTTCTGTCTTTAGTTGTGAATTGTTTACTGCTTCTTCTGCAGAGATATCAAAGCTCTTAAGTGCCTTGTTCATACACACATATACAGATTGAATTCAATCTAGGGGGACATTAATGTGACAGGTTCCATAGGAGGGAACATGAGGACACTTCAAATAAATGGGCCACAGTTTGCCTCCAGCATTTGTGAATCTGTGTGACAGGCTAGAGGGGAAAAGAAATATGTGAAAATGCCTTTAGCATCTGAAGGCCCTCCACTCTGTCTGCGAAGCTCTTTAAGATGACAGATTAAATTAGTGTAATACAACTGAATTCAGTTGTAGTTCATAATAAAACACGAAATTTGAAAACCCA
Source organism: Elephas maximus indicus (assembly GCF_024166365.1). Lineage (NCBI taxonomy): Eukaryota > Metazoa > Chordata > Mammalia > Proboscidea > Elephantidae > Elephas > Elephas maximus. Next base: position 35,877,930 of record NC_064834.1, read on the forward strand.
CTTCTAAAAGAAATATGGACATATAGGAAAGATGGCATAAAAAATGAGCTTTGACAGAGGAAAAGAAATAAAATCATATTCCCTCTTTCAAGTCTAACCCAGCTAAATCATTGAGGACTCTTGTGTAGTTCATACAACTGATGTAATGATTACTTTCTCCAGTGGTAATAACACACAATTTTAACTTGTGCACAGGATGGAGTTAAGACCTGGCCTTTAGTATCACTGGGTCTGGTAGCTTAATTTCCCTGAGCCCTAGTTCTTGCTGAGGATAACACCACACGGAGGTGTTGTGATCTTAAATGAGAATGTAGTACCAAATGGGCATTTGACGATGGCTTCTCTGCTCGCACCTTTGCCGCACCCAGCAATCTCTTCTATGTAGAATAAATCAAATGTTGCTTTTCAAACAAAGTCAGATCACGGCATTGCTTTACTTCGAACCCGCCAGTAGTTTCTCATTCCATTCATGATAAAGACAAAGCCATTGCAAAGGTCAACAAGGTCTAACGTCATATAGAATCCTGCTACCCCTCGGACACACCTCTCCCTACTCCTCTGCTCCAGTTGCACTGGTTGCTTTATTGTTCCTTGAGCATATCAAGCAAGTTCCTGCCTCAGGCCATTTGTACTTGTTCCTCTGCCTGAACAGTCTCCCACAGATATCCTCAGGGATCATCCCCTCAGCTCCCTAATATCTGTGCTCAAATGTTTCCTAATTAGATAGTCTCCTCTCACACCAGTCTACATAAGAGTAAACACCCCACTCCTCCTTTCTTTATTTAGTGTTCTTTATAGCTCTTATCACCAATTAATGTACTAAATATTTTCTCTATTACTTGTTTAGTATCTGTCTCCTCCTATTAGTCTGTAAACTCCCCAAAATCAGGGATTTTGTTGTTCACTGTGCATGCCAGAAAGTAAAAGCTCATTGAATATTTGTTGACTAAGTGAATCAAAGAAATAATGAAACAAACCATAAAGATTTATCACTGGTAAAGCCACATTACAGCTGGTATTAGCTCCACACCAGTGTGTTCCACTGACCACTGTATACCTTTGAGCTTAACAGGGCAAAAACAAGGCAAGCTCCAATGAGAAACATGTAGCATTTGCTCTTTTTTGTCTTTCCAAAAAAAAAAAAAAATTCGTCTTTCCAAAAGTGTCCTTAATTATACACAAAGAAAGAAAAGATTTCTATGTGCTGCCACTGCTAAGGAAATATAAATGGTCAAATTGAAGACGCTGTTGTAGTTAGGTGCCATCGAGTCATTTCCAACTCATAGTGACCCTACAGGACAGAGTAGACCTGCCCCATAGGGTTTCCAAGGAGCAGCTGGAGGATTTAAACTGCTGACCTTTTGGTTAACATCTGTAGCTCTTAACCACTGAGCCACCAAGGCTCCAAAGTTGAGATGAGTCAGCATTAACTTTAAATTTTTATTTTTACAAAATGCTTTCTTAACCTTCCTTTTTCTTTCAACAATGAGGGTATGATATCCCTGACCATACAGTCTACTAAAAAAACCAAACCAAACCCATTGCTGTCAAGTCAATTCTGCCTCATAGCGACCCTATAGGACAGAGTAGAACTGCCCCATAGGGTTTGCAAGGAGTGCCTAGTGGATTTGAACTGCTGACCTTTTTGTTAGCAGCAGCTGCACTTAACCACTCACTATGCCACTAGGATTTCCACACAGTCTACCAGGATTAATAAAATTACCTGAAAGATAAGACCCGCATGACTACCAACTAGTTCTTAGGTTCAATTAACTCTTGAAACCACGGCTATCTCTTTGGACCCCATTTTCTTAGACTTTGCAACTCTTTAGTTCCCTTACAATTAATAAATTCTATGATTCCAGGTATAGTTACCATTTTTACTATAACAGCCAGTTCATCCCATATATATATATATATATATATATATATTTTCACTATAGCCGGGATAAAAAAAAAACTAGGTAAAAAAATCATTTACCTACTTTGCCTATTCCTTTAACAATAATTTTTTTTTTTTTTTTTACAATACTGAACTTTAAATCAGGAAGAATCTATGCAGAAAATTAAATGATACCATCAAGCGGCAGTCAGAGAGGAAAGGGACCTAGCCTTTATTTAACACTTAAATGCTGGATATTTCCACGTTGATTTTCTTATTTAGTCCCAACATCAAGGCCTGATGGCAGGAGAAAGGTGTTTTTTTTACAAAGTCTTCTTCATCATCAACAACAACAGCTAATGTTAGAGGGTTCCTAAGAGGTGTCAAACGTAGTACTGTAAATGAGTTTTCTCAAGTAGTCTTCCCAGAAACTCTTTGAGATACTAATATATCCCCATTTTTCAGAAGAACAAACTAGGGTTGACCAGAAAGATTTGAATCTTGCCCACGATCACCAAATTATAAAGTGTAGAACTGGGTTCACGCTCGGGTCTATTTGGCCCAAGTTATTTCCAGTAATATGCTGCTTCCCTTTACCTGAATATAAAACTAATTACAGTGGTCAATGCTTTACAGGTCAATGAATTGGATAACTCATAGACTATGTATTAGAACAGTTGAACCATGAGTTTATTACTATTAAGCTTTACTCGTGCTAGACTTATGGTTTGGGAGAAGACCCAAATCCTCACCGCTATTTTCCCAGGCGCTTGTAATTACTTCAGTGTGTGATTTTGGGTACTGAATGTTTGAATCTTGTAAGGAGAAGCCAAGGGCCAGAGTGAGAGGGGATAGAAAGAGGGTGATACCAGCTGATTGGTGGCAGATGGCTGCTGCCAGTGAGAGGTAGGTAGGTAAAAGCTAACAGATTATTGGGAGTCAGCCTTTTTAGTTGCTAATTTAAAATTTAGTAAGTATTAATTGCAAAAAGTTTATAGAACCATATAGCCAACCTGCTGAGGTTTTCTGCTTTGTCTTTACCTAGGTCCATTCATTCCTCTGTGTCCTAAGAACCCTTCCTGGCCTAGTTGGTCAAGCATGCTCTCCAGGTTTTTTTGCAGAATATTCTATGCCCCCTAAATGTAAAGGCTAATTCACTGGTTGCAAGTGTGAACTCTGGTATTTGACTGCCCTTGCTTATATCTCAACAACTTGTTGGCTTGTGCTCTTGGAAAAGTCATTCAAACTCTCTTTGCCCCAGTTTCCTAATCTGTAATATGGGAATAATCCTCATACGTTACCTGTGAAGATGAAATAAAAGGGTCTGCTATCAAATAAAAGAAGGCAGTGGTGGTTTAGTGGTAGAATCCTTGCATTTCATGCGGGAAACCTGGGTTTGAACAGGCCAGTGCAACCACCACCCAACTCATGAGTGGCCAACACCCATCTGTCAGTGGAGGCTTGTGTGTTGCTATGATGCTGAACAGGTTTCAGCAGAGCTTCTGGACTAAGGACTAGGAAGAAAGGCCTGGAGATCTATCCCAAAAATCAATCAACGAAAACCCTATGGGGATGGTGTAGGACCAGGCAGTGTTTTGTTCTGTTGTGCATGGAGTCATCACGAGTTGGGGGCCGACTGCACAGTAAGTAACAGCAACAATATCAAACAAAGTGCGAAATGTTAGCTAAGCCAAGAATAATATTAGCTTCTTTTATTGTTATGCGATTCTTAGGTTTAATGGTCTCTTCAGGCCAAAGTATTTTCTTCAAAGTATAAGCCACCGTGGGCTGAATGACACTTAGTACCTGTTTCTATCCCCCCTTTTACCCACCTCAGCGCTACCAAGGGAATAAACACAGGTTTGAGAAGCTACTTCTAAAAGGTTGTGACACCTGTACCACTTTGGTTTTACTCTCAAAATTCCTAGAAAGGGAAAATGAACAAGAAAATGCTAACTCGGTATCTTAATTTTATTTTATACAAGTAATGTTATGGGCTATATCAGAAATTAGAAGTGGTGAAAGTTTCATTTACAGTAAAACTTTACTGTAATGTGAGGCATTATATTGACATTTGAATGAACGTATACACTTGGGCAAAGTGAATCTTAATGTGGGTATTTCTGACAAAGATTTTGACAAGTTCTTAACTGCCAGGCTCCAGCAGGTGCCCAAGTAATACTTGTCTGATGATGACAGGCAATGTCACCAGCATTTTAAACAGCTTCGAAGACACAGTTGCTGGTTGCATTTAAATATACCCTTGCTTTCTATCTGGGGTAAGCAATTGCCTTAGAATGGCTTATCTCCAGCTGGACTTATTCCCTGCCCTTACTGGGAAGGAAGGTTATGGGAACAAGAGTTATGGCCACAGCAAAGTTAAAACTGGCTCAATATCACCATTTATGAGCTGGTCCTCAGAACATGCATTCATTAATCTATTTAACTTTTTCATTAATATTTCATAATTTATCTTATATTATAGATCTTTTCATTATTTTGGGAAAAATGACTTTCTGAACTATAACTGTAACTAAAATGATTTTGTAAATCAAAGTTTAAACTGTCAATATCCCAGGGTTCATTATTATGCAGAATACTTGTATTCCATAGTTCAAATTATACTTCCATACACTCCAGGAAAGAGTGACTCCCTTATTGCAGTCCCTTAGGTAAGCTAAAGCTATATAACAAAGGTAATGAAGTTGAGTTTAGAAAAGCTTGTATGGGAAACTTGGGTTCTAGTTTTGGACCTTTCACTAAAAAGTATATGACAAATCATATAACCTCACTGGGCCTCAGGTCACCTCTTGCAAAATAAGACATCAAACTAGATTATCTTTAAGGGTTTGTTCCAGCTGGAAAATTCTATGAATCTGTGATTGGACAGAAAATTATGTTTTAAAAGAATATTAATTACATTTAACATTATGGAAACAACTCAACAAATATTTGGCAATAGATTGGGACAAAAACAAAAAGGGGAAGCAGCCCACATAATAAACAAGTAGCTTAAGGAAATGGAAGCTTCACTCTGGAAACATGATCTTGGGTTTACAGTACAAGCATATTCTCTGGAAAGGTGGAGGTTTTCTCTGTTCTCTCAACCCCAACATTGGAAGGGATCGATTTCCTTTCTGTTGGTATTCTCTATGTTAGCAACGTTCAAAGCATGTACATTACATAAAAATAGCAGCAGCTTTCTAAGAAAAGCATTAAAACAGACGCCAAGGCATAGAGGAATCTAGACAGAGTCACTGTAATCCTAATAACGGGACAGCAACTCAATAGGGAATAGCAAATATTTTCTCTAAACAAAATAAAAAAAAAAAAAAGAGCATACCATTTTTATCAGGCAGAGTAGACTATGTGTCACAGTATAAAGTCATTTCTTTATTTATGGTTCCTTTATGTGGGGAGGAAATAGCTTTATAAGTAATTCTGAAACAATTTGGTAATGGTTTGCGATTAAAATTTTAAGTCACCCACACCACATGCTATACTAGTTGAGGTAACTTAGAGAATCCCTGCCAATTCTACAGTGAAAAGAAAAGTTCCATAAAGATAAAAAAGGGGGGAAAATAAAGGAAGAAAGGAGCAGGAAAAGAAGGGGGGAGGGAGGAAGGAAGGAAGGGAGGGAGGGAGGGAGGGAGGGAGGGAGGGAGGGAGGGAGGGAGGGAGGAAGGAAGGAAGGAAGGAAGGAAGGAAGGAAGGAAGGAAGGAAGGAAGGAAGGAAGGAAGGAAGGAAGGAAGGAAGGAAGGAAGGAAGGAAGGAAGGAAGGAAGGAAGGAAGGAAGGAAGGAAGGAAGGAAGGAAGGAAGGAAGGAAGGAAAAACCATCTTAACCAGGTTCACCAAAATAGGCTAATGGACATAATAAAACTATAGCCATCAAGTCAATCAATAAATAAACCATTAGACTCTCTGTAAATGAATAAGGACTAGATAGACCTGTCTCCATCATTTTCCAATATATCCTTACTGCTACACAACTTTTCAGTCTTATCAGATACTGGCCTTAGATACACAACTTTTCACAGTCTTATCAGATACTGGCCTTAGATTCTATGTTTAGGAAAAACTTAAACAATTCTGTTCTGTTCTACAGCAGCTGAGTGCATAACAAAGCTAAAGAAGGGTATAAAATAGTCACACAAATAGCCATAAATTCTAGTGGGAAAAAAAAGGCTTGAAGTTGCTGCACATTCAAGAACTGAATATTTAGACCCATACTGAACGAGATTTACAATTATACCTGTAAAAGCATAAAACATTTAGTGTAATATGAAGCTCTAGTGTAAGAAAACATGTACCAGAAAAGGCAAATCATCATAGTTAGGAAGCAGATTAGGGTTACCTGGGGCTGGCGGTAGGAATGACGAGTCTCTGTAATGAGGCATGAGGGATCTTACTGGAGCCACAGAAATGTTCTAAAACTGGATTGTGGTGACTTGTACACTCAAATGGGACAGTTTTATTGTATATAAATTATACCTTAATAAAGCTGTTAAAGAATTTAAAAAAGGAAATATGCATACAGGCAGTTCCTGGGTTACAAGCATCTGACTTATGTACAACCTGTAATTACAAACCAATCCCCTAAACCTATTATATTAAAAATTTGAGGTACATACAATGGTTCATAATAACAAATGGGGTGCTACTCTGTGACATATATCATAACATTATTATTATTATCCAAGATACATCAATTTTGGTCCCAACCCACTTAGAGCAAAGGAGAATGAAGAACAAACACTTAAGACACAAGGAAAATATTAGCCCAAGAGACAAAAGGGTCACATAAACCAGAGACTCCATCAGCCTGAGACCAGAAGAACTAGATGGTGCCTGGCTACCACCAATGACAGCCCCGACAGGAAACACAAGAGAGAGTCCCTGACAGAGCGGGAGAAAAGTGTGGAACAGAACTCAAACTCACATAAAAAGACCAGACTTAATGGTCTGACTGAGACTGGAGGAATCCCTGAAGCCATGGTCCCTGGACGCTATGTTCACCCAGAACTAAAACCATTCCTGAAGACCACTCTTCAGACAAAGATTAGACTAGACTATAAAACATAAAGTAATAATCACGAAGAGTGTGTTTCTTAGTTCAAGCTGATACAAGAGAACAAATGGGTGGTTCCTGTCCGGAAGCAGGATTAGAAGGCAGACAAGAGCTGGTTGGAGGGACATGGGAAACTCAGGGCAGAAAGGGAGAGTGTGCTGTCACACTGTAGGAATTACAACCAGTGTCACATGACAATATGTGTATAAAATTTTGTATGAGAGATTAACCTGAACTGTAAACTTTTACCTGAAGTACAAGAAAAAGAAGAAAAAAAGTACTATTATTACCTTATATATGTTAAAGATGTTTGAATGTATCTGGGGGTATTTAATACTTTATTTTTTATGTGTAGAAAAGTACACTGTCTACTATATACTAAGACAAACATTTGACTAACTGACATTAGATATGAACTGTACCTAACTGTTTTATACCTAACAGACTTAGGAATGGAACTCATTCATAATCTGGGGACTACCTATATCTATATTTTCTAGTTATAGATTATGAGAATTATATATTTAATTTACATTATAAGGAACTAAATAATAGAAATATATTTCCTTCTAGTTTAGTTTCCCAATTAGCCAAAAAAATATTACATTTGTACTCTAATTTCTATGAGATGTTAATATTTAAATTTTTTATCCTAATTTGCAACTTCTTTACTTGCCACTTATTAAAAGTCCTAATTAAAGAAAATTTAGGATCCTGAGTCATTTAAAAAATATGTACAATTATCACAAAATACTTTTAAAATTCTAGTAAAAGTAATAGGCAATTTGTGGGTAATGCTTTTATATTTTAATAATATGGAACCTGCACTCAAAAGCAAGCTCACGTAACCTTCTGGAGCCTCATTTGCCTCACCTATAAAATGAGAATAAAGCCGACCTCATTTTACAGACACAGATGTTATAAGAGTCAAATCAGATAGTGTATATGAAAATACTTTGAAAAGTAAAAAGTATTACATAAAAATTATTATCATTACTACTATGACTTCTAAGATACAAGGAAATTCTAATTAAAATGAATACTTAAAAATTGTACTTTATTATTACAGTCCATAACTAAATCTGTTTTTAAATAAGTTGCCCCACTCAGCTGGACAAAAAATAAGGAATAGGAAAAAATCTATCTTTCTGAATTAAAAAAAAAATTTTACTTTCATAGAGAAAGAAGCAATTTTATTACTCTGACTAAAATTTTTAGACAGAACGTATTAAAATGCCCAAAAGCTCAACAGAAGCTGACTTGCTACATTCATATTTAAGTAAGTGAAACCTTTTAAGTACATAAAAAACGTCTATTTTAGAAATTAGCATGTAATTCTATTTCACAACATCTCTTAACAGCAACGAAAAATGCTAATTCTATTTTTAAGTTTAGTCACAATAGCCTCTCTCTTTCAGTCTAAAGAAGATAAATGTTGCAAATGCTCGAGACCAAAACCAACTGAAATGCTGACATTCTTATATCAGAATTACTTTTCTCTATTTTTTTTTTTTTTTAATGTTTTAGGCTACGACTCTTCTATCAGTTTGTTGTACTGTGGTAGCTTGCGTATTGCTATGGTGCCGAAGGCCATGCCACTGGCATTCCAAAACCAGCATGGCCACTCATGGTGGACAGGTTTCACTAGAGCTTCCAGACTAAGACAGACTAGGAATAAAGTTTTAACGATCTACTTCAAAAACGAGGCAATGAAAATCTCAGGGATTGCAACCAAATATTGTATGATATAATGCTGGAAGATGACCACCGAATATTGCATTATACAACACTTGAAGATGAGCACCTGACGATGAAAGGCACTTAAAATACACAGTGGCCTCAACAATGGACTCAAGCATACCAACAATCATGCAGGTGGTACAGAACCTGACAACATTTTGTTCTTTAATACATGAGGTCATATGTCAGAGTCGACTTGAAGCCAACTAACAACAACATGTATTAGTACTTTAAATTCCAGGCAAATATTAACTATAATCTTAAGAGAAGAATTCCTGTGTGTTTTCTACCTGTTGTTAAAAATGATTTTCTCATCAATTACTCATAATTTTATCCCTCACCTTTCTCTCTGTACTAGGTAGTAAAACCATATGTAATTTTTTCCTTAGTCGCTGCCTAAAACTTATGAATCACAGCATCTGGTTTGTTCCATAGGAGAAGAGCAAAAAGAACTTGTCATAGCCTGAGTGACACCTGTCCAAATGACACAGAGAACTGTAAGGATAGATTATGAGTTAACAGAGATATTGAAGGTGGAAAGCTTTTCAGCCATTAGGCATAGGGGAATGGCACTATGGTATGGGTGGCTCAATTTTATGGTAAAGATTTCATGTATAAAACTTCTTATTTCATAGAAAACCACTAAAGTATTTTATAAATATGATCAGATGTACCATTTTCAGAACAAAGGTGCTTAAGAGTAGTTTATTTTAACTTACTTTTATCCAAGCCTTTTGATTCAACTTCATAAATTATTTGCACAAGTGACAGTTAATCAAGATTGTCTCTCTTCTTTCCACCTTTGTTTTCCATCCCACATTCACCTCAAACCCTCACCCAAAATGTCAATAATCCCATTTGCTGTGTAACTTGCCTTCAGACTTAAAATTAAATTCTGCAGCTAGTGACAAGAAATATTGGGAGATATCTATACTATTAAATTCAAATCAATCAAAAGACAAGTAAAGCTATTTTTATAAAGGAGATAGTTTTTGTTTTAAATTCTCATAAAAAATTACTTTCATTTTGGAGGAAAGTCAGGAAAAGAACGCCATGCCTGCCTTTCTATTTTTACTTACACCAAGATTGGACTACTTCATAGAAATCACTTGCAAATCAAAGAACACTTGTGATTTCCCTTAATAAAGAGTTGGTATTGATTCATTTCAACTGAAAAGGCTAACTACATCAAATGCATTAATTCAGGGTTGTGTGCTGAAATTTATTCTGCAATTTTAATATAACATTTGTCTTTTGTAGAGTACCTACATTAAATAACTATTCCATTTTGTAGTAATTATTAGAGTATTGATATTTATATGATTTTATAACCTGGAGTATACTTTAAATTATTCTTCTTTATCAAGTAATCAAATATAATCTTTCTCCTACCCAAAACTTAGATTTCCTATATAATCTCATTTATATAAATACTAGCTGCATCAGTTTTGAAATTTTGGTCACTTTTTTTAAATTGATTGCATGAATATTTCACATAATTCTACTTATTCTAGTACTTATTAGAACATACTTAAAACCTAAACTTCCGTGTAGGCAGAGTTGAGATTAAGTTGACATTCAATTTCTTGCATTTATTGACTCTGTGAACTTTTAAAATGAGTGGAAATAAAACAGGGAATCACATATTACACAATTCAGCTTGATTTCTGGCATGTGACCAGATTAACTCATGAAAACTTTTGCATTCTAGTTATACTTTTGAGATTTCTGTGGAGGTATAGATATATGATCTTTCAACTGTTACATACTGTAAGAATTCTGACCAACTGTTTATGATCAGATCTTAATGTCTTAGTATATGCTTTACTCAAATTTCATCCTAATAAAGCTTTTTTTTATATTAAAAAATAATTTCTTCCTTCACACTGTTTTTGTACTTCAAATGCTTCACAAGATTGTGTACGTAATATAAAAAATATACTTTAGAGGTAGTTGAGTAAGCTCAACAAGAGTTCCTTTTTTTGCTTCCACTAACAATCTATTAAAAAGTCGTGTTAAATATTTGCTTTGTTCACAGGGACATGGAATCTTAGGCACAGCAGTGACCATATAGTGGCTCTTGTTGGTTTAGCTCATTTATTTGAGCTCTTTTTGAGTAGTGATGATCATTTTACTCTTAATGTGAACCTGCAAGGCACCTTGGTGGAGTTAGGGGATAAAGACAAAGCCACCGGGCTCACACAAGCCCTGACCTCATTACCACAACGTTCACACTAATAGAGCTAAATTGTGTATGTCAATGGTGATGGGAAATATTAAAATGAGGGCCAGAGTATAAATTAGCAATAAAATACAGCTGATGAGCTAGACTGAAGCGTAGAGAACGACCTGTTTCATCCCCCCTCCTCAAAAACAAGACAAACCATTTTCACTTCATTTAAAAGGACATGGTTATTTCGACATCACTAAGATACACACAAAAAAACTCAAACCTGTTTTTGAGGAGTTGGTTCTGACTCACAGTAACTCTATAGGACAGAGTAGAACTGCCCCAGAGGATTTCCAAGGAGCAGCTGGTAGATTTGAACTGCCAACCCTTTGGTTAGCAGCCAAGCTCTGAACCACTATGCCACCAGGGCTCAAGATACATAACGGGGTTGCTTTTCTCTCTCACGGATCGGCTCCTTCTCTTGAAAGTGTTTACATAAAGCTTTCAGAGATGTGGACTACATAGCGGCACAAAGTAAAGTACTTTATTCAGAAGAGAAATTATGATCTTTATTTCTGGGAGCACATCACCTAAAAATAGTCTGGCTAGTCACCTTAGAGTGCATTCTTTTATTTCAGAGCTGAGTCTGTTTTTATGCATTTTCATCCCTTGACCTAACGTGCAAACACCTCTTTCTTTTTGCAAGTCTCATCTCCTTTAATTAGGTAATATAATTATACTCTACTGATTAGCTACCTAACATTATTTCTCACTGCTCTCTTACCAACTTCAATTCTAGTCAGGTCAGTCTCTTTGGTGTCCTGTAAAAACATGTGGCCTTGCTGTGTTGTAACTTTTGCCCGGAATGGCTTTCCTCATCTGTTCCTTTAAATCCCAGCCCATTCTCCAACTCCTGGTTCTATTTCTGTGTCCTTTCAGGCCTTCTCTTTCTTTATGAGCTCTAAATGATCTCTCACTTTCTAAAATACTAAGATCCCTCCTGCATAATTTATACTTTAATAAAATACAACAGGGTCCCATTAGCTATTTTTCACATGTGTTAATCTCATCTTCTTACTTAGAAACCTGTTGCCATTGAGTCAATTCTGACTCATAGAAACCTGCTGCCATTGAGTCAATTCTGACTCATAGTGACCGTATAGGACAGAGTAGAACTGCCACATAGAGTTTCCAAGGAGCTCCTGGTGGATTTGAACTGCCGACCTTTTGGTTAGCAGCTGTAGCACTTAACCACTGTGCCAGCAGGGTTTCCCCTTACTTAGAGGAAGTCAGGAATTACTTGAGAACAGGAGTCACATCTGGTATTTCTATTTCCCACAAAAAATACTTGGTGTTTTTTTTTTTTTAACAGGTAAAAGTTTTGCTAAATGTGATATGCCTATAAATTCACTGGGTAAAAAATAAAATTTCTGTCATAGAAAACGAAAAGATAAATGACTCAAGTGTTAACTTTTAGATGGATTATTTTATCATCAATTATCTTAAGTCTTGGGAAGATACATCAAGCACCTTCTAGATTTACAGTGATATTTTAAGATCACATCCAGGTTTGGAGGAGGAATTGTTAACATTTTACCTTACTGTAGGATGCTTATTTCAATATTTTGATGAAAACATGCATTTCAATAGATAGCTAGTAAATAACATTTCTATAACTTCACAAATGTTTAAGAAAGTGATGTTCTGCTATATTTATACTCTTCAGTCTAAACTGTACTGCAATCATCAGTGTACAAAAGAAAATAAATTCTATAGTAGCAAGATAGGTTAATGCATGTCTTGCTTTATTCCCACATATCCAAGTAGAGATAGACTTCACTCTCTGTAATTTCTGTTTAGAAACTGTCTGGTAGTTAGATTTCTCATGCATTATAATCTATTGTTATTTTATCTATTGGATTTTCATTTCATTTACTAAATGAATATCAGTGTTAGTTATCCAAATAACTTATTTTCTTATACACCTATACTAGGTATTTATCACAATTGATCATGTGTGTCAGGTTTTATTCTTTAGAAGAATAAACATGCAATCAGAATTACATGTTTAATAATAAACCAAGGAAAGCTCACCTGGAAAAAAGTCTATGTTAAAATAAAGCAAACTTTGAATTTTAAACCACTGTTGGATCAGTGTTCGCTTTAGTTACAGAGGACACAAGGCCTTAGGTCAGCAGGGTTTGCCCAGGCTTCCTCTGCAGCGTAAATCACCATGGGCACCAGCAGCAACACCTCCCAGCGATCTCATAGCTATTCTATTTCACTGCCAAGCACTTGGCAGTAGGAAGCGCTTGAAGTGTTTTCATCTTACACGGGGTTTCCCTGTGCAGTTAAGCTGTTTGGCTTTCGTAATGATGAAATAAAACTCTATTGACTGAACAATGGGTTTATCCCCTACTTTCTTGCTTAATCATCTCTCAGTCTCTATTTTCTTTTTCAGTTGGTTTTACACAGCCCTCCTGGCCTGCGTGCCTGTGACGCAAAGTGACAAGGCAGCTGGCAAAAATGCTGTGAGGTGGTACGGGTGTCCTTATGTACAGCACACAGGCCCTTTTACACAAATGTGGTTGATTGAGGGTAGTATGGCTCTGGCAACTTGCGAGCACATTATTCTCTCTTGGGCAATCAGATTGTGGGATTTATAACCTGGTTTGCAGCAGTGGAGCAGAGAGAGATAACCTTTATAGTTCACTTGGCAACAGCCAGGCCCTTATTAAGCCAATTTGGGGTGCCATGGTTGAAGAAGGCTGTAGAGAAACTGGATATGATTCAGCAGTCTGCACTGAAAATGGTTTTCTATTTAGAGGTTAAGAGGTGGGGCTATACAATTTAGAAGAGAAATGGATAAATAAGAGCAGACTACTTCAGGTGCACAAAGGTTCAGTGTGGGGGAGATTGAAAACTGTTTCCCATCTCCACTTATAGATCAGAAAGTGAAGAGCTTTAGTGGTTTGGGAGAAATTTAATAGGACCTGACGGTCATTTGAAGACCTCGAGCTCTTTCCTATAATGGAGAAATGCTTGGACTCTCGGGATTTGGCCTAGCGATGGGAGAAAAAGAGTAAAATCATTCCATCTTGTCCTTTACCATGGGAATAATTGGAGATGATAAATATAGTTATCATTGGCATATTTTGATAATAATAATGATAACAGAATAACATTGACAGCAGTTATCATGAGGCACTGTTTTGGGGCTTTAACTCATTTAATTCTTGCCACCTTGTGAGGTACATATTATTATCTTCATTTTACAGATGAGGAAACTGAGGCTCAGAAGGTTTAAATGACTAAGTGTATGTAGCTGGTAAGATGTGAATCCATAGTCTAATTTCAGAGCTCAGAGCTTTTAGCTACCATGTTACACTGTCTGATCGCTTTTTCTCTGCAGATATTTTTCCATCAGTAGAAGTAGCAAAAGATTTACAGAAGAGGGAGTGTCATGGATTGGACTATGGCCCCCCAAAAATGTGCGCATCAATTTGACTGTGTCAGGATTTCCAGTATAGTCTGGTTGTCCTCCATTTTGTGATTGTAATTTTAAGTTAAAGAGGATTAGGGTGGGACTGTAACACCCTTACTCAGGTCACATTCCTCATCCAGTGTAAAGGGAGTTTCCCTAGGGTGTGGCCTGCACAACCTTTTATCTCTCAAGAGATAAAAAGGAAAGGGAAGCAAGTAGAGAGTTGGGAACCTCATACCACGAAGAAAGCAGAGCTCAGGGCAGAGCCATCCTGTCGTTTGGGCCTGAAGTTCCTGCACTGAGATGCTCACAGACTGACGCATCACAAGGACCTTCTTCCAATGCCAACAGAGAAAGACTTTCCCTGGAGCTGACACCCTGAATTCGGACTTCTAGCCCACCAGACTGTGAGAGAATAAACTTCTCTTTGTTAAAGCCATCCACTTGTGGTATTTGTTATAGGAGCACTAGATGACTAAAGACAGTGGGTCTCTGAAGCCTGACAGAAACAGAGATGAAGAGTGGCTAATCATTGCACTCCATCTACTCTAGATTTATGTCTAATTCATTTTCTTGGGTTCTGCAATTTTTCCTTTTTTTTAAGCAGAAGTGTACATGTGGCAATGAAATAACACTTATTTGATTTTGTGGTGGTTGTACGTGGTGCTGGTTGTGCTAAAGCTCTAAATAGTTTTAGAGGCCAGCACCACAGAGAAAGCTTCTTATTAAAAAACAGTAGTTATGGACAATAACAATAGTTCTTCTAATAACTATGTGGCCTTAGGACACTTACATAAATTATTCTTAGCTTCTTTCCTGCAAAATGTGGATCAAACTCCATAGTCTCCTCCTGGGGTAGTGCTTTGCACAAAATTTTATATGTGGAGGCAATTTGAAGATTATAAAGCAGGGTCAAAATGAAATGCATGATTATTTCATTTAGTAAATTATATTAATTAATTAATTGAACTTCGTTTCTGGTAGTTTCATCTTACCAAGCATATACTGCTCGTACCATAATGCTTCAGATTATTTATCTCTCCCTCTGCTTTAGAAATGCCACCTCCTACAAGAAGTCTTCCTTCCACATGTACTGATTTCATGCTCTTTATACTCTAAATATGGGTTTACGTATTAGTTTACAAGATTGTCTCTCCCAGAAGGCTACAAGTCCCTGAAGGCAAGAGCTGTTTCCAATTAAACTTTATATTTGCCAAAAGAGAGTTTATTACATACATAACAACTGTTGTAGAAAGAATAATTCAAGAAGATAGAGATTAGGTTTTCCATATTTTTGTTCCAATACTTTATCCAAATATGGTGCCCTGGTATGAAAGGCTTTGACATTGCTGAATAAATAGATTAAACATTAAATATTTAAGGTAACCACAATGTATCATTGTCACATTAAAAGGAAGTTTGTCTTTCACTTGTAAAATTCTATTCTGAAAAGCAGGAACCACTCTGGCATGAGCAAAAACAGGGAAATTAGGGGTATGATCATACAGCAATGGGACTAATTTTCACTTGTGATGGTAAAATCAATCTCCTTATTTTACTGCTATACCTAGTAAATTAAGAGAGTTACCTAGATGTTTTATAAGAGTGCTTAGAACTTTAATGAGTAAGTCACGAAACTTGGTTCTGCCTAAATCCTCCCCCTAACTATGAATGTGTGATACCTCTCTGAAAGTATACTGCTTCCTCCTGTGTGGTCATCGCTGTCTTCATGGTGATTCAAATTGTGTGCTATGACAACAGTATGTGTAATTACAGTCAGTGTTGAGGGCAAATTCCCAATTCTGACATCACTAAATGAATGTAGAAGATGAATGGTCATAGAGAAGAGTATTTTTTATAACCAGTAGTCAATATTGGGAATCAATATTATCAGGCAGTGAATAACTGGTAAAAACTAGGATTTAAACTCGCAGGGTGCAATGGATTCTAGGGCATTAGTGATCCCAGGAAAGGCTGGTCCATATTGGATAGTGAAGACAACCAGGGCATTCTTGGTGTGTTTTGGGAAGTGCAAGATCACTCAAAAATGGTGTTCACTTCAAAGGTTAAAGACATGTGTCTCTTACCCCTAATGTACAGGCTGGTGTAATTGTAAGGGGGAGGGAGAGAGATTGTATTCGGGAGGAGGAAGAGATGGGGTGGTGACATTTCTCAATAAGATGGTCCCTACAGGTATCCCTGACTTGGTAGTTAAACGTTAAGCCAAGGACATGGTCCCTATAGAGATCCCTAACTTGATAGGGTCCTTAACTTGGTAATTAAATGATAAGCCAAGGAAATAGTCTCTACAGGGGTCCCTGACTTGACAGTTAAATGTTAACAGGGAGAGATAAGAGAAAAAGGGTACAAAACCCTAAGAAAATGACTATCGGGGCACTCAGACTCTTTCTTTATCTGAGTAGACTGCTTGATGCTCCCTAGTCAAGTGTACTTTCGTTACCAACCCTCTGCTAACTAATAAACCTCTTCTCGCTTGGCACTATTTGTCTCAGGGTTTGAATTCTTTCCTACACTGAAGACAAGAACCGAGGGAATTCTCTTTGGTAACAACTTCTGGTGCCGTGACTCAGATTGAAAACTTCCTCCTCCTTCGTCCTGAAAGTGGTGAGTCCACCTCAGAGTGCGGGCTCTTTTTTTTTCTTTCCAGCCCTGCGCGGAGGTACCCCTACTTCTGTGTGTGTGTGTTTTGTTTCTTCTAGGAAGAAGGTCTGAGACGTGCTGGAAAGATTTGTCTGTACTTGGTCTGACTATTAACAAGAATATGGTTAATAATGAGTGTCTGACTCTTCCAGACTCTGAAAAAAAGAGGCACTTCCTCCCTCCGCTTTGTGGAGGTGTCTGGGTCAAACCTGAGACATCCAGGGGCCTCACGGGGACTTGCAATTTCCCTTAATTAACAACCAGTCTCATCCAGGGACACGCACATAAGGGTTGGCCTCTCAGTGCTCCAAGCTCTCCTGACTGTCTTAGACAACTGGGAGAGAAATCGAGACACATTAGAGAAGCGCCAGCCGACTAGAGGGGTCATACCCTCTAGGAGTCCCTCTCACAAAGCAGCACATTTTTGGCCCAGGACACCTGATCCACAGCAATAGTCATGCCCAGTCAGCGAGTCTCTTTAAGAGACCAGTCACCCATCTACCTTTTGCACCTCTCAGCCCCATCCAACTTCTGGCTAACATACTTGCATCTATATCCTCCGTGTGTGCTTTGCAAAAGAGGTCAGTGCTGTATTTGTAATAGGCTAAGGGATAATTGTTCCGGTGAAGGACCTCTCTCCCTTTCCTGTTTATATTACCATTGTGAAGCTAAACACAGGTGGCCTTACCTTGATCAGCTCCTTCCGCTTTCATGTTATAAAGAATGAATAGGGACACACTGGTCTGCCTCATTGAATCAAGAATCTTAAGGTTATTCATTAGGCTAACTAAAGTTGTATCTGTTACCCCTCCTTACAAAGAATCTGAATGTCCGAGAGTATACAAAGAAGTGGGCTACAGGAGCCTACTTTATGACAGCCCTCTGCACCCTGATTCCCTCTTTCAGTGTGCAGAAACAATTCATAAAGTATACAGAGAGGGGAAGATGTGAGGAACAGGTTTGTTGGTTCTGCAGAGAAAAGGAAGGAAGGGGCTCAAAGAATAATAAGCTTATCCTCCCTTGGGTATGGACACAAGAGGGGCCCCCACAAATGCTAAATCACCTCCTACACCCAATTCCAAGGGACCCCCAGGACTATGCGGTGTGTCAGGGGGCAGGGCAATCACAGTGTCAGCTTCAATGGATAGCAAAGTTTGCCAATGAAATGAAGACTTCCAGTCAGAGGCACGAAGGACCCCCACCCTAAAATGGCTGGCGGGGTATATGATAATCAGTTTCTTGGCAGAACAATGAAAACAACAAATATTTAGGTTCATGTCCCATCAAAACCACAGATGTGAGCAAGGACCCCTAGGGCAGAGGCAGTAGGAATTTCCTAGGCAAGAAACTTCAGATGTGGGCTACATAGTAAAAAAAAAAAAAAAAAAAAAAGACTAGTTAATTCTGGAAGCCCAGGCCTGAGAAGGAACACCTTTTCAGGACAGTGATTTAACGTGGGCACAGGAGACGTTCTACCCCCTATGACTCACTCTGATCCTTTCCAGATGGGAAGCCAAAACTTGGTATCACTGTCCTTGCCTCTGGGGTGTATCCTCAAAAATTGGGACAGGTTTGGCCCTCAAACCCTGAAGAAAAAGAAATTAGTCTTCTTTTGTAACACCACATGGCCTCAATATAAATTGGGAGATGGAGAAATCTGGCTAGAACAGGTAAGTCTAAATTATTGTACCGCCCTACAGCTAGATCTGTTTTGCCGGAAACAAGACAAATGAACAGAGTTCCCTTATGTCCAGGTTTTTATGTTCTTAAGGGAAAATCCAGAACTGTGTAAAGAGTGTAAGATAGGCCCCACAGTTCTCGTCATTGTTACAAACCAAGCAATAGACAACTTAGACCCAAACTCTACCAGTCTTACAACCCCACCCTTAGATACCAAAGAAATGTCTATTCCTCCTACTCCTCCCTACTCCAATTCCTCACCCACAGCAACTTCCCCACCCTACCTGTGCCCCTAATGGACCAGTCAGGGTACAAGTTCCCTTTTCAATGCAGAACTTAGGAAAGCTAAAAACAGAGCTAGGAAGTTTCTCTGACGACCCTAACAACTGTATAGAAAAATTTAAGAACTTAACACTCACCTTTGATTTGGGTTGAAAAGACATAATGATAATCTGTAACCAAATGCTTACCCAGGAAGAAAGACTAAATCTCACCGAAGCAGCCAGACGATTTGCAGATGGGCTATATATACAAAATTAACAGGCCCACCCCACGGGCACCGCCGCAGTCCCAGGCACAGACCTGGGATGGGATTATAATACTCAAGGAGGCAGATGGGCAAGAGACTACATGTTATTGTGCCTGGTTGCGGGAATGAAAGCCTGTAGGATAAAACCCTCCAATTTCAATAAACTAGCCACCGTTGACCAAGGGGCCCAAGAAAACCCCACTGCCTTCCTAGAAAGACTAAAAGAAGCCCTCTTAAAATATACCAATTTAGATCCAGGATCACCAGAAGGAGAACTAGTCTTTAAAGATAGATTTCTAACTCAAACTGCTCCAGACATTAGGAGTAAACTCCCTTAAACAAACTGTTGAAGTTCTCTTCCTTGGTCTTCTATAACAGAGACCAGGAAGAGGAAGAAAGGGTCTGAGAAAAGGAGAAAAAAGAAGAGAAAAGGCAGGCCCTTCTCCTCTCTGCCCTACAGGGCAGGCACCACCCACTGCCGGCAGGAAGACCCAAAGAAACTCCACCCAGTCTATACGACAAATGTGGTCAAACTTGGCCACTGGAAAAGGGATTGCCCCTGGAACAAACCGCCCCAGAAGCCCTGTCCCAATTGCCAACAGCATGGCCATTGGAGGCGAGAATGCCCTGAGGGTCAAAGGACTCCCAGGCCCAATACTTCATTGGAAATGGCTTTAAGCTGATGGGACCCTGGGCTCCAAGAGACTCCAGGAGAGAACACCAAAAGCATCAACATCGGTGCAGAGGAGCCGAGGGTTACCCTAGATGTAGCAGGAAGGTCAGTAACTTTTCTTTTGAACATGGAAGCTTCCTTTTCGGTACTAACCTCCTATCAGGGACCCCTTTCTTCTAACAAAAGCACGGTTCAGGGAGTAGAAGGGAACCCACAGTAAATATTTTACTCCATCATTACACTGTCTGTGGGGTGCAACAAGCTTCTCACACCAATTTTTAATCCTCCCAGAATGTCCTGTCTCACTTCTAGGGAGGGACATAGTAAGTAAGGTAAAAACTTGAGTGATCTTCTCACCAGAAGATCTAACTCTTAACCAAATAATGACCTTACAAATTAACCAAAATAGAACTGGCATAGATATAGATGAACAGCAAGAGCTAAACCCTCAGGTATGGGCTACTGCGCTACCAGGATGGGCACATAATGCCACCCTAGTAATGGTAAGGTTAAAGGACCCCAACAAATTTCCAAGTAAAAAACAATATGCCATTAACTTAGAAGCTAAGCAGAGACTGCAAAACATAATTACTACCTTTTTAAAACATGGAATATTAATTCCCTGCAACTCCCCTTGCAATACCGCCATTCTCCCTGTCAAAAAGAAAGAATGGAAATATAGGCTAGTACAAGACCTTAGGATCATTAATGAGGCTGTAATTCCTCTCCACCCTGTGGTTTCTAACCCTTATACCATCTCGGGAGAAATACCGCCTAACACCCAATGGTTTTCTGTTTTAGACTTGAAGGATGCATTTTTTTTGTATCCCTTTAGACCCGGCTTGCCAGTTTCTTTTTGCCTTCAAATAGTCTGACCCTGCTGTTCACAAACAACAGTTAACATGGACAGCCTTACTGCAAGGGTTCAGGGACAGCCCCACCTTTTTGGCCAAGCTTTGGCACAGGATTTGGAAGACCTAACACTTGAGGGGGGCGGACAAGTTGCTCAATATGTAGATCACCTGCTCATCTGGTCCCCCACAGAACAACTGGGATGCCAACATGTTATTCAAACTCTAAATCACCTGGCAGAAAAGAGGTACAAAGTTTCAAAGGAAAAGGCCCAACTTTTACAACAAGAAGTAGAATATCCAGGACTAAGGCTGGCCCCAGGAGAAAAACGATTAGGTCCTCAATGAGTTTTAGCCATAGCAAACATCCCCGAGCCCACCACCATGAAACAGCTCAGATCCTTCTTAGGTTTAACTGGCTTTTGCAGGCTATGGATTCTCGGATATAGTGAAAAGCCAGGCCACTATATAACGCCCTCAAAATAAACAACCAACAGGAAACTAATGAATTAATGTGGACCGAAGAGCAGAAACATGCCTTTGAAAACCTGAAAAAGGCCCTCCTACAAGCTCCTGCCTTGGGATTACCCAACTCAGAAAAACTCTTCCAACTATATGTAACAGAGAGAAAAGGAGCAGCCCTAGGTGTCCTCACCCAAACCTTAGGGCACGATAAGAGACCAATAGGATACCTATCTAAAGAACTTGATATAATAGCTCAAGGGTGGCCTCACTGTCTCCGCGTGATGGCAGCCACCACTGCTCTTGTAGAGGGAGCTCTAAAATTAAACCTAAGACAGAAAATTGATTTATATACTTCACACCAAATCAGCCCTGTGTTAAACAACAAGGGCCCTTAGTGGCTAACAAATACCAGAATTTTTTTAAGATACCAAGTAGTTTTAATAGAAAATCCACAAGTTGCAGTAAAAGAATGCCCCATTCTAAATCCTGCTTCCTTGTTACCACCCCCAATCCTAAGGACCCAAACATCCACAACTGCTGTAAAGTCATTAGTCAGATAAGGAAGACCGAAGAAGAGTTGACACCTTTGAATTGTGGTGTTGGCGAAGAATATTGACTATACTGTGGAGTGCCAAAAGAACGAACAAATCTGTCTTGGAAGAAGTACAACCAGAATGCTCCTTAGAGGCAAGGATGGCGAGACTGTGTCTTACATACTTTGGACATGTTATCAGGAGGGATCAGTCCCTGGAGAAGGACATCATGCTTGGTAAAGTACAGGGTCAGCAGAAAAGAGGAAGACCCTCAACGAGATGGATTGACATAGTGGCTGCAACAGTGGGCTCAAGCATAACAACAGTTGTAAGGATGGCACAGGACCAGGCACTGTTTCGTTCTGTTGTGCATAGGGTCACTATGAGCTGGAACCAACTCGGTGGCACCTAACAACAACAATAACATACCAGTCGACAAGATCTTACTGATCAACCTCTCATAAACCCTGATGAGGAATGGTTTACTGATGGCAGCAGTTTTGTCAAAGAAGGGAAATGACACTCAGGGTATGTGATTGTATCTCTACACCAGGTAGTAGAGGCTAAATCTTTACCCACGGGAACCTCAGCACAGTTGGCGGAACTAATTACATTTGCCGGGGCCCTCGAGCTGGGAAATAAAAAGAAGGTGAACATTTACACGGATTCTAAGTATGCCTTCCTTATGCTACATGCCCATGCAGCTTTATGGAAAGAAAACAGGTATCTAAACGCTAAGAATAGTCCCATAAAATATGGGCCCCATATTTTACGGCTCCTGGAGGGAGTCCACCTGCCTCTACAAGTAGCTGTAATACATTGTAAAGGACACCAAAAAGGAGAGAGTAAAACAGCCCTAGGTAACCAACTAGCTGATCAGGCAGCAAAGACAACTGCAGTATCTAAAGACCCGGTAATTGCTGCCCCACTTCCTTCAGCCAGCTTAAAATGCCTTACACCACAGTACAGCAAAGAAGAAAACCAGTGGGCTGAGAAAAACAGGTATTCCCAAGATAAAGATGGGTGGTATCAAAGAGAAGGAGTCATTCATCTGCCCCAAAATATTCAATGGAAAGTCCTAAAGGGTCTACGTGATTCATGCCACCTTGGCCAAAACAACTCAGCTTTGCTCCCACCCGTTTTCAGGTAAAGGGCTTCAGAAAACTATTAAACAAATTATCCAAGGGTGTCCGCTTTGTGCAATAAACACCCCTCAAGGTGCCCGCCTGCCACCTGTGCTAGGAAAACCTGTCCAACGAACTGGGTCATAACCAGAAGATTGGCAATTAGACTTCACCCAGATGACAAAATGCCCAGGCTACAAATATTTATTAGTCTTCATAGACACCTTCATAGGATGGGTAGAGACATTTCCCACAAGAACAGAATGAGTCCAAGAAGTTGTAAATAAACTATTAGAAGAAATCATCCCAAGGTATAGACTTCCTAGGTCTCTACAGAATGATAATGGCCCAGCATTCATTTCAACCATAAGTCAAAAGGTAAGTACAGCACTTGGAATCAAGTGGAACTTACACTCAGCCTGGAGGCCTCAATCCTCAGGAAAGGTAGAAAGAGCAAATCAAACACTAAAAAGAATTTTAGCCAAGCTGGGCCAGGAAACCCACCAAAATTAGATCCAGTCCCTCCCTATAGCATTGCTGTGCATGAGGATAAGCCCTACTTCTCATTTAAAGCTTAGTCCCTTTGAAATCCTGTATAGCAGACCACTCCTTAGAACAGATCTGGTCCTAGATGAGGAAACCAACCAACTACTACAATTTGTAACTTTTCTGGCAAGTTTCCAGCAAGCTATTCAAGGGCTAGGAGTACCAAAATCTCCAATATACAGCTCAGTCCCTTTATATGAGCTGGGAACTTTTGTCCTAATCAAAACTTGGAAGGATGGGTCCCCAACATCCCAACTTGCTCCAGCATGGAAGGGACCGTATACTGTTATGCTTTCTACCCCTACAGCTGTGAAGGTGCCTGGAATTTCTAGCTGGATACATCATTCCAGGGTGAAACCCTACCACACTAAAGATACATGTGAAGAAACCCCGAGCCAACATCAGAAGTGGACGAGTGAACCCATAGAAGACTTGAAGTATCTGTTCAAAAGAAAACAAGACAATAACAACAGATAAGTCAAAACGCATTGTCTTCTTTTCCGTGCCATAACACTTTCACTTGCCCAACTAATACAGGCCAAGCCTATCTCCTGCATTATTAAACCATTACAGCGAGTCATAAAGGCGCTTACACATACCAAATACAACCAGTCCTGCTGGATTTGTCTACAGGCTTGGGAACAGTCTGTAGAAAGCTGGCCTGTCTCTTGGCAGGTCTGGGCTCAAATGTGAGGCTTTCTTCACTATATCCTCTCCACCGGAGCACAGGGGGTGTTCAAAAGTTACAATAACCAAACTGTACACTCTATCACTGGGGCCATGTACCAATGAGTACAAATAAGAGGGGAGCAAAACCTGTTGTGCATTTACTCACTGGGTCTCCAAAGATATTCATATCAGGTAGGATCTCTAAACTGCTCCTGTTGCAATGTAACCGTCATGATAACACACAACCTCAGAAACCTAACTACATCTTTTCCTGATCCTCCGCCCTCATCCAGCTGGTTAACCTTCCCTCCCGATACCTCTTCAGACACACAGTTAGACTACACTGGAGGGTTTTGCCAGGGGAGACCACCAGGTTCCGATCATTTGGCCCTTCTGGCCACTTCCATGTGGAAATCCGGCAGCAATGGAAATAATTGCACCTTGGTACGTGAAATTGCCAAAGAAAAGGTTTTCATAGAACCCATCCACAGAATGATCTGGGAAAACCTAAAAAACAATGCCACCCATAACATTACCCCCTGCTTTAGTCCACTAACAGTGGCTGCCCTACCTGCTACGTACATTTGGAAATATACCTCTACCTTCAAAAAACCAACTCCATACAATTACACCTCATCAGGTGTATGCCATGTCTCAGGTTGTCTTCCAGTATCTTCAGGCCTATATTATGTACGTGGAACTGCAGTTTATATATGCCTACCCACAAATTGGATGGGATTATGCACTGTAGGATATGTCCTCCCTCCTGTGTCTTTAGCTGAAGCGGCTGCTCCTTTCCCTTCACCTTTAAGCACCACTCATAAGGTGGCAAAAAGAGTAGGGTCCCTAATTCCCATATTAATAGGACTTAGCAGTCTTATCAGAATGGCCAGCCTTGCAGCCAGAACCACCAGGGTGCTAGGAACTGTTCAGGTCTATGCAAATCTCACACTTGAACTAGCCCAGCTCAATACCCAGGTAGCAACCTCTATAGCTACTCTATAAATCCAAATAAATTCTTTGGCAGCTGTAGTGCTTCAAAATCGAAGAGGATTAGACACGTTGGCAGCTAGCCATGGGGGTATATGTGCCGTGCTAGGTGAACAATGCTGTTTTTGGGTGAAACAAACTGGCCAAGTCCAAGAATATATCCACCGCTTTATAGATAAGGCCAGGCAACTCCAAACACAAGCCGAGCAAGGGTGGAACTCTTGGTCATCCGTCTGGTCATGGGGATCCTGGCTAATCCCGTCCTTGGCCCTTTTTCTTTTACTGTTTGGACCCTGCCTCCTTAAAATACTAATTCATTTTGTATCCTGCAAATTACAAAAGTTTCAATTACAAATGGCTATAATTCAGATATCATCAAATAATGCAAGCCCTGAAAGCCCTTTGGATCAAGCTGCCCAACACTTCCATCCTCGGCTCCTGAAGTCAAGCAAACCCCCCATTAGGGAACAAGTGCCTCTCCTAGGGCCAGCTCTACACCCCAATGACAGCAAGAAGAAGCTACAGAAGGCAGACCACCCCCTTCAACAACCCCAAAGATTTGGGAGAATGGTACTTGAGGGGGGAAAGATGTAAGGAAGCGGGGGAGAGCTTGCACTCGGGAGGAGGAAGAGACCGGGGGTAGTGGCATTCCTCATGGTCCCTACAGGGGTCCCTGACTTAGTAGTTAAACAATAAGCCAAGGGAATGGTCCCTATAGGGGTTCCTAACTTGATAGAGTCCCTAACTTAGTAATTAAATGATAAGCCAAGGAAATAGTCTCTACAGGGGTCCCTGACTTGGCTGTTAAACATTAAGCCAAGGAAATGATCTTTACAGGGGTTCCTGACTTGACAGTTAAAAGTTAACAGGGAGAGATAAGAGAAAAAGGGTATAAAACCCTAAGAAAATGACTATCGAAGCACTCAGACTCTTCCTCTGAGTAGCCTGCTTGACGCTCCCTAGTCAAGT
Organism: Elephas maximus indicus; assembly: GCF_024166365.1. Taxonomy (NCBI): domain Eukaryota; kingdom Metazoa; phylum Chordata; class Mammalia; order Proboscidea; family Elephantidae; genus Elephas; species Elephas maximus. The sequence goes on from NC_064834.1 coordinate 35,903,966, forward strand.
GTAATTTCGCTCTTAACCCTCTGCTAGCTTATCCTCTGCTTGCTTGCCACTATTTGTCTCAGTGTTTGAATTCTTTCCTACACCAAAGACAAGAACTGAGGCAATTCACTCTGGTAACATAATGACCATTACGATTTTATTATTTATCTATGTACCTAAACTTTTTGCATACTGGGCTATATTTTGCACCTAAATTAGTTCTTGGGATTATGGTTTTTTAAGTCTATAAACATGTGTATATAAGAGTAAAATGTAATATCCATAAAAAGAAAACTAGGCTAAACTATCTGGTATCTCTTCTGGGATGGAGATTATATATAAATATTTATATACTCAAACACACACACATGCAGAAATACAGATATACACACACATTTTGTCTCTCTTAGCTGCATTACCTTTTATATGCCCATATTAAACCTTCCTTAATTTTGTGACTAGTTGTTTTTATTTCCTCATACATTTTTTGAGAGAAATCTCTAAAAGTTTTTCACTATCAGCTTCACATTTAATTGTTCGGCTTGAAGTCCCCCAGGCCACTACAGGTCCCCAAATGTAGTTTCAGTGTCTGTGAGCTATTTCCAATATTTCAAATAAATTCAGATATGACATAAAATATCTCAATGATAACTTATGGGTTCCCAATTTGAAGTTCTCAGACCTCTAGGAGTCCACAAAGGTTGTAAAGTTTTTTTTTTTTTGGTCACAGGAAATAGCAATTTTATTACACATAGTTGTTAAAAGATAGTATTTACGAAACTATAAAAATAAAAAATTAGTCCCAAAATCAATCCCTGGGGAATTCTGTACCTTATACTGCTTCTTTCAGAGAGAGGTTTAACACAAACAATGATACAAGTAAATACAACAAACAATAAACCCCTCGTGGCCGGGGGCTTTAGTCTCCGCCCTGCCTGTATGTAGCAACACCCCTAGTACAAAGCTGTTAATGAATGTATAATACTCTTAATAAATCCTCATTAGCTATACAGACAATTACAACCTGACATGTTCAAGCTAATGTTCCTGAAAAATAAATCTAAGGCTGAATTAATTTGTAGGATTAAGAGAAGCAAGTTATCTCCTAGGTCCTTTGTTGATTTTTAGTACTGTAACTGAGAAAGACAGCTACAGACTTTTAAGTCAGAAGTAGTATTACTGTGGTACTCCTAACCAATGTTAAGGGAAGCATAACACAAAATTCAATGAAACACATCATGGCTCTGAACTCTTCTTGCCTGATGTTTAAGTAAATAACATCTTCCTGCCTGCCAAAGTCAGATATCCCAACTGAAGCACAAATGGACTAAAATCAAAAATAGCGCAGGGCCAATCTGCTTTTATGGAAGGGGATTTCTCCAGTCCCCTGATGGCAACAGTAACTGTTTACTACACTGTACACAGTCTCAGGGAGTTCCTAACATACTGTACTGGTGTCTGATAGCAGGGACTCCTCCCTGTTCGGCAGAGGGGTGGAAACTCATCTGCATTTTCAAATAGCATTTCTAGCCACATGGGGTTGGAATGCAGCCAGCTCAGTCGCCAGAATACATTCTTCTCATATTTTTGTTGCAATGTCAGTTTTTACATTTACATTTCAAACAAAGGCACAACGAGTATGCCGTTCATCTTGTTTGTATCCTATTCATGCAATGTGTTTAATGCATCAGCTGGTACAAACGTGTCATCATCTTAATCAACACTTAATTGTATATATTAAAAGTATATGTGAAATAAGCTGTATAAAATATGTGAACCATTAGCACTATAATCTAAATATGTGCTTGCAACTTTAGGATCACAGCACTACTACACGATGACTATTTACTTCATTTTTTTTTTAAGCAGTGCTAAGGATCTTAAAACGTACCGCATTTGTATAGGACTCCCATTTCCTTTCAAAAAACCAAGCCAATATTGACCCTATAGGATGGAGTAGAACTGCCCCATAGGGTTTCCAAAGAGTGGCTGGTGAATTCCAACTGTCAATCTTTTTGCTTAGCAGCCTGAGTGCTTAACCATTGAGCCACCAGGGCTCCCCATTTCCCTTTACAGGTAGTTAAATTTACAGGTAAATAATTATAATTGTAGATAGGGGGCAAAATTAAGTCAGTGTGAGATACTCAGAACTAAGGAAGTAAATACAAAATTATAAAGAAGCAGCTGGATAAAAAGTGCTTTATGATTCTCTAAGTAAATGTGTTTACCTTTCATTTAATGTGAGGAGGTTTTCTAAAACGTAATTTGGTGTTGGCTGTATTTTTAGTTTATTGGCTGCATAAACGAGCCCACTTTAACTGTTGCAAACTGTGGCATGCTGATATGAAAGTATTTGGTACTGATTTCATAGCCATAGTAATCAATTATGAGAGAGAAGAAAAAAGAGGGTAATGTTAATCCAGGTGGGAAAAAAATGAAAAAAAGGAAGACAGGCTTTCAAAAGCAGTAAAAGAACAATCACCTACCAGTTCTACTCGTCCGAAACCTCCAACTCCAAGGGTGTCGATGATGTTGAAATCAGACAGCTTCAGGTTGGCGAAGAAAGCAGCTTCAGCTTCATATCTGGATTTTTTGATGCGAAAAAATGGAAATTTCTTAGAGGTGCAAACACGAGTACCACGTACAACTGTACCGGAATGACATGACTGGGAAAGAGGGTTTACCTGCTGACATTCCATCTTGATTTTAGAGTCTTTGTTTTCTTACACTCATATTTTTTTGGTCCCAGTTGTGCAGAATAACATGTACTTGCACTTTAAAAAAAAAAAGTATTCTCAAAGTAGAAAAATACAAAGTACCCACTGCATGCCAGTTATGTGGCTGATAAATCCAGTTACCAAATCCAAGTTACATCTTGGCATTTTTCTACGAGTCTTCTTGTGAGCACAGATTGTTTGAGTTGTTCTTTTTGGGTTTTGCTTTGGGTTTTTTGGTTTGGTTTGATTTGGTTTCTGCTGTTCCGATTTTGGATGACAGTTTCTCATTAGTTTCCCTTATCCACAGGCTGGCAGTAGTTCCTAAAAATATTTATTAAAAGTGGCCAGATCGCCGAGGTCTCTGGAGCGAAATCCCAGCCATGTTTTACGAAAACAGATCCGAAAAGCTGAGGGCTGGTGTGGAAATGTCTGAAATGGATGATTTCGGAAGCATATTCGCATTCCTAAAAAGTGTCTTGCCTTCACTTATGTTTACCCACTGACTTGTAGCCAGAACCCTTAGCTAGTAATCCAGGGTCTTTATCTTTGCAAGTTTCTTTTATGAGTGGCGTGGAGAAGCATGGACTACATGCAAATCTGACACATGCAAGTGGCCGAAATAAGCTTCTCCTGATGAGACAAGTGAATATGAGCTGCTTAAAATATCTCCTTGTTAAAGGCCCTTACTATTTTTAGAAGGGGCAGGAAGGCACAAAGATGAAGATGAGCCTCCCACTCACTGAAGTCAGGTCAGAGAGTAATCCAGCTGTCTCAGAAATAAAGTATTTGAATAGCTATGTGTAACCCATGACCTTCAGCCAGGCAATACCTGATTCGGTACTCTACTATAGATAGAAATGATGAACACTCTTGAGGTAATGATACTAACCCAGCTTGTTTATGTCATTTTTTGAGTAGAAACCCGCAGGCATGTTTGGCTTTAAGCAGTGTAACCTTGTACTTATTCCATCATAATCGAACAGATTTAGACTCCCCACTTGAGGAAAATAAGACACAGCTTTCTCTTTTTTTCTAGGTGAGTTTTTAACATTCTCGAACTTATAAACACTGTCCTAGTTTTAACAAGTCAATCTTCGGCAGACTCATGAGAGGGTAAAAAAAGAAAAAAAATACTGTTTTTTATTATTGGCTGATGATGTGAAATTGACTCCTTGGAATAAAATTCTATAAACAAGGCTACTGGTTGATCCTAACGAAGTTTATGGACTTCACTACACAACCAAGAGATCGAAGTGGAAATTCCAGAGCTGGTTTGCTAGACTGGGACATGAGCAGCCAATGTGCATTTCTAGCACCCCAACGGACTCACTACTTCAGGAAAACTAAAGCTCCATCCCACTTAGAGGGCTGAGGGGCAGAGCTTAGGCGAACAGGTGCTTAAAAATGACATCTGTTGGTATCAGACCCTGTGATCATTTGTATGTGGTCAAGCATTTCCTGACAGCCTAGGCAATCAAATCCTTAATGAGATGGCTGTTGAATAATAACCTGTGTGTTTGCTAGATTGGGACACATTGGAATTTAGAAATTTCAGGTGCAAAGAGGGCAAACTATTTCAGACCACTTTGATACCATCTTAAAAATTTAAAGTAGGGTGTTACTACTTGTAGGCCTTGAAGACACCCCAGAATTCCTGCTCGGGGCTTGTAGAATTAAAGCACTTCTAAACCAGTGATTCTCAGCCCTTTGTTACACATCAGAAGCTCCAGAGAATCTTCTAAACACTTAATTTGGGTCCCACCACAAACCAAGTGAATCAGAAATTTCTGGAGATGATACTCAAGTGTCTGCACTTTTTTAATATTCCCCCAAGTGATTCTCATGCTCAGTAAGGGTTGAGGACTACAGCTCCAAGCCTTCTCAAAGCTTCAAGAGCTTCCAGAAATCATGTAAGAATTTCGAGGTGGATAAAAATGGGACAGAAAGATCAGTAGTTTCCAGAGTCAGAGGCTTCTGCTCCTCTGGTCTATAGCCATTGGGATGAACGATCATTCTGTAATGGCTAACACAGCTAAAATATAGCAACCTTGCTAAAAGGGGGCAGATTTAGAACGCCAAAAAAAAAAAAACCTATTTCACGTATTTTAATGAAAAGATACTGGTAACCTTGCAAGGATACTCTGCTAATCTTTGTTCCTTTTCTAGTGTTTCTAGATGAATTTTTAAAATACTACCAAGTTGGGTGATTTTATTTTGTGGTCGGTGAGATACGTTTTGACGGTGTCTTTGCCTAAGTATGCTCTTTGATCCTCTATTCTGTCTGTATTTGCTTCGGGCCTTGATTCTTGGGGAAGTCAAACTATTAGGAATGTTACCATTCTCAGTTTTTCTGTTCTAACCAAGGAAATTTTGTTAATTGCTTAATATTTTATATAAATTTATTTTTCCTTCTCATTGCCTTTTTTTTTTTTAGGGACAAGAGTTACACTTGGGTCACAGAGGCACTGAAAACTTTTCCTTTTTGATTGGAAATGAATTAATAACATAAAGAACCATATGAATAGACCTTTTTAGGAAGACTACTCTGATTGAAAGGCACCCTGGCAGCATAGTGATTAAGCAATTAGTTGCTAGCTGAAAGATGGACTGTTCAAACCCACCAGCAGCTCCATGGGAGAAAGGTGTGGCAGTCTGCTTCTGTAAGACTAGAGCATTGAAAACCCTATGGGGCAGTTCTAATCTGTCCTGTGGGGTTGCTATGAGTTGGAATCGACTCAATGGCACACAACAACCACCCAGAAAAACCAAACCAAACCAAACCCGTTGCCCTCAACTGATGCCAACTCACAGCAACCCTATAGGGCAGATTAGAACTGCCCCATGGGATTTTCTAGGAACACTGGTAGATTCCAACTACCAACCTTTAGGTTAGCAGCCGCAGCTCTTAGTCACTGTGCCATGAAGGCTCCATACAACACTAGGTTTCATTTAGGTTCTTTAGGTAGCTATTGGAAACCCTGATGGTGTAGTGGTTAAGTGCTATGGCTGCTAGTCAAAAAGTCGGCCGTTTGAATCCACCAGGCACTCCTTGGGAACTCTATGGGCCAGTTCTACTCTGTCCTATAGGGTCACTATGAGTCAGAATCATTGAGAATGGGTTTGGTTTTTTTAGGTAGTTATTGCTTCTTGCTGATAGCTAGAAGGAATATTTTAGTTTTTTTCTTTGCTTAGGGAGTACTTGAAAGGAATTTGAGTTTGTCAGTTATGTTCTCATTTCTTAAGATTTGATAAAATTTGAGGGGGCGGAGACTAAATAAATTGCTTAAATGCATGGGTATTGCACCATTAAACAACCTCTTTTGCTTGGAGGAGGTGAATATGCAACCCAGGAACTTAATTTACTACCTTGGGGTACTGGGGCATGCATAATTAGGCCCAGCTTTATGCAATTCTAAAATCCACCCATCCAACTGCTCATGGGAGGAATACTTGCCAAGTGCTAAGGAAATACATATCAGTAAGAGATACAGTTCCAGTAAGAGATACAGTTCCTGATACTCTTTGCTTAAAATCTAACAAGGAGTATAAAGCATATTGTCTAATAATTATTAACTTAGTTTGAGGTGCTGTTTTTTTTTTTTTTTTAATGTATAGAGTGAAAGCTATGTATCCTCTTCCAAAAAAGGGAAAGTATTGACATATCCTTTGTGCTTATAACTTCAGGGAGCCTATAGCCCTCTAAAATAGGTTAATGGCACACAAATAATGACACAAGACAATAAGTGTTGTGTTGGGTAAAGGAGATAGAGAGAAAAATGTCATTGTTTCCCAACCTCACTTACCTATAAGATTCATCTGAGGCTATTGCTTGAAATAGTGATTCCCAGACCCCCACACCTTGATTACAATTTCTATGAGAGGGTCCTTGGAATCTGCATTTTTAACAATAGTTTATAGAAGATCTTATTGTCAGAATAGCATAAATCAGCATTTTCCAAACTTGCTTATATCGAGGGGGACAATTGTTCTCTCCAAGCCAGTGGTGACTAGGGAGGCTTCACTAGCAAGTAGCACTTAAAGCTGGCTCTGGTGGGATAGGAAGAATTTTTAAAGGTAGAAATAACAGGGGCTGAAGAGGGGGATAGCCACAGGAGTACAACTGCAAATAAAAGTTACAGCGTCTAAATGGTTTTCAGTTAGAGGAAAGGACATGGTAATAGGGAAAAGCTTGGGTGATTGGAATTCACAGGCAATTGCTAATCCTTATTGAATATTCTGTAAATAGTGAAACATTGAACTTTTCTTTTTTTAAGAACTGCTAAAATGTAACAAAGTTACCTTGAGTTTCACCTCTTCTTTTCATTTCTGTTTATATACCAACCCAAACCCCATCGCCGTTGAGTTGATTCCAACTCATAGTGACCCCATAGGACAGAGTAGAACTGCCCCTAGAGTTTCTAAGGAGCGCCTGATGGATTCAAACTGCCGACCTTTTGGTTAGCAGCTGTAGCACTTAACTACTACGCCACCAGGGTTTCCTATATACCAACTGAGGCCCCCAAATCAATGAAAATGTAAAGCTACAGGGATTAAAGAAGATGAAACCAAGACTTATAGCATAATTCAAAAATAGAACTGGAATAATCTCTCTTTCTTCCACATTTGTTTAAAAAATCCCATATATCTGTGCACTAGTATATCCATATTTTTAAAGTAAATAGATAATAGGCCTTACCATTCATTTTCTCATCTCTTCTACTACTACTATCCTCCATAAAACCAAGGAGTAAAAATCAAATGTCCCTTGTTATTCACCATAATTGATTTTCCGTTACTGATGTAATATTCATAAATCAGTTCTGCTATCAGTTCAAAATAACAGAAATTAGGTTCTATACCTTGTAACTGAACATTAGTATTAAAAAGCAAATATTCTCCCTATATATTGAAAAGCAAAAATGATAGTTCAATCCAGGACAAAAATTCACCAAAGTTAAAATTTTTTCTCCACCTTGATATCACAGTAACAGAAATAGCTGAGCATTATTTTACAAAGACAATGCCATTCGCACTTTTGAAGTAAAGACCAAGTTTCCAAAGGAATATAACTGTGGTTCCAGATGAGTTGCAAAAGCTGGTAACTAAGAGTCAATGGAACAAAAGGCAAATGTGGCCCTCTTTGCTTTCCCACAGGCTCATTTATAATCCAAGTAGCTTCGGAAGTCTAAGAGTCTCCAGGGAAAACTCATTAAGGTCTTAGCATCTCCTAATCCACATATGATATAGGTATTATGTCTTTGCCTGTACTCATCTGCTCTCTGTATTTTTATTTCATATTGAACTTGGGTTTTTCAGTTCCTTCTTGGGAAAACTTCAAAAATAATGTTTCAGTAAATAGACTCTCATCTATGACTGAGTTTATTTCCTATTCCGTAAATAGTAGCAGGTAAGATGATAGTCAACCAGACAATTAATGTCTTAAAAATGATACAAGAGAGCAAACTGGCATACAGACAAAAGGTATTAATTTATGGTCCTAGTTTTGCCAATGACTTTGTCCTTCCAAGTCCTATTTTCCTCAATGTTTAAGCCTTTCTATGGGTATCAACAAACACACTTGAGTAAATTATGTATAAATTTTGTAGATGGTTCAAGTCAAAATCCCAGTTTACTTAAACATACAGATAAATGACTAGGTGTCCTCTTTCACCTTGTATGAGAGTAAAGAGCACTGCAATCTATAATTAAATATCAATGAAAATAGAAAGGCAGTAAGAACTTTAGTCACTAAAGTAAAAATGAATAATCAAGTTATCAATCATCTCTTATTAATTTAATTGCTGTAAAAACTCGCATTGACAACTAAACTTTGAAAGCAGCAGAATCTTTTGACTTCATAGGAAGACAAAGATTCAACGTTTTTACAGTTTTAAGTTTTGTATAGTTATTTTCAGTTGAAAGAATTGTGTTTTTCAAAGAAAAAATTTACAGAAGTCCCTATTACTATAAGGTTAAAAAAAAAAAAGTCCTTTAAACATAAGAAACTCTATTCCTAAAATTCTAAACAAAAAGAGACCATTTTTAATTTATTTGGTACTGCAAATGTATAGGTGCTACCACTATTCTTTCAGCACTGGTGGTAATAACTTGAAGAAAGAAGAAAGTTTGAAAGTAACTTTCAAATCGAAAGTATTTTGTTACATCAGTTTCTCCGGAAAGTGTAATCTCCTCTTCAGGAAATTGAGATAACGTTATTTTGGTACCTCTATTTCCAAAGTTGTGGTTTTCAAGAACACAGTTTTTTTTTTTTTGTAATACTGCAGTCATGAAAAAATTCTACTTATTTTTCAAATACATTGCCTTGAGGAGATACAGCCAACAAGAATGCACACAAAAGTTACATTTCTCCTATCTGTGCGTAATAAGAATGATAGTAATGCAAATATTGTGTAGTTGGACAGCACCTTTATTCCACAGACTCTAAAATTTCTCTCATTTAATTTATCCTTGCCGATTCTGTAAGAATACGGAAAACAAATATTTTTGCCTCTATTTGGCAACAGATTTGTTGCTGCTATGTGATTGTTTTCAGTAATTAAATAGCAGGAGAATTAGGGCTAAAAGTCTGAGGCATGTTTTACATCATAGTAGATTTAAATTTATCCCTAAAATCAATTTTCTTTTGAACAAGGCAAAAGAGAATTACCCAACTTTAGAGATGCTATTATCTCAAAGTATTAAAGTAACATGGCTCAAAATCTTAATCAACACCATTGGAGTCCATCTAGTCCAACCTCCGTATTTTTAAAAATAAAGGAACTGAGCCTAGTGAGTGACTTAGCTAAAGTCACAAAGACTCAAGCCTAGGGGAGTGACCTCCTGACTCATGGTCTGGAGTACTCGTTAATATCTGATTCTATCTCAAACAAAGGCAAAAGTTATAAAATACAGTATCCCCGTTGCCATCGAGTCGATCTGACTCATAGCGACCCTATAGGACAGGATAGAACTGCTCCATGGAGTTTCCAAGGAGTGCCTGGTGGATTCAAACTACCGTCCTTCTGGTTAGCAGCCATGGCATGTAACCACTACGACACCAGGGTTTCCAAAATACAGTATAGTGGTGGGTATGCTATTTTACTACACATTTCAGTCAAGAACCATTTTGACCTCCGCATAGCTAAACACTTATGCCTCGTTGTCTATGATGTAGCACTTGGCATGTGTGTGCTCTCGTTAAATAAAAAGGCCACGAATAAAGGAAAATGGCATTCAAGTGAGATTTTAAAAATCTTAATAAGCTGAGGAGAATTTGTAAAAGATGAGTGAGGATCTGCTAGCTGCTGTAAGCTTGAAGTGAGCTGACCAATATACACTTTCAATTTTTCAGTTTTGGAATAGTTTCCACACAGTTTGAAGAGGAAAATTTCTTTTTTAAAAAAATAAGGGCCTAAGTGAATATACATCGCTCTGAAAAACAAGTCATCAAGAAAGTTTTTCCCCTCCTGGTGTTTGTTTTTGGCCCCAAAGAATTTGGCCGTGAAGACTTACTAAGGAGAAGTCTTTTCCTTTTCTTAGAGGTCATTTCTTATACGAGGGAGGAGGTGGGGCAAAAAATGTTGAAAGGGATTATTGGCCCTAAAGAAGTTTCATTTATGAAGTTGTCCAGTGATAATTATTTTTGCTTTAGAGAATGCAGATATTTGTATGTATGTATTCAAATAAAAATCATGCAGTCCTAAACTTTACAAATGCCAGATTAGATATGTCCTTTTTGTGAATGAACGGCCATCAGAGGCTAGTGGTCTGAGAAGTTCTAACTCCTCTCAGTGCAGGGTGATTTTCCCTTCCTTCATCACATCTCTCAGAACCTCAACACTGGTCTTTTGCTGTTGATTGTGGCCTGGGTGGTCCACAGTGGTCAACTGTAATGGCATAGTAAACTGAGTCCAGGGAGAAAGGCGTGGTGACAGGTGAGGTTTAAGAGGAAACAAAAAAGATGGATGAAAATGATTCCTCCTTCCGCTTTCACTGCCTCGACAACTCAGGCCTGTGGGAAGCGTCCCTTATCCCCATCTTGTTGCCTCAGGCCACAATAGAGAAAATTGTCATTACTGCAGGGCCCTCATTGCAATTTCCATTAATACATCTTTGCCACAGCTTACATTTCTGAAGAAGGCATAGGTAAAGACAACCTAAGTATTTTCCTTAAATACGAAAGTCATTTTTCTACCCAAAGACCTACTAAGCAGAAGTCTTTTCCTTTTCTTATAGGTCATTTCTTATGGGGGGGGGGGGAGCAAAAAATGTTGACAGAAATTAGGGAAGGTTCTTAATCAAAGGAATTTGGCCATAAGATTAAACTGAGAGCAGCAGATGAGACAGGACTCAAATGAACAACTGGGTCAGCTTTTATTTCTGGCCTCAGAATCTTTGCCATTTTCCCCATTTCTACGAGAATCCAGGCTCCTCCCTTTCTCCACGGTTCTTAGCAGGGATCTACTCAATAGAAATAGTCTGAAGGGTTCTCCACGAACTTCAGGGACAGGAGGCTTGGGGATGTGGTCATGGTCACGGTGGGCTAAAGAATGAAAACACAGTAAAATGCCATGAGGGGCAAGAAGGCAATGAGAACACTATGAACTACTCTTCCTGGCCTCCAGAAATATAATAAAAGGAGTGATTGGGGAGTTGGCCCAGGACCAACCTGAGCAAAACATTCCCTTTTCTATAAAACAAAGGGTTCGCTCTGAGACATACGTCTATGAAGCTCACTTGCAGCTTGACCATTCGGAGAGTAGTCTAAGTGCCCTGAGAAACGTGGATTTGCAGACAGTGCTGGTCTCTGCAGCTTTGTTCTTTCCTTCTCTGTGCTGCTCTTCCCTTTCCTGTCCCCCAGCCCCTGACCTCTGAAGCTGCTACTTCAGAAATGGTAAATATTAACCCTAGTCACCCAGTGCCATTTGTTTTGAATGGTAAATATTGCCTGAGGTTTTTATTTAGTGGAGCTCTGCCCTCAGCTCCTATTTTGTGAAGGAAGCAGGTAGAAACCCTGAATCAGTGGTCAACTCAGCAGTTGGGGAACCAAAAACCCAGTGCTGTCGAGTTGATTCCAACTCATAGCGACCCCACAGGACAGAGTAGATCTGTTCCATAGAGTTTCCAAGGAGCAGTTGGGGAAGATGTGCCAAATAGAACCCTAATGTACTTCCCTGTGGACTGTTAATCCTGCCATCCCAGGGTCCATATCAAAATTTATGTGCTGAGTTTAAAAACAGACTTAATAAAAGAATCTTGGGGCTTGGTACCAGATCATAAAAAAAGCATCTTTAAAATAAAAATCACTTTTAAGTCTGCACAGCTATGAATTACCAATGTTAATAATTACCAATGGTAATGTTAGTTTTCAAGAATTATTAGTGCTAATTTGGTATCTATTTGGAGACACATATTCCATACTATACGGGTATCATAGGAAAATGTTTCCCAAGTTCCAAACAATTGTTTTCAAGTGATCTTTGAGAACACCATGCATTCCTGAAATGAGGAAAGCATGTGCATCTTTTTCTCAGCAGTGAAAACATTAAGCAAAAAGAAGAAAATGAAGCAGAATTTTTGCCATGTTGTCAGTGTTTAGTAATGACAGGTGGCGAATTTGTAAAATGAACTAAGCCCCAGAAAACATCATGCATTTGTTATTAAGTTACTGCCATCCTGGATATAAAATCTGACATTGCTCTACATTATGTTTCAGTCAATAAAACTGACCGATAAAGCAATCTAGTGTGTGTGTGTGTTTTTAATTGAAGTCCATACTTTATTCATGTTTACTTAGGTCTTACTTAACATCCTTTTTCTGTTCCAGGATCCCATCCAGAGCACCACATTTAGTTGTCCTGCCTCTTAGGTTCCCTTTGGCTGTGACTGTTCTCAGACTTTCCTTGTTTTTAACGGCCTTGATAGATTTGAGGTGTTCGTTTTGTAGCATGCCCCTCAGCTGGGGTTTGTCTGTTGTTTTTGTCAAAATTAGACTAAAGATATGGGTTTTTGGCAGGAAAATTGCAGAGGTAAAGAGGCATCTTCATCACATCATATCAAGAGTACCTTCCTAGTGGCGTAATGGTTAAGTGCCACAGCTGCTAACTAAGAGGTCTGCAGTTTGAATCCACCAGGCGCTCATTGGAAACTCTATGGGGGCAGTTCTACTATGTCCTGTAAGGTTGCTATGAGTCAGAATCGACTCGATGGCAGTGGGTTTGGTTTTTCTGGTTTATTATCAAAATGATTTACCACTGATGATGTGAACTTTGATCACCTGGCCGAGGGAGCACATCTATAGTTTTAATATAGTACATATTTAAACACACTATGAAAGACAAAATGGCGTAATTAAAATGTGGTCTTCTCCATAATTTTTACCTTCCAAAGGTGTCCTCCTCAAAACCAGGTAACTTTATAAACAAACTGTACATTCCTATACTGCTAGGAATTTTGCACAATAATTCAAAATGGTCACAGTAAAATACACAGGTTGGGATTTGAACAGATGGCTACAGTATTATAAACAGGTGCCTTGCATTCATTTTCACACAAATTACAGAAGTGGAGAGAGAGTGGTGATGGGGGGGATAACTAAATACCCTAAAATGGCTGCTAGCTTTCATTTTTCACAAGTGTAGAAAATTATTACAATAACTGTAGTTTCTTTGGGTACATATTTCCGTTGTTACGAAAGTTCGGAATTAGTTTGCAGTCAAATTTTACTTTAGATGTATTATTTGTTCAAATGAATGCTGTTATAACAAACTGACTTTCACTCCTGGGTTAGCACATACTGGTAATTTTTCTGTTCTCTTAACAATGGTTTTTAAAGAAGGCTAATTATGAACAGATTGCATAGTTCAGCAATTCCGTTTTGAAAATGCTAAGTGAATTCTTCTGATACTGTTACAAGTGCACTTTTCTGTGTATATAAAATGAAAATGATTGATTTCATTTATCTTACCATTTCATAAATCTCCTCACTCTAGACTTGAATAAAAAAAAAAAAATTTTATCATACCAAATAGCACTAAATCATTTTCTCCCTTTTTTAATAATTAATATATAACAGAAAAAGTAAAATGAAGGACATTGGGAGGGGGCATTCAGACCTATTATGATTATTCTTAATGCTATTTAACAACTGGAGAGTATTTTCTCCCTCTTTGGCTTCCTTTTTCTCACAGATTTTCCAGGGATAAAGTTGGCCTTTTGGTTACACCTTTTTCTCATTTCCCTTTTTGTGACTTCTTTTCCTTACCCAACTATTAAGTTTTCTCTTAGAAACTAACAATTTCCAAATTCACATGGCCTCAGTGGATTATTTTGACTTTGCAAGGCCTTCCTTTTGACAGTGGAGCAAGCCACATAAAGTGTTAGGAGAATCATTTTAACACACTGCCTTTCTTCACTGGGTTTAACAATCTGGATGCTGGGTGTCCCACTTAATATTTTCAGAGAACAGACAGTAACCAATTGGATTCTAGTCTGGTTTACCCTCTTGTGACTTTGCAGACATAATAGAACTGCAGATATAAAGAGGAAAGAAAACCTTTCTTTTGTTCCCATCACAGCAGGAAATTGCTGAGCTGGAGCTGGGAGCCTAAGAAATTTGTGTCACCTGTACTGTGTCTTGGCTCCTGTGAGCAGGTGTCCACTGAAGTCACCTAGTGGTAAGTAGGGGACTTAGGGGCAGGGGGAGCTGCAGAGAGGCATGGTTACTCCTTCTGTGTGGGAAGGTGAAGAAGTTACATAGTCTCTTCATTTTTGTAGGACACTGCCAGGCACGAGAAAAACTGATAGAGCATAAACTTCACTGTAGATTTATAAAATACATAAAATATGAGGTAAACAACTTAAAACTGAGGAAATTTCACTTTTTTGCAGCTATTACTCTGTCTTTACTAAACTTCAAAGGTTATTTTGTTAGTAAAGGAGTTATATTAAAAAAAAAATATTAGGGCACTACTATTTCTACAAAGATATCAAGTAAGATATGTAATAGGTAGCAGATTGTATCTACATATATACATGTGTATTTAACTATATAAATAACTATATATAACTGTGATGTTTATATTTCAAAGAAACTGTGGTGTCTGTGTTTTAAAAAGTATATACATTGACATTCTGGTATCAACATCTCAACCACTATAATTGTGTTTCAGAAACAAGGTTCCTACTGACGTTTCTTGCCAAGGTCTAGAGAATCAAAGCACCAACACAGGCAACAAGCTGACCCTGATGCAACTGAATAATTCAACCTGCACAAAAATAACTAACAGTTGTTTGATTGCTAAATTTTGTTACAGGCTATGCATGAAACTGGGAAAAGGGTCAGTTTTACATTTCCCAGTAGGAGAGAGTATTTGAAATAGTTTCACAAACATGATTGCCAATTTCTCGTATGTTCCTTGCTGACTGGAAAGCAAATGAAAGGCAGGAAGAATTAGCGCAGTTTTAGGTTTCAGGCTGCTAACAGTACCATGGCAGGTCTTCTCACTCGTGCCTAAAAAAGGTACTACTTAGATACAGGAAGTGGAATTCTATTACTGCCTATTCTTAGACACAACAGTTTGGAGTACTGCTGGGCACTTTGTTAAGGGATAAGATCTTATTTAGGTGACATTACAAATGAGATTTGTCAGCTAATATAACAGTGGATCAAGAATCTGCTAACAAGCAAAAGGCCCTTCAACAACTTGTTTCGGCTTTAAATTTTCGGGAAAGTAATCTGAGCAGGATACTTTCTAAATCTGGAATCTTTGAAACATACTGTTGATAAAATACAAGGTGAATATTCCTTTAACAGTAATGCCCCAATTATCTAGCACCATCAAGGAATGAGGTGCTCCATGAGAAAGCAAATTTTCTATATAATTGAATCATACCCTTTCTAATTACCACAGATCGATGCCCTCCCCTACCCCCACCCATTTAAAATAATAATAATAAAAAAACTACTTAGGGAATCAATATTTCTAGAACAGATTACCTTTTTCAAACCATTGAAAGCAGAATTTATTGAATATAGTAGAACTTTCAGGGGATGACCTGAGGTCATTATTTTGAATAATCAATATCTGAGCTCTCTGTTACCTCTATTTAAGATAACCTCAGGAAAGCTTCTAGAGTATAAAAATGCTTGTTATTAGTGAGGCAGACTTTAAGTATTATTTCTTGATAGAGTCAGGGAACCTGACTATTTTACCTCTCATCTCTGACTTAGATATACTGATTTTCTTTTTTGTATATAGATGGAATTTTTTAAAATTGTAATTTAGGTGAAAGCTTACAGAGCAAATTAGTTTCTCATCCAAAAATTTCTACACAAATTATTTTGTGGCATTGGCTGCAATCCTGCATTGTGTCAGCACTCTCCCCTTCGCTCTCCACCCTGGGTTCCCTGTGTCCATTTGTCCAGTTTTTCTGTCCCCTCCCACCTTCCTGTTGGTCTCATATACTTGATTGAGCTAAGCAGCACGTTCCTCTCATGTGTTGTTGTTAGTCTTATAAAAAAAAAAAAAAAAAGGCCTGCCTAATCTTTGGCTAAAAGGTGAACTTTGAAAGTGGCTTCAAGTCTGAGTCAGAAGGGTGCCTGTGGGGCATCGTCTTGGGGATTCCTCCAGTTTCTGTCATACCAGTAAGCCTGGTCTTTTTTTGTGAATTGTATCACTTGTTCCATATTTTTCTCCTGCTCTGTCCAGGACCCTCTGTTGTAATCCCAGTCATAGTGGTCGGTAGTGGTACCCAGGCACCATCTAGTTCTTCTGGTTGTGTAGGCTGTGGTTCACGTGGTCCATAAGCCCTTTGGACTAATTGCTTCCTTGGATCTTTAGCTTTTCCCCCTCTCCTTTGCTGCAGACTAGAAGAGACCGCAGAGTTGTATCTTAGATGGCTGCTTGCAAGGTTTTAAGACCCCAGATGCTACTCACCAAAATAGGATTTAGAACAATGTCTTTAAGAACTATGTTGTGACAATAGATGTTTATGTCCCCTGAGTCTATGGTCCTTTGCCTTCAAGCCTGGAAAGTTCATCCTGTGAGGTGTTTAGTTATGTCTAAGAGGTTTCCCATACTGTGCCACTTGTGTGCTCTATTGTCTATATTAATAGGTGAGGAGCACCAACAATTATGTACTTAGAAATTTCCACCTCCGAACCTGTATCTGCCGGTAGGTGTGTTCCCTTACCCCTCCCTAACCTCTTGGCATATCTATCTATGTATGTACCAATTCATAAATTATTGTTTGTTGATTCTATTGTTGCAGGATTGTCTATGCTACAGTAGTTACCAAAAACAAACAAAACAAAAAAACCCGTTGCCATGGAGTCGATTCTGACTCATAGTGACCCTATAGGACAGAGAAGAACTCCCCCTTTTCTGCTATAAATTTGGCCAGTGGCTTTTCAATTTTATTAATCCTTTCAAAAAAAACAGCTTTTAGTCTTGTTCTTTCTATTGTTTTTCTGTTCCTGCTTCATTTATTTCTGCTCCAATTTTTTTTTTTTTTAATTTCTTCTGGCAACTTCTGCTGCTCTTTCAATTGTTCGAGTCATAGAGTTAATGTCTTGATTTTTGTTTTTCTTCTTTTTTGATGTGTGCATTTATTGCTATAAACTGACCTCTGAGCACTGCTTTTGCTGTGTCCTAAAGGTTTTGCTATGTTTTCATTCTCATTCGATTCTAGCAATTTTTTAATTTCATCTTTGACTTAACCTAGTAATTTTTAAGCAAGGTGTTATTTAAAAAGGTGTTATTTAGTTTCCTTTTATTAATTTTTTTTCCTTGCTCTTCCTGTTATTGATTTCTACTTTTGTAGCGTTGTGGTCTGAGAAGATGCTTTGTATTATTTCAATGGTTTTGCATTTTTTGAGGGCTTGCTTTGAGCCTAAAATGTGGTCTATTCTAGAGAATGATCCAAGAGCATTGGAGAAGAAGGTATCCTTTGCCACTCTTGGGTGATATGCTCTATAGATATCTATGAAGTCAAGTTGGTTGATTGTGGTGTTTAGATCTTCTGTATCTTTGTTGAGTTTTTTTCTAGTTGTTCTATCCCTCACTGATAGTGGTATGTTCAAGTCTTATAGTATTATTGTTGAAGTGTCTGTTTGTCTTTTCAGTACTGTTAGTCCTCTTGGCGGATTGACCCTTTAATCATTATATAATGTCCTCTCTTGTTTTTTATGGAGCCATAGTGGCATAGTGGTTAAGAGCTATTATGGCTGCTAACCAAAGGGTTGGCAGTTTGAATCTACCAGCTGCTTCTTGGGAACTCTGTGGGCCAGTTGTTCTACTCTGTCCTATAGGGTCACTATGAGTCAGAAACAACTAGAGGGCACTAAGAATTTTTTATTTGTCTATAAATTTTTTATTTGTCTATAGTAGATTTTGCTTTAAAATCTATTTTATCAGGGATTAATATTGCCACTCCTGCTCTTTTTTGATTATTGTTTGCTTGATATATATTTTTCCATCCTTTAAGTTTTAGTTTATTTATATCTTTGTGTCTAAGGTGTGTCTCTTGAAAACAGTATATTGATGGGTCTTTTTTTTTTTTTTAATCTATTCTGTCATTCTCGGTCTCTGTACTTTTGCATTTAGACCATTTACATTCAGTGTGATTATCGAAAGGTATGAGTTTATTGCTGTCATTTTCTTTTTTTTTTTTGGTGTTGCTCACCGTTTCTTTGTTACACTTAATTTTGTGTGCTGAGTTTTTTTTTTTTTTTAATTATTGTGGCTTGTCTTATCATTTCCTTCGTCATTTCTGGTTTTGTGTGTGCTGACTCTTTACATTTTTTTTTTTTTTTGGATGAGTATTTTTGTTGACTTTCTTTGTGGTTGCTCTGAAATTTACCTTATCTTCTTATGTATAAAGCAATAATTTATTTCTTGATTTATGCCTTGATTTCCTCTCCGTATGGAAGTTCTAAACCTATACGTTTTATTCCCCCTGCATGTTTTGAAGTGATTGTCAGTTACAGATTGACATCTCTGTTTCCCTGTTTTCCATCTTTCAGCTTTACCTTATTTTTGAGAGTTTTTTAAATCTGAGTTGATATCTGTCTGATGTTGTCATATATTTTAATCTCAAGTTGTCTGGTGTGTTATTAGTTTTCTGTCCAAAGGTCTCTCTGTAATATTTCTTGTAAAGTTGGTCTTGTTTTTACAAATTCCTTTAATTTCTGTTTATTTGGAAATGTCCTAATTCACCATCATATTTGAGGCACAATTTTGCTGGATATATAATTCTTGGTTGGCAGTTTTTTTCTTTCAAGGTATTATGTATGTATTATCCCATTGCCTTTTTGCCTGCATGGTATCTACTGAGTAGTCAGAACTTAGTCTTATCAATGCCCCTTTATAGGTGATTTTCTGTTTTTCCTGAGCTGCTTTCAGGATTCTTTCTTCATCTTTGGTTTTAGAAAGTTTGATTATGATATGTCTCGGTGTTCTTCTACTGGCGTCTATCCTGTATGGGTTTCATTGTGCTTCTTGTATGGTTATCTTCCCATCTTTCATGATATTAGGGAAGTTTTCTGTCAGCATATCTTCAACAATTCTCTCTGTGATTTTTGTTGATCCCTGCCCTTCTGCAATTCCAATCACACGTAAGTTATTCCTCTTAGTGTTTGTCCTACATAACTCTTAGGCTTTCTTCATTTTTTTTTTTTTTTCTGATTGTTCCTTGAACAGATTAGTGTCAAGGGATTGGTCTTCTATTCTGCTGATCCTGCCTTCAATTGTTTCAACTCTACTCCTATGACTTTCCATTGAGTTGTCAATTTCTGCAATTTTATTGTTAAGCTTCTAGATTTCTGGTTGCTGCTTTTGTATTGTTTCCAATTGTCTACTTATTTTATCATTTTGTTCTTGTATTGTTTTCCTGAATTCTTCTAGTGTTTTGTCTGTGTTCTACTTGGTTTTGTTTGTGTTCTCCATAGTTTTGTCTGTGTTTTCCTTGATTCCTTTGAGGACTCTATACATAAGCCTTTTGAATTCCTTATCAGGAAGCTCCATTACCTTTTCTTCCTCAGGGAGGATTTTTGGTTCTTTATTATGGTAACTTGCTGGGGCCATCTTGCCCTGCTTCTTCAGGTGGCTCGCTATTATCTGTTGTCTCCAGGACTTTAAGGTGTTATTGTATGCATTTTTACTTGCATAATTGTTTGCTGGGTCCTGTTTTTTGTTGGCTTGTTTGTTTTGATGACTCCTGACAGGTGTGGCTAGAGTAGTGCTCTGGTCATTGTACTGACCATGACAGAGCCCTCCCTTAACTGTCTTTGGGTGAGTGGAGTTGTGGGTAGGTGTGGGAGCTTAGGTCTCTGTTTACTGAACTTGCAGGGCAGCTGAGGGTGTGTTGGTTTGGTTTTGACCTCTATCTGTCTTTAGTTTGGTGGCTCAGGAGTGGGGAATGATGCTCTCCATGCAGGTGGAGTGGCTGATGTGGTGGGTGTGATGGGTGAGAGGGGCGTGCTTATGTCCTCTGACTGGTTGCAAGGAGAGGGAGATGTGGGTGGTAGAAGAGGGGTGTCAGAGGGGACTTTCACATAGTCACTGTACCTCCACCTCCACCTGTGCAGAGGGAAGGAGGAAGGAATGGCAGGCAGATGTTCACTCATTCTTGCTGCATCTGTCCCTGATGTCAAGAGCCACTGCTCCTGAGTATCTCTGATTCTGAATCTGGCACTCTCCTTGTCTCTGCTTCTTTCCGTGTGTCTATAGAGGTTCTCTATCTCTTGGGAAAGCCAAGAAGTTGCTTTGCTGTTTTCTTCACCCAGGGTTGCTGCTGGCTTTGTTCTAAGTATAGCCACATTGGGCTGGGACAGCTGGTTGAGCTCTGCTATTCTGTGTTACTTCTCTTTTGCTGCTTTCCTTATTTCTTCCAATCAGTGTTCTGCGTAGTCCTTAGACTTTCTTTTTTGATGTTCAGGGTTCCTGGATTGTTATCTATGTTGTTTTGCTTGATTTTTTGGGTCTTTGGTCCAGAGGGACATTATGGTGCATGTGACTAAGCAGCCACTTTGGCTCTGCCTCAGATCAGATATACTTGTTTTCTATAGGCTACAAAATGAGGTAGCCAAGTTTGTTATAATTGTGCTTATAATATACTCAGGCATTCAATGTGCCTAAGGAGTGATATACACCGATTTAAGTATAGTCTCTGGAGCTAGACTGCTTTCAACAAATCCTAGCTCCTTTACTCATGAGCTGTATGATCTTCAATGAGCTACTTAATCCCTCCATGCCTAAATTTTCTTCAACTGTTTAATTGGCATGATTATCAAACCAACTTCATTGGGCTATACCCGTTACCATTGTGTTGATTCAGACTCATAGTAACCTTATCAGACAGTAAAACTGCTCCATAGGGTTTCCAAAGCTGTAATCTTTATGGAAGCAGACTGCCGTATCTTTCTCCTACAGAGCAGCTAGTAGGTTTGAACCACTGACCTTTTGGTTAGCAGCCGAGCGCTTTAACCACTGTACCACCAGCACTCCTCTCATGGGGCTATGTTAAATATTAAATGACGTAATACATCTGAAACAAAACCTTAAGCAACCAACCCCCCCGCCCCAAAAGAGATGACCGTTACCTTTCCTGGTGTTTTTAACATGTGCCAGGTTTTGTTCTGTTCTGTTTTTAATAATATTTTATTAGGTTTTAGGTGAAAGTTTACTCAGTAAATTAGGTTCCTATTTAATAATTTATTTTTTATACAAATTGTTCCACGCCATTGGTTACAACTTTTACATTCTCATTATTTCCATTCTGTTTGTTCTATTTCCATTGATCTAGCTTTACTTCACCTCCCTGTCTTCTCATCTTTGCTTTTGGGTAAATGTTGACTGTTTGGTCTCATATAGTTAATTGTTTAAGGGAGCACATTATTCACAGATGATATTGTTTATTATATAAGCTAATCTATTATTTGGCTGAAGGTGACCTACAGAAATAGCTTCAAATCCAAGTTCAAAGGTTATCTTAGGGTGGCAGTCTCAGAGGTTCCTCTAGTCTCTATCAGTCCAGTAGGTTTGGCCTTTTTAGGAACTTAAGCTTCGTTCTACATTTTTCTTCCATTCTGTCTAGGGCCTTATATTGTGCCCCTGCTCAGAACAGTCAGTAATGGTAGCAAGGCACTTTCTATTTCTTCTGGTTTTGGGTTAGAGTAGGCTGTGGTTTGTGTGGGCTATTAGTCATGTGGACTAGTTTCTTCTTTGAGCCTTTGATTTCCTTCCTTCTCTTTTGCTCCCTACTAGTAGAGACCCCCATAGAGGTTTGTAGTAGAGACCAACTGTTGTATCTTAGATGGCCACTTGTAAGCTTTTAAGACCCCAGATGCTACTCACCAATCTAGGATGTAGACCATTATCTTTATAAACTATGTTATGCCAATCGACTAAGCTGTCCCCCAAGACTATGGTCCCATGCCTTCTAACCCAGTAAACCAATTCTATAAGTTGTTTGGATATGTGTAAGAAGCCTCCATAACTGTGCCCCCTTTGTGGTTTGTTATATATGCGGATATTTATGTAGCACACAAAACACATACATACATATGCCTACAGATACAGTTATACATGCATGTGCATTTACTCACGGATGCCAATCTAAACACATATAAGCATCATATCTACCCACTAACTGCACACATATTTTTTGGCTGTTTTTACTGTTGTTGAAAAACTGTATGTTATAGCATTTACCTAAATTGTCTTTTTTTTCTCGTGTACTTCTTAGGGTCTTCATTTACCTTCAGCAGGTTGTACTGACTTCACTCGTATTTGGTCTTGTCTTTCCCATTTTTTCCCATTACCAAAAGTAACAAATATCTACTATCTAGAAAGTGCTTCCCCCTCCTTTTCCCTCCCATCACTGGTAACCATCAAAGAACTTTGCTGCCAGGTACTGTTTTGTTAGTATTTCCTTGTTACTGCAAATTTCTGATTTTTCTATCCATAGATTTTGGGCTAAGCTTTTTCATTTTATTTTATTAATTTAAATCCAAGTCCTTGTTTATGGCCTAGGTAGTAAAGTTGCTTGGGAAGCAAACTAGAGATAAATGGAGCGTTACCATCTAGATATAAAATTTTAATTTAGCAGTATATAAACACGAATATCCAAACATGCCATAATGTTGAGGTTTTGTTCCCTAATACTCAATTTCTCCATTCGAAAATGTTCTAACTAGTGGTTTATGATGCTTCTAGTAGAACTTTGGGCTTTTTGGGTAGTAGACCTTGTTGACTTTTCTACTGCTGCTGTGTACTGCAATTTCTACTGCATTTGTGCAATTTAATTTCTGAAGTATCTAATATATAATCAATCGCTATCAAATAGTTGGATCAAACTGAAAATGGTGGAATATGTGACGAATGAAACAATGGGATTTCTACAGTCTATTCTAGATCTTCTTATAAAAGGAAGGTCAATGAAGGTTCCTTTTCAAAATTTAAATTTACTGTACTTTTCATGACTCTATTGTATGCTACCCTTAGAGAATATGAAATTTATGAGCCATCACACAGACGAAAGAAAAGCATAAAGTTCTCATGTTGCTTCTGAATAAGATCCTTACCTTCAACTATTCCCTGAGTTTGTGGGAGACAGACGACACACACACCATGCTCTTAGCCACAGGCAGGCAACAGACAGACAGTCAGGCAACAACCATTGTAATCCAGAGCCTGGAAATGCCTGAAATAGATTCTTGAGAGGTAGTCACGAAATTCTGATGGTGTCCTCTCTGAGGATGAATCCTTGCCAAACCAGAGTTGTCAAGAAGCCATTCAGGGACCCACTCCTGCAAACAGAACCCTCTCCCATTTTCCTGGGGCTTACTCAGTATGAGTCACTTCCTTAAGCTACTTTGAGGGTGGTTCACTGGGACACAGCAGAAAGACCTGGCCAAGATCAGAGGCACAAAGTGTGCCTTTGGTTCCTTCGGTAACATGCAGGTGAAAGCTGTAGATGCCTCGTGCTGACCAGAGATTTACAAGTGTGGCTTTTGGAAATGGATAGCTAAATTTTAGATGTTCTACTTTCTTGCCTTTGGCAAATAATTTTAAATGCTGCTTTGATAAAAGGCCTCACGGGATTTATAATGTCTTTACTCCACTGAGTAGTGTTTATTAAGGAACATTCCCAGAGGTGAATTTTGAAAGCAAAATAAAATAAATTAAAAAGAAGAGAGAGGAAATTCCTTCTTTATCAATTTTACTGACAAATGACAACAGGGCAAAAGAAGTACAGGAAAGATCTATTGTTTCCTTCTTTGGGCTCCATTAAAACATATTTGCAATATTTTCCATCATGTCACGTACTTTATTAGCTGTGCTATTAATACACAATACAATTAACATCACATGAGGATGTTCTATGTCAGTGGAAAAATACTCACAAAAGGCTAATATGTTTGAGATGAAACTGATGTAAGGATTTGGAATCCAATTATGGCAGTTGTTTCATTGCTGTCTATTCCAGCAACTGTTATTAACTGTCCACTTACACCCAATAATGCTGACCCAAAGGGCCTGGTCTGTATTGCACATTCTGGGTAGGGTTTGTGGTTCTCTGGACACCGGCACACTTACAAGAGCAAGCTAGAACATGGTACAAGAAGAGCATTTCCACTGTGCTTACGATCCTGTTATTATCATTCTGTGTCCGTGTGCATGTCACTAAAATCGAGTGCCTACTTAAGTGCCCAGCACTGTGCTATGACTTTTCATGTCATTTCACTTAGTAAAGAGGAGGAGACTTTGCCCAAATACACCACACAGCAGGAAACACAGAACATTAAGACCACCATACGAGAACTTACAACACAGGCTTCTCATTCTCAGCTGTGATTTTGCCATGTTTTGAATGATGTTTACCCGGCTGGGACAAATATAAAAAAGTAGAGCTTGTGAGTTAAAAGACATGCTCTAAGAGTTTACGAACAAGAGCCTCCACCCTCCCCCCATTTTTTAGTTCAGGTCCCCTCCTTCCAGACCAGATTCCTTCTGAGATCAGCAATGCAGTGGCTTAAATCCCTGGTTTAGCTGCTACCTCTTAATTTCACATCGTTTACTTTCTATTGAAAATCCAAATCAGAATCAACACAAAAATTATTTTTGAATTAAAAAAAAAAGTTAATGAAAATGAGGCTGTAATGATTATGGCAATGATGCAATTGCCAGCTACAGCTGTACAGACAATTGCATTACAAAAGAAAGGTTTTCTTTTTATTCAGGACAATGTCACCAGGATTATGACTTCAGTTTAACCTACCCGCACTTGAACTTCAAATTTACTTGCCTTTAAAGAATTCCAAATCACGAGAAATAGCATACCACCTGCTTTAGATTTTCTAACAGAAAGTGAGCATTTGAGTTTTGCAGCTAAAACAGACATTAAAGCTATGGCATCGCTAGCTTCCTCTGGAAGGGGAAGGAGATCTGAAATTAGAAACATAAAATTAAGAAGTAACATGGAAATTATCCTTGTTTTCATTGCTTACAAAACAATTTCTCACTCGTTACACGTAGAAAAACAACACTAATACAGCTGGGCACATGTGCATTGCTATTTCACTCCCATGTGGAAAACAAAGCTGTCTCTGTTACACTGACAATCTGCCATTGCAATGCTGTAGTTTTCAGGCTACCTCCAGAAGTTATTTTTATGTCTTTGGATTTTGCTGGAGCCCTGCTGGCACAGTGGTTAAGCGTTGGGCTGCTAACCAAAAGGTCGGGAGTTTGAATCCACCAGCTACTCCTTGGAAACCTTATGGGGCAGTTCTACTCTGTCCTATAAGGTTGCTGTGAGTCGGAATTGACTTGATGGCAATGGTTTTTTGAGTTTTTTTTTTTTTTTGGATTTTACTAAGTGCACTGGGCTCTTTCTTGTGAGAAAACTGCCCCCTGTTTGTGTCCATCCTATATCATAACTGAACTGAATATATTTTATTCTCTGTAATAAAAAAACACATTATAAAATGCATTAACTCAAAAAAAAAAAAAAAGGCAAACCTTAGATGTTACCATTAAGCACTATTAGAGAATATGCAGTTCCTTATCAGTATTACTTGTGAGATGAAACTAAAAACCTTACAAATGATATTTTACAAGAGGGAAGTTTAGAAACGGCCCTTGTTATCACATTGCTTTCATATACAATCCTCCTTTGACATAATAATTCATTATTGAAATTGAAAAAAAAACAACTCGATCCTATTGAATTCCTTCAAAGACCAGAAGCTAAAATTGCAAGAGATCTTGTATTCTGTCAAAGACACATGTTAATTAGAGAATTAACATGTGTCTTTGACAGAATACAAGATCTCTTGCAATTAAGGATTTTGTATTTGCCTGTTTTACTCCAGTGTTGATAGAATCTACTGCTAGTGAACAACTTCTTCACACTTTCAAAGGAATTCAGAATAAATCCTAAGTTTGATCAGTGAGTAAGAATGCCATTTTGATTCGGATTGTAAAAGCTTTCCACCATTTTTCTTTCCACTGATTGTGACCTCTATCTATATGGTAGATACAAAGATACTTACTAGTACGGAAAGAAGGCAATGTTCTTTTCTACTCTGGAGTCTCTGGGAAATGAAATGACTTTCACTGGGCATCCTATGATCAGAGACCCTGCCATCTCAGCCAGTGACTCAAATCCCTGAGGTAATGCTAGGGGCAAGTTTGATCCGTTCCATGTCTGCTTGTGACACACATTTTTCAGTCATTATTTTTCAGCATGGAAATAATATTTTAGTTGACCCAATACAAAAAAGTACATTTTAAATGTTGGTAAGATATCACCTTTGTCCTCCATGTTTTATAATGGCTATTAAGTGGCTAAGAGTGACAGTAATTATCCCCAAGTTCATAACAGAATAACCTTGACATGAGGGACAAACTATGATTCCAGGAAAATTCTGTCATCTTTTCAGCATTTACCTGTATAACTAACCCTCTTGAGACTGATAAAGTATGCGGGTCAGTTATGCTAACAGGCATTTGATAGGCCATGGGAAATAATGAATCAACAAAGACAAGAACAAATAAAAACCTTGAAATTATTTCAGATAATTTATCTAAACATTTTAATCAAAATATAATTCAAATTTTCTGTTTTCAGTAGAATCCAGTAGCTCTATGATATCAGGACCTACTTTTAGCAAATGACCAATTAAAGTAAGCATATGCTAGACAATGTTACATATGCTGAGGACATAGCAGTGGGCAAAACAGAGCATCGCCAACAAAAATATCCTGCCTGCATGTGACTTACATTCTGGGGGAGGAGACAGGCAATAAAGAAATAAGTAATACATAGTATGTTAAATTGTGTTAAGTGCTGTAAAGAGAAAAAACAGGCAAGGGAGGGGGAACAGGAGTGCTGGGATAGGAGTGGAGAGGCTACGATATTAGCTAAAGTGATTGATGAAGATCTCACTGAGAAGGCAACATGTTAGCAAAGACCTGAAGGAGATGAAGGCGTGAACCACGTGGGATCTGGGGTGGAATGTTCCGGGTAGAGGAAATAGAAATTGCAGTCACCCTGGTGCAGAAGTCTGCTTGGTGTACTACAATTAGCAAGGAAGCTACGGTGGCTGGACCAAAGTGAGGGAGGGGAAGAGAAGGGGGAACAAGGGGCAAGGTGAAGATGGGGTACAAATTGCCTAGGGCCTTGTAGACCACTGTAAGGATTCTGACTTTTACTCTAAGTGATAGGGTAGCTGTTGGAAGGTTTTGAACACTTCGTTTTTATAGCCTGATTTATGTTTTAAGACTGTTACTCTGGCTCCTGGGTTGAAAATAGGCAATAGGAGGACAAAGACAGAAACCTAGAGACAAGTCAGAAGTCACCGCAATAATCCAGGGAAGAGATGATGGTGGCTTGTGCAAGTATGGTAGTTCGCGGAGGTGGTAATGCAAAGTGATGGTTTTGGGATATATTTTGAAGGTAGAGTCAATAGGATTTGTTGTTAGATTGATGTGAGGTGTGAGCGGAAGGAGAAAAGGATGATTCTGAAGTTTTGAGCCTCAATTACTGGAGGGAGGGAGTTGCTATTTATTAAAATGGGGAAAATCATGAGAAGCAGGTTTGGACAAAGAATGGCAGCTCAGACCAGAAGGTTAGACTATAGTACACAAAAAAAAAAAAAAATAGTACATATGCGAGTTTATATACCTGCAATAATGATATATAGATAAGGCAAAGCTGGGAATAAACTAAAGCAGTCCTACAAGGTAATATGTTTTTCTATCAACAACAAACACAGGCAACTAATAATATAAGAATGCATAATATGTGGTAGGGATTATTCTAAACCCTTAACACTTATTGTTATTTACTTCTCACAAGGAATAACCCTTCCATGAGGAAACTGAGGCACAAGCAATTTATTAACTTTCCAAGATCATACAGCTTGGGAGGAGTAGAAATGGGATTTATATGCAGGCAGTCTAACTCTAGAGCCAACTGCTACCCTATTCTCTCTCATCCATTCTGTATATATCCATCTACCTACCTAAAAAAAAAAAAAAAAAAATTTTTTTTTTTTTTAACCTACCTACCTACCTAGAAAGTCCTATATTCTCAATACTGTTGAAGGTTTCCAATGTTGAAGAATTGTGTGGGTAAATAAAAAAAAAAAATGAAAGGTTGTGAATTTTAAGTATCATAAATCAAATGGAGATCCATGTTAGCATAGTGTGTTTGTAGTTAAAGAGTGGGCTGCAGATTGCCTTTTGATTTACTTCCTTTATTGGGAGATTAAAAACCATTTCTTTTTGGACTCCTGTTCTTCCTAAGAGATACCTGTGTAGCTCTAAACAGTAGGAACGGGGCAAAAGCAAGCAAATTTTTCACCTGAAGAAAAATGGACTTTCCCTATGGGTGGTCTATTCCAATAGGGCTCACCCTGGTGGTACATTGGCTTTGAGCCATCAAGGCAATGCTCTAAGGAAACATCGGGGAGTATTTACTGGAAGGCAATGCTTCTTCGCCTATTCACACAATTCCCCTGGCTTTGGGAGTAGGAGAAGCAGCTTGGAAGTGAGCGAACACTCTTTTCTCCACCCTTATCAGATTCCAAAGTTCAATCAAGTACATTTATCCAATTATCCAAACCTTCTTCATGAATACCTAACAAATCTGCTTCAGTTTCATTTCTCTTGATTTCTGAATCCTGAAAGTATTTAACTAGCTATCACAAAAAACTTCCCTCAATTTTTATTAATTTTTTAGTATTTGTTAGCTTTTAGCTTTCTAACAAAAATGATGACTATATAAGGAAGACATGATGTTAGAATATTTAAAAATATTATATTTGTAGTACACATGCAATATATACTTGTTGATCGTAAAAAGGTCTCATTTAAAATCAGTTTTTTATCTTGTCTTTTTTGGTGTATGGATCAAATGAAAATTATTTAATGTTATAGCTTCTGATTTATTGATTTAATTTCTTTAATAACTTGATGAATAGTGGATGTGAAAACTTACATTACTTTAAAAAATTAATACAACTTAACATCTAAAACTCTCATTTGGATGTTTCTGTTAAAAATATTTAATAAAGTTTCTATTTTTAGATTTTATAAGCAGAAAATTAAATACAATGAAACATGTTGTTGTTGTTGTTAGGTGCCATCAAGTTGGTTCCGACTCATAGCAATCCTAGTACAACAGAATGAAACACTGTCCTGTCTTGTGCCATTCTCATAATCATTGTTATGTTTGAGCCCATTGTTGCAGCCACTGTATCAATCCACGTCGCCAAAGGTCTTCCTCTTTTTCCATCACCCTCTACTATGCATGATGTCCTTCTCCAGGGACTGGTCCCTCCCGATAACATGTCCAAAGTACATGAGACAAAGTCTCACCATCCTCGCTTCCAAGAAGCACGCTGGCTGTATTTCTTCCAGGACAGACTTGTTTGTTCTTTTGGCATTCCATGGTATATTCAATATTCTTCTCCAACACCATAATTCAAAAAAGGCATCGATTATTCTTCAGTCTTCCTTATTCACTGTCCAGCTTTCACATACCTATGAGCTGACTGAAAATGTCATAGCTTGGGTCAGGTGCACTTCAGCCCTCAAAATGACACCTTTGCTTTTTCACACTTTAAAGAGATCTTTTGCAGCAGATTTGCCCAATGCAATGTCATTTGATTTCCTGACTGCTGCTTCCATGGGCGTTGATCATGGATCCAAGTAAAATGAAATCCTTGACAATGTCAATTTTTTTATCCATTTATCATGATGTTGCCTATTGGTCCAGTTGTAAGGATTTTTGTTTTCTTTATGTTGATGTGTAATCCATGCTGAAGGCTGTAGCTTTTGATCTGTATTAGTAAGTGCTTCAAGTCCTATTCACTTTCAGCAGGCAAGGTTGTGTCATCTGCAAGTTGTTAATGAGTCTTCCACCAATCCTGATGCCACATTCTTCTTCATATAGCCCAGCCTCTTGGATTATTTACTCAGCATACAGATTGAATAAGTATGGTGAAAGAATACAACCCTGACACACACATTTCCTGATTTTAAACCATGCAGTATCCCCTTGCTCTGTTCAGACAACTGCCTCTTGGTCTGTGTACAAGTTCTATAAAAGCACAATTAAGTGTTCTGGAATTCCCATTCTTTGCAATGTTATCCATAATTTGTTATGACCCACACAGTTGAATGCCTTTGCACAGTTCATAAAACACATGTAAATGTCTTTCTGGTATTCTCTGCTTTCAGTCAAGATCCAGCTGACATCAGCAATGTTATCTCTCATTCTGTATCCTCTTCTAAATCTGGCTTGAATTTCTAGCAGTTCCCCATTAATGTACTGCTATAACTGCATTTGAATGACCTTCAGCAAAATTTTACTTGTGTGTGATATTAACGATATCGTTCAATAATTTCTGCATCCTGTTGGATCACCTTTCTTTGGAATGGGCACAAATATGGATCTCTTCCAGTTGATTGAACAGGTAGCTGTCTTCCAAATTTCTTGGCATAGAGGAGTGAGCGCCTCCAGCACTGAATTCGTTTGTTGAAGCATCTCAATTGGTATTCCATCAATTCCTAGATCCTTGTTTTTCACCAATGCCTTCAGTGCAGCTTGGACTTCTTCCTTTTATACCACTGGTTCTTGATCATATGCTACCTCTTGAAATAGTTGAACGTCGGCCAATTCTTTTTGGCACAGTGACTCTGTGTATTCCTTCCATCCGCTTTTGATGCTTCCTGCATCACTCAATATTTTTCCTGTAACTCAAACCAAACCCATTGCTGTGGAGTCAATTCTGACTCACAGCGACCCTATAGGACAGAGCAGAATTGTCTCATAGGGTTTCCAAGGAGCGGCTGGTGAATTTGAACTGCCGACCTCTTGGTTAGCAGCTGAATGCTGAACTTCTGCACCACCAGGGATCCATTTTGCTTACAGAATCTTCAAAATTGCAACTTAAGGTTTGAATTTTTTTCTTAAGTTCTTTCAGCTTAAGAAAGCCAAGCATGTTCTGCCCACAATGAAATATGCTGTTATGCAAAGAATCTTAACTCTAATATTAAGTAGTAGGGAAACAAAAAGAAAGATGTATTGATTTGTTTTTAAGAAAATATAATTTATTATACCATATTTATTCAGCATGCTGTTTACATTAGATTCTAATAAAGGTTAGATATTATTTCTCTAATGCTGTGTAAAACATTATCCCCAAATGTACTGGCTTAAAACAATTAACATTTATTATCTTACAGTTTCTGTAAGTTGGGAATTTGGAAGTAGCTTAACTGGCTGTCCTAGCTTGGGTATCTTGTCCAAATGCCATCTAGGGCAGCAGTCATCTGAAGCTTGACTACGGCTGAGGTTCCAGTTGTAAGGTGGCTCATATGCATGGTTGTCAAGTTGGTACTACTTGTTGGTAAAAACCAAAACCAAAACCAAACCAGTTGCTGTCAAGTTGATTCCAACTCATAGTGACCCTATATGACAGAAGGGACAGAGTAGAACTGCCCCATAGGGAGTTGTTGGTAGGAGGCCCCAATTCCTCCCAACATGAACTTCTTCACAAGTTGCTTGAAAGTTTTCCTGACGAGTTGATTGGCCTCCTCCAAAGCAAGCAATCTCAGAGAGCAATGCAGAAGCCACAATGTCTTAATGATCCAGCCTTTGAAGTCACACAGCTATCATTTCTGCTGTATTCTACTGGCCATAAAGGCAGCCATGAGTCAAATCAGAACAGGCGATTACACAAGGTATGAATACTAGAACATGAGGGTCATTCAGGCTATCTTGGAGGCTGACTACTATAGTCCAAATCTCTGGTCCCCAAAGATTCACACTGCTCCCACATCCAAAAATACAGTCACCCCTTCCCAAAGCCCCAAAAGTCTTATCCCATTATAGCATAGCTTGAAGTCAAGAATCTCGTTATCCAGATGAGATCCAGTCGTAGATAAGTTTCTTCAAATGTGGTTCTTCTAGGACAATTTTTTTAGCGTAATTCCTCTCAATCTGAAGACTTATGAACTAAAGAGACAATTTATCTGCCCCTACCCCCACCCCCACACCCACATTAACTAGGTGATAGAAATTCCAAAATCCATCAGAGGCCAGGCTGGTAGTACCTTAATTAGCACTACAGGCCTGGAAATAATGCTCTGAGGCTCTTGCCTCTGTCTTCTGGATTGTTGTTCCTCTCCTCTGTGTCATTCTTTTTTTTCCATGTAAGGCTGCCCATGTTTGAATTTGAATAATTTTCTCAGCAAGATTCTTGCCTAAAGAGTTTGGAGTTCCAAAGGTATCTTTGTTTCATGCTGCCTTTGAACTTCTCAGTCCAAGCTGCTGGTGTTTAGCCAATATAATTCTTTTAAAAACCTCCATGACGTGATCTGATGTGATCAGCCAATTAGTTGTAAGAGGGCTTCCTCAGGCATGTGGCCTGCATCTAATATGTATGGATGCCCTGGGAAAGCTTGCTGGCCTTTGCTCGCTCTGGATCCTACATCCAGCTCTTTGTCAACTGACTTCAGTTTCTTGGGACTTGAGCCAGTGGCCTTCCCATCTTGGGATCTGTCAGCCTCGGCAGCCTGTGAGCCAGCAGCCTGCCATCTGACCCGCTGATCTTGGATTCATTAGCCCTTGCAGCAACATGTCTGGAGAAGCCCCCTGCCTGATGCCTGACCCACAGACTTGGAACTTGCCAGCCTTTACAAATGTGTGAGCTATTTCTTTGAGATAAATCTCTAAGACAGTGGT
This sequence comes from Elephas maximus indicus, assembly GCF_024166365.1. Lineage (NCBI taxonomy): Eukaryota > Metazoa > Chordata > Mammalia > Proboscidea > Elephantidae > Elephas > Elephas maximus. Next base: position 35,936,920 of record NC_064834.1, read on the forward strand.
GTAAATGACTAATTATAAGACGGAATTACAAAAAGGTCAAAAAGGGTGTAAGTAAAGCACTTAGAATGGGATTTGCAACAGCTTGTGGATGATGCCTGCCTTCTGAAAACCACTTAGGAAACAACTGGTCCACCAGTGTGGCTAGACAGCACTTGGGACCACACTCTAGAAAGCCCTGAACACTAGACCCGAGCTTCCAAACTTTGTTCTGTAGTTAAGGGGAACCAGTGCCACCTTTTAGCCTGGTTCCTGAAAGGGATCCCAGGAAAATGAAGCTTGGTTTGCTTATTTGTCTGTTTACAAAAACACAGATATGAGATGTATGACCTAAAAATGACACTCCAGCTTATAACTTTGCTTTCTCCTCTCCAAGAGAATTTATTAAATTACTTTAGAAACATGAATGGGAAATACGCTTTTCTTGTTTGTTTTTGTGTGTGTGTGTGTAATTTCTCCTCCCCCTTCCTCCTTTTCATTTGCAATCTTTTAAGACATATGGCATAGTTTGCTCTTGGCAGAAAAACCATAAATAAGCTCAGTATTTTCTAGAAAAGAGGCCAAGAAGTATTTATTTCTTTGGCCTTCAGTATTCACATGCAAATGACTTGAGTGATCAACAAAAAAATAACAAATAAGAGGGTGAGTGTTTTTCAGCCTACTTTTGGTTATTCAGCACTTCCTCAGCCAGTGTGGGGTTATTTAGGTTTCTCCCAGATACATCTCTTTTCCTTATAACAGGTCACTTGAGGCACAGTGTTGTTTATTAATAAGCAGTAGAAAAATGAGTCAGTTTAGTAGTCTGTTAGCAGTTCTGGCAAAAAGCCTATCGGGGGAGAAAAATGAGTGGAAATGTAATGTAGAATGTTGGGATTATTTATTATTAATATTTATTTATATAACATAAATAATTAATATAATCCGAGAAGCTGGACTATATGAAGAAGAATGTGGCATCAGGATTGGTGGAAGACTCAGTAACAGCCTGCGTCATGCAGATGACACAACCTTGCTTGCTGAAAGCAAAGAGGACTTAAAGCACTTACGGATGAAGATTAAAGACTACGACTTTCAGTATGGGTTACACCTCAACATAAAGAAAACAAAAATTCTCACAACTGGTCCAAAAAGCAACATCATGATAAATAGAGAAAAGATTGACATTCCCAAATATTTCATTTTACTTGGATCCACAATCAATGCCCATGGAAGCAGCAGTAAGAAAATCAAATGATGCATTGCATTGGGCAAATCTGCTGCAAAAGACCTCTTTAAAGTGTTAAAAAGGCAATATATCACCTTAAGGACTAAGGTGAGCCTGACCCAAGCTATGATATTTTCAATTGCCTCATAAGCATGTGAAAGCCTGGACAATGAATAAGGAAGACGGAAGAATAATTGATGCCTTTGAATTACAGTGTTGGAGAAGAATATTGAATATACGGTGGACTGCTAGAAGAATGAACAAGTCTGTCTTGGAGGAAATACAGCCAGAGTGCTCCTTGAAAGCAAGGATGATGAGACTTTGCCTCATGTATTTGGGACATGTTTTTAGGTGGGACCAGTCCCTGGAGAAGGACATCAGGCTTGGTAAAGTAGAGGGTCATCGAAAAAAGGAAGACCCTTGACAAGATGGATTGATGCAGTGGCTGCAACAATGGGCTCAAACATAACAATTGTGGGAATGGTGGGAAATGTTTCATTCTGGTGAACATAGGGTTGCTATGAGTCAGAAATGACTCGATGGCACCTAACAACAAGGACAATATTTATTTCCTACCTCGTTGGTACTGCCTGATTCTATTCCATATTACCAATCAAAGTATGTTAGACTCAAAGGCGTATTGAACACTTATGCAGGCAGTTAGTAAACTAAAGGAAAGCACAGTATGATTGCATCTTCTGATTGGCCAAATCATTGTCCTTCCCTTCAGTTAATTTATTTTCCCATAATATTTCAAATTCTCATAAGCTTGGAAATGTGTTGCACATGGCTAATTAAAGCCTCCAGCTCAAAATCTGTTCATCCGGCTATGTAAACGTTTGATGTCCCGCTTACCTCTAGTGTGAACATAGAAAGTATTCCTTATAGACATGTTCACCATGGAAACAAAAAGTCCCACAAGGGGACAAGCTGTTTTCTTTCCTTTGCTTTTTTTCTTCTTTCATTTCATTTTTAAGTAGATGTACTATCATTTTCCTTTATTGGTAGTTTCTCTAACTTCTGCCAAATTTTATTTTGGTGGAACACAGAGTTTGGGTAATATTACCTCTTACACTTTGCTCAGGAGGCTCATGGGAATTAAAATTATTAAAAAAAGGCATTTTGGTTAAAAGACTTAGTTTAAAATATTAATTAATGAATATAAGATTCATAGAGACCAATTGCATTTCAGAGGGGATCTGAAAAAGGTAATGGTCTCTTTACTCATCAAATTCTTGGAAAATAGCAAAAGGGAAACTCACCTTGAAAAATTATCCCAATATCTATAAATTTCATATTTAAGACTATCAGTCCCTATAAATTTTATATTTGAGAATCTACCTATTTTTCTAATAAAAATATTTCTAAGAGCAATATATGTTGAAATCAAAGAAAAATAAAATAAAATCTAAATTGTTCAGAAGGGTAAGATTTCTATTTAAATTAAGAGAGCACTGTCTCAGCTGCTGCAACCCAAGATTTTGTATTACAACTATTCACAAAATTGGGTACCTTCATGCTCAATCAAAAAGGAATTAGGTCAGACTTGAGCATACCTAAAAAAACAAAAACAAAACAATTGCAAGCCTAAAAAAAATTGAGGAATTTATGTCTGTCCTTTCTTTTGTCTTCTTGTTGCTTTTTATCAGAATTTCTTGGATTCTGTGTTTCTCCACGGTTACGTGCTTATGATCTCCATACCAGGCAAAAAAACAGCCCCTCTGATGGAGGTCAACTGTTAAGAATCCCTAGTTCATTCTGTTTTGACCAAAAACTATGACAACCTATTTTTTCTAAATAATAAATGTCCTAAGAGAAGCCATTGGAATGAGAGGTAAAATAGCAATTTTATTCTTCAGGCAAATTGCAGCTACAGCATAAAGGAGGGAGGAAGAGAAGGGCTAGCAACACCGTCATTATTACAAGCTCTTCTGAGATAATGTGTACGCTATCAACAGGGTGGAGATCTAGTTCACCTTCCAGGTAGTGCATTTGTATCCATTGCCTCAAGTCGCCAGTCAAACTTAGTTTGCATTCTCTCCTGTCTAGTAGTACAATAGGTCCCATATTTGTCAATCCATTGTACAGTAAAACCTGTGAAAGCTGGAACCTATGTAGGGCAGAAACCTGGCAGAGAAGGAAAACTCAAATATTTTCCACGAATAGAGAGTGATACAAAAGTGGTAAGACTACCGTGTCAAAGGAGTAAAACTTGGAAGACCAGGAAAAGTGAGACAATCCTGTCGGCTTCCGGCTCTCATAGGTTTCGCTGTATATGGTTTAATCCTTGGCATTTTTGAGTAATTGTAAAATTAGGCAAATGGTTGTTTGTTGTTTCTATTACAACATACTGAATAATTCAATCTCTATACATACCAATGAGAGGTAGACTAGAAGTAAAAAAAAAAAAATTAAAATATAAAAATCTGAATGATGTGGTTTGCCATAATTCCTAGACTGTGAGATTCATTTAAGGCTAATCTCCTAACCAAGTGAATTCGGCTCTATAATTTTTTCACCTAGCAGTTCTCTCTCTCAAGAGAACTCTAGCCTCTCCCAGGATATGTATTTATTTCTTCCCAATTAAAAATAAATTCAACAAGAGGAAGCAGGATAAACTTACTCCTCTGTATGCTTACAACTCAGAGGTGGAAGGAAGCAAGATCAGAAGAGCTTTGGGTACTATTTTGGAAGAAAGGGAAACAGGGCCTACATAACCACCCTTCCATGACCTGTGGTTTGAGAAACCCAGCTCTGAACAGTTCCCACACAACAGCTGTTTTCCCTGCATCACCATCATCGAGGACAGGAAGTAGAATGGCACATAGAATGCAATTTACAGGATCTGTTCTCTCCGAAAGTAAAACAGGATCTCCAGGCTATTAAATTCACTTCTGGGTGGCATCTGAACACACTTGTTAGAAAGAATTGTCTGCCTACTAAAGGAATGCTTTCATTTGTGAAAACCTGGAGAATTTTTTCTAAAAGTATTATATAAATACTTATGCAGTTGCTTGATTTAAATAAAACTATTTTGAAAATTAAGAGATATTTCCATCCATTTAGTTCTCATAACAGAACAGGAAAGGGAGCTGAAAAACAAAACAAAACAAAAAACCTGTACCTTCATCAGGGCTAAAAGCTCAATTCTCTTTCAGGGCCGTTGAAGAAATGGCATCAGAAATGTATCCAGTTCCAGTCACATTTGTATTAGGAATAAAAACTTGCCTGAGGTGCTCGGCAAACAGGCGTCAACTAACTGCATCTAATTCTAGGAATAAACTAGTGCTGGAAGATAAAGATGAGAAAATACTCTAGACAGTTTCAGGTTCAATGAACATGTATTTTTCTAAATTTTCTAATGGAACATCTAAGTATTACTATCCAGCTAAAATTTTAGAGCAAGCCTCCTTAGACTCTGCCAGTGCAATCTAATTTCAAGGAGCTAGCAAAATCTGTGTGAAATGGTAGCATCATCCTTTCCCTGACATTTTGATTGCTGACTGCTAGTTTCTCAAAGGATCCCAAGCCCAGGAGCCTACTGGTTAAGGGGCTTGCTCACACAAAATCAGAGGTTCGGTGTCATCTGTGTCTCAAGCATGAGTCCTTTGATTGAGATATAAATTCAAGCCCCCATTCTGTGTCAGGTAATCCCTTGTTAAAACCGTTTAAAGAGGTATATTCCAGAATGATCAACAGATCAGTCTACACTTCTTTTGCCTTCTTGGAAATAGTCTTAAGAATCTCCAAAGTCGGCTACCTCTCTTATGTCCTGAGTTAGATGAGGTAAGGGAAGAAAAATTGTCAAGTGCTCAGGGATACAGTTTTTTTTTTTTTTTCTTCAGGGATACAGTTGGCTTGTCGCCACTGGTTTGCCCTCCGTGTTTTGGGAACAGTTCTACGAGGATGGGTCAATTCTACAAATTGCCACTAGAGGGCAAAAAAGTACAAGGTTTGTCTCAAAGTTGAGCCTTCCACGCCAAAAAAAAAAAAAAAAACACAACCGTTGCTGATTCGAAGGACAGACTAGAACTGCCCCATAGGGTTTCCAAGGAGCAACTGAAGGATTCAAACTGCAAACTGCGACCTTTTGGTAAGCAGCCGAGCTTTTAACCAATGCACCATCAGGGCTTCAAGCCGTCCATAAGCTTTATTATTCTTTTTGTACTTAATTAATCCTTCTAAAGATATTCAATTAGACATAACACATTTTCACTTTCAGATCTACAACTACGCAATTTCTCCTTTTTCTTTTTTGTCGGTGATGTTCAAAAGCAAAATACATGATTCTACAAAAAAAAAAAAATTTTTATTATTGTAAAACTACGTTTTAACATTTTCATTAATTTCTATCACCTGTCTTTTGTATTTTGGAGCTCTGATGGTGCAGTGGTTAATAGCTCAGCTGCTAAGCAAAAAGTCGCCAGTTCAAAGCCACCTGTTGGTCCTTGGAAACCCTATGGGGCAGTTCCACTGTGTCTCATAGGGTTGCTAGGAGTCCAATCGACTAGGACAATGGATTGGGTTTTGGTTCGTATTTTAAGGTCCTCGTCCAAATTCATGACTTAAATTTTTCGTAAAGGAATTATTTTTCTCTGAAAAATACATGACTGTATGACTAGCACAGATACGTATCTACCCATTTCCCATGCGGAGAAAGAAAAAACGTTGAGGTCTATAGTAAAGAACGTGAAAGTGAGATTCACAAAAAGAAACAGTTCTAATTTCTTGCTAACACCTGTACACCTCGCTTTATGAAACAGAATCATGGCAAGTCAGCTTCAAAAGAACGACTTTATACCCAGAATCATACATTTCTCAAACGTGGCTTCATCATACCAGTGATTTTTTTGGAATAAATTTTTATTAATGTTTTAACTTAAAAAAAATCCCAATTAATGAATACAGTCTTAAAATATATATTGAAAAAATATAAAATCAAAACCAAACCCGTTGCTGCCCAGTCAATTCCAACTCACAGCAACCCTACGGGACAAAGTAGAACTGCCCCATAGAGCTTCCAAGGAGTCCCTGGTGGGTTTTAACTGCCCCCCTTTTGATTAGCAGCGAAGCTCTTAACCACTGTGTCACCAGGGTTTCCTGAAAAAATATATAGTCGACAAAAACAATATTCAAAACGACTTGCAAACAATAAAAAAAGGATTCTATGACTTTCACAGTAGAACTATTTCCTTAGTGAAAGGCCTCCTAATCAGTCACCTGGTTCATATCTTCTTTCTGTTGTTCCTAGAATTAACTTTCTGAAACATCTGGTCATGTTAGCTGGCTGCCTAAGGTGGCTACTTCCCCACTGCATTTACGTCAAGTTGGAATTCTTTTCTGGGCATTAAACGAACTTCATAGTATGGGCCTGGCCTCTTTAGCCATGGCCTCTCCAATCAAATTTCATGCGTTAGTCACACAGGACTACCTAGGAATCCCTAGATGTTCTCTGTGCATACTTGTGGCTACTACCTATGTTGTTGTTAGGTGCTGTCAAGTCAGTTCTGACTTATAGCTACCCTAGATAGAACAGAACAAAACACTGCCTGGTCCTGTGTCATTCTGCTCTCCACTTGCACACTTTTGTGGCACTATGGATTTCCTTTTCCAGCAAAAGAAGAGAAAAATTAAAAAATCAGAAGAACAGTGAACAATCTACTGCCAACAAAACCAAACCTCATAGCAACCCTATAGGACAGTGTAGAACTGCCCCACAGGGTTGCCAGGGAGGGGATGGTGGATTCAAAGTGCCAACCTTTTGGTTAGCACCCGAGCTCTTAACCACTATGCCACCAGGGTTTCCCTCTTACACATTAAGTGCCCTCAAATTCATTTCAAGGTATTCTCTTTGGAAACGTGCAGACTTTACTTTCTAAAAAGCTATTCCTTGTAAATTTATTAAATGTCTATTTGTTTTTCTTTTTAGTATTTCTAGGCAGTATTATTCATAAATATTGACAGTTTGAAAGTGTGTATGCTTAGGATTACTTATAAGTTATTTATAACAAAGCCATTTAATATTTACAAAGATGTCAAAGCAAAGTAACTTCACAAGACAACTACTAATGATTTGTCTCTGCTCTGTAGATGGTATGATCCTGCACAGAGGTCATTTCCCCTCCTTCACTCTCTGTCACTTTCTATTCCTGTAGTAACTACTCCAGTTCTGGAAACAAGATGGCGCTAAGCAGCTTGCATGAACCCTTCAGTCCCAGTCTATGCCTCCCCCAAGTCCAGTGGGAAAGGTGGCTCTTCCCTTCCCATGTGCCACAAAGCACATCTTATGCCATCTCTGACCTGGCTGCTGTTAGGGCTTTGTAAACACAACACAGTTATATTAAATCAGACTTATGCTGGCCTTCAAAAGTTTTTCCCTTGAGCTTCACTAAAAAATGGCTAAGATTTATATTGATTCTGTACATTGAGGAGTTAGTGTTATGAATAATGGATGAAGTTTTTGGTGAGGAGTATGCAAAAAACAGAATAAATTGTTTACCAAACAGAATCAAGTGAGATGTCGGCTAATTGTCTGCACTTCTGAAAAGACATATTGCCCCTTGGTGAGACCAACTCAGTTTGACATGTTTTGCTCCCCCCTCAAAAATAAAATAAAGACAACTACTACAAACAGAGAATTAACCTACGTGACAGCCAAGACTAATCTTTTATTTCTTAATGTCTTCTGTAGTGTCTGATTCGTGGCAGGTGTTGAATTAATTTAGCTATTTGTAAACTTATTTGTTTTAAGTGTAATAGTCTGTTTCTTTGAGTGTAAAAATCCATGTACTGGGCTGCTGACATACAGCAGTCTCCCAGTTGCTGAACCGTTTTCCTCTATCATAGCAAAATCACCTCATATGCATTTCAAAACCCTGTTCAATTTTCTTTCAGTATTTTAAATGATAAAAACAATTAACTAAAAAAATCTTGATTTTTTAATAGTAAAGCACTATAATCCCTTTGAGAAAGACAACCTCTATCAGAAGCCAAATTGAAATTTGGTTTCAAACTAAGATCCAGTTACAGCATAATAAAAAAATGAAACCAACTTCTGAATGAAGCTAAAACTCGGAGTGAGCTTACTGAAAAGTCTTTTGTTGGAGAGGGGGGAAAAAATCCACCAGGTTTCCTGAAAATCAGGAGGGGGGTTATAATTTATAACTTTCTCTTTCTTTCTCTCTGCTTAGAGAGGTAGAAAAGCTAGAGTGTATCAGGCTAGGAAAAAAAATACATATTACTTCTTCTTTTTTTTTTTTTTTAATTCTCTTTTGCGTCAGGGAAGAGGGAAAAAAAAAATTGTTCTTGATGGTGTTAAAGTTTGTGGTGATAGGTACATTGCCAGTTCAGGAGACCACCGAATTACCAGTAAAAAGCCCAACAAAATGTTAATTTGTTTTGAAAGACACTGCCAGTTTAAGCTTAGTTCAGGGAATTGGTGATGAACTCCTACCACTTAAAAATATAAAACCTACAAAGATCCTTTTAGCCACTCTTTTCTGATTTTTAGATATGGAAACTGAGTTCAGAGGGGCTGAATTGCCACAGGTCACACAGGAAATGGTAGATCATACAACTCTCTTTCCCTTAAATTTAAATTCCTTAAGTGCAGGTACCAAGCTTTTTGATCCTGTGGACTCTGCCCAAGCCTAACTCAGAAGTTTGCTGAATAAGTGGATAGAAAAATGAGTGAGCCTACTGACTGACCACCTAAGGTCCACTGAATTTAAATGAATGTATAAAATGAAAGCTATTTCTGAGATTGCAGTTTTCTTTGTCTAAGTCAATAAATATTTATTGAAGACTTTACTACTTGTTTAGGGAGCCCTGGTGGCATGGTGGCTAAGTACTCTGCTGCTAACTGAAAGATTTGCCGTTTGAATCCACCAGCTGCTGCTCAGGAGAAAGATGTGACAATCTGCTTAGGAAATCCTGTGGGGTAGTTCTACTCTGTCCTATAGGGTTGCTATGAGTCAGAATCGATTCAACAGCACAAAACAACAACGCTATTTGTATAGCGTGGTGAAGGAGGCGAGCTTGTGGTTTCTCCTATAGGTTATACTCTAATAGGAATACAGAAAATAAATGCAAAAAAAAAAAAAAAAAAAAAACCCAAATAGTCCATTGTGGGAATTGTTATAAAAGAACAAGCAGACTTCTATGATTGAGTGAAATGTTAGTATAAGGCGAATGATTTTAAAACGAGTGCTCGGGGAAGGGCGGTGTGCATTTAAATTGAGAATTAGTGGGAAGCAGGTGTGAAGGTCCTGAAGACACTGCAGTGTATGAGAAACTAAAATAAGATCAGGGTGGTTGAAGCATGAGTTCAAGACATAATACAAGCTAGGAGAGCCAGGTGGGATCATCCAAGACCTGAGAAGCCAAGCATTTTGGTTTCATTCTGACTGCAATCCAGGGCTTCTACTAGGTTCTTTGGAATCTTATTAAAATGCAGATTCTGATTCAGTATATCTGGGGTGGAAATGTAAGTTCTCAGCTGGGGATTGGACCAAAAAAAACTGATTCCAAGCACTGCTGCAATCCGAAGTCGCCGAAGTGTTTTAATTAGGAAAGCGACAGGGATGATGATGATGATGATGATGACAACGATGGAAACGGTGATGATAGCAGCTACCATTTACCAACATCAGTCCATTAAATAGGCATCATACAAATGGTTTTAACTTCATTAGTCATTTAATCTTCACATCAAATCACAGAAGCATGGATGATTACTCTTTCCATTTACAGAAGAGGAAATTGAGTCTTAAAGTGTTCAGCTAACTTGCCCAAGATCACAGCTAATTCATTATGTGTGACATAATCAAATTTCTGATTTATAAAAGGTCACTCAAGATGCTTTGCTGAAAATGGATTGCTGGGGGGGCAGGTACTGAGGAGTAGGGAGGCCAGCTGGGAGCTCATGTATTGGTTCAGCTGAGGGGTTTAGTATGAGCAGGTAGCAGCCTGGAAGGACAGACATATGTTTGCTGATAGATTTGAGCTAGAGGGTGGGGGAGAGAGAACCGGATGGTGTTGCCATTTAGTGATGTAAGGAAGATTGGGGGAGAAATAGGTTTAAGGAAGATCTAGATTTTTGTTTTGGATAAAGTCTGAGCTTTATGAGATTTATGATTTCTGGGGAAGAAAATCTGTCAATATTAAAACTTATTTGTGAAAAAGTTTCTAAAGCTCCCTTGGATCAAATGGTTTCCTTTGATGTTCTCAGTACTGTCCTCACCTGCTCATTACTTCCCTGGAAAAATAACTCTTAATATTAAAAGAGGTCCTTACCATGAACACAGTACTCTAGTTTAGGGGTCAGCAAACTACAGCTCATAGGCCAAGCCTGGCCCTGGTCTGTTTTTTACGTGGTCGGTGAATTATGGGATGGTGTTTATATTTCTACATGGTTGAAAAAGTAAATCAAAAGAAGAAGAATATTTTGTGACACATGAAAATTATATGAAACATAAATTTTAGTTTATACTTTATGGAACGCAGCCACGCCTACTTGTTTATATACTATCTACAGCTGCTTTTGTGTTACCATGGCAGGGATGGTCTGCAGAAATAAAGCATTGACTATCAAGCCCTTCACAGAAAACATTTGTGGATCCCTATTGTAGTGCAATATCCCACTTAGGAAGAGAAATGTAATGGCAATTTGTTACTACATTTTTTTTTTTTTTAAATGAATGGTTTTCCCCAAATATAGTAGTGGTTGGAAAAATTCTGAATTCCTTCTCTCAAAAGCACATTTTCTACAGTTAAAAATTAAAAAAAAAAAAAAAAAATCATTTAGAGGTAAACATTTTAAAGACCTTTAAATAATAAAGGACCCATCTCAGACATTGTTCTGTTTGCTGTGAGGCTAGTAATTTACCTGTAGTCTGGTTTTCTTTTGGCATGTCAGTATTACATACAGGAAACCCTGGTGGCATAGTGGTTAAGAGCTGTGACTGCTAACCAAAAGGTCAGCAGTTCGAATCCACAAGGCATTCCTTGGAAACTGTATGGGGCAGTTCTACTGTGTCCTATAGGGTTGCTATGAGTCAGAATCGACTTGACAGCAATGGGTTTGGTATATATACAAATTTATATATAACATAAACTATACGTAATATGAGGCCCCAGTGGCACACCACTTAAAAGCCTACTGCTAACCAAAAAGTCAGCAGTTCCAATCCACCAGGCACTCCTTGGAAACCCTATGGGGCAGTTCTACTCTGTCTTATAGGGTCGCTGTGAGTCAGAGTGCATGGGTTTGGTTTTATACATAATATATGAGTTATGCACGTAAAACATTAGAAACCAGCTGTTAGAAATAGCAATAATAACTAATATTTCCTGACCAAATGGCAAAATTATTGCCTTTAGGGCAGGAATAATTTGCCATTTCACCTGTTGTTGCCCTAAGGATCATCTTTCTACAATTTCCTTTCCCTTAATGGATACGGGGTTACTTGAAACTCTCAGTAGAACATTAACGGTATTCTAAGTGCCCTAGCTCTGAGTACTGGCGAATTTGATTCATTTGCTCGTAGGTGGATTTGGAAATGTGAATTGAAAGATGAGCTCAGCCATCTAAATATGCAGGTATACAATGCTGCGGAATTTTATGGTAAAACAGTTTACCATAGCACACTAGTGTGATGTGATAAGTGTGGTAGAGAAAAAGTGTTTACGTTTTGCAGCGTTGCTTGCAACAGAGGTTTTGTTCCTACTTTTAACTTATGACAGGACATAAAACCTCAGAGTTTCTGTATTTTATAACCCATAAGGTTAAGCAACAAACTGAAGATTCGGAAGCAATTTTAAAAGGAAATACTGTCTTTCTTATTTTGAGTGCCTTCCATTTGTAACATAAACAAGGGATACTTCCACAGTCAAAGCTCCTCATGCATATTTCCAGGTTAAAACCAAAGACATAACAAGATTATAAATATGATCAGGAGACAGTATGGCTGAGGTTAAAGAGATAAACTTCATCATAGGGAATATTACCCGTGGAACTGGTACCAACTCTTTCTTTTACATTTACGAAGATGCTGTGTAAAACCTATACGATCACGGAGAGTCCACCTGGATTCATGAGTATAATGTCTTTCCAAGACAATTCGTTGTAATGGAGCCCTTGGTTTGTGCTATGCACTGCATTAAGCATTTTATTTGCATTCTTTCATTTAATCCTTTGAGTTAGGTTCTACTATTATTATTATTATCCTCATTTAATAGATGAAGAACCTTAGGCTCAGAGAGGGCTTAGGTGACTACACAGGTAATGGCCTCCTAAATATATCGGGTCATAATCCCTGGAATCTGTAACTGTTACCTTAGTTGGAAACAGATTCTTTGATTAAACCAAGGATATTTTGATTTTCCTGGATTATCCTGGTGGACCCTAAAAGCAATCACAAGAGTCCTTATAAAAGAGAGGCAGAGGGAGATTTCACTACACAGAGAGAAGACGATTTGAAGACGGAGGCAGAGAATGGAGTGATGTGGCCACAAGCCAAGGAAGTTGGCAGCCACCAGAAGCTGGAAGAGGCAAGGAATGGACTCTCCTCGAGAGCTTCCAGCAGGAGTATGGTCCTGCCAGTACCTTGGTTTTGGCCCAGTGATACTGATTTTGGACTTTTGGGCTCCAGAACTGTGGGAGAATACATTTCTATTGTTTTAAAGCACTCAGTTTGTGTTAATTTGGTACAGCAGCCATGGGAAACTAATATAACATCATTATTACTTCTATTATTACTCTAATTATTACAGATTTTCTTGGTTCTATTTGTTCATTGTTTCTTCCTCCCTGAATTCATTTTTTGACTTTTCTCAGCCATTACAAAATTATTATTTTCCTTTTTGTTCAGTTAGATTACACTGTGTGTGCCACTGTAAACACAATTTCTTTAGCTCATTTTCAGGATGCTAAGTCATAAAAACTGTGTACATCAGTCACCAATGAAATTCTCAAACTAATTATTTCTTTCCACGGAACAAATATTTATCAAACTGTATGCCAATTATGTCAAGTAATTATACCCTTAAGAGATGCAATTTTCCCATTTCTTATCTCAAACCTGTATACTACAGATGTTCAGATTTTAATGCATAACTATCTGGAAAGTGATAAAGTAGCTGAGTCAAAGGCACTAGACAAAGTACAATAAACTACTTGAAAATTTGTAACATTGTATTTGCCTTTTTCTGTCAGACTTATGTGAATAGATCATACTCAAAGGTTAACTGAAATGAGTAATGAAATAATATTAAATTGTGTGCTCCCAGAGGGTAATAGGGGTAAACCCTGGTGGTGTAGTGGTTAAGTGCTATGGCTACTAACCAAAAGGTTGGCAGTTCAAATCCACCAGGTGCTCCTTGGAAACTCTATGGGACAGTTCTACTCTGTCTTATAGGGTCACTATGAGTCAGAATTGACTCGACAGCAATGGCTTAGCGGGTAATAAAGAGCTCTGAGATAGTCCTGTGTGCACCATGTTGTAAATCAACTGCTTGACTGCTCCAAATGATACCCTAGTGACCAGAAAAGGTACATTAACCATCCCAGAGTACCTGCCAATAACAGGGCAAAGCTTGTGAACTGTTTTAATATTTTGTTTGGGAATGTAATAATATTCAAAAACCACATTTATTAAGTCTCCAGGAAGTCTAGTTTTAAAATGGTCAAATCTGTATCTCTAGAATAACTAAAGGTTTCCCCCTCTGTAAAATGAAAGAGTTCGACTTGTTGATCTCTCTCCCACCTCTAAAGTTCTGAGTGTAGAATATTGGCACAGTATGACTTCTCTGGCATTTGGGAACACAATCAAAGATTTGAAATGGACTGACCAGGTGGTGGTGTGGTTTAACAAGGAAAGTAGCCAGAATAAATAGTATGGACATTTCAAGTGCAGGGCTGTGACTAGTACCTGGGAGATTCTTTCTCTTATCAGATGAAGCTTTTTCTAAAGTCTTCACAAGAACAGAATGTTTGTCATATACAAATGTTTCTCTTTGTTAATTTCATGCAGATTATATCAAAATGTGCTCTGAAACAATAAGCAGTAGAGTCACTTGATACAATTTTGTCCTCAGTTGACATGTTACTTATTTTTATCGGGCCTAGAGTTGATGTCCAACATGAGTTCATCTCTCCAGCTGTGGTGGAATGTGTGCCTCACAAGCACAACAGAAGGGCTCCAATTCATTTGTATCCTTAGAGATTATCTCAGGCACCCAGGTTCAGTTTTATAACTCGAAGTGAGGGCGGCCCAACACTGACTATTAACTCCTCTTAGAAATGCACAGAAAATCTAAAAGTCCGAGTAAAAACTGGGAAAAAATTATTAAAACAAAACACTGTGGCCTTTAAAAAGTATATGTAATTTTATATTTTGAATTTTGAGGAAAAAATTTTAGAGAAATAATGGTTAAGATAATGTTATTAATTTTGAAGTTTCGAGGGGTGAGTAGCTAAAATGTTATATATTGCAGCATGTTTTTAATATGCCTGAAAGGATTTAAAATACTTTTCAAATGAGGAATAGTGTAGCCAATTATCAGGTCATTTTAATTCCTACACACTGAGTAACAAGTTCAGTTTTTCAAGTTAACAGAAAATATATTTGTGCTTTGGGGACTATCAACTTTATCAGAAGAGAAGCAAGAAAGGCTTCCTTTGCTTGTGGATTTCCCTCCTGCTGAACTTTGATCTAGGGTCGGCCAGTCTGTCTGCATGACTGTGTGTGTCTCCAAGAACTAGATGTGACTCCAAGTTCTGGATATGAACAGCAGAGTGCTTTTTAATGTTGGTGGTTTCCTACACATTCAACTATTTTTCTTGCATCTCAAGAAATTTTGCTTCCACCCCCAAAAAACTAGATTCTTTTCAACTTCTTATTCCATAGATAGAACAAAATTATTTAAATACTGATGTAATTGGGAAATTTATAATTGTTGTCTTGGTAAACTCTCCTTTAAAAATTCCAGCACACTAGATTGCAACTGTATGTATACATGAGGCTTAAACATACATTGTCTCCAATTTATGAAACTGACTATATAAATATTTAGAAAGGACACTATTTTTTAAAAGTTGATAAATATTTTAGTCCTTCCTCTATTATTTTCATTGAAAAATAATATTCAAAAAATAGCAAATTAAAACAAGCACCAGTCAAAAGAATATACTTTAACCTGTCCTGAAATATTATAATTTACCTTTCTACCAGCAGAAAAAAAAAAAAAAAAAAACTTTTTTAGTTTTTTTTTTTTTACTAGCAGACTCAGAGATATTTTGAACTAGGTTTACATAAACTGTTTCCCTGTAGTTGCTGGTGAAATAAGTGCCAAATCCTATTTTCTGATCTGTGAATTGAGGAATTCATTTTTGATAATAAACTACCTCCAACTCTCATTCATCTTTGTACTATGGGTTAGGTCCACTTGCTAGCTATGTGATTTAAGCAAGTTACTTAACTCCTCTGTGTCTCAGTTTCCTCATCTATTAAATGGGAACTATTCTTTTTTTTTTTTTTTTTTTATTAAAGTGTCTCTGTAATAAGGCTATAGTGAACCTGGCTCAAAGTAAGTACTTCCATCCTATTTGCTAGTATAATTGTGGCTGCTACTATTATTTTTGCCAAAAATGAACACTGACTCAGAGATGCAGCTTCACCACACTGTAGAAGAATATTCTATGGACACATTATACTATCTAATTGATTTTGATAACACAAATTAGTACACAATCCCAGTGGATTTATTTAACATGACACTATAATAATAGTAATAACTTAGTTCAAAGGAGTTTTGACATATTAGCTCAATTATGTAACATATTTAGCAAATCTTTTACCCAGTGAAGTTTTACTCCTATTACCACCTACTTCTAAAAGAACCCATCTCCCCACAAATCCCCAGCCTTACCAGCTCTGCTTTTGCTGCAGTACAATGCCGCATTAGCAAGTTCACATCTAATTTACTAGCTAAGTAACACCCTGGAGTATCTTTAGAGAATTCTCAAACCTCCTGCTTTCATCAAGCCAAAATGAATATCTTTCCTTGTTGGTAAATATATGAGTTTGAGAAGAATACTGTGCAAGCCGGTGAGCCTTGTTTTTCTGATTTATGTTTTAATTAATTTCTTCTTCACCTTGCTCAATTTGGTGCACTCGTTTCCTCTCCTCTGTTGTAACACCTCCTAGGGAATAACACCTAAATTTTGAATTACAGATTTGTTGCATGCATCTTTTAGACAATTCAGATGTTAACAAAGACAAGACTTAACTGTGATCCTTATAGCACTTCCCTGCACGTTTCATCAACCATTATACATATCACTAACTGAGATAAATTTCTATTTTCTTTTCAGCTTTCAGTTTGAACCATGACAATTATGGGAATATATTTTCCCCGAGTATGTGTGTATGTACACATATACGCAGACACATACATACGCAAATACTTGTATTCTTAAATATAGTTTTGGATTACGTATATAACCATAATGGAACCATCTAAATAAAAAATTGATAGTCACTCACTCTGTAATTAGAAGTCAGTGACAACAGGCGTGGACATGTGAAGTATCAATTCTACATAGTCATTTAAAGTAACTAATGAAAATTTTTACAATTTAGAAGCTTTAGCTTAATTTCAAGTGATTATAAATAAAAATGACAGGTGTTAAAAAACACACGTGTTGGAATCTTCTAGTAATGAATTAAACCCAGTACACGATGACCAAGTTATGCTGCATCTACAGACAAAAATGGACAAAACTTGAGAGGTTCAGTTAGAGATTTCGCTCCTCAGTTGATTTCAGTTCTGCTACTTAGAAAAATAATTTGACTCCCCAAATTATTAAGGCCAAAGTCACTAAGAAGATCTGTTGATATTTAACTTACGCTCTGTGCAGCACGTAGTTTTGGTTAATAAAATATAGAAAATAGGTAGCTATGATAAAAGCAGTGTCTTCATTTCAGCGCTAGTTGTCTTCCAAACAAAATAAACATAAAATCCCATGAATACAGTTGGGCTAATGAGAAAACAACCAAACAAACATGAAAATCAGAGGCATTAAACATGCTCCACTTTAAGTTGTTTGGATACCACGTTTACTCCATTCATCTCTCTTTTGATGTCATTGCTATAGGGTTATATCCTAAATATCAGTTCACCAAATACTGTGATCTATTTCTTTGTCATCACAGAACCATCTGAACATTCAATTTGGTAAAACATCTCTAGAGCGTTTAGTGTAAGTGTTACCTGCTATTTTCCCTAGGTTCAAGTTGAGTTGGGTGAGGCTCACAGAAATTCATCATTGTGAGGGTCACTGCAAGGAATACCCTCAGGTGGTCTCCCTAATTATATTATACTAATCAGCTCAGAATACACCACGGACTGCCAAAAGAGTGAACAAATCTGTCTTGGAAGAAGTACAACCAGAACGCTCCTTAGAAGCAAGGATGGAGAGATTACGTCTCACATACTATCATACTATACTCACATACATGTGAGATTACGTCTCACATACTACCTCACATGATATCAGGAGGGATTAGTTCCTGGAGAAGAACATCATGCTTGATAAAGTAGAGGGCCAGTGAAAAAGAGGAAGACCCTCAGCGAGATGGATTGACACAGTGGCTGCAACAATGGACTCAAGCATAGCAACAATTATGAAGATAGCGAAGGACCGGACAGTGTTTCTTTCTGTTGTACATAGGGTCGCTATGAGTCGGGACCAACGGGAAGGCACCTAACAACAACAACAATCAGCACAGATAGCAAAGGGTTCTGTTTTATTCGCCTTGATGAACATGGCTGATGGTCCAGCATACTAAATTCTGTTATATTTTATTTTAAAAGTAAAAATGTCGTTACTTGGATACAATTTTCTTTATAATGCTTTAATATTGTCAGTAGGTAAAACATCACAGAAAAAAAAAGAGGCTATTTTTGTCAAATTCCTTAGCGCTGATAGCTCATTTGTTCTTTACCTTCTATTTTTCTAAACTGAACTTCATTGATTAAATCCTGTGCAGTATTAAGCTTCACATTGTTAAAAGGAAAGAAACCAGGCAAATCCAAACTTCAGGGAGCCAACATTTTCCTTGTTAAGTATTTTTTTAACCTTACTAAATCTGTATTTACTTTTCTCTTTGCTACTTAAATAGCTTAAATATTAATTCAGTGGTGCCTTTTAAGTGCTGTATAATCCTAAGTATTTATTACTGTGATCATTTTTATCTTTGAATTACAGTCATCATTTCCCTTTCTTTTATTGTCATAACCATCATGTCTCCATGGAAACTGTAGAAGAAGAATGAAATGGTAAAATACTTCCATTTTAGGTCTGAGTTGACAATGTTGTTTTCCATTAAGAAAAAATCAGTTATTCAGACAGGTAAAGAATCATATATCTAGTTTCTAACACAATTCTAATAAATGATATAGAATAATAGTTAATCTATTTAAAAACACACAATTATGTTTCTAGCTAGAAGAATCTAACCTTTGTTAAGAACTGTGGTGGTGAGATTTGGAGGGGGGGTTGTTTTCTTCATTGCATCTTATTGCATAGATTTAATCTTCTATTACTATTTATGAAAAAATAATAAAAGTAATCATAAGGAAAAAACTACTCACTTTTTACACTGGACAAATACATTTTAATCTTTACTAAACATCACTAAACCAATATGGTTAGGTCTTAGGTATTGATTTAGAAAGAAAGATAAGCCTTCAATACACCTGAGATGATTAAGACATTCTTATAAATAAGACATCTACTTAGAGCTCTGTTCAAAGTAATGATTGCTCCTTCACATTTTGCTCCTCTGAAAATCATAAATTAAAACGAAGCAACCATTTTAAGTTAAGTTAACTGTGTTAGAATCTCCAAAGGAATCCCGAGAAAATTAGTGTTTGCTTCCAGCAAAGATAACTTACCTTTTGCTGTACCTATATTTTAAATTGTTCATTTTTTTAAAAAAGACAAGATACAAGCATACTTATTTGAAGAGTAATGCCTACAGTCCCCTGAACTAAAGATCCTAGTTAATAAAAAGCCAAGGATTTAAGTGAGATTTCGAATAGTTGAATAAAATGTTATGATTGCTGTGTGTGGCCTTTCTCAGAGAAAACATAGACAACTTCTTCATGGTTTTCCTACAGTAGCAGTAATGGACAGTTTCTAAAGTGGTGCATTTTTCCTTCAATATTTCCTCCATGAAGATGGTGAGTGTGAGAAAATAGGAGCATTTATTTCTTGGAGAACTCAGTAGCAATCACCCAAAACGGCTGACACTAAACACATACAGGCCAAAGGGAAGAGACCCTGAAGTTCATTACAATGACAACAAAATTAAGATCTTGGCAAAGGCAGAAATAAGTGGATGCACAAGTGACATGAATATTACAAAGCATTCACCTCAACCATTTCTCTGATGAAGGAAGTTGCTTGAATTAAGAAAAAAATCTATGGTTTTTCACCTTTTCTAAATCTCACAGGTGAGGTCTCAGGCTCCTTAAAGCCTAATATGAGAAAAGAATTTTAAGGCAAACTAAGTCTGACATTCAAACAAATATATAGTTCTTCGGTTCTTTTTATATGTAAGTAGTATTTTGGAAAGCAACCAACTCTATCAAAGGTATGGTATTTATTGGTATCTGGAAAAGTTTTATGCAGTTGAATTGGCACTATAAGCTAAGTTCTCATTCTTGACTTTCTCCTAATATAATAAAAAGTCCCTTTGAGTAATGAACATAGATGGAAAATGAGAGCTAGTGACTTCAGTACCTAAAAACCTTGATACAAAAGTTATTCTTAAAGAATTAGCTATATAGTTTCTAACTCAATATGCTACTCTATTAGAATAAGGTGGAATTGCTACAAAATTACATAGAGCATATTGTGAGTTAAATAATATGCTTATTTAAAATAAATATCATTCTGTTCTCCCTTCCCCCCACCCCCCGCCCCAAAAAAAAGGCCTAGAAGCAAAGAAACTCAGTAGCAGTGATTACCCTTAGCACCATTTCTAGCCAAAAGGAACCAGAGGTCTTTGAGAAATGTCTAATTTCGGGCTTGGCGTGGAAATATACAAGAAGAACCTGGACCTCCTGCTGTCCAGAAAGCAAGAGAACAATGGAAGACCAATGGATGTATCAAGAAGAAACAAGTAGCCCACCTGAAGAGGCTCTCACTGGCAAATTGACTGAATATATTAAATTCATAAATTCAAAATGATAACAAAAAATTAGCAAAAAATACAATAAGAAACCTCATTTGCTACCAAGAGGCAACTATGGCACCAATTACTCTGAAAATTGATAATTAAAAGGCAAATATAATTAAGCATTTATCCTGCTGTCCAGAATGAATAGTGTGAGAGTATGCAGTATATGAAATTGCTAGTTGATGAAGAATTTTATAGAATATTCCAGTTAATAGTTGTAGAAAAAAATGATAGTACTGGATAATGATCCTATCAACAGCCTAATGAGATGGTTGGTTCAGCCAATGATCATCACTGAATTTTAAAACAGCTTGATGAGAAACTTTACAACAAAAGAATTAGGTTGTCACCTCCTAACCCAATAATCCAACTTCAAGTAGTTAAAAGTGGGACAACTAGGGGACTGTTTGCCTTCCATTATGATATAATATTTAAGTATCCTGAGCCATCTATGAAATCTTCTTGCCAAAGAAGTTGACTCTGAATCTAATCAAGACTTTAGGTTTAATGAACCTTCACAAAAAACATAGAGAATGGCGAGAGCCATGGTAGATGAAACCATTTAGAAGCAATAAGACAAATTTGAAATAGAGGATCTACACCAGGACAGCCAACTCAGTTTCTTCAACAACACATTAGCATGGGAGGGGAGAGAAGAGGACTCTTCCAGGTGAAACAAGCTTAAGAGATATAACCAAAATGCAATGTATGGGGCTTGTTTTGATTATGAATAAAACAAATAAGAAGGAAATGTTTGAGGGAATGGCAGAAAACTGAATAATGACTAGACACTGATTTTGTTAGGCGTGATAGTGATACTGTGGTCATGTAGGAAAATGCCCTTATTTTTAGAAAATATGTATGGAAGAATGCATTTAGAGGAAATAATATGTCAGTTATTTGTTTTTAAACATTTCCACAAAAACAATTTTAAAAGAATTAGATGAAGCAAGTACAACAAAATGTTGATAATTGTTGAATCTGGGTTGTTGTTTTTAGGTGCCATTGAGTTGGTTCCAACTCATAGCAACCTTATACACAACAGAACGAAACACTGCCCAGTCCTGTGCCACCCCTACAATCGTCATTAAGCTTGAGCCCATTGTTGTAGCCCCTGTGTCTGTCAATCCACCGTGTTGAGGGTCTTCCTCTTTTCCGTTGACCCTGTACTTTGCCAAGCATGATGTCCTTCTCTAGGGACTGAACCCTCCTGACAACATGTCCAAAGTATGTAAGATGCAGTCTCGCCATCCTTGCTTCTAAGGAGCATTCTGGTTGTACTTCTTCTAAGACAGATTTGTTCGTTCTTTTGGCAGTCCATGGTATATTCGCCAACACCACAATTCAAAGGCATCAATTCTTCTTCTGTCTTCCTTATTCGTTGTCCAGATTTCACATGCATATGTTGTGATTGAAAATACCATGGCTTAGGTCAGGCACACCTTAGTCTTCAAACTGACATCTTTGCTCTTCAACACTTGAAAGAAGTCCTTTGTAGCAGATTTGCCCAATGCAATGCATCTTTTGATTTCTTGACTGCTGCTTCCTTGGCTGTTGATTGTGGATACAATGAAATCCTTGACAACGCCAATCTTTTCTCCATTTATCATGATGTTGTTATTGGTCCAGTTGTGAGGATTTTTGTTTTCTTTATGTTGAGGTGCAATCCATACTGAAGGCTGTGGTCTTTGATCTTCATTAGTAAGTGCTTCAAGTCCTCTTCACTTTCAGCAAACAAGGTTGTGTCATCTGCGCAATGCAGGTTGTTAATGAGTCTTCCTCCAATCCTGATGTCCTGTTCTTCTTCATAGAGTCTAGCTTCTCAGATTATTTGCTCAGCATACAGGTTGAATAGGTATGGTGAAAGGGTACAACCCTGATGCACACCTTTCCTGACTTTAAACCACTCAGAATCCCCTTGTTCTGTCCAAACAACTGCCTCTTGATCTATGTACAGGTTCCTCATGAGCACAATTAAGTGTTCTGGAATTCCCATTCTTTGCAATATTATCCATAATTTGTTATGATCCACACAGTCGAATGCCTTTGCATAGTCAATAAAACACAGGTAAACAATCCTTCTGATATTCTCTGCTTTCAGGCAGGATCTATCTGACATCAGCAATGATATCCCTGGTTCCACGTCTTGTCCTAAATCTGGGTAGTGTGTATAAAGGGTGGGGTTCATTGTATTGTTCTCTCTGCTTGAATATCTACGTAATAATAACAAGTTTTGAATTTTTATTTCACAAAAATAAGCGTGTGAAAAAGGTAGGGATCCCAGAGTTCGCAAATGGCCTCTAGTAGCAGACCCCTGGTTGCCAGTCTGAATCCCTCTCCTATCATTTATGAGTTGTGTTATCTGGCAATTCACTCTTCTATGTCTCAGTTTCCTCCTTTGTAAAATCGGGAAAAATAAGAGTATTTGCCTCACAGCATTGTTGTTAGGATTAAATGAGTTAATCCATGTAAAGTCTGGCACATACTAAGTTAGCAATTACTGTTACTAATTATCAAAATATGTTAGCAATTATTGTTATTAATTATCACCATGTTCATAATTCCTAAAAATATAAGTAGAATAAAATTATATTATATTTACACAACACTTTAACATTTAATGAAAACCAAAAACCAAACCCATGGCCATTCAGTCAATTCTGACTCATAGCGACCCTATAGGACAGAATAGAATTGCCCCACAGAGTTTCCAAGGAGCACCTGATGGATGTGAACTGCTGAACTTTTGGTTAGCAGCAGAGCTCTTAACCACTGCGCCACCAGGGCTCCTAACATTTAACAAAGTGCTTTCAAATACAATTGTTTATCTCATTGATAATAATATATTGTGTTTTAATAGAAAACACTTGAATTTTCCAGATTCTTTAGGATTTGGGTTGTTTTGATTGCCTGAGCATTCTTAATTAACTGGCAAATCTAAAAGTATTCTAAATACATTATCAATTTTCAAAGAAGTAAAATGAACTATTGAATACACGTAAGGCTTAATTTCATGGTTTAGAAATTTATGGGTTCTTACATATCCTCTGGTCATCCTTATTATCAGTATCCATTACGTAAAACTAATTTGGACTATTCAAACTTTCTAGTTGTTGAGATTTTCCATAAGTAGGGGCTTATACTATATGTTGGCACAGTGGTTAAGAGCTCAGCTTCTAACCAAAAGGTCGGCAGTTTGAGTTCACCAGCAGCTCCTTGGAAATCCCATGGGGCAGTTCAACTCTCTCCTATAGGGTCGCTATGCTTTGGAATCGACTCCACAGCAAAGAGTTTTTTTTTTTTTTTTATACTGTACGTTATAGTAAATAGATACTATGCCTTTAATAAACACAGAGATTAAACCCACATTGATAAGCATCTGTGGTGATTACAGGATTATTAAAGCTTTCATATTCTGAGGGGACAGTTTAAGGACATAAGCGAGAACACTCATTATAAAAGAGGTGTCTCTAAAAAGCTGACACCAGTCCCCATTGACAGGGTAAGTTTAATTTTTGTTGTGGTTGCATCTATAAAGGTAGAATCCAGAGACTATAGCCTGATCTGTCTCTCTTTTGAAATGCAGTGAAAGCTCATGATCAACTAATTTGACAACTGGCAAATTTAAATGAATCCTTTAGGACCTGAGGGGTTTGAGATGGAGAAGTGAAACTCTTAACTTTATTAGCCTCCCTGGCCACACACATGTATCTGAAGGTAGGAGAGGGGAGAGTATAAAGTATGCTAACTATGCTGAGTATGAAGGAAGTTTTAAACTATGCTTATATCAATACTTTGTCAGCAGCCACATCTTATGATACTATAAATGACAGAATCAGTAGATAATTTTAAACAAAACAACATGAGCAAAATCCTCCCTTGGTTTAAAAACCTCTTATAATTTTCCTTTCTATAGAACAGTGTCTTATAAAAATAGATAAAAACCTTTAAGGATGTATAAATGTCCCTACTCAGTGCTCTTACTGTGTCCATATTTCCCTTCTTACTAAATAACACCACAATCAGAAATATAATTGCTGCATTTCTTATTATATTTTAAATTTCTCAAAGGGAGAGAACATATCTTCTGCTTTATTTCCCTATGACTAGTACCTGCCTGGCATATCTTAACTGAAAAAATATTGACATAATTAATTCCCCACAATAACGATGTACTGTCCTTTCAAGATGGAGATGACACTACCAGCCTGTCACAAGATTGACACGTGCTTTGTATATTAAATATGTGTATCTTGTGCATTTCACTTTTTGCTTTCTCCTCCTTGGATTCAACTGTACAAATTTTCAAGGTACCTGACTGGCCAAGAGGGTGTAGTCTGTAGTCTTAAGGTAAGTCTAACTGCAATACACACAATAGAAATAACCCCTTTTTAAATGTAAAATTGAAATTCTAATGAATAGCACAAGTGAATTGGGAGAGAGGCATTTATATTTATTCCTTTATTATGGTTTCAAACTCTTTTGACTCTAATCCACGTTAAAAAATACATTTTCATTATACCCATCATACACACACACACAATTTAAAAAAACAATACTACTACATACAGTGTACTCTGAAATAATAAAGATACTGCTTATGACACACTAAACGGATTTCATGACACCCCAGTGGTTTGTAATAATCCCAGCAGTCTACTATTTTAAGTTATTATTTTCCTTGGGGTCTTTTTTTAGCAATCTTGATCCTATGTCTCTCAGTCTCTGCTAACTTTCTTCTCTTGTGCAAAAGCTCCAATCTTTTCTGCATTTAAAATGTTCACTTTCTGCAAGAGTATGTTTGGAGGACAGCGCCTTATGGATTGACAATGTCTGCATCTCTCTAATTGCTTCTGGCTCTTTCTTTTCTCAATCAGTCAGGAGTCAAATTGACCAGTGTTTGGCTCTTGGATATATTTGGGGAATAGCAATCATGTTAGCTGGCATCAAGAGGACAATATAGCATTGTGTTGGCAAACTCTTTTGTTTGCAATAACTACAAAGCTACAATTTAAAGAATGTCATGCCTTTTAATTCTAAAAGTTAATGAAACTGTCAAAAGAACTTGTGATGTAAAAATGCTGCTATTTGGAAAGACTGTCAGATTTGTGACTTCCAGTCCTCCAAAGTACCTCAGCTTTTGCCTGTAGCATATTCTCTTTTGTGGTGCATTCAATTCTACAATATACACTTGTACCATATTATTGATGTACTATCATTATCATTACTCTATGACAGATGTTCATTTTACCTAGAATCTGTATTTGTGTGGTCTTAATACAATGTCATGTTTTACTATTATAACCCAAGGGTTATATGACTAGAAAGAAAATTCATTGTACGATCTACAAATTACATTTGAGGCTATTACAGTTACTTAGCATCTAATTAAAAAAAAAAAAAAAGCCAGTCAACAACATGTGGTACAAACTAAGACTGAGTATTTTCCTCAGTTTGGCACATCTACTAACTCTCCTGTCTTAAGACAACAGATTTACAGCATCCTTATGAGCCAGTTTCTCCCAGTGAATTAATTGCCCCAGAATGCTGAAAATTCTGCTCCTATGAAGAAATAAATATGATTTTTCTAAATTTTGACTAATAAAGAGAAACTTAGAATCTTAATTAATTGTGGATAAATGATTTTATGTAATTTGGTTTTATTCTAGTATTTAAATTTATCGAATTTTGGCAAACCCTGTCCTCGTGGAGTTTAAAGTCTTATTAGATGCCAACGGTGACACTTTTATTGCATCTAAACTTTTCTCCTGGGAGGGAAACTATAGAAAGTTAAGGCTCATTTTTCATGTTTGATAATATTATATGCCTGATGCTAATATATTTTATTGTTTGATATGTTCGATAATATTATATGCCCGATACTAATATATTTTATTGTTTTTCCCCAGTAATTTTTTTATTTTTTGTCTTCCATTTATATTAATGGTTCTCAACTGGGGCAATCTCACCCTACCCCCACCCCCGGACATTTGGCAACATCTAAATCGGGCAGAGGCCAGGAATGCTACTAAACATCCTGCAATGCACAGGTCAGGCCATCATCACAAAGAGTTATCCAGCCCAAACTGGCAACAGTGCCGAGGTCGAGGAACCTTTATAGGGATCCACCACCACCACCGCTAGTTGCCTTTGAATCGATTCTGACTTACACTGACACCATGTATAAGTCACAGTAGAACTGTGCTCCACAGTGTTTTCAATGGCGGATTTTTCAGAAGTAGATTGTCAGACCTTTCTCCCAAGGTACCTCTGGGTAGTCTCAAACCTTCAACCTTTCGGCTTGCAGCTGAGCATGTTCACCTTTTACACCATCCAAGGCCTTCTTTATATGGATAGCTGTGTAATATTTCTAATATTAACAAAAAGCTCATAAATAAGCTTATGAATACATTGATTTTGGTATAATTTTATAGCGTGGAAATTGGTATTTAAAATATGAAAAATCTAGAAGGAAATTCAGAATCTACAAACTAAATAATGTAGCATGATATATGACATTAAGCTGTCTAATTCTTAAGTACTCTATACCAATCAAAGTATCAGGAATTCCTTATGAAATTAGAGGTTGAATCATACGAAATTACCATTTTAGTAAGACAAACATGGTCAAATATTGGCAATCTCATGTGGTCTAATCTAATAAAGTTAATTTCCTTTTACCTATTTCATTTTGTTTTACTTGCATAGTAACATCATTAAAAAGCAAAACATTACAAAGCAAAATACTACAGATGCATTTTATTAACAATGTAGATAAAAGGAGAATTATGTAAAGCCCATAGTATGTCCTGCCTTTAGTCATACTAGAACAATAAGGTGAGATCTTTTTGTTTTTGAACAATATTTATTTGGTTGTTGGGTATATACGTGCTTTTTAAAGGAAGAAACACTTTTCTTTAACTTTTATGATTTCTTAATGTGGCTGGTGAATGCAATAAACGGTGAAAATGGAAGCTAGAATAATGTGTCCCATATAGTGCAATTATTTTTAATGCTATAGTTTTAGCTTGTATCTTTGTTTTCTTAAAAACGAGGTATGGGTAATCACATCTTGAAAAGTGATTAAATGTTTCTCTTACAGTCCTTTTCCTTACACTCCCTCCTTGCTCCTCTATATTGGTAATCCCCGACTTACGATGTGTTCGAGTTACGACAAACTGCACTTACCGCTGTCCTTTATTTATTTTGTACATCTTATCGTTAGTAATATGTGCTACATAAAATGTTGCAGCACTTAATTTGCTGATGTTATCATTCTCAGATGTAATGTTTCCAATACCCAAAGACAAAGATAGAATTTATAAAGATATGATAATAATAATAAAAAAATAATGAAAACAAACAAAAATATGGTCAGAACTTAGGATGGAGTAGTCGTCTGAACGGAACCCCGTTGTAAATCGGGGACTACTACCTGTATAAAAAAAAAAATACACGGGCATATAAGGTTATTTTCTGGTCACACATGTCAGTGCAGAGGAAATAATAGTCAATATATATGTCAACAGCCTTCTGAAGAACAGGGCTGATATACTCTCCTAGTTCATGCTGTCACTCAGAAAAGCACTGCTTGTCATTTGGTCCACGTTTAACAAGGTGCTATCTCTTCGATGGCCTTTTTATATCTCAAGGAAACTTTTTGGAGTCCATTTGAAATTTAAGAAAAAAAATTGGTGTGTAGTCTAAAGCATATTCTTCATCCTTAATTTACTTGTTTAAATAATCTAATAAAGTTAAGAGGCTACTGGAGAGCAAAAACAAGAACCACATTCAGAGCAGTCTCCAAGAGTCATCTGCTCAGTGGCATGGTGGCTTAGGAAAACATTTCCTCAACCATATACGATTTTCAGTAAAATTTATGTTTTACCAAATTGTGATATTTTAACAAGCCAAATTTACCAACATATCAAGTATACTGTGCTGAAAAAAAAGAAAACTCAGGGTCATTTGAACAAAAAACTTAGAAAAACTGATGGGGAACTACTTACGGACCCAATGTGTCCTATTTTTCAATGTGCTGAAACTGAAAGTGGTTTTAAATGAATCATTTTAGGGAGCTATTTTCTCCCCTTTCAAGGTCATTAGGATTATTACGATTCAATACGATCCACCATTAAGTGGCCTAAAATGTTCACACAGTTTCTGAATATTAGAGTAATAGCTTTTGTTTTATATCCCTACATGTTTGATATACTAGGGAACAGGCTGCTTGCCGGAAGTAATTAATGCAGCTTATGAAGTTGACTAATGCCTGCAGTTTATGCATTTGGGGAAACTGCTGTGATACACATCAACGGCTGTGAGCAACAGCCTTGCTTCAATTCTGTGATATCTCATCTCTTTCAAATAGCAATTTAAAGACGTAAATTAATATGGTGTATTTTGTTCATTGTATCAAAACTATTTATGCTGCCGTTTTAGTTCATGATTTAAAAATCAATTCTTTCTAAAAGAATTCATGAGAGAAATATTAGGATAACATTTTCCAGCTTCAAAGGAACTCTATAATTTTTCTAATGGCATTTTATTGAAAGATAGCCTGGCTTATTATCATATCTAAATGTCACATTGGCAAGAGAAAATTGTATGTATAATGATGAAAATGAAAAATGGTCTATTTCTAAAGGCTAATTTATTTAACTGCTTGGAGTTATCACAACATACCTCAAGCAAAGCTGCATGATTTTTGTTGTAAATACTTTGACTAAAGTAAGCACTAACAGCAATACTTTCAGGTTCTAAGAGAAAAGAAATACAACCTAGTGACCTTTATTAAAATATAGACCCACAAATTATTCCATGGTCCTTCCAATTCTATGCTCTGTTGATGACCACAAGGGTGCCTTCATTATGAATTTAGGTAAAAATATTGTTTCTATAAAGGGAATTATGCCTCTGAAGGAATGCCTTGTTAACTTCCACATTCTAAGCATCTTAGAAACCTAAATATAAAAACTAGAAAGGATTTCAAGATTGTCACTTTTACAGACTAGGAAACAGGCCCAGGTGGGTTAGGGTGCTTGTTCAAGGTCACATGAAGTCAGTAGCTGAGCTATGATTAGGGCTCAGCTCTGCCAACTCCAAGGTAATGTTTCTCTCACTGTACATATGGCACTGCCAGAGGGATAGCTTTCAGCACTGACCATTAGTCTTGCTCTCACTAGATTCAAAGGCCCAATGAATGAGCCAATCCGATATGTAAAGCAGGATTAGAATTACATCATATGCTATCTTCACTCAATGAGACTTCCTTCAATGGAGAAGAAAAGGTATGTTAGCTAAAGATTTTTTTTTTTTTTAAATTGAAACCACTGAGTGCACAGAGGGATTTACTATTATTCCTTCTTGCTTTTTAATAAACATTCCATCAAAGCCAGGCTCTCGGACGTCAGCACTGGGAAAAGACACATGCACTGGGCTGTTCTCTTTTCTATGAACATCTGAGGTTTCAGAAAGGTCAACCTCATTACCGTATGAGACCAAATTATCCGTAGGATTCAAAGAGCCCATTACTCGATGGCACTGGGTTTTTTGTTGTGTATATTTTGAAAGTAACTTCTAATCGTCACCAAATACAATTGTGGGAAGGAATCTGCCTTCCTTTTCAGAAGGAAACGGAGTCACAGTAATCAAATGGCTTGTCTGTGTCTACCCAGCAAGTCAGCAGCACTAGGATTTTCAATTATCTTTAGTCCTCTGCTCCGTCAATTAGAAAAGATTGTATGCGAGGAGATACTGGGATTCACCTTTTTAAAGTCTTACTACCTACGGAGTCTTAAAGATAAATGCTGCAGAGAAGAAATTAGCAAATGGCCTTTGAGAGTTTTAAATTTTTTAATGAAACTAAAAAAAAAAAGATTTTCAGGATAAAAGCTACTTGGCCTTGGATAGAGGTTTTTATTTATTTTTATTTATTTATTTTTTGAGAGAGCAACTAAATCAGCTTCGCTGCACTTGAAACAGAAATTTACCTTGATGCTCTCTGTAGTCACAAGAAGCTCACTGAAGTATTTCTCTGCTAGCACTGATGGCCTTAGAAACTGTCCTATACCTCTTCACAGGCTGATTACATGTAGTGGAATTTGAAAAGCAAACAACTCTTGCAAGGCTGGAAGCCAACTTATTAGTTCAGGGCCAACTGCTGCAAAATTTTCAAGTCTCCCATCCTTTGCCCTGCAATAAAGTGGAAAATAATTTTTATTGCCCACAGAATGGGGCTGCCCTCTGACTACTCAGCCCTAGGAGTGGTCAGTAAATTCTAAGTCTGGTTTGAGGGCTATTTCATAATATCATTCTCAGTGTTCTTTTGATTTAATTGGCATATAGTTCCCATTTTGGAGCAGGATATTGCTCACTTGAATTCTTTCCATAGGGGGAAAATAATAATTTTCCAGGCTCATTTCCCTGAGAATTGCTTAGATCAAGACCAAGTTGTTTTAAGTAAATTGTTGATAAGATTGTGGGAATACTAAGATCTTTAAAATGCCTGGCAGAAAAACACTAAGACAGGCCAAAATTTCAAAGTCTGGGTGTTCAAAAGAGCAACCCCTTGGGTATTCAACTCTGCATTTAAAATCTCATGTTTGTTAGATGCTAGATGACCCTAGGGCATTTCGGAAGATGTTACCAAACAATGCAGACATCGATTCCAATTTGCATAGCCTTGTGAGCTTCGAGATGCATTTGATGAGTGAATTTTAAAAGGCCTGAGCAACAGTCCTTGGTTCCCTCGTTGTACCAAAGAGCACAGAGCAACCTTCCCCGTGACAATCAGAGGGAACAACTAAAAGCTTGTCTCTGCTAATGAAATGTAAAGAGAAAACATCTTTTCCTGCTGCCAGGTTGTGTCAAACAACACGACACAGTGCCAAAAGTAATGCTGAAAGTATCAGATAGACCAAAATGTTCCTTTGCAAAAGAACTTGTAAACAAAAAAAACAGAAGAAGGGCTTTAAATCAACGAGGACTAATTCTGGAAATAGGAGTAAAATATTTATTTGAACTATTCCATTGAAAGTTCAATGAGTGGTCTTTAACAACAACAACAAAAAACCATTGTTATCAAGTCATTTCCAACTCAGTGACCCTATGGAGGCAATAGTATTTCTATTTTTTGCGAACAACCAGGAAGTGAGAGATGGAATGACTGTGGCACTTCTTTAAGTCAGGGCCAACCCTGGTACTGCTGATGCTTTCGGGCACCATTCTTTTCACCTGCACTGATGATAAAAATCCTACCATAGTTTCAATCTTTCTTATTTATTTTTAATTTTTCTTTCTCTCTTATGTGAATCCGAGACAAGCAGCCTCAGAGCCCAGCCCTACTGAGAGACACCAGCTCTGACTTTTCCTCCTATATCGAGCAAAATTGGCTCCCCTGAAATTGTCTTTGACAAGATAACCACAGAATGGGCCACAGATGGCCTCAACCTGCCTCTGGGTGGAGACTTCACATCCTAATGGAAGAAAATCAACCTCTTCTTCCATCCTAGGGGATCAAACCCTTGTCTAAAGAAAATGCATAGTCATGCCCAAGCTCTTAGTGCCTGCATAAAGGTCAATCCTGAATATTTATGATGAGTTTACATTTCCTCATCTGCCCTCTGCAAAAGCCCACCTCCCCAAGCTGCCTGCGAGCAGTCTTGGAGGCAACAGCCCCATTGGTCCTTCCTTGTAAAATGAAATAAAGGCGTCTTTCTGTTCTCTCACCTTGGCCTGTAGTTTATTGGCTGTAACAAGTCACACGGAGTGAAATCTGGGGTTTTCACCTGGCAACAAATCTTTATATAAATGTCCTCTTTTTGGAACAAGGAAGAGAATAACTGAACATATTGTGGTCCATGGTTGGAAGAGTATGGCAGGATAAAACAGTGATTCCAAGGTAGGTCTTTATTAAATCTTTGACAAATTTCTGCCTTCTTGCTCAGTGACCCTCTTTCCCGTCTATACCCAGAGGGAAGCGTATGCTATCCTTAGAGGAAAGGGAGATAATGTACAAATTTATGCTATGATGTTTGGAAAACCTTTTTATCCCCCTCAGGAGAATTTACTGTTTCTAAAGGTTCTTTAGAGAGAGGACAATACTTAAACTGAAGGGAACGCTTAGATAGTGTGAGACAGAAAATTGAAGGCCTTCTTGAGCAAGAAATCACATCACAAAATGATATAAATCTTATTTGTGGAGATGATCTGATTCTTTTCCTTATAAGGGAAGTTCTGTCTTTCGCTGTGAAAGTCAAAAGGTCTTGAGACCCACTACACTCTCTGTCTTATTCTCTTTCCTGTACCATTACCCTTTCCTTCTTTACTAGATTTAACATGCTCACCTCTCTCTCACCATTAAGGATACCTAATTATCCATCGCATTTTTCTGGCTATTTTCCTTGAAATTTCTTACAGCATTTGTATAAGCTCATTGGCTCTTATTTCTTCAAACCTGATTCATTTTCAACCCAAGTCAGGATGGCTACAACCCTATCAGTCCATCCTAGGATGCCAACAGACCACTGGATTGCTAAATCCAATTGTTAAACTAACTTATGAGAACTCTTATCAGCATACAGTATTGCTGTTTATACCCCTCCCATTCTTGAAACACACCACTCTATCCTTAGCTTCTTTGATGTCATGTGCATCTGGCTTTCCTTCTACCTCTCATCTTCCTATTCGCAGTTCTTTATTCTTATTTTCTTTTTTTTTGCTTTATGCTTCTCCTTTTCCTGGCTTTTCAATGGTAAAATTTCTCACAATCAATCCTCAACGCTATGCTCCTCTCATTCTCTCTTATTCACAGTTTCAATTAGGATCTATCATCTAAATGTTCATCATTCTCAAATTAATGCCAACCCCTTCTCTGAGCTCCAGGCTTACTTAACCATGTCTTAAAGCACTTCATATTTCATCTATCCAAAAAAATCAACTCATGATCACCCTACTCTCACACTCTCCAAACCTGGTAACCATGCATTCATTCCCAATCTTAGTGAATGTCATCAGATACCCCTCATATCCAGATCAAAAACCCTTACATCATCTTTGACCTCTCTCCCTTTCATTACCAATATCCAGTTCCTTAAAAAACCTCTTGGCTTTACCTCATAAATAGCTCTTAAATACTTTTCTCTACTCATTGGCCCTCACTCTAGTCCTATCTGTCATCAGCTTTTATCTGGAATATGTTCTGATTGCTCTTCCTGCTTTCATTTTACATCTCTCCAATCACAAAAGAGTTTCCAATTAGAATGTAAACCAACTCATATCATTTGCCAGCCTAGACGACTGAAGTAATTTCCTCAAATCCTTAACATGGCCTATCACGTCATGCAAGATTTGGCTTCTGCTACTCTCTCCTATCTCATTTCTTCCTCTTACTTTCGAGGTCCCAGCCACACTGGTATTTTGGTTCATGAATACGCAATATTGTTTCCTATGTTGAGGCCTTTGTCCATGTACTCATTCTGTCTGGAATGATCTCCACACCTCCTTCCCTGGCTTTGTTGTTAGTATCCATGGAGTTGGTTCTGACTATGGTGATCTTAGGTATAACAGAAGGAAACATTGCCTGGTCCTGAGCCATCTTCATGATCTTTGATCTGGTTGAGTCCTTGTTGTAGCTATCATGTAGATGCATCTCATTAAAGGTTTCCCTGATTTTCACTTGCCTTGTATTTTAACATACAGAATATCCTTTTCTAGTGATTGGTCTTTCCTGATTACATGTCCAAAGTAAGCAAAACTGTTTTGTCATCTTTTAATTCTGGCCTAGCCAGCACCAGCTAATTCTTCAGAACTCAGCTCAAATCTAGTTCAAATACCACTTCCTCAGGGAAGCCTTCCCAGAATGATTAATGTGTGCCTCTCTACTCCACTATAACATAAACTCCATGAAGACGAGGACCATGTCTATTTTATTCATTTTTTATATGTAGCACTTTGTAGGCACTCAGAAAATAATCGTTCAATTGTTGTTGTTGTTAGCTGCTGTGTAGTTGATTCAAACTCATGGTGACCACACGTGATGCAGAGTAGAACTGCTCCATTGGGTTTTCCAGGTTGTGATCTTCTGGAAGCAGCTTACCAAGCTGTCTTCTGAAGCACAATTGGGTGGGCTTGAACTGCCAAGTTTTTAGGCAGTAGTCCAGCACTTAACTGTCTAGGCCATCCAGGGACTCTAGTTGTTGAATGAAATGTATGCAAATGAAGAAAAGAATAAACATGGGTGATATTGGTACCTGAGGGGCTAGGCCCCATTCCCATTGCCATTGAGTTAATTCCAACTCATAGTGACCTTGTAGGACAGTAGAACTGACCCACAGGGTTTCCAAGGAGTGCCTGGTGGATTCGAACTGCTGATCTTTTGGTTAGCAGCTGAACTCTTAACCACTACGGCACCAGGTTTTCCTGAGGGGCTAGAGAGTCTTTAAATCTGTGTGAATGCCAAGTGATATTGTAGATTTAAAAATATGACCATGCTCATTTGGAGGCTTTACAAAAGAATTGATATGAAAAAAAGTTCCTCAAGGAGAACAATACTGAAAATCTTCAACCTCGATCATAACAAAATGCACTTAAGAATTATGTATATAGAGCTGTCAGAGGGTGTCCACTGGAGTGCTTAGATATAGATCTCTTCAGCCTTCAGGGTAGCAGGGTAGAGTCTGAGGCATGTTGTTGTAGTACCCATTTTCTGTGAGTGATATGACATAAAATAGTTCAGAAAACACTGCTAAAACCAAAACAGTGCTAGATGGGACCAATTTA
This sequence comes from Elephas maximus indicus, assembly GCF_024166365.1. Taxonomy (NCBI): domain Eukaryota; kingdom Metazoa; phylum Chordata; class Mammalia; order Proboscidea; family Elephantidae; genus Elephas; species Elephas maximus. Next base: position 35,972,149 of record NC_064834.1, read on the forward strand.
AAGGCGTTTTGTTCTTGGGTGCTGTTGTTTTAAAAAAAGTACTTGAGATTTTATCTTCAAATGTGCAACAGTATCAACAAGGCTACAACTTGAATCCATCTAGAATAATATTTTCATTCACTGTGTTATCATGTCACCATTAAAATGATGTTTTTGAAGAGTACTTAATAGTATTATAAATGTTTAGGATATGATGGACAATAAATGGAAAAAATCAAAGTAGAAAATTGTAAATGCACTCCAAGAACAACTGTGAAACTTAAAGATAGTTAATAGCATTTGTACTTGATTGGTTTAGATTGTAGGTTTTTTTTTTTTTCTATCTCGCTAAGTTATTTCTGTTAATAATGACGATACACACATCTTAATAAAAAAATAAATGTCATTATAAATAAGGCACTTTTTAAAAATTTTTCTGGATTTTTCTTTTTTTTTTCAGTATGACCTTATTCTGAGAATATAACCATAAAAACCCACCCACCTCCCTAGAGTCGATTCCAACTCATAGCGACCCTGTATAGCCATGGCATATGTAAATCACTGTATGAGTGCGACCTTTATACTAAACACTTTTACAGTAAACTATGTATAACAAAGTTAAGTTGAAATATACACTTTGAGGTTTTTTTATTTAGAGAAAGAGCTGTTTTGACTATAGCTGCTGAGTACAGTATTCATCAGTGAAGACATTAGCGATGGTATAACTTGAAAATATTTCATTTAAGGGTAGTTTGTACTCATATCAGAAATACTTAAAATAATAAAAGAAAATATTTGCTTTTTCTGTTTGATAATTGTGATTGGTTATGTCTTTTACAAAACAAGGCATAAATAGGGAGACAGGACTCTATACTCATAGTGTTATTTCGTAAAAACGATCATAACTTATTCTTAGAATTAAATGGTGAAAAAAAAAACATTGAATTACACATCCTTCTCCCTACGGCAGTGGGTGTGGTGGGTTCTCCCTACAAGATGGTGAGGTCCTTAGTGTTAGAGAATTTGTTTTCTATCTGGTATGCACGTTATAAAGCACAATGCCTAGTTCATCACAAGTAATTTGTAAATGTTTATTAAATGAATGAATACATCTTCTCCAAGGAAAATAATGTGTACCTTTTATCACGTGCACTACTTGCTCAAAACAAGGGTTAATGATCTTTAACTTTGATCTGACGATCTCTTGTCTAATGTCTTTGTGATTATAACATCGTAGTTTAAAAAGAGAAGCCCTTAGTGGGTAATTAGCAGCAGTCAAGAGAAGCTTAAACATGCCATAAAGGTAAAGTGTCTGTCAACAATAATTTTCTTTGCAGGAAATATATCTTGCCAGGCAGGCTGAGGGCACATATCCAATAGTACAGGAGGTTTGAGAACCATTTCACTGGAATATATCTCTCAAGCCAATCTTCCTGAACCAGCCACTGTATCCAATGATGGATGTTTTTTGGTTTTCTTTTTTTTTTTTTCTGAAAGGGATGGTCTGTACATTTGTGAAATCATTCTGCCATTGAGCCTGATTATGCTAACAGCTAATGAGTTGAGTTTCTCACAACTGAGTTTCTAATGTCTCAACTAACTCGAACTTTATAGTCAATCCTACTTTTATTTTCTTCTTAACCAAAGGAGAATAGTCAATGAGACGATACCTACAGTGATTTCACATGCATGAACACTATGTATGATTTTAGGAGGACTTTAAGAAATAGTATTGTGAGGATTTTGTGCGACCAAGGGGACCTTGAAAAAGTAAAACTTAGAGTGGTGCAAAATCAACATCTCTGTTTTAAACTACCTGGGTTTTATGATCTATATAGATATTTAGAGGCGTTAATGGAATTATTCAGGGCGTTTAGGTCAATTAGAGCCTGTTCCTAGTCTCTGCAATGTTAACAAAGCTTACAAATCCCCTAAATATAAAGTGAAGGCACAGTGTATTTAAGCAGGGAAAATTCAATAGAGACAGATAATAAGGTCAACACAAATAAATGTTTAAACTTGTTAGCTCAACTAAAAGGCTTTCCTCTAGAATTTGGATTGATTATTTTAGACAATTTTTCAGCAGGTGATTCCCACTTTCTAAATAATAACCAATATTAAAGAATGGGGGCTGTGTATTCATTTGGATTTAGTATGATTTGAACAGAAAACTTCAAATTGCTCTATCTGCCCTGATTTAGATACAAATATAAATATAATGGCTAATTTGTAATCTATCAAATTTATGGGTCAAATACAAAAAAAAAAAAAAAAAAGCCCTCAAGTTGATTCTGACTCATAGAAACACTATAGAACAAAGTAGAACTGCCTCATAGGGTCTCCAAGCGCCTGGTGGATTCAAACTGCTGACCTTTTGGTTAGCAGCTGTAGCTTTTAACCACTACAGCACCACGGTTTCCATGGGTCAAATAGTAGTTTTTTTGTTGTTTTTAATTTTTATTGTGCTTTAAGATTTTTTTTTTTAAGTGAAAGTTTACTAATCAAGTCAGTCTCTCATACAAAAATTTATATACATCTTGCTAGATACTTCTAATTGCTCTCGCCCTAATGAGACAGCACAATCCTTCCCTCCACTCTATTTTCGTGTCCCTTCGGCCAGCTTCTGACCCCCTCTACTCTTTCATCTCCACTCCAGACAGGAGATGTCAACATAGTCTCATGTGTGTCTACTTGATCCAAGAAGCTCATTCTTCACCAGTATCATTTTCTATCCCATAGTCCAGTCCAATCCCTGTCCGAAGAGTTGGCTTTGGGAATGGCTTCTGTCTTGGGCTAATAGAAGGTCTTGGGACCATGACTTCCAGGGTCCTTCTACTCTCAGTGAGACCATTAACTCTGGTCTCTTTACGAGAATTTGAGGTCTGCATCCCACTGTTTTCCTGCTCCCTCAGGGGCTCTCCATTGTGCTCCCTGTCAGGGCAGTCATCAGTTGTAACCAGGTACCATCTAGCTCTTCTGGTCTCAGGCCAATGCAGTCTCTGGTTTATGTGATCTTTTCTGACTCTTGGGCTGATAATTACCTTGCGTCTTTGGCGTTCTTCATTCTCCTTTGCTCCAGGAGGGCTGAGGCCCATTGATGCATCTTAGATGGCTGCTTGCCAGCGTTTAAGACCCCAGACGCCACTCTCCAAAGTGGGATGCAGAATGTTTTCTTAATAGATTTTATTATGCCAATTGACTTAGATGTCCTCTGAAACTATGGCCCCCAAACTCCCGCCCCTGCTACGTTGGCCTTCGAAGCACTCAGTTTATTCAGGAAACTTCTTTGTTTTAGTTTAGTCCAGCTGTGCTGACCTTGCCTATATCGTGTGTTGTCTTTCCCTTCACCTAAAATAATTTTCATCTACTATCTAATTAGTGAAAACTCCTCTCCCGCCCACCCTCCCTCCCTCCCTCCCGCCTCTCATAACCACGAAAGAATGTTTTCTTCTCAGTTTAAACTATTTCTCAAGTTCTTATAATAGTGGTCTGATACAATATTTGTCCTTTTGCAACTGACTAATTTCGCTCAGCATAATGCCTTCCAGGTTCCTCCATGTTATGAAATGTTTCATGGGTTCATCATTGTTCTTTATTGATACGTAGTATTCCATTGTGTGAATATACCATAATTTATTTATACATTCATCAGTTGATAGGCACCTTGATTGCTTCCAGCTTTTTGCTATCGTAAACAGTGCTGCAGTGAATATGGGTGTGCATATATCTGTTCATGTAAAGGCTCTTAACTCTCTAGGATATATTCTAAGGAGTGGGATTGCTGGATCATACAGTAAATCTATTTCTAGTTTTTTAAGGAAGCACCAAATCGATTTCCAAAGTGGTTGTGCCATTTTACATTCCCACCAGCAGTGTATAAGTCTTCCAATCTCTCCAAAATTTATTATTTTGTGTTTTTTGGATTAATGTCAGCCTTGTTGGAGTGACATGGAATCTTATGGTACTTTTGATTTGCATTTCTCTAATGGCTAATGAGCGTGAGCATTTCTTCATGTATCTGTTAGCTACCGGAATGTCTTCTTCAGTGAAGTGCCTGTTCATATCTTTTGACAATTTTTTAATTGGATTATTTGTCTTTTTGTAGCTGAATTTTTGCAGTATCATGTAGATTCTAGAGATCAGGCACTGATCGGAAATGTCATAGCTAAAAATTTTTCCCAGTCTGTAGGTAATCTTTTTATTCTTTTGGTGAATTCTTTGGATGAGCATAGGTGTTTGATTTTTAGGACCTCCCAGTTATCTAGTTTTTCTTCTGCATTGTTACTAATGTTTTATGTACTGTTTATGCCATGTATTAGGGCTCCTAGCGTTGTCCCTATTTTTTCTTCCATGATCTTTATCGTTTTAGATTTTATATTTAGGTCTTTGATCCATTTTTTATGCATGGTGTGAGTATGGGTCGTTCCATTTTTTTTTTTTCAGATGGATATCCAGTTATGCCAGCACCATTTGTTAAAGAGATTGTCTTTTCCCCATTTAACTGACTTTGGGCCTTTGTCAAATATCAACTGCTCATATGTGGATGGATTCATGCCTGGATTCTCAGTTCTGTTCCATTGGTCTGTGTATCTGTTGTTGTACCAGTACCAGGCAGTTTTGACTACTGTGGCGGTATAATAGGTTCTCAGATCAGGTAGAGTGAGGCCTTCCACTTTGTTCTTCTTTTTCATTAATGTTTTACTTATCCAGGGCCTCTTTCGCTTCCACATGAAGTTGGCAATTAGTTTCTCCATCTCATTAAAAAATGTTGTTGGAATTTGGATTGGAATTGCATTGTGTCTATAGATTGCTTTTGGTACAATAGACATTTTTACAGTGTTAAGTTTTCCTATCCATGAGCAGTATATGTTTTTCCACTTATGTAGGTCTCTTTTGGTTTCTCACAGTAGTGTCTTTTAGTTTTCTTTTTATAGGTCTTTTACATCTCTGGTGAGATTTATTCCTAAGTATTTTCTCTTCTTGGGTGCTACTATAAATGATATTGATTTGGTGATTTCCTCCTCGATGTTCTTTTTGTTGGTGTAGAAGAATCCAACTGATTTTTGTATGTTTATCTTGTATCCTAATACTCTGCTGAACTCTTCCATTAATTCCAGTAGTACTCTTGAGGACTCTTTTGGGTTTTCTGTGTCTAAGATCATGTCATTTGCAAATAGAGATAATTGACTTCTTCCTTACCAATCTGGATGCTCTTTATTTCTTTAACTAGTCTAATTGCTCTGGCTAGGACCTCCAGCACAATGTTGAATAAGAGTGGTGGTAAAGGACATCCTTGTCTGGTTCCAGATCTCAAGGGGAATGATTTCAGACTCTCTCCATTTAGGATGATGTTGGCTGTTGGCTTTGTATAAATACCCTTTATTATGTTAAGGAATTTTCCTTTTATTCCTATTTTGCCGAGAGTTTTTATCATGAATGAGTGTTGAACTTTGTCCAATGCCTTTTCTGCGTCAATTGATAAAATCATGTAGTTCTTGTCTTTCGTTTTATTTATATAGTAGATTACATTAATGGTTTTTCTATTGTTGAACCATCCCTTCCTACCTGGTAAGAATCCCACTTGGTCATGGTGACTTATTTTTTTGATATGTTGTTGAATTCTACTGGCTAGAATTTTGTTGAGGATTTTTGCATCTAAGTTCATGAGGGATGTAAGTCTGTAATTTTCTTTTTTTGTGGAGTCTTCACCTGGTTTTGGTATCAGGGATATGGTGGCTTCATAGAATGAGTTTGGTAGTATTCCGTCTGCTTCTATGCTCTGAAATACCTTTAGTAGCAGTGGTGTTAACTCTTCTCTGACTGTTTGGTAGAACTCTGCAGTGAAGCCGTCCAGACCAGGGCTTTTTTTTATGGGAGCTTTTTGATTACCTTTTAAATCTCTTCTTTTGTTATGGGTCTATTTAGTTGTTCTACCTCTGTTTGTGTTAGTTTAGGTAAGTAGTGTGTTTCTAGGAATTCATCCATTTCTTCTAGGTTTTCAAATTTGTTAGAGTATAATTTTTCACAGTAACCTGATACGCTTCTCCTAATTTCAGTTGGGTCTTTTGTAATTGCCCATCTCATTTCTTATTTGGGTTATTTGCTTCCTCTCCTGTTATTCTTTTGTCTGTTTGGCCAGTGGTTTATCAGTGTTGTTAATTTTTTCAGAGAACCAGCTTTTGGCCTTGTTAACTCTTTCAATTGTTTTTCTGTTTTCTATTTCATTTAATTCTGCTCTAATTTTTATTATTTGTTTTCTTCTGGTGCCTGAGGATTTCTTTTGTTTCTCTTTATTTGTTCAAGTTGTAGGGATAATTTTTTAATTTTGGCCCTTTCTTCTTTTTGTATGTGTGCATTTATTGATATAAATTGACCTCTGAGTGCTGCTTTTGCTATGTCCCAAAGGTTCTGAGAGGAAGTGTTTCAATTCTCATTGGATTCTATGGATTTCTTTATTTCATACTTAATGTCTTCTATAACCCAGTCTTTTTTGAGCAGGGTATTGTTCAGTTTCCCAGTGTTTGATTTCTTTTCCCTGCTTTTTCTGCTATTGATTTCTACTTTTATGGCCTTATGGTTACAGAAGATGCTTTGTAATATTTTGATGTTTTGGATCCTGCTAAGGCTTGCTTTATGACCTAATATGTGGTCTATTCTAGAGAATGATCCATGTGTGTTGGAAAAGAAAGTATACTTGGCTGCTGTTGGGTGGAGTGTTCTGTATTTGTCTATGAGGTCAAGTTGGTTGATTGTGGCAATTAGATCTTTCATGTCTTTATTGAGCTTCTTTCTGGATGTCCTGTCCTTCAATGGAAGTGGTGTGTTGACGTCTCCTAGTATGATTGTGGAGCTGCCTATCTTGCTTTTCAATGCTGTTAGAGTTTGTTTTATGTATCTTGAAGCCCTGTTATTGGGTGCATAAATATTTAATATGGTTATATCCTCCTGGTACGTTGTCCCTTTAATCATTATATAGTGTACTTCCTTGTCCTTTGTAGTGGATTTAACTTTAAAGTCTATTTTGGTGGATATTAATATTGCCACTCCTGCTCTTTTTTGATTTTTATTTGCTTGATATATTTTTTTCCATCCTTTGAGTTTTTTTTTTTTTTTTTGAGTTTTAGCTTGTTTGTGTCGCTAAGTCTAAAGTGTGTCTCTTGTAGGCAGCATATAGATGGATCATGTTTCTTAATCCATTCTGCCACTCTGTCTCTTTATTGATGCATTTAGTCCACTTACATTCAGTGTAATTATAGATAGGTATGAGTTTAGTGCTGTCATTTTGGTGTCTTTTTTTGTGTGTTGTTGACAGTTTCTTTTTTCCACTTAATTTTTTGTGCTGAGTAGTTTATCTTTACATAATAACATCGCTGTTTCCGTTTTGGGCATTTTTTTAATCATGATTTATTTTTGTGATTTTGCTGTCTGGGTTGACTTCTGATTGCTCTGCCTAGTGTTCTAGCCTCGGGTTGATACCTGATATTGATTTTCTAACCAAAGAACTCCCTTTAGTATTTCTTGTAGTTTTGGTTTGGTTTTTATGAATTCCCTAAACTTGCTTATCTGGAAATGTCTTAATTTCACCTTCTTTTTTTTTTTGGTTTATTTAGGAGACAGTTTTACTGGATATATGATTCTTGGCTCAGGAATTCTTTTTCCTTCAATTTTTTAAATATGTCATCCCATTGCTTTCTCACCTACATGGTTTCTGCCGAGTAGTCTGAACTTATTTTTATTGGCTCTCCTTTGTAGGTGACTTTTCGTTTATCCCTAGCTTCTCTTAAAAATCTCTCTTTATCTTTGGTATTGGCAAGTTTGACTATAATATGTCTTGGTGACTTTCTTTTAAAATCTACCTTATGTGGAGTTCAGTCAGCATCTTGGATTGATATCTTCTCATTTTTCACAATATCAAGGAAGTTTTCTGCCAACAAATCTTCAACAATTCTCTCTGTTTTTTCTATTGTCCCTCCCTGTTCTGGTATTCCAGTCACTCGTAGGTTATTTCTATTGGTAGAGTCTCACATGATTCTTAAGGTTTCTTCATTTTTTTTTTAATTTTTTTATCTGATTTTTCTTCAAATATATTGATGGCAAGTGCTTTATCTCCAAGTTCACCAGTTCTGCCTTCCACTTGCACAATTCTGCTCCTCTGACTTTCTATTGAGTTGTCTAATTCTGTAATTTTATTGTTAATATTCTGAATTTCTGATTGCTGTTTCTGTATGGATTCTTGCAGCTTATTAAAATTTCATTATGTTCTTGAATAATCTTTTTAATTTCTTCAGCTACTTTATCTCTGTGTTCCTTGGCTTGTTCTGCATATTGCCTGATCTCCTTCCTAATCTCATTCCTGATGTATTGAAGCATTCTGTATATTAATCTTTTGAATTCTGTATCTGGTAATTCCAGGAAGACACCTTCATCCAGAAGATCTGTTGATTCTTTGTTTTGAGAGCTTGTTGAGGTGATCATGGTCTGTTTCTTTATGTGACTTGATATTGACTGTTGTGTCTGAGCTGTCTCTAAGTGATTGTATTCATTTACTTTATGTTTGCTTACTGTATCCTGGCTTATTGGTTTGTTTTGTTTTGATATGCCCAAATGGGTTGCTTGAGTGAGCTATCCTGATTATTTTCACCTTTGAAACTCTGATGTCCTGTCACCAGATGGCTAGAGCTGTTAGCAGGTATATCAGTCTAGGAGTCCATTGACTTTTCTTGTATGAATTCAGTTCAGGTGTCCAGGTAGCTGATCATCAAGTATGTGGTACAGGCTCTGTCCTACAGTCTTAGAGTGGCAAGGGTGACTGGTGTAGGTACCAGTATCTGGTTGCAGCAGGGGGTCACACTCTGAACAAGGCAGGGGGTTGAGAACCATCCCCCGAGTATCTGTGAGGAAAGCATGTCCCTGTTCCCTAAACCATACAGGTGGGGTGTGTTCTGCAGACGGACCTTGGGCACCCAATGTTTTTGACTGTAAGGACTGGGAGGTACCAGTTATCCTTGGTCCCCTGTTGCAGGTTGCTGGGTGACCTGAGTGGAGCCTCCAGTCCTTATGTCTCTGATATGGGTAGGTGAGGACTCTGTTTAATAGGCAAAGTGGTGTCAAATATCAAACACCCACCTTTTCACTGCACAGCTGAAATGGTTGCAGTCTGCCAACAAGGGCCTATTCTCCTGAAATAGGCCCGCAGAAAGGTATTCAAAGTCCATGGACTGTTTATGCCTGGACAGGAGCTGCTTCTGTCCTGAGCTCCCCGGTTAGTGAAGTTGGTAAATTACCTTTTCTCCCAACTGTGAATTTATTCCTACTCCAAGGCTGGGAAGATGGCTCCAGGTGCTTAATAGGGCCTGTCTCAGGCCCAGGAAAACCAATAGCCATTGAAGCTGGCTTGGGGGCAAGGAGTGTGGCAAAATATACGTAAGTACTTAACTTTTGCCGAGAGCGCCGTTCTTCTCTGGTTCTGGAGGTGTTAATAGGCTGTGTGGCTGGTTGCTTCTCCCTGAGTAAACTACGGCCAAACACTACTACCAGCCTTCTGCAGCCACTACTGGGAATGGTGCCTGAGAGATCCTGGTGATAAGTGCAGTAACTCCTCTCTGATGCTGAACCATCTCTCCCTCCTCCTACCACTCAGTCCATTTTCTAACTTTGCCTTTGATGTTCCAGGCTCCTAGCTTGTCATAAACGAAATCGTTTCACTTGTGTTTTGGGGTTTTTGTTGTAAGAGGGATTGCAGGAAGCATCTGGCTATTCTGCCATCTTGGCCCCCAAATAGCAGTGTTTTAAACCACCACAAAGTAGTCATTTCACTGCCCTTTTTTATTCCTTAATCACAATTGAATTCTCTTCCTTTTTTTTTTTTAATAACATTCCATTGTGTTTTTGGTGGAGGCTTACACAGCAGTGTAGGTTCCCATTCAACAGTTTCTACACAAGTTGTACAGTGATATTGGTTACATTCTTCACAATATGTGAACATTCTCATCATTTCCATTCTGGTTGTTCCATTTCCATTAATCCAGTTTCTCTGTCTCCTTATATTCTCATCTTTGTTTTAAAGTAATTTTTGACCATTTGGTCTTATATAGGTGATTTTTTAAAGGAGCACAGTACTTGTGAGTGATATTCATTATTTTTTTAGCCACAATTGAATTCTCTTTTAATAAAATGTTACCGTTTTTATAAAAAATATTTTTATGGATAGGCTCTAGGTTAGGTTTAATTTCATGATATGCTACCAAAGTAGGAGTATTTCTCCTATATAATATTAAAGACTGCTTGCTCAGGTAAAATCAGTTTTATATAATTGATTGGAATAATTGTAAATCCAGCCATATATCAAGTATTCTAGGGTATATTTCTAATGATTACTTCTATCAACAATAACATCCACTTTTATACCCCTTTATAATTTGCCAAGTGGTTTTACATACTACCTTCAGTTAATCTTGGAAACATTATTTTTTAGACGTGAGGTACCTGCAGGGTTTCAAACTGGTTCAGTCTGGTTTGATCCCTTGCTGAGAATTTGCTCTTCCACCCTAGATATACTGAATCAGAATTTACATTTTAACAAGATCCCAGGTAATTCTTATGCACACACAAGAATTGCCTGGGGATCTTGTTAAACTACAGATGTGTGCATAAGAATCACCTGGAGATCTCGTTAAAGTGTAGTTTTTGATTCAGTATATCTGGGGTGCAAGAGCAAATTCTCAGCAGGGGGTCAGACTGGAACAAATCAGTTCAAAGCTCTGGACACCTGAGGTTAAGTGTCATGTTCAAGGCCACTTGGGTGGGGATGACAGAGACAGGAGCAGAACTCCAGGCTCTGGACTTCCTTCAGGGTCATATTTTGCATACGGATGAATTTTCTTTCAATGTGAAGAACTGTCACAACTGTCACCACAACTAGCCAGAAATCGTGAGATGAAGACACAGTTATTTTTATAAAGCTAACAGCTTACTAAGAAAAATATAACTAATTGACAATTACTTCCCATCACTGACCAACTTTAAGCCTATGGCCAGTCTTGACTTTGGGTGGAGTAAATAGGAGAGGAGTTATACAAAAAGCTTCCTTAGAACAAACTGTCTAACAGTTAATAGGGAAACAGAAATAGATCAAAGCAGCAAGAGTACGCTAATTTAAAAGACATTTGGCTTTTTCTAGTAACTCTAATAGGTGGATTTTTAACATTACCACCTAGTTAGTAATTATGCATGTAGAATTTATATAACATAAAATGATATAGATAGGTGATGACAGATAGACACAGAGGTGGACAGACTGGTGGGAAGATTAATGAATATATGTATAAAATTTTTTTTTTTTAATGAAAAATTATGCTTACACAAATTAGAAATCTGAGTTTCTATATAACAAGAAAATACTTCTTTAGGGAGAAAGCCCACCATTAACAAGGGGAGATTTTACAACTTATAAAATGATAAAGTATCTTAAATGGCCCCCTCTGCCCTCTCGGTGGTACCAGCTAATATGAGAAACTAAAGTCTACGCTTAGCACTGATGAGCATTTTAACCTATTTTGGAAAATCAGAAAAATTTATACTAATCACCCCAGTATGGCAATGCCAAGAACTGTGTGACGTTTGGCGTTAAAGATGCCCAGTGCAATTTCTTGAGCACATCTTGACAGAGGTCCTGCTGGCATTCAACCTCAGGGTTTTAGCCTATGTCCCTCCAAAGATCAGGAGAAACAGAAGCAAACTATGTAGAGAAGAAATTGTGACTATATTTACAGAGCTTTGAAAATGATATAATTTTATCAGGTCACTATGTACTATACAAACTCATTGCCATCATAGTGACCCTACAGGAAAGGGTAGAACTGCCCCATAGAGTTTCCAAGGAGGACCTGGTGGATTCGAACTGCTGACCCTTTGGTTAGCAGCCGTAGCACTTAACCACTATTCCACCAGGGTTTCCAATACCATGTATTAAAGACCTTACTTTTTAGTTCTAAATCAAATTTTTCATCTTTATGGATTTTCAAGGCAAAATAACTTGCTTTATTTCTTTTGCTTTTTTTGTTACTACAAAACCAAACAACAAAATTCTGGCCCTGAACTATCTATTTACCCCTAAATTCTGTCAATTTAATCCTTTAGGTGTTCTGTATGATATGAAACACTTAATTATTTTTACTTAAATTACTACTTTGAAGGAAAGATGTATATTAAAATTTAACAGAGATTAAACTTAATAAGTAACCTAAAAGTTTTATAGTAAAAGCCAATCTCAGTATAACTAAAAATTTTGTCAGATTAAAGCTTTGTTTTAGAGAAAGTTATCTCCATAGATAAAATTGTATTTTGTTATACAAAACATGACCCTTAATGGTATATTTACTACTTAATATCATTCTGCTCATAGTTTAGTAACATCAAAGCTCAAAGTGAAGAAACCATGGATTCACATGGGGAAATATTTCTAATGTTACTATTTTTCATACAATTTCAAAAACAACTATTGAATACAACAACCATTTATTCAGAGTATCTTCAGTGGGAGAAATAATGTGTTTAATTGTTTATATTAAAAAAAATTTTTTTTTTAAATCACCATTTTCCATTGCTGAGATGATCTTCACCACAAAATTAAAGCTTCATGTTTAAAGAGAGACACTAAGTAAGCATTATACTACATAATAATTACCTTGAATAGTTTGCCTCTTTTTCTTCTCATGTAATTTGTTTCCTGTCAGAGTGTTGGGCTTTGTCAAGTCCAACAAAATATTTGATCTTATTTCTGCTTAAAAAAATTTTCTTTTTTTAAATCCAGATTATAGCCAAAGAAAAAAAAATTCCACCTACTTTGCTTTAGCTTCTGCGTCTTCATATGCTTTATTAGATACATCATCCAACCCTCCAATCAAATGCTTGAAAGAGCTGTAAGAGAAAAAACACAATGATTAGGAAAAATTCCCCACAAAGTAATAACAATGACAACCTAGCCAGTGATATACTGAAATAATCTAAAAGACTTTAAATAAAAATGTATCCAAACAATTAATCTAGATATATTATTATGAAACATATTAATGATGTTTCCCCTGATTAGAATATAAACTCTGTGAAGGCAGGGGCCTGTTCTATCTTGTTCACATCTATGGCTCCCAATACGTAGAACCTTATCTGGAAAAAGCAAATAGTCAAGAATGGTCTGGAATAAAGTCTGCAAAACTTTAACTGATATACATCACAAAGTTAATATGTCATTTAATTATAATACTGAAATAACAAGATCTACCAACTATGGAATCCCAAATGTATGTCAGGTACTACTCTTTTAAATTAGTATTTGTTGTTGTTGTCAGTTGCTGTCAAGTTGATTCTGACTCATGGCGGCTCCATGTGTTACAGAGTAGAACTGCTCCACAGGATTTTCTCAAACATGGAGTCACCATGAGTCAGAATTGACTCAACGGCAATGATTTGGTTTTTTGTTTGTTCTAATTTTAATGGAAACAGATTTCTAAGCTTTCTGCAGTACCTCTGAGTGGGTTTGAACCACCAATCTCTCAGTTAGCAGTCTTATGCAAATCATTTGTACCACCTATTGTTGTTGTGTGACTTCCTTTTTTTTTTTTTATTGTTGTTGTGTGACTTCCAGTTAAGCCCTGGTGGCACGATGGCTAAGGGCTTCACTGCTAACTGAAATGTTTGAGCCCACCAGGGGCTCTGTGGGAGAAAAGAGCTGGCAATCTGCTCCTGTAAAGATTACAGCCCAATAAACCCTAAGGGGCAGTTATACTCTGTCATATACGATTGTTAAGAGTTGTACCACTGGGGGACCTTAAATTAGCATTTTCATATATTAATTCAAATTTTCAAACAAAGTGTAAAAGACAGGCATTATTATCCCCACTTAAACAAATGAACGAAGTAATCCTGAAAAACAAAATAAATATGCAGAAGATAGGAAAATAATTAACCCAAGAGAATAGAGAAAAATCATTGTATTTTGAGGGGTAAAGAAAGAAACTGACTTTAACATAAACCAGGAAGAGTAATGCAACTGGGTAAACTTAGCCTTTTCACATAATTAGAGCCCTCACTTACATGGTGTTCATATGCCAGGCATTGTTCTGCACAAGTTTACATGTTATAGAAATGCTGAGTTAGTTTTTATCTTCATTTTATAAGATGAAGAAACTGAGACACAAGAGGTTAAGTAATTGGACCAAAGTCATCCGGTCAATAAGTGTGAAGATGGCACGGACCGCTTCATGCTCTCCAAGCCCGGCAAATCTACCCTGTGCCTCCTGTCCAGATCACCGTGCCTCAAAAATAACTCTAAAATCCCTAGTGATATCTGGGATGTAGAGAATTTTAAAGTGCTATAGGAAATTATAATTTTAAACTTCTTTAATCTTAATACATGTAAATGCATTTGTGTGTTGTGAGTATTAAAACAGAAAACAAGCATGGTCAGGCCTTGAAACATAGTTTTCAGATTTAAATTTAATCTTGCTTGATCAGTCTTACTTATACTTTTTTCTTTGAAAACCGATAGAGAGGAACTTAACACCCCTGTCTGGGGAACGGAGGAGGCCGGGACAGCCGTTACCTCAGGTCCTTACGTAATGATCAAGCATACGGGCAGGCTAACTAAAATGCTTGGCTAAATACATAACAGTTGCCCTCTAGTTGATTCCAACCCATGGAGACCCCACGTGTGTCAGAGCAGAACTGTGCTCCACAGAATTTTCAATGGCCGATTTTTCAGAAGTAGATCACCAGGCCTTTCTTTCAAGGCATCTCTGGGTAGACTTGAACCGCCAACCTGTCAGTTAGCAGCCAAGCGCATTAACAGTTTGAACCGCCCAGGGACTCCAGGTCCTTGTCTAAATTTAGAATAACTCTGCTTTTAGAGAAACCCTCTAAGATCAGATGGGTAAATTCGTGTTGTAAAGTAAAATACAATATTTTTTTTACTGTGAAAATGTGTATAATACTTGATTAATCTTCTGTTTTTATAAACGATATGAACATTTAAGCACAGAGAGTTTAAGAAAGTTGTCCAATCCATATCCCCTAATACCCACTCCTGTCCTTTACAGTACTTTGATATTTTTTACTTCTTACTGGGTTTATTTACTTATTTATTTGAACATTTTATTGTTCTTTAGGTGAAAGTTTACATAGCAAATTAGTTTTCCAATCAATGATTCATACATAAATTGTTCTGTGACATTGGATGCAATCCCCGTGATGTGTCAGCACTCTCCTCATTTCCTCCATGGGTTCCTGTTTCCACTAGTCCAGTTTCCCTATCCCTTCCTGCCTTTTCATGTTTAGTTTTGGGCAAATGTTGTCCTTTTGATCTCATATAGTTGATTGTTCTAAGGAGCACGTTCTTCATGGGTGTTACTGTTTATTTTATAGTCTATTATTTGGCTGTAAGGTGGCCTCAGGGACTGTCTTCAGTTTCAAGTTAGAAGGCTATCTAAGGGAAATAGTCTAGGAGGGACTTTGATATTTTTTAATACAACAAAATCCAAAACAAAAGTTGGGAAAAGGTATTGACAGAGAGGAAACAAAGAGTATTTTGTAATACAATCAAAGAGCTAAAAATTAGCTTTTCAAATATTTTTTATACATTAAGAGATTAAGTTCTTAGACATTAAAACAGTAACTCTGAGAGTTCATATAGAAAAACAAACACTTATCTCCTTCCTTGTATGGATTTGCACTAAAGATGTTTTAACTATCTGTAAATTTACCAAAGAATTAGAGAATAAACTGATGACAGAAATTTGACAAAAATGAAGAATTTTTAACTTAAATTCTGTTCAGTTAATGAGGCTATTCTAAAACTCCACAGATCGCTTTTTGAAAATATGGTTTTTAATTTCTATTATCAAAATATACAAATGTAAAACTGGTGATGCTAAAGGGAGTTTTGAAAGTAGAAATCATCTAATCACAGCAATGAGTTTAAAAGTAAGTTAAGCCTGATTGGAAAGAAAAACACACTTCAGAGCTAATAATGAACTGTTTACATTCATTTTTTGTTGCTGTTAAATTTTAGTCATAACCAATGACAAGTGTCACATTTAAAAAGAATGCGCAAAAAATAATTAAAGTATGACTTTCTTCTTAAGTCTCCTTAAGCGTCCTTGATTTAAAACATGAATTCTTCATGTGGCAATAAATATCTAATTTTTATTAATTTTATTATTACTAGTCAAAAAATAAAGGAAATGCTATGTACTTTGAAAAGGCCTTTATCTTGATGTGACAGAAAATTATTTTTGAAATAAATTACCTCTAATTGAGTAAAATCCTCATCCTTTAAAATACTGCTAATTTTAGAAAGTTTATTAGTTTTTTTCATTTAACTTATAAGAGACTTTTAGTATGTAAAATTTTTAAAACTGAGAGAAAAAATTTTAAAAATCACCATATTTCTCTAGCCATAAATAACTAGTGGTAATGTATTATGTGGAAATCCTGGTGGCGTAGTGGTTAAGTGCTACGGCTGCTAACCAAAGGGTCAGCAGTTCCAATCCGCCAGGTGCTCCTTGGAAACTCTATGGGGCAGTTCTACTCTGTCCTACAGAGTCGCTATGAGTCAGAATCGACTCGACAGCACTGGGCTTGGGAATGTATTATGTATCTCCTTTTACTTTGTTTTCTGCATAGGTTTGTTTTTTGTTACTTATAGGGTTGTAATCATAAAGTGGAAACCCTGGTGATGTAGTGGTTAAGTGCTATGGTTGCTAACCAAAGGGTCGGCAGTTCGAATCCACCAGGTGCTCCTTGGAAACTCTATGGGGCAGTTCTACTCTGTCCTATAGGGTCGTTATGAGTTGGAATCGACTCGATGGCACTGGGTTTTTTGTAATCATAAAGTAGCTATGACTTAATATCCTGATTTTTAACTTAATGTTATAAGTATTCACTTTTATTTTGAGAAACTCCATAGGCAGTATTAGTTCTTTACATGGTCAAAAAAAAAAAAAAGTCATACATTATAAATCATCTCTATCTAGACATGTAAACACACACTCACACACACACATGCATGCATGCACTCACACACATACATATACAGATGGAGGGGATGTGGGGACTCTGTATACAGGCATCTATAATTGTACTTTAGATTATGAATTAAATACAAAATACAAATACCCAGGACTATAATCTTAGCTTTTGGAATTGGAACCGTATGTCCTTTTTTTTAAAAAAAGAACTTTATTTAGAAGGCAATCCTAGCCAAAGGAATATAACAAGTTTTGAAATATGAACAAATGCATCCTGCTAATATTTTAAGTCTCATCAAATGATAAGCCAACATTGTAATTAACTAGGAGTTAAAAAATATGCAGAATTTTAAAGCCATATTAATAAACTCTATTATTGTCTGTGTATCTTTGCACTAATCAATGAATAAATTAGAATATTTTGATGGGCATAATTGATGGTCTTTCAGAATTTATCGCTTTCGGCAAAATTGTGAACTAATTAGTGTTTCATTTTACTTCTCACAGATATTCTTCCAGAGACCTGCCATCTGTGTGGACTCTCATCAAACAGACATTTGGAAAAGTATTACGATAGGTATCAGATGACTTTTTAAATATTTACTAAGGCCCTTTGACATTTCTTGACTAATACAGGAAAAAAATTATTGTTATTCGGTTCTAAAATGGATTATAATAAGATGTTCTGAAAACTTTAACAGCGGAATGAGTAGAAACCATAAATTATTAGCATCGATTCTAATAAACGTAAGTGATTAGAGAAAAATCAGTAAATTCTCTTTTTAAACAAACTCACAATTTATGTACAAGATATATTTCAGCACTGTGAAATAAAATAGTCGATTTATCATATACTTTAGATCTAATCTCAGGATAAGCAAAGGAGACATTACTGAGTAAAAAACTTTAACTTAGGGTATCTCAACAGCACATCTTTAACATACTCACACTTATGTGTGAGGCACTTGCCTGTTAACTTTTCTTGGGTTGTGAAATCCAATTTTAAGAAGCCTTGTCAAAAATTCTTTTTGGGGGGGGAGTGCTAAAATATTATCAGTTGAGTACATAAATGTAAAAAGACAGCAAATGGAAAATGCTTTTTTGTTTGTTTAATGCTAGTAGTTTAAATATTCTTGCAAAGGTAGGAGGAGAGGAAGGGAAAAGAAGAAGGAAGAAGAAATGAAGTAAGGAGGGAAAGATGGAGGGAGGGAGCAAGAAGGGGAGGAAAAACAGAAGGCAGGGAGAGAAGAGACAAAAGGATGGAGGAAGTGAGAAATGATGATCCTTTCAGATCAAGGATGATGAAATTTATAGAAATTTACCTCAAGGAATATGAGTTAAAAGGCTTTGTTTCTCATTCTAGGAATTCTGTCTGTTTTAGAACATTATGGTGAGAGTAGCTCAGTGGGTAATAATTTCTGTTATTAAGATGTTTTCATTATATAGCCTGTACATCTATCTCAAGGGAGCTGATTACTCAGTGGTATGTCTAAAAAGTGTGTAATTTTATTTTTCAGTTGTGATATGATGGGACTTCATCTAGAGAGAAATGGGTTTTCAAGCTACTGGAATGGCAGTCCAAATATAGAGATTAGCATTACCTTGCTGGTAAAAAAAAAAATAACAGCATTTCTGTAACACTTTATAGTTTATACAGCATTTCTTATATTCTTAAGTCATGTATGTATTTAACAATGTATATTAGTTCATTTAATCCTCATAACCTCCTATCCTGTGTTTTACTGTATTTTTTTTAGGAAAACAAACAAAAAAAAACCATTGAGGTCAAGTGGATTCCAACTCATAGAGAGCCTATAGGAAAACTGTACATAAATACACAACCCACCACCACTGCCGTCGAGTCCATTACAACTCACAGTGACCCTACAGGACAGTAGAACTGCCCCATAGAGTTTCCAAGGAGCACCTGGTGGATTCAAACTGCTGACGTCTTGGTTAGCAACCATACCACTTAACCATTACTCCACCAGGGTTTCCACATAAAATATAGTCTTTTCAATTTCAAAATAGGGTGGGAGAAAAAACTCAAGCTTATTTTAGAAGTTTTCTTTTTTTTTTTTTCATGATTACACCCTTAAATAAGATAGTACAATCTATCCTTAACAGTTAAGTATCATAAGTTAAAAGGAGAAAAAAAAAAACTAAAACCTTAAGTCAGAAAATGTTGCAAATACTTCAATAGTACTAAGCAAAATGTTTATCAAGCATTATCTTAATTCTTGGCAGAACCTTCTTAATCTGAAAGGTTTATATGATTATGGAGCAGTTTTACTCTGTACACACGAGGTTGCCATGAGCTGAAATCCACTCAAAGACAACTTTTTTTTTTTTTTTAAAGTTCATTAAGGAAAACTGGTTACTAACCACAGCTTCTACATTTGTTTGCCAACCGCTCCTTCCCCATGTAAAGTATTTTCATAAGAGTTACTGTAAAAAAAAAAAAAAAAAAAAAATTGGCAGAGCGGCATTTACAAAAATACCTCATGAGGAGGAGGGAGCAGTTGGCAAACAAACTTAGAAGGCATGTTATTTGCGTAAAAATACGGTAAACTATTTTCCTGCTTATATACTTTCACAGATACCATATTTAGAAATAATGATCTAAATTGGCCTAGTAAGCAAAGAAATAAAAATTTAAGAGTTGCTCTCAGAAACTCCCCCATTTTATTTATTGTGGTTTGAAGAATAAAAAACTGATTTGTACTGACCGAGTTCCCATGTCTAATATGTCTATATACTCAGCCTTCCCTTGGGAACAGCTTTGTTGGACTGACTGTGCAGATTAAATGAGTCAGATGAAATGGCCTAGTTTTGAATTTTAAGATTTTTTTTCTTCTGATTTCAACAGTAATATGTTGAAATTCTGGAAGACACTGAAAAACTCCAAGGAATAAATGATTACTCATAATTTGACAGTCCGGTGCTAAACACTGTTAATATTTTGCACATATTTTTCAAAGTTACAATATTATTGTTTTAGTACTGATTTGAATTTGGGCTATGGTTGCGTTCATACGATAACCAACTTAATGATTAAATGGAGAAAAAAAGTCCTATCAAGCATATAGGATATTCTTGGTTATAAGCAGCATCCTATATGGATTGACTGAATTTCTCAGTTGTATTTGTTTATCTTCTTACTAACAATTTTGTTATTGAAACATTTGTTCTTGTTCTAGCTTAAGTTTCTAGTTTAAGATTTGATTTTTAATTTTTTTAACTTTTTTTTTATTGTGGTGAAATATATATAATAAACATTTGCCATTTTAACCATTTTTATATATACAATTCAGTGGCCTTAATTACATTTCCTGTGTTGTGTAACTATCATCACTATCCATTCATAGAGGTTTTTCATCATCCTTAACAGAAACTAACCTTCAACTTTTAAGAATACACTATATCTTGAATCAATTGGTCTCAACCTACCTGGATCAAAGGAGAATGAAGAATACCAAGGTCACACGATAACTATGAGCCCAAGAGACAGAAAGGGCCACATGAACTAGAGACCTACATCATCCTGAGACCAGAAGAACTAGATGGTGCCCGGCTACAACCAATGACTGCCCTGGCAGGGAGCACAACAGAGAACCCCTGAGGGAGCAGGAGATCAGTGGGATGCAGACCCCAAATTCTCACAAAAGGACCATACTTAATGGTCTGACTGAGACTAGAAGAATCCCGGCGGTCATGGTCCCCAAACCTTCCGTTGGCCCAGGACAGGAACCATTCCCGAAGACAACTCATCAGACATGAAAGGGACTGGACAGTGGGTAGGAGAGAGATGCTGATGAAGAGTGAGCTAATGATATCAGGTGGACACTTGAGACTGTGTTGGCATCTCCTGTCTGGAGGGGGGATGGGAGGATAGAGAGAGTTGGAAGCTGGCAAAATTGTCACGAAAGGAGAGACTGGAAAGGCTGACTCATTAGGGGGAGAGCAAGTGGGAGAACGGAGTAAGGTGTATATAAACTTATATGTGACAGTCTGACTTGATTTGTAAACATTCACTTGAAGCTCAACAAAAGTTAATAAAAAAAAAGAATATACTATATCTTAATAAAGGGTCTAATAAGATAAAAGCCTAAGATTCAAAAGTATTTTGAGATTTTCTCCAAACACATCATTTTCGATTTGTAAATATTCTCTTGTAGATTTTGATATACAAGATTCTTATATGTAATTTACTGTTACCTAAGCATGACTGAATTTAAGATCTTTTGTAGACTAGTGCCATACAAAGTATGATTGTAAAACTGTCTGTTGCTGCTCCGTTGAAGGGATAAGTACAGAAGTTTACAAACTTTTATAGCAAATTAAAATTGCTGAGACATCCAAGGGCAAAAGCAGTGGACTTACATTTCTGAACAGAGTATAGACCTGTATTATGTTGTTGTTGGGTGCCACGGACCTGTATGTTGTTAGGTGCCGTCAAGTCAGTTCTGACTCATAGCAACCTATGTACAACAGAACGAATCACTGCCCAGTCCTGTGCCATCCTCACAATCACTGCTATGTTTGAGCCCATTGTTCCAGCCCCCGTGTCAATCCATCTCATCAAGGGTCTTCCTGTTTTTTAACGACCCTCTACTTAACCAAACATGATGTCCTTCTCCAGGGACTTGTCCCTCCTGACAACATGTCCAAAGTATGTGAGACAAAGTCTCACCATTCTTGCTTCCAAGGAACACTCTGGCTGTACTTCTGCCAAGACAGACTTGTTTGTTCTTCTGGTAGTCCCTGGTATATTCAATATTCTCCGCCAACACCGTAATTCAAGGGCATCAATTTTTCCTTGGTATTTCTTATTTGTTGTCCACCTTTCACATGCATAGACCTGTATAGTTGTCAAATTTCACGAGGTGAGAAAACATTTGGTACAAGACACATACAAGTCGTGCAAAGGAGAGAGGTGTCAAATGTGCGATATTTTTTAAGATTAGTTTGCTCATTGTAACTCAAGGGTGTATGGACTCCAGAATCTATTTATTTTATCAAAAGATAATTTAAGTGCTCCTTGCAAGGGAGGATGATGAGACTTCGTCCCATGTACTTTGGACATGTTATCAGGAGGGACCAGTTTCTGGAGAAGGATATCATGCTTGGTAAAGTAGAGGGTCATCGAAAAAGAGGAAGACCCCCAATTAGGTGTATTAACACAGTGGCTGCAACAATGGGCTCAAACATGGCAACGATAGTGAGGATGGTGCGGGACTGAGCAGTGATTCATTCTGTTGTACATAGGGTTGGTGTGAGTCAGAGTCAACTGGATGACACCTAACAACAACAATTGACTAAACAATTTACTGCCTCTGAAAAATGGCATAGGAACAGAAAAGAGTATAAAAGTAACAGATTTTTTTTTTAAGTGAATTGAAAATGAAGGTCTAAGATGGTACAATAAATATACCCCAAGTTATATTTTCAATAAAGTTTTCTTGTTAGTTATGCCCAGAAACTCTTTGAAATAAAGACATCAGTCCCTACCTTAACATATTTACAAAATCAGTCTGCCACTGGACTTTTTATTTCTGCTGTCATTACCTGACTAGAAAAAGAAATAAAAACTATGAAAAAAAAAGGTAAGAGATAAATATATGCCTTAATGCTACAAAGAATTTAGTATAGAATTTAGTAATAACAAAAATACCAAGCAATACAAGAAAATAATAGCTGGTATGTGCCATAAATTGTAACAACTATTTTACATGACTTTTCCCTGGTTTATAGGTAAAGGCAACCAAAGCTAAGTCAATTAAGTGTCCAGGGTCATGTATCCAGTAAGTGTCAAAACTGAGATTTGAACCAAGGTGACCTGACTCTGAAACCTACAATCTCAACCATTACACATACTATTTTATTTCCCAATTTGAAATGCTGAGGCTAGCTGGGTCCAGAATTTGGTTCTGAATATCACTTCTTGCCCTTATTGTCAATCCATTTTTTTAAAAGAAATTTTTTTAATAGATACTCTTACTTCTCCTGTTGCATTATGTATATAAAAGTTATAATTACAGAGGTTTCATGAAGAAACATTAGCGGCAATTTAGAAGGTAGGTTTTCTTGTGTATCTGGACTATTTAATCACATTTTCATTGGTAATTTTTGAGACGTTCATAAAAAGCTGAGTTCTTGGTTTCTATTTCTTTCCCTGAACCTAAAGTATAGTGATATCATCATACTTCTTTCCTAGAGGAAGTGCCCAACTTGTTTCTAAAGCAAATCCCTTCTTTGCTTCTGATCACAAACTCTTTTATGTTTCTCCTCTGGATTCTTGCTCCGTCAATTACAATCTTTCTAACTGTTTCATTCTCTCCCTTTTGACTTGTACTTCCTTTCAGTCCACAAACAGGGCAGCGGCTAGAAACCTAAAACACAAACTACTCTTTTTAATCAAGTAGCCAGTCTGAATAAGCCACATTTCTTACTTCTCATCCCTGTTTTTCCTTTAATTCCCAACCCAGTGAGATAACGCAGTTCGCTACCCTGTTGGCCATCTTCTCCTGTTGTAGCCGCACAACAGAAACATACAATCTTGCACAAGATTCGTCGGATCTTTTCCCTGATGTTTCACTTTCCTGATTTACCCCCTCCTTCTACAAGATCGCTAAGAATTGGAATCAAATCAATGACAATGGGCTTTTTTGTTTGTTTCTCTATGCTACTTCTCAGGGTGTGTCATGCACACTCCTCTCTCTGGTACTCCCTTAAACGCCTTTAAAATTCTGTCCTTTGTCCTCTTTTTCCACTTGACTGATTATTATTATTACTTTACTATTTATTGTTTACAATATGTTCAGTTCAGGTTTTTACCTGCATTATCTCATTGAAACCTCACAACAACTCTATGAGTTAAGTACAGTCAGTCCTATTTCATAGAAGGCTTAGGGCAGGGTTTCTCAAGCTTGGCAATATAGACATTTTTTTACTGGATAATTCTTTGTTGTGGGGGCATCCTCTAGTAGAAATTGATAGATCTGAGATGTGATCCCAGGTAGTCTGATTTTTACGAGACCCAAATTCTTATATACATACACAAAATAGGATTTCTTTAAGCTCTCCCAGGAAATATCATTCACTTTTAAGACTTCAGTTAGAATTGCCATGCCAATGACTTTCACATCTGTATCTCTAGCCTTAAAATATCCAGATCCACATTGGTTTCATTTTGCTCAATGTCATGCATATCATACCAGTATCCAAACTCAACTTAGCCATCACTGCATTCGTCACTGTCTGTGGAGACTTGCCCCTAAGTTCCCTATTTCCTCACTGGCATTATCATTTAACCAGTAATTTAAGAGAGAATTCTTGGTGTTATCTATGACTCTTCAGTATTATACAAGTCACTATGAGTCGGAATTCTTTTGACGGCTATGGGTTTGGTTTTTGGGGGGTATCGAAATCTACCTTTGCAATCTCTCTTTTTTTTTCTAAATTTTATTTTTCTTGCGGTTGTTGAGAATATACACAGCAAAACATACACCAATTCAACAGTTTCTACATATACAATTTGGTGATATTGATTATATTCTTTGAGTCGTGCAACCATTCTCACTCTCCATTTCTGAGTTATTTCTCCCTCATTAACATAAACTCACTGCCCCCTAAGGTTCCTGTCTAATCTTCCCAGTTGCTGTTGTCAATTTGATCCCCTATAGATAATTCTTAAAAGAGCATAATGCTCATGGCAGACATTTTTTTACTAGTCAAGCTAAACTATTATTCAGTTGTAAGATAACTTCAGGGGATATTTTTGGTTTAAGGCTTAAAGGTTATCTCAGGGCAGTAGTTTCAGGGGTTTATCTACCCTCCATAGCTCCAGAAAGTCTGGAATCTGTGATCATTTGAAATTTCGTTCTGCATTCAAATGGCCACCAGACACATGGAAAGATGCTCAGCATCATTAGCATCAGAGAGGTGCAAATCAAAACCATAATAAGGTACCATTTCATTCCCACTAGAATGGTGTGATGGTTAAGGCTGTGTATCAACTTTGCCGGGCCATGATTCTTAGTGTTTATATGTGATCAATCCCATGAGGGCATCTGCTGTGTAGCCAATCAGTTGAAAGGGAGTTTCCTTGGGGGTGTGGCCTGCATCCAAATATAGGGAGGCATTCTGGCTTTTTTGCTAGCCCTGGATCCTGTGGCTACCTCCTGTTTGTCTGACCTCTGGTTCTTGGGACTTGAGCTATCAGCTTATCTGCTGATCTTAGGATTTGTCAATCTTCACAGCCTGTGAGCAGGAGCCTTGCTCTCTGACTTGCCAGTCTTGGGTTTGACAGCCCCTGCAGCTACGTGAATCTGGAGAAGCCTTGTGGTCTTGCCTGCCAGTCTTGGGATTCATTGATCTTCATAGTCTGTGAGCAAGAGCACTGCTCTCTGACCTGCTGATCTGGGCTCACCAACCCCTACGGCTATGTGATTTGAGAGAAGCCTCTATCCTGATCCATGGAGTTGGGATGTTCCAATCTCTACAATCATGTGAGCCATTTCCTTGATATAAATATCTACATATATTTATACTCTTTGCTTCTCTAGAGAACCCTGCCTAAGACAAATGGCTAAGATTAAAAAAAAAAAAAAAACGGAAAACAACAAATGTCATTGAGGATGTGGAAAAATTGGAACCCTTATCCATTGCTGGCACCCTGGTGATACAGTGGTTAAGTGTTTGGCTGCTAACCAAAAGGTCAGCGGTTCAAATCTACCAGCTGCTCCTTGGAAACCCTATAGGGCAGTTCTACTCTGTCTTATAAGGCTGCTATGAGTTGGAATCAACTCAATGGCAATGAGTTTTTTTGGGATCTATTGTTGGTGGGAGTGCCAAATGACACAGCCATTGTGGAGAACAGTGTAGCAGTTCCTGACAAAACCAAAAATAGAACTATCATATGACCCACAATTCCACTTTTAGGTATATATTCAAAAGACTTGAAAGCAGAGACACAAAAAGAGATTTATACACCAGAGTTCATTGCAGCGCTCTTCACAATAGCCAAAAGTTGAAACAACCTACATGCCCATCAACAGATGAATGGATAAACAAAACATGGTACATACATACAATGGAATACTACTCAGCCAGTAGGAGAAATGAAGTCTTGATACATGCTACTGTACGGATAGAGCTTGAAGACATTATGCTGAGTGAAATAAGCCAATCACAAATGGACAAATATTCTATGACCTCACTTATATAAAAAGATGAGAAAAGGCAAAAGTATAGAGACCAAAGTTTATTAGTGGTTACCAGGGGTTGGAAGGAGGGTGAAAAGGGGGATTAACGGTGATAGAAAATTGCACTGATTAAGGGTAGGCTGCATAGCTGATTATTTTAATTGGTGTCAATAAGTTGCATTTGCAAAAGCTGTGTGATAGATATATTTAAAGCAACAGTAAAAAAAAAAAAAATGAGTGACTGCTGAGGCTGCTTATGTATAACTAATCACTTCATAGAATTTGGTTCCTTGGTTTTGAGGTTTAGGGTCATGGTTTCATGAGACATCCCAGCTAGCTGGACTAATAACATGTTTAGTGCGTTTGCTCATTGCATAGTATCCGGGGTCTTAAAAGCTTGCTAGTGGCCATTCAAGGCACAACAATTGGTACCTATTCACCTGGAGCAACAGAGGAAGAAGAAGAGTCAGGAATAGGAGA
The DNA here is from genome assembly GCF_024166365.1 of Elephas maximus indicus. NCBI lineage: Eukaryota > Metazoa > Chordata > Mammalia > Proboscidea > Elephantidae > Elephas > Elephas maximus. Next base: position 35,998,835 of record NC_064834.1, read on the forward strand.
AGGATATGAAATGTATGGCTAATTGTCTTCATGAAAAACTGATTCCTTTGCCATGAGACCAGAAGAACTGGATGGTGTCTGGCCACCATGTCAGAATTTTTTTTTTTTTTTAATTGTGCTTTATGTGAAAGTTTACAGCTCAAGTTAAATTCTCATACTAAAATTTATACGCATACTGTTATATGACACTGTTATATGACACTAATCCCTGTAATGTGACAGCATACTCCCCCTTTTCACCCCAGGTGGGTTTCTTGTGTCCATTAAATCAGTTCCTGCCCCTTTCTGCCTTCTCATCCTGCCTCTGGACAGGAGCCACCCATTTGGTCTCGTGTATCTAACTGAACTAAGAAGCACACTCTTCATGTTTTTTATGTATTATAGTCCTGTCTAATTTTTGTCTGAAGAGTCGGCTTTGGGAATTATTTTAGTTCCGGATTAACAGAGCATCTGGGGGCCATGGCTTTGGAGGTTCCTCCAGTATCAGTCAGACCATTAAGTCTGGTCCTTTTATGTGAACTTGAGTTCTGCTCCACACTTTTCTCCTGCTCTGTCAAGGACTCTCTCTGTCAGGGTGGTCATTAATGGCAGTACCGACTTGACAGCACTGGGTTTTTACTGGGTTAGGCACCATCTAGTTCTTCTGCATGACAGACAATTTTGATCCTAGATTCCACAGAAGAATCTTGATCAAAAGAGGGAAAATACAATATCTCTTGAATGTGCTCGTTTTTTTCATTTCTACTTCCACTGCCTCATTTGGGCTATTCACACTATTCCTTACAACAGAAACTTCCTACTTGGTCTCTCTGCCTTGAACTGCAACTCTACCTTTTCTAAATATTCCCCCAACATGATCTAGCTTTCTAGCTAGCACTTAATTTGTTGATATAAAGCCAACAGTATAAAGAATATAGTAAATAGACAGAACATGGTCTTGACTGCTCTGAAATTTTCTCCAGCCAAGCAGCTCTGACCAAGTCACTGGTCCTCTCTGATGCTTCATTTTCTCTTCTGGATTTTTTTTTTTTTTAATGTCATCTGTTCCCACAGGGCTAATGTGAGGATTAACTGAGGTAAGAGTGTATATGAACAAAAGCACCATATCTGGATGTTCAGAATATTAAGAAATTAGCTTCTCTGAATTCTTCCTTCTTCTCTACCACTGACCAAAATCTGTAATATCTATATGTTGAGCCTTTTCTTGTCATAATTTTCTGGGTCATATTTAAATTGGTCACTTAGAGAATTTCCATTTCCCCCTTGTCTACCTTTCTGTTTCAGGTACCTTCTTTGCCTTTATTATTTACTTCTGACATTCCAGAAAAAGTTTATTTGAGTTCTTTTCCACTCTCACAATTTTCTGAAGACTTTTAAATCTGTTTATTCTTCTCAAGAACCCAGAAGCAATCGCCAAAATATGAAGAATCTCCAAAGTTTTAATTGTCAATCACTAAGCTCCATGTATCAATTACAAGAGAAGAATACATGCCAAATTAATTCTTCTACAACAGTGACATATTTCTGCCTCAGGATTTGCCCTGATCATGTGTCTTAAGAGTGTATTAACCAAAAACTCAAGTTGGCCAGGGTGTGGCGCAGCAGATGTTCTTATACATTCCTGCTAAGATATGAACTAGTATAATGGTTCTAAACAATTCAAAGATATCCATAGTCTTAGAATAAGTAGTTCCATTTCTGAGCATCTCTTAAAGGAAATATTTCTAAGGAGGAAAAAGCCTTATGTACAGTGTTCTTCACAAAAATCAATAATAAAAAGAACTTACATGTCTAAGGACAGTTAAGAAACTAAGGAGACAAGGAAGCTCAAATTATGCTCCTGAGGGTTTTTTATGGTAAATTGCTAATGCAATGTGGTAGGGTACGGTGCTATAATGGGCTTTGAAAACCAAGAAATAGGTTCAAATACAATTTTGTCTGCTTGTAAGATATGTATTTTGGGACATGACACTTTGGCTTTCTGAAGTTTAATTTATATTTAAAATGGAGGAGGGAAAGTATTCCTTGCAGGTTTGCTATAAGAGAAATTATCTCTCTATCCATTTATCCATCTATCTCAACAAGCTTTATGCCTGGAAAATATGTTCAATAAATAGCAGTATAAAGTTGTATCTGTATATCTATATGTATATCATTTATTAATATTGTCCATATATGTGGACAAAGCAGATAAAAATAAAATTAGGCAGGATGACCTCACTATTTTAGGAAATATACAGAAGTGTTCATAGTGATTACCTTTGAGTGTTAGGATTATGTTCATATTTACATTTTTCTATTCTTTCCAATTTTCTACAATGAACAGTTATTATGTTCATAATCATACAACACATATTATACAAAAATGAATTTAACAAAAGAAGAGAAATAAAGTCAGCCCTATGAAAATAAAAAATAAATATATATATATATTTTTTTTTTATGAAAATAATGCAATGGAATAAAATAGGTTTCTCCTTCATTGTCTAGGTGACAGTGTACTATCTCCTGTTCATCTTCGAGGACAACACCCTCCTTATTAACCACCAAGTCATGATTTGCTTTTACTAGTTGGGGTTCCATTTGAAATTAATTACATGATTGTAGCAGGGTGATGGATAATATGACCTCCGTGCTTCATTCAAACGAGTAAATTCTGAAAATGCCTCCTTTGCAAGTAAAGCTTGGTCTGGGAATGAGGTTTCACATGAGAGTTCGCTGTTATTGTAACTCATGCTAATCCAATTCATGCTTATATGGCATGAGTTTCAAAATGAGTACCAACTGCTAGACATGTTGTAAATAAAAGGAAAGACTTAGATCTTTATGACTTAGCTGGGCCTGTAATAACTGTCTCACCAGGGAAGCGTGCCTAGTAAATTAAGGAAAATCACGTAGCTACTAAAAAACCGACGTGAATATCTAAAGCAGGACTCAACTTTCAAACGTAATGATTATATCATTGATTTTTTAATTAATTGCTAAGTTTTTCTCATAAATTGATCTTGGCATCTCCCCTTTTCCATCATTATATCCAAAACACAAGAAGGATTATAATTAACTACCCAATAAACAGCCAAAAACACTGTTTGGAAGAATTTTAAAGGGAATTTCACAAATATAAAATTTTGAATCATTTCTTTCTTTTAAGTTTTATTTATTTATTTTGCTATTGTTGTCATCATTGTTAAGACTATACATAGCAAAACATACACCAACTCAATAGTTCCTACGTGTACTATTCAGTGACATTGATGATATTTTTAGAGCTGTGCAAACATTCTCACTCTCCTTCTTTCAGTTGTTTGTCCCTCATTAACAGAAACTCACTGTCCCCTAAGGTTCCTATCTTAGTCATCTAGTGCTGCTATAACAGAAATACCACAAGTGGATGGCTTTAACAAAGAGAAGTTTATTTTCTTACAGCCTAGTAGGCTACAAGTCCAAATTCAGGGCATTGACTCCAGGGAAAGCCTTTCTTTCTCTGTTGGCTCTGGAAGATGGTCCTTGTCATCAATGCTCCCTTGGTCTGGGAGCATCTCAGTGCAGGAACCTTGGGTCCAAAGGACGCGCTCTGCTCCCAGCACTGCCTTCTTGGTGGTATGAGGTCCCCTGTTCCCTCTACATGCTTCTCTCTTTTATATCTCAAAAGAGATTGGCTTCAGACACTATCTAATTTTATAGATCTCATCAATACGACTGCTGCTAATCCATTTTATTGATATCATATTGATAGGATTTACAACACATAGGAAAATCTCATCAAATGACAAATGGTGGACAATCACACAATACTGGGAATCATAGCCCAATCAAGTTGATACGTATTTTGGGGAGACACAATTCAATCCATGACAGTTCCTCTCTCATCTTTCAAGGTGCTGTTGTCAATTTGATCCCATATAGATAGTTCTCATATAGAGCACAATCCTTAGGTCAGACCTCTTTCACTAGTTAAGCTAAACTATTTGGTTTTTAGAAGACTTCAGGGGACATTTTTAGTTTAAGGTTTAAAGATTATCTCAAGGAATAGTTTCAGGGGTTCATCTAGGCCCCTTGGCTTCAGAAACTCTGGAGTCTATGAGAATTTGAAAACATGTTATGCATTTTCACCTTTTGATCAGGATTCTTCTATAGAATCTTTGATCAAAATGTTCAGTTGTGGTAGCTGAGCACCATCCAGTTCTTCTGGACTTATGGCAAAGGAGGTAGTTGTTCATGGAGGCAACTAGACACACATTTCACTTCCTCCTCTTATTCCTAAATCTCTTTCTTTCTCTGTTGCTCCGGGTGAATAGATAGCTGCTTGCAAGTTTTTAAGACCCCAGGCACTACGTAACAAACTAGAAGGTAGAAGAATAGAAACACTAAACATGCTATTAGGCTGATCAACTGGGAGATCCCATGAAATCATGACCCTAAACCTCCAAACCAAGGAACCAAATCCCATGAGGTATTTTGTACAAAAGCAGCCTCAGTAGCTACTCTCTTTTTTTTTTTTTGTAAATATATCTCAAATTTTAACTTTTACAATTGAAGAAATTAAGATTGATTCTTAAGATTTAGAAATGGGAACTTTTCATATATTTTCTTATTCATTCATAAAACTGGTTTATGTATTCCAGAGACATATGTGAATCTCCAAATAACAATTTTTAAAACAACTTATGTAAAAAAATGAAAGCCTCAAATAGTAAAGTGCTAACATTTACAGGAAAAAAATGAATTACTTTTTAATTAGTATAGAATAAAATGGTTATTATAATTAACAAAACCAAAGTTCTGATTTGATCATAATACTTTAAAAACAATTAGCTGTGAATTCCAACATCAATTTTCATTCACCATCTGATTGTCAGGAACAAAAAGAAACAAAAATTTCATTTCTAACTGCCAATGGACATTCCCATCTGAATATTTGAATATCATTTAGGCAGTTTGAGCTTAACTGAATAACCAATTACTTTCACCTCAACCTGCTTTATTTCCCATATTTTTGATCTGTTACAGACATTTACCAAATCTCTCAAACAAGAAATACTTCTTTCTCACCTCCCATATTTAATCATCCACCAAAAATCTGTTTTTGGCTAAAGATTACACCCTTAAACCTCTTATAAACAATTCCTAGGACTCTCGCGTCAGTTTCCTAACATTCTTCCTGCTTCTGTTCCTTCCCATTGTAATCAATTTCCCACTTTCTTCAAAAACAATCATGAACTGCAGTAGAAATAGCCTTCTGTTGATTCCTTCTTGCCCAGAAGATAAAATCCATATTCTTTTCATTTGAAATACTAGGAAAATTTCATATAATCGGTCTTTATCTCTTTTCAACTTACCCCTCAGTACTAAAAAAAAAAAATTGTTTAATTGACTGTTTAGTTCTTTGTCTCATAAATCCTCTTTTCTTGCCACATTCACTTATTACTATACAAAGGCCTTTCTGAATTCCTTATATTTGTATATGCTATTCCCCCCTGGTGGTGTAATGGTTAAGTGCTTGACTGCTAATCAACACTTTGGCTGTTCGGACCCACCCAGTGGGTCTGCGGGAGAAATACCTGGCAACTGGCTCCAGTAAATACTACAGCCTGGAAAACCCTATGGTGCATGTCTACTCTGTCACACAGGTTCACTGAGTCAAAATCAACTTGACAGCACCCCACAACAACATTCTTCCTTAACAAGAGCTGCCTCTCTACTCTCCCGTTTCCTTTTATAAAATTCCTACTTCAACTTAATAACTTGGTTTAGGTATCACATGGTCCAGGAAGTTGTCTGTGATTTTACTGGAAGAACACACTCTTCTAGTTCCTCCCAGTTCAAACTGTAACTGTAGTTTCCCATATTGATTTTTTAATGTATCTGTTTTGACCAGGAGTTCTTCCAAGGTAGGCAAGGACTTGACTATATCTCTGGATCACAGAATAGGATTTGAGTTGGAACTTGTACTGGTTGTTGATTTGTTGCCTCTCAACTCCAAATTCATCCTTTTTGACTGCTCTGTTAAGATGGATCTGGGCCTTTTAACTTTTTTTGCCAGCTGGCACTGAACTTTGTCAGTAGAGCGCACTAGAGAGACATTGCCAGAAGAGAGGGTTTCATTTCCTGGTTCCAATGTGCTTGGTAGGCTCTTGCAGCTTCTCTAGTGACTGGCTACTACAGTGCACTGAAGCCAGCACCACCAAGCAGCCAGCAGCTTCCCTCAGCAGGCATCCTCTCAGATGGCTTTACAGTGGAGTGCCTCCAGTGACACGCCTCTCCAGGAGTAGCTTTCCCTGAAACCCTACAAAGCAGATTTTCGGCAAGTTTCAGAGGGCAAATTTCCACCAAGTTCTGTCAGCGTGACTTCTCTGTCATCCAGCAAGCCATGGTTGTGCCCTTTCCAACTAAGGGCAATTTTGCCCCCTAGGGAACATTTGTCAGTGTTTGGAAATGCTTTTGGATGTTACAATTTTGGAGATGTTTGCTATGATTTTCTATTGGATAAAGGTCGGGATGCTGCTAAATATTCTACAATGCACAGAACAGCCCCCCACAACAAAGACTATCTGCCCCAAAATGTCAATAATGCTGAGCTTGAAGAACCCTGCTCCAAAACAAAGTCTGATTCTTAGCCCAGGTAGAGTGTGGGCTGGGGAAGGGGAGGGCAGTATGGGTGGACTCTTCATTGGGTGTTATAGCCCTAGGGCTTGTGACTACTTCTTATATCTACTCTATTGATATTCTCTAGAGTTCTCTTAACCTTTTACTAGCTAATCCCTCATCACTCCAATCATCTGTTATAGTTACTAGTTTTTTATAGTGAACTCTCCCTGTTTAAATTACTGCAGGCTGTCTTTCGCCTAATTGGACCCAGACTGATAGAGTCATCATTCATTCATTTTAGCAGGTACTTAGTAAGTGCTTATGATACCCGGCATTGTGTACTAAGAACTGAGGATGTAGCAGTGAGCAAGTAGACATAGTTCCTGCCTTCCAGGAGTTTGTGGTTCATAACCCAAAACAGATAAACAAATCTTATAAGTTGTATCACACAGCAAGCAGAAGGTGGTAGGGTGAAAAAAAAAACAGTAGAATCGAACTTATTATGGGAGGCCAGGGAAGGGGTCACATAAAAGCCTGATATATTTTAGGTGAAATAAATTAACTCAGTGAAACAATAAAATTATCATTTACTTCAGTGGTTCCAGCTATTTAGCCAAGATGGTGGGGATCTGACTCAATGAGGTCTGAATTGACTTGAAGAATCATTTGAAACTCGAGCATTTTATCCATTAATTTTTTTCTTAGAAGTACACTTTTTCTCTTCATTTATTGACTACCTTGTTATGTGACGTTCCATGTTTATGACAATAATAAAAAAATCTACTATTTGACTATTTTGCACATTAACAACATACATCTGGCAATAATGAACACTGAGGTGCAAGGCAAGAATAATGCTGGCTGTGATGGTTAAGGTTATGTCAACTTGGCTGGTACACAATTCTCAGTAGTTTGGTGTAATGATGTAATTCATCAATTATGTAACAATGTAATTGGTCAGTTATGTAATGATGTAATCATGTAATAATATAATCTTGCAATTATGTAATGATGTAGTCATCCTCCATTTTGTGATCTGATGTGTTCACCCTCCATTTTTGCATAACACCAATTTTTGCACAACAACCTGGTCCTTGGAACATAACCATGTCGATAAGTGAGGAGTAGGTATAATAATATCAAGTTTCAGATTTTACTCAATGAAAATATTTTAGCTCAATTCATAAGCCATCAATTTATTCTTTTGTAGGTGGATCTTTTAATATCATTGTATTATTTGTTCATTTTCACGATTCTAAGTTTCTTGAAGGCTTCTGCATCTCTGCGCCACAGCACTGAGCCTTGGGCTAAACACATGGTAGATATTCACTATACGCTTATCAGTAAGTGCGTGAGTTTCTGTCTTGGTCTTTAAAGCATGATGTGACACAGGTTAAAAAGCACTGAAATAGATATCATAAGAACTGTGTTGTAATCCCATCCTTGACACTAAAGAGCTTGGACAATCCATATCCACTCCAGGACTCATCTTTCTCCTTTCTAAATTAAAGGATTTTTAGTTTTTCAACTTTTCATTCAGTTCTAAAATTCCAGGATCTAATAAATGTATTAGGATATAATTGTTAATACATTATCATTGGTGATTAATTCTTCTTATTAAACAGTGTGGTTTGAATGTCCCTGACATGTCCGTACCTCAAAATAAAGTTTATCTATAACCAGGGTCAATAAATTATGGCCCATGGGCCAAATGGCAGAGTTGAGTTATTGCAACGGAGAATGTATGAGCCATAAAGTTGAAGATATTTGCTGTCTCTACAGAAAAAGTCTGCCAATCCCTGGTCTATAAGTAGGCCCCTCCTATTTCTCCTTCTTATATCTCTGCTATGACTTTTCACTAGTTTAGTCACCACTTAAGTTTTTAACAATGTTTTTGAAACAAAAGGTTTCTAAATCTTAATTAATGGTCTACCAGTGTATTAACGAGATTGGACTTTTTTTTTTTACGTTGAACAGTCCAAGGTTATCAAATAGCACTGTTAGAATATCTGTGGGTTTGTGATTTAACATATTAGAGCTGGGAATTATTCATACAACAGGGATGGAAAGAGGTAGTATATTTATACATTTACCTTAAGAAAAAAATAAAAGCAACCAAACCCATTGCTGTTCAGTTGATTCCAACTTATAGGACAGAGTAGTACTGCCACATAGGGTTTCCAAGACTATAAGTCTTTACAGAAGCAGATTGCCACATCTTTTGCCATGGTACCACTGATCTTTCAGTTAGCATTGTGCCTCCAGGGTTCCTTACATTTAACCTAAAACCCCCAAAATACTAGGTGTCTAGATGACTGACTTATGATAGGTAACTAGTATGTGTTAGTTAGGTGGATGAAGCTGGGACAAGAGTCTGGGACTTCTCAATGAGCTCACCAAACCAAAAACTCATTGCCGTTGAGTCGATTCAGACTCATAGCAACACTATAGGACGGAAGAGAACTGCCCCATAGGGTTTCCAAGGAGCACCAGATGGATTTGAATTGCCAACCTTTTGGTTAGCAGCCATAGCTTTTAACCACTATGCCACCAAGGTTTCCCAGTAAGCTTACCAGTCGTGCTCTATCATTGATGTAAGGTGTTGCAGTAGGAGGAAGGTCTACCACCTTTTTAAAGCACTAGGATAGGCTGAGGCAAAGAAGGGCTGTCTCTCACTTCTTTCCATGACTTTAAACCACACGTACTGTCCCCTGGATATGCTCCTTTTACAGTGGAAGTTTGCTTATTTTGTAATTAAATCATGTTTGCTCAGGGAAGGCTGTAATTCAACTCACACCATTAAACTGAACAAATACAGTGTCTTTTTTTCCTCTAAACTTCTGGATTTTATCTCCCCTGCTTAATAAATATTTCCTAAAAAGCACACCAATCAATAACAGCTCCATAAAAAAGACAAGCCCCAAATGATCGCAGCTGACACCATTCTAGCAAGGCATATTTATTTTTTCGTGATCATCCTGCCAATATCCTCACATCACCCCAGATTTCGTTCTGGAAAATGAACCAAAATAAAATCCACTTAGACTGTAGGAAAGGCTGAAGCTGTGAAATATTTTAAGTTTATCACCATATCAGTTCAGCAATGTGACTACAGGCAATGTGGCATGTGGAGTCCCTATAGTCCTATCCTGTGTACACAGAATAATAAGCTATATAAAGAGAAGGACCCTGGGTGGGTCAGATTAACACTGTGTGCATAGGCCTTCATAAATCTGACCTGGTTGGTGGGGTTAGAGTGATGCCTGAAAGGTCCTGCTGTCCCCAAATCCTCCCCTTACTGTCCCCTGCCCCTACATGGCACTTGAAATTCTAAAACATGCCTTTGGATTTTTATGGTTTTTCAGTCTTCAGGGGTATATCATCAAAATGCAAATAACTCTTGCAGAGAACCACCTTAATCTCTAATTACGTATTACCAAAATTAATGGAAAACCTGAAGCAAAGTCCTAGAGAATGCGAGAGTGGAATTAAGAGGTACAGGGTCCCAAAACAAAGAAAAGAATATGTATGTGTGTACGTACGTATGTACGTGTGTGTGAGAGAGATAGAAGGACAGAAAGAGACAGAAAGACAGACAGAGATAATGGAAGGGGTTAGTACCTACTGGAGAATAAACTGAGGGGTTGAGGGAAGTGGGGGAAAGGCTGTCAGAGGGGAGGACAGGCCAGTGGCACCAAGGAGGACTAACACAAGAGGACAGGTTAATAATCAGGCACTTAAATCACTGAAAGGTCGGCAGTTCTAACCCACCAGCCTCTCTGTGGGAGAAAGCTGTGGCAGTCCACTTCCATAAAGGTTAAACCCACCAAACCCATAAAGGTTACAACCTTGTAAACCCTACAGGGAAGTTTTACTTGGTCCTATATGGTAGCTATGATGGAATCAACAGCAACGGGTTTGGTTTTTCATCCAAATCAATACTCTTTATTTGTTTGATATTTATTTAAAAGACAGTCTGATCCAGCATGGACAAGCATCAGAACAAGACCATTGGGGGGCAGCACTCAACTCTCTAATACTGTTTAGTCAGCAAACTATGGCCCGCAGCCCAAGGATGGTTGCCTGTTTTTGTATAAAGGAGAGCTAAAAATGATCTTTATATTTTCAAATGGTTGGAAAAAATCAAAAGAAGAATAATAGAAACATTCCAAAATGATATGAAAGTCAAAAGTTTTATTGGAACACAGCCATGCTCAGTTGTTTATGTAGTGTTTCGGGCTGTTTCTGTGCTATAATGACAGAGTCGAGTAATTGCAACAAAGATCATATGGCCCACAAAGCCTACAAATTTACTACTGGATGTTTACTCAAAAAGTTTGCCAACTCCTGGTTTAAATTGTAAGGCTCTGGCTTCGCATTTGCATAACTCACTCAAAAAATAAAACTCTTGTACTTCACACGACGCACCATTTTTGTTGGACCATTTAGTGATCATCTATTCTCCCTAAACATGCCCATTAGTGAATCTCACTCCATACCAAATTGCTTCTCAGAAACACTAGAGCACCCTCCCTAAGAGGAGCTGGATAAATCCCATTTTTTCTACATGGTTCTATCTCTTTTGATATTGTTGCTCCTGATATAGATTGCTGCCCAGTTTTCTGCTTGACTGGTCCACGAGTTGATCTACCTAGCCCAGAGCTGGGACTCAATATTGTTGTTTGTTTTGCCTTTGGAACTTGGAGTTCAGCATCTGAGTAGCAGTAGCTAAGAGAATGGAGGAAGGCACTGATCCCACATATGCACGGAGGATAGAAGGAGATGTGGGCAGAGGCCAGGGTCCAAAGCACCATCATGGAGGCTCACGCATGTGTGGATAAAGAATTAGTGATTAGATCTAGAAAGAGGCTACATGTGGAAGATAGGGTGATTAATAAAATATGGGGTTTTCCTGTTGGCACTGGTAAAGTAACAAAAAACATCCTAATACAGCCACAGATTTGTTTCTAACTGGGATGGTCCTATATGCTCAGTTTTTAAACCTATCTTGTATGTATGTCTTATTCATTTCAGTAGTCTCAGTACCCAATATAGTACCCAGCAGGAAGTAGGTATTAATTGTTATTATTTTTCTTAATGAGTAAATGACAAACTTAAGTAGTCTGGCTTGGACCTCAGTGTATTAATAAGTACCTAGTTCTAATAGCTAGAATCCACTTTGGATACTGAGAAATAGTCTTCATTTTGCCAACTCCGGGGACGTTTTTGTTTATGTCTAGTCTTTCCTGGTAACCTGTCTGGTGCGCTACTTTTCATGGGCTTTGGGATCAGCCTTGCTTGTATAAGCTGTTCCCTAGTCATTAGCCAACTGGTTACATTCTTGCCACTCCTTTAAATATATGGTATGAATATGCCTATAGTGCATGAGGCAACTGCAGCTCTGGAAGTTTTAAAAACTTGAATTGCAGTCACCCAGACATACCTGATCCACAGAGCTACCATAATATCTGAGGCTGTCAGTTGCAATGCCCTACAAGCTTATGTTTGACACTCTGTCATAATCTCATCATTTTCATATCTCAGTACACTTCACTTTCTCTAGGCTAGTTCCTGGTCCCCATTCCCTAGACTTTGTTTCAACTGACACAACTAGCCCAAGTTTAATAGCAAAGAATGTCAATGGTGGTATGGATCTTGGCTCAGCCATTTGAGGTTTGTAAATCATTTTTAGTGGCTTCTGGGTTCCCATGAAGAGTCTCAAGAATCACCTGGAGTTATCTGGTGAGAAAGAGTAAGACTCTTGAATGCTCTAGGAAATTTGTCTCCATAGCAGCCAGATAAGTTCTATTTTTTTTTCTTTCAAATTGATTTTATTTAAACAATGAATTTGGTAGCTAAAACAAAAAGTTTGAAAACCAATGGTGATAAAATGTCATTTTAGCTTGAGGTCACTAGGTGTAGTCAAAATGAGTAACAGGAAATATGGCACAGGGACCAACCAATCAAAATGGACACTGGCACTGGTACTGTGTCAGAAGTCACCTCTTTTCTTGCCAGATCAAAGGGAGATCTGCTGTATCTTTGGTTAGGGGATCAGGTGACCAGGACAGCAGGGGGATGGGGAGGACACACAGGGAGCTCAGACCTATTTACCAGCCAGCATGAAATATCATAATTTTCATAACCAGTATGGCTAGATCTTGGTGATTATACAGTAAACCAGGGATAACGTTAGCACTCTAACTTGGATCTTAATTTCCGGGGGAAAAATATATAACACTTTTAAGATTTACTAGTAGTTATGTCACTGCCTTTGACAATGATCAGGAGATAAGTCAATGTGTCAAAAAATCAGTTAACTTAATTAAGCTTATAGCTTCCTAGGCTAATGAAGAAGTAGACATAGCGCAACTGATTACTGAATATGATAATGAACTTATATTTATTTTCACGGATTCCAAAGTCAGAGGTGATAAAGCTATCTAGTTATTTTTTTTATACATATTCAAGAAATTTACTAACAGAAATAGATTGAGTATAGATTCGAGGCAATTACCTAATACTCTTTTTTGGACAATTTTCATAAATGTTGGAACCACTGCAGGTGCTTATTAAGATAATGATTAGATTGGAAGAAATCAATCCTCAGAGAATACTTTCTGAGGAAACCATGTATTTGTTTATCATTTTCTTGTTTGTCAATGAGGTTTAAGAAAAAAAAAAATTGACGTGCGTGATTAGTTACAATGATGTTCTTTTGCTTTCCCTCTGGAATGATAAAGCATAATCACTGGCTTATGTAACATGGTACCTTGCTTGTAAATTTGTGAATGAAGCACCTCTTGTTGACAGTCCTAATGTCTGCCATCTGTTTGCACGGGATGAGGCCCTGGTGCTCCTCTAATTGGCAAAAATTAGGTGCCAGCAGCAGGCTTTTGAGTTTTTTCTTTTTTTTTTTTAAAGCTGTGAATTCAACATTTTGTGGGGAGTCCAACTTCTAAGATTATAGGAATGCATTTCTGAGTACCTAGCTCAAGCTATCTTCTCTGTATTTCTGTTAAAAGCAAGACCTCTCTCTAGTTGTCTTCTTTGTATATATTCCCTAAGGTAGACTTATCCTGATTAGAAAGAAAAGCCACTAAATCCAGGTGATTCCTCTGCTTTCCTTAAAAAAGAGGAAGAGCACATTTATTGAGTGCTTACTATGTGTCGTGTTCTGTGTATGGACCATTCCATATGTTAAATTGTTTGATTCTCAAAGCAGGTCTATAGCTTAGGTAATATTATCCCATTTTGCAGATAGCAAATCTGAGATTTAAAATTTAAGTACGTTGCCCATAGTATTGTAAAAATAGAGCAGTCAGGAATTAAATATTCAATTTTATTTGAAAAAGTTCATGCACTTTCCATTGCACACGGCATAGGCCTGGGTTTGAAACAGAAAATGAGGGTGAGGGCAAGGATATGTTTGTGGCACTACTTGATGCTCCTTCATCCCTTGGGACTTCAGTTAACTAAAATGAAGGTGCTGGACTAGATGACCCACAAGGTCTCATCCAGTTTGGTTCTCTGTGGTTAGATTAATCTGGGCTCTACCACTCAGCATAAAACCTTATCAAGTTATTAAACCTCTATGGGCTTTAATTTCTCTTCTATAAAATGCCCTATCAACCTTCTATTTTAGATCCCATCCATGTAAAAATTCATAAATTATAAAGCATTTTTAGTCCTGTAGGGTCGCTATGAGTAGGAATCGACTCGACGGCACTGGGGTGGGTAGGAATATAATATGCTACAATTACTCCTCCAAATCACCTGGGAACCTCTCAACCCCCAACCCCACTCTCACCCTTCCCTTCACCAGATTTCTTCATCCCATGTTACAGAGGCAAGGTTAAGACTATCCAACTTTCCACAGGTTTCCTTATCTACACCTCAGCATTTTTCCTCTCTTTTTTACTATTTTCTGAAGGGAAAAAAAGGTATATTCTCCTAGAAATCATTTTCATTTGCCCTCAGTTGCCTCCTCTGTGGCTCCATTTCCAACAAATATTCCATTTAGTATTTCATTTGTTTAATCTTTCAGGATATTTGTATAAACCCATCCTCATGAAATTATCCAGAAAACAAGACCCTATTAATTCTTCCTGCTCCCTCCCTCTTTCTTTTTTCCTTTTCTTACCAAATGTTTTATAAGAACAGCTCTCTGGGCTCAGTGATCTCACTCCCTCACTGCCCACTCCACATTCGCTTTGCTTTTTATCTCGAGCCATACTTGTTTTATGTTATTCTCAAAGCAAGCCTATAATTTAGGTAAGATCTTGGTGATCTTGCCACTCCTTGTATGAACTCCTTTAATGACTAGAGTCATTAGAAGACAAAAATGCTTTGAAAGGTCCCATCCTCTCTCTTCAACTTCAGAGTGTCCCTCTTTGTAACCTGGATTCCATTTTCGTCACTTTATTTAAACTATTTTCTTGCAGGTTACTAAACCTATTGCCTTTTTCTCTATCTTTATGCCTCTGACTTCAGACTTGGCATTTAACACTGTTGATGGTCCCATTTCTCTTGAAATGTTCTCAGTTTTTCTGAGGTTTTATACACACCTCTGATTGCTAACCTCTCAGTTTCCTTCACTAGGTTTTCTTGCCCTGTCTGACTCTTAAATGTAAGAAATTCCCTAAAGTCTAAACTTTATCCCTTTCTCTTCTCTACTCTTTTGTGCAATTCTATTCGTGGGTAATGGGTATCAAGTTTCATGGTTTCGGCTATTAACTCCACACAGGCAATTTTTAAGTTTCCGTCTCTAACAAGAGTCCCTGTTCCACATTCCAGTCACCTGCAAGACACCTATTTTGAGGTGTCCAAATTGTTTGTCAAATTCATTATATCCTTGGTGGAATACCATCATTCCTTCCAAAGTATTTCCTCTTCTACAGTCCTTCTGTTGTTGTTAGGTGTTGTAGAGTCGGTTATGATTCATAGCGACCCTATGTACAACAGAAGGAAATACTGCCCCCTCCTGTGCCATCCTCACAGTCATTGTTATGCTTGAATCCATAGTTGCAGCCACTGTGTCAGTCCATCTCCTTGAGGGTCTTGCTCTTCTTTGCTGCCCCTCTACTTTACCAAGCATGGTGTCCATCTTCAGAGACTTTCCTCCTGATAACATGTCCAAAGTTTGCGAGACAAAGTCTCACCATCCTCGCTTCTAATGAGCATTCTGGCAGTACTTTTTCCAAGACAGATTTGTTTGTTCTTCTGGCAGTCCATGGTATATTCAATATTCTTTGCCAACACCATAATTCAAAGGCTTCAATTATTCTTCGATCTTCTGTATTCATTGTCCAGCTTTCACATGCTTACGATTCAAACTATCATAGCTTGGGTCAGGTTCACCTTAGTCCTCAAAGTCACATGTTGCCTTTTTAACATGTTAAAGAGGTCTTTTGCAGCAGATTTGCCCAATGCAATTTGTTGTTTGAAATCTTGACTGCTCCTTCCATGGGTGGTGATTGTAAATGCAAGTAAAATGAAATCCTTTATAGCTTCAATATTTTCTCAGTTTATCATGATGCTGCTTATTCCTTCTAGGTCTTCTCAGTCATGACTACATCTTTAATTTCTCATTTGATCTTCATGTTCAGTCACACGTTAAGCCCTCTGATTTTAACTCTTCATTCTTATGCATTCCTCCTGTAAAGAGTGTCATAAGCACCAACAGGATTTAGGCTGCCCTAATCAGATTTTTTTTTTTTTTTAACCAGATACTCCGCCTCCAATCCCTCCCTCTTACACAGCATTGGCACATTAGCCTACCAAATATATAGTCAGACTAACATCATTTCACTGCATCAAACTGGCAGAGGTATTCTCACCTCAATATTCATGGTTTTCTGTAAACCCGACCCAACATGTTTGTGAACTTCTCAACTTCCTTTACAAAGCTTCACGCTAGCCAGTTGAAATTTGTCAGAATTTCTTGTGCTGCTTATGCTAATTTCTCTATTTGCATTGCCCCTCCTATATGTCTAGAACCAGCTGATATTATCATTTTTATCCATGAAGACTTAACCTGATTCTCTGCAGTTAGAAGTAGTCACTTCTCTAGACTCGCCTAAAAGATTTTTCTGGACACTTCTTACTTTCTGCCTTACATGATAGTTATTTGTATACATGCCACATTTCCTCTATTAAAACCTAACCCTTAAAACAAGAATCCTTCATTTCTTCCCACAGAACCTGCACAACACTTTTGTACATGGTAGATACTCAGAAAAATGTCAGTTGAATGGAAGAAGAAATGAATGGGAGATTGCTGTTTCTGGGAATTAGACGAAGAATATCTTTTTAGGAGATATTCATGGATATACCTATCATTCTGCAGCATGCTACCCCTCTGGCTCTAGTGATACAGCATAAACAGATCTCCAACAGTGAGATTTGTGATCCAAATAGGACCCCTTTCCACCCAGAGCCTCTGAGCTCAGCATTTCACTCTAATATTCTAGGCTGAATGTCTCTGGCCCTCAGTTTCATTCCACACAAGACACTAACAGTCTATTTCAACTGGAACAGCTCCAATAAAAAGTATGTTTTACAATTCTTTTCTTTGGGTTTGGCACTTAGCTCTTCTGATAAACTTATCTACATACACTGTAATGAGAAAAAATTGGTGGAGTGCTCCAGATAATACACATACATTTTAACAGTACTCTTTGTGAGTCGATGATCTGATATCTGTAGTTTAACCTATAAAGAATTCAGAGAACGAGAATATTAAGCCAAAGTGGAGAGAAGAAACAAGGAAAGGCATCACTAAACAAGCTTTTAATGGCCCTAACAGTCTGCCTGTGTCTAGAACCGATGCTGTCGCCAAAAGCGCCTTCCCTATATACTCACATTGTAGGAAGATGGAGATGGAAGAATAAAGGAGATAGCTAAAACATGCTTAATCCTAATAATAATAATAGTAGCAATTTTTAAAATTCACAAAAATATCTGTCATTGAAGTAGTAACTTTGGTGAAGGTTAAGAGAGTACACAATGCTGGGGAAGCCAGCACACAAGGTTATGGAAGCTCCATAGACACATACAAACTCCCTGAGGGACCGAATTACTAGGCTGAGAGCTGTGGGGATCATGGTCTCAGGGAACATCTAGCTCAATGGCATCACATAGTTTATAAAGAAAATGTTTTACATTCTACTCCGGTGAGTAGTGTCTGGGGTCTTAAAACTTGTGAGTGGCCATCTGCTCTGACAGGGATCACAACTGACAGTCCTGGACAGAGCTGGAGAAAATGTAGAACAAAATTCTAACTCACAAAAAAAACAGATTTACTGGCCTGACAGAGAATGGAGAAACCCCGAGAGTACGGCTTCTAGTCACCCTTCTAAGCTCAGTAATGGAGTCACTCCTGAGGTTCACCCTTTAGCCAAACATTAGACAGGCCCATAAAACAAAACAAGACAAAATGGGCACACACCGGCCCAGGGCAAGGACTAGAAAACAGGAGGTGACAGGAAAGCTGGTAATAGGGAACCCAAGGTTGAGAAGGGAGAGTGTTGACATGTCGTGGGGTTGGTAACCAATGTCACAAACCAATGTGTGTACTAATTTAATGAGAAGCTAGTTTGTTCTATGAACCTTCATCTAAAGTAAAATAATAATAATAAAAAATATCTAGCATTGGTTGAGTGCCTACTGAGTAAAAGCACTTGGTCAAATGGCTCATCCCATGTTCTCGTTAATCCTCACCATGTCCCTATGTTGTATGTATTATCCTCATTTGAGAAACGAGCTGAGATGAAGCTCCTAGTGGTTACGTATCTTGTTAAAGATCACAAAGCCAGCATGTGGCAAAGCCAGTCACTTCTAGAAGAAAAAGGGATGAAAATCAAATATAGAACTCATTTTAAAATGAAATGACATAAAACAAGTACTCATAGCTCCGTTAAATGATTTTTAATTCCAGGAACTTCTGTATGTCACTAGTATTAGTGTGCAATACACATGATACAGCAATGTACTTACTCTCTGTCGATCACAAGGCAGGTTACAGCTTCTGCGGCAATTACATTTGCTGTTCTTACATCTTCCCTACATAAAAAATAGAGAGATGTTGAAGTAAGATAACCTCAAATAGCAAATGAAAGTGTTCACTGTGATTAATTCAGGACACATATTAAATTATGTCAATTCTGCTGATTTATCTAACTGCTGAATCTAAGTTTTGTTTATGTTTCAAATTTCTTTTTTTGAGATACCACCTTACGCTTGTCATTACTCCCACAAATCCAGTAGTTATCATTTTCAAATTTGACACTTACCTTAGACAACTGAAATAAAATTTGATAGCATCATTTCCTATGCTCTTCAGGGATTTAATGAATTAACTGGATAATGACAAGGACAGTAATGAACATGAATAGATGAGTTTTTAAAAGACCTGGAGATACACTCCTGGAAATTGAGTATCTAATCCATGTCTGTATTAATTTGTTATTACAGTCCTGAGAAAAATGGATCTGTTTTATTTCCTTGCTTTAGGGAACTTGTTATTATGTGGCTAATCTTTTGACAACTTACTGTACACAGTTATTCATCTATACCAGAGTTTATGGTTCTTCAAGATTATTAGACAAATCTTGGTCACACTGGCTGAAACCTATATATACTATCTCTTTACAAGTATCTAATTTTTTCACTGCAGGAATACATACCAACCTTTTAAGCCTTTAAAAATCTGCCCTAGTATTTATTCCTTTATCCAGTGGTCAAAAGTGGACTTGATGAATTAACATTTATGTTTCATTTTGAACTACTAGTAATTTAATAGCACTACTGTCATGGAACATTGTTATACATGAACATGTACTATTTTTTCTCCAAAAATAAAATTTCTAAGTTAATTAATAAGAAATACAGGCTTAAAATGCATTACAGAGACAGGTTCTTAGATAATGATATACTATTAATAAAATATTCTAAAAATCATAATCAAAACATTGCATGTCTATAATAACAGAATTTAATATCTTGATGATAAAGATATTTTGAAATCTTTGAGTTAGAAGTTCAGTGTTTATCCTATTGTGTTACTATGATACATTAAGTGAAAAAAGAATTGTAGAGCAATTTGTAGAGTAAAACACATTTTAGTGAAAAAAAACTATAAAAGCATTCATATACATGTTCTATAAGCACGAAAAAGTATGTTCAACAATTCCTACCAGGTTACTAATATTGATTAATACTACCCCAGTTTTAAGGATATGGTTATTAATTGCTATTTTTATATTTTTCCATCATTTAACTTGTAGTGATGAGAAACAATATATGTAATCTAATAAAAATATATAGTTCAACATGATAAACATTACTGGTCATTTAAAATATTGGATATGATGCTTAGTCTCCACAAATATATAGAAAGGCTATTACCCACTACTACTGGCTTCCTGAATTTCTGAAAGTACAAAGGCATATATTCAGTCAACCCAATTTTGAGGAAGAAGCAAGTTTCAGAGATTTTGAACATTTGTATTTGTTAGGCAAAGTCACAGCAAATAGTCCACTTTAATCAATTCTATAAGTCAGCCAGCCTGATATAATTATGACCGTCAATTCTCTCCCCAAACAACACATGCACATACACAAAACCTTTCCTCTCCCCGCGATTTCTCCTTGCCCTTAAGATAATATGGACCTTCATTCCTAGTATGATCCTCCCAAGTGCCTCCTGGTGTCTCCCTCACATTCTCTGCCCTCCAGCCAAACTGGGCTCCTTTTATTTACCGAACACATCATCTCCCTCCTGTTTGAGTTCTTACTTATTTTCCGTAGGCCTAGGAAACTCCTCTCCAACTTCTTGCCTAGTTCACCCCTGCTTATCCTTTAGATCTCAGCCTAAGTGCTCCTTTCTCAGGGATGCCATCCTGATTGATTAGGCCAGGTTCTCTGTCTGATCTCATGGCCCTATGTACCTCTCTGTCTATCCTATCACAAGTCAAGTATTTGTCTGATCATTTGGATAAAGACTCTATCTCTTCCCACTAAACCATATCCTCATATGGCATGGACCACAGTTAGTTTTGCTTCCCATTTTATCCCAAGTGTATGGCACATAGGAGGTGCTTAGTAAGTGGGTGCTGGAGAAATGGCATAGGCGCCATAGCCCCAAGCCTTTGGGTAGCAACGCTGAGATCAGGTTTTGGAGTCACATTGCATTGGCTTTGCATTCCAGCTCCATTACTCAGAAGTCATGTGAAATCCTCAGTTTTCTCACCTATAAAATGGAAAGGATAAGAGTGCTGCCTATTCACTGTGTGGTCAGGACAATCAAAGTTAAGTTTATTATAAAACTGTTGAGATCGAGTTGATTCCAACTCATAGTGACCCTATAGGACATTGTAGAGCGGTCCCATAGAGTTTCCAAGAAGCTCCTGGTGGATTTGAACTGCTGATCTTTTGGTTAGCAGCCATTGCACTTAACCACTATGCCACCAGGGTTTTCAAGGATTTATCATAACAAAAAAACCTGCTGCCATTGAGTCGATTCCAACTCATAGTTGACCCTGTAGGACAGAGTAGAACTGTCCCATAGGGTTTCCAAGGAGCACCCGGTGGATTTGAACTGCCAACCTTTTGGTTAGCAGTCCAACTCTTAACCACTACACCATCAGTTTCCAAGGTTTATCACAGTACTCAGTAAACAGGAAGTAGACAGTGAGTGTTTTATGTTATTTACTACTTCTAATTGTTCTTATTACCACCACCATCATATCTGTGATGTGCAGCCTCTGTCTGGTGATTTATAAAATACTCCTAGTCACGATGGCACTGGGTCTGGGTAGTCAGGAAGTAAGTGGGAGTTTTCTTTCTGCTCCAATGAAGTGAACAAGCAAGAATACATTTCCAATTCCATTATCACTTTCTGACTTGAAATTTTTGGGGAAGTAAACAAAATAGGCAGAAAACATTAATAATGCCCATTGGGTCCTTCATAAATTGTATGAATGACTTTTTTCTTAGAAGGTTGCTCATAAAAAAGAAAATGCTCATAGCAGCATATTATTACTACATATTGCTACCAGTCTAAAAAAATAAACATCACAGCCTTATAGAAAATACATTGAAACTAGCTTTCCTAAATACATATTTCTATCTTGACAATACAGAAATGGCTCACAGAGTTTTAAAAATGTAACATATGCAAAATGTTTCATTATGACTGTATTTTCTGTGAGTATAAATTTTTAAAAACTGTTTCTGCACAAATTTTGAATATTTTAAAATTTTATCATTTTTTCTGGCCTTCATTAGGTATGCTTTTAAAATTGAATGCAATTTTTTTTGCAACAAAAGTAAAGCACTTTGATATTTTAAAATGTAGATGGAGGAAAAAAACCAAAGCTCCTAAGAGTGACTTAGTCAATAGAGATTAAATATTTTAATGTAAAAAAGGAAAATTTGCAAGTTAATGGTCTAGAATCAGGCTTCATATCTTGTAAATGACATTATATTAAAACTGAAATGATGGATAACACTGGGGGAAAACAACATTAAACAATAAATTATAATTGTCATTTATCGAACCACCAGTATATGTCAGGAACTAAATAGTTTGCACAATTCTCGTTTAACACATATAACAGACTGTGGGTATTTTACCCCAAATTTACATATGGGAATAGGAATTAGGTAACAAGCTCAATGTCATATCTACCCTAGCAGTTGCAGCCCTGGAATTTGAACACAGATCTGGCTGACTTCTTTCTACCCCAGTATATTGCTTATGTACTTTATCAGATTTTAAATCAACAACAATTTTAAATTCGTTTGATGTGGAATAAATCTTGAGCAGCATCATGAATATATCTCCCTGTCCATTATGAAAATTATGTTTATTTGTGAAAGATAAGTGGCACTAATATATTTGTGGGTGCTCCACTGTAAAACCAACAGGGTGAGCCATTTTGATCCTCAGTTATTAGAATTCTTACCTGTGGCTATGCCTTAGCACTGCTATGTTTTGTTTTTTAATAATAATGTTACATAACAATAGGAAATCTGTCAATGCCAAGTTCATTCAATGCGAAATTCTTTTTGTCATTACACTGTCATTGCATTCCCACTGCTAAGGCGCTTAATGCCTTATGTCTGTCTATGCTGGTGTTTAGAATGCTGCCCCTCTGCACTCAAAGAGCCTGCTCTGGAGGCAGAAAAAACATCTTCTGAGTATTTACATATGTTAATCCTTTATTTTAGAAGTGATGGTAGAAGCTTCTAATGAAAGAATGATCCTGATATGAGCTGTTGATACCAAAAAAAAAAAAACCAAAAGTGAAGAGAAAATATTGATGTTGTTGACAATTTCATTTTACTTGGATCCACAGTCAACGCCCATGGAAGCAACAGTCAAGAAATCAAAATACATATTGCATTGGGCGAATCTGCTGGAAAAGACCTCTTTAAAGCGTTAAAAAAAACCCCAAAGATGTCACTTTAAGAACTAAGGTGCGCCTGACACAAGCCATGGTATTTTCAATCACCTCATATGCATGCGAAGACTGGACAGTGAATAAGGAAGACTGATGAAGAATTGATGCCTTTGAATTATGCTGTTGGTAAAGAACACTGAATTTACCACAGACTTCCAGAAGAAGGAACAAATCTCTCATGGAAGATGTACAGCCAGAACACTCCTTAGAAGTGAGGACTTTGTCTCATGTACTTTGAACATGTTATCAGGAGGCACCAAACCCTAGAGAAGGACATCATGCTTGGTAAAATAGAGAGTAAGCAAAAAAGAGGAAGACCTTCAAGGAGATGGAATGACACAGTGGCTGCAACAATGGGCTCAAACATAGCAATGATTGTGAGGATGGCGCAGGACCAGGCAGTATTTTGTTCTGTTGTACATAGGGTTCCTATGAGAACTGGCTCAACAGCAGTTGATGATACTGTGACTTGCTATTTATGTTTATTCCCTTTCAAGTCTCAGGCACCAAGCTAAAAGCAGATTTCATTTGGATTGAGATATAAAATTCTATATATTCTTACAAAAGATAAGTTCTAATAACTCCATGTTATTGTTTTATCTCTGTCCCTACATAGCTGTTATGACAGTGGCTTTACACAGAGGATTGTCTACCATGTTAGAAAGGGCTTCATGTAATGCTGGTTTAGAGGTGATTAAAGGCATGAGAGACGGCAGTATTATTTTCTTAAACTGAGTTTTCTTCCTTCCTTCTTTTTTTCCGTCCTTCCTTCCCTCCTTCTCGCCCCTCGTCCCTCTTTCTTATTTTTCTGTTTCTCTCTTTCTGTACTTTTTGGCAGATCAGGGTATTTTTTAACCAAAGAATATATGAGATTTTGAAAAAGCATTGGCCACAGAGAATTTCATAACTAGAATTATAGCATAAACACCATCTATTTAGTTAAAAAATTTTGCGAAGTACACACTGCTTCTGAACACTCAGTATATTCGGCCTCTGTGATAAGTAAATGCACATGTATCCATGTAATAGTCCCAGTTTAACATACCTATTGTCTTTAAAGATAAAATCTCATCTTCATCTGGTTCTGCACCTGCATATTAGCTCATTGCAGTATGACAACTAATACCCATGTACAATTACAGAATTAGTAACTGTTTGGCATATTAACAAATATTTCACATGCAAACTTGCTATTGATTAATGAATAATTATAGGAAAGCTATGCAGTTTAGTAGTTTTCTCTTTTTAAGCATTTTTGGAGCAGTTAGAAATTCCTTTCGATGAAATTACGAAACACGAAAAAATCTAAAAAGCATTTACAAATACAGCTTTCTGCACACTGACTCTGATATTCTTGGAATTTCATCACTGGAATCCTCATCATCGCTGTATCCCAAAGTGGAGTCACTGTCAGTATCTGAATAATCCATAGCAAGGGCTCATATTGATTCTTCTCGTGCTGAAGCAATTTCCTTGTGTCTCATGCCTACCAGTTAGCTCTATGGTGCACTGATATCCCAGGGGAACAAACAGAGTGCACGAAGCCAGAGCAGAACATAGTTCAAGCAAAGTAGCTGTCTGAGCTGGGGCTCTCCCGTTTCAGCTCCGGTCAACATGACTGCTGTCAACAGTCCTAGTGCTTCCTTGGAGCCAGCCTTCACAGAAGCTGACACTACTCTAACCACTTATGAGCTTACAGCAATCCGTGGGCAAGAGCACTTCATTCCCAGTCAAGTGCAACAGTTTAAAGTCCCCAGTTAACTTTGGCTCATATAAGACAAAGCAAATCTTTTTCATCTCAAAATCAAAGGTAATCAAAAGATATTCAAAATTGATACAATATAAAAAGCATCCAAGAGCCACTTAAAATGAAACTATCTATAGTACTGAATTAATTATGAACTAGATTTGTAGAGTTTGTGGCAAATCTGACTGGGCTATTTGAAAATTGGGTCCCAGGGCAGATAACTTTTCTTTAAGAAAAAGCCATTTCAGGCCATTCACTGACTCCACTTGCCACTCAGTCAAGAAGCTATTACAAGATGACTTATACCTCACTCTATAGAGCTTATATACTAAGGGTAAAATGAATTGATACATGCAAACCATTACAGCCTTCCCAGCATGTTAGCACAGAGTAAGCAAACAAATAAACGTTAGCTATCGCCATCATCATCCTCAGCATTAGTTTATAATCCTCTGATATTTAATAAGCGTGTGACCCTTTTGAATATACCCACCCTCTTGAAATCTCTTCCTTAAGTTTTTACAATAAATCAGTCTCCCAATTCTTTTCTGATACCACCTTTTTCATTTATTTTCCTGAGTCCTCTTTCCTAGTTTACTGAAATATATGTATTTGCCCCAAATTTTATTTTTGGCCTTTTTTCTGGCTCTGAATTTTCTCACCGGTGAAATCTCACATAATCCCATGGCATCAACTATTAGTTTTTCACTAATGACTTCCAAGTCTTCATTTCTAACTGTTACCTCTCTCCTACTAAACACCCCAGCCTAGAAGTCCCATTGTGGCCTCCAATTTACACCTAACTAATTTCCTCCTAACCTCAAAGCCACTGTATTTCCTAGGTTTTCTAACTAGGCAATAGCATCGCCATTCTTGCATTCACCTCGGTTCAAAAGATTAGATTCATTATTTACTCTTGCCCCTCAATCGTCACTTTAGGTTTGACTGGTCATATTGGCTCCATTTTTACTTGTTATATGCATTTTCCTTTGCATTCCCATAGTCACGGTTTGACTTTGGGCCTTCACCATCTGTATCCTGGACAACTGATCTGGCCTCTTCGTTGATGTCCTGATTCCACTCTCTCTTCTAATCCATATCTCACCTTGTTGCACATTTTCAAATGTAAATCTACTCATGCCAACTCTTTGCGGAAAAAATTTCAAAGAAAGCCCTTAAAAAAATTAAAAAGTGAGATCCTTCATTATTTAACCTATTATATCTCCTGTATCGACTATCCTCTTCTGCACTTGCAACAGACAACTGGTTCCTTAATGAACACCAGCCAGTAATCATCTCCCTGCCTGCACACACGCAGCTGGACCTTCCAAGAATCCCATATTCCAGTTCGAATGCTCTTCATCCATGCAAACTGCCATGTTCCTCCAAAAGCATCTTAAATGGATAAAAACAGTTTTCCATATAAGAAAAATTTTCTATGCACTAATTACAGACAAAACATAGTTAAACAAAAAGGGCGGAAACAGAAAAATTCCGTCATACCATCTACCAGAAGATAAACAAGGTTAACACAGTCCAAATCTTATATATTTTTAAGTAACTGTAAGTACTATCTTTTGTATTTAAAGAATAATAATAAATAGTTATTTAAACAAATATTTATGGAGGACTATTATATTCTAAGTGCATGGGCCTTGTAGCCCAGTGGGGACAACAGGTGTTAAATTAGCACACAAATGTATAAATTAAAATGTTGACTAAACAGGATACCCAGATACAATCAGAGATAATGGCGGGGGGGGTCTCATTTGGTGGTTAGGTGATTTGAAGGACAGAACAGCCCTCTGAGGACATCTAGAAACTAAAGACTGAAGAATGAGTTGAAGTTGACAAGATCAAGAGTTAAGTGTATTCTAGAAAACTAGTACAGCATATGCATGCAATAGCCCTGAAGTAGGAAGAAGTTTATTGTAACATACACACACACACACACACACACACACACACACACACACACACAACAAAAACAGTTGCTATTAAGTCAATTTCTATTGATGGCTACTCCGTGTATGTAAGGGTAAAACTGTGCTTCATAGGGTTTCCAGTGGCTAATTTTTTCAGAAGTAGATGGCCAAGGTTTCCCACCTACCCCCCAACCCCCCTCCCCAGGTGCCTCTGGGTGGACCTGAACCTTCAACTTTTCCACCAACATTCTGGTCGTTAGCTGAGGGTGTTAACCATTTGTACCAGCCAGGGACTCAAAGTATGACAAATAAAGTTGGAATTCAGGGAGTGAGGTAAAGAAGGCAGAGGTCAGAAGAGGAAGGGCAGGTGTCAATTCAGTCAGGGCCTGTAAGTTATAGAGGGGCTTATTTTTTAAAATAAATTGGCTAAGTGAACCCCTTTTTCTTTCCCATAGTAAGTGAAAGCTACAAAATTAATCAAAAAGCTCAAGGTCATTTAGAAGGAACACTTGTATGCCATGATGCAATGAAGTTTCCAAGAAATCATTTCGGATTTATAACATTAGAACACTGATAGCCTTTCTACTATCGTTATTGCGTAGCCATTCACATATTAAAGAATACATCAGAACAGAAAACGTGAAACCTACCTTTCAGAATCCTACAATGTAGAATATGGGAGTAATGAAACCAAAAATGCATTAAAAAAATCAGTGTATTACCAACAATATATATCAACTCTATGATCAATACAGACTTGAGTTTAAAGCAGATCCATTTTCGGGAATCTGCCCGAGGCAGTTTGTAGTTTCTCATCAATGTTAGGAACTCATGATGATCTCAAAGAGATTGATTCTCTAGGCAGAAAAATTGTAAGTGTTACCCATAAAGTAACTCCAAAGTTTATTCTCCTGGTCACACGGATGGATATTTCCATTTAGTATATTGATTCACTTCCTGAGACCATGCATAGCCCCTTGAATCTACACCCATAGAAAGGTACAATAACTAAAAAGAGAACGATGAAGTTGGGAGAATTCAATTTCCATATTCTTTTGTCATACTACTTCTGCTGGGTTGATAGCATAATGAATGTTTTATCTGACATATGAACTTCACACTCTATGGCACGCTTCAATAACAATGAACATAGTCATGAATTAGATCAAACCAAGTGAAATTGCCCTTCCTGTAGTTAAAAATGGTCTGGTATTGGCAATTTCACATGGTTCAGCCAAATACGTGGAGTATCATCGAAGTGAAGGAGGGCTGAACAATTGCAGAAGGACATTGAAGATACATGCTGCTATTTCCTTTTCTGATGTACTTCCTTTCAGACACTCATTGAACTGAGATTCCATAGTAATCCACACTTCTTTCATATTCCGTATTTGAATTCATTTATTCCCCTGAATGTTAAGACAAGATGGTGAGTTTTTCTCCTCTATCTAGTCATTACAGATTATTCTCCCCACATTCCGTTATAGCTGAGGGTAAGAAATCACCACTGAAGAAATTCTGAGTCCTAGTTTCCTTTCTGTTAGGCTACAAATGGTGCTTACTCTGTACTTTGGATTCAAATATTAAACTCTTTGGCAAAATCTTATAATTTAAAATAATGTCTTCCAGAGAGGATTTTACAGAGAAAGGGAAGAGCTCGTTGTTCTCATTTATTCCCTGATATTATTTTATTACTAGTTTAGAAGTACAGATTTAGTATTATATTGTTATTTTCTTAAGGACTGATTTGGCCTATTTCTGAATGATTTAGAGGCATTTTAATTTCAGTGGAAAACCTGGGGTACAAGGTAATAGATGTTCTGCTCACTTACTCAAATCAAACTTTCACTCAGCTTTTGACTCTATCTTTCCCCTTCCCTGAATCACACTTCATAAAATAATATGAGTTAAGACAAGTCTGGTGGTTGGTTTTACTTTTCAGATAGGGATGCTCGTAATTTTGTAATTGATGGGCCAAAGAAAAAACCTGAACTTGGGGAGAAGATATTAACAGATAAATTATTCCATAGGTGTGTTATGGGTAATGAGTACCTTAGGGAATAAAATAATGTGCTGATCTTTTCCTTTCTCTTTTTTTCTTCTACATTCCACAGAGCTGAAAAATAATTCTTCCATTTCTCCTATCTTGAAAGAAGAGGAAAAAGCAGCATATTGGAAAGATGACTGGAATTGATGTACTAGTAAACCTCAACTGATGCACATGTGAAATGAACGTAAAGTTGCACTGTCACAGACTTCAAAATTTGTTACCTAAAGTATCTTTAAGCCAGGGCTGTGTGCTCTCTTGTAGAGAAATCTTGGCAACATCTGAGCAGAGTGTCTCCTATTTCTTTTCCTGTTGCCAGTTTACTGTGTGACCTTGAGAAAATGCCAAACTCTCTGCGCCATTTTTTCACATGTGAAGTGGTGATTGAAATCACTGCACTGTTCTCCTCTGTAATTAGAGTTCCACAGACAGAAACACTTTATAAAAGTTCTAATTATCATGGTTTTTAATACTCTTGAGATGATTCAGTCTGAATCCCAGGATACTTCTTTAGATAGAAAAAGGATATTGTAAGTCTATAATTGTGATCTACTCTCTGAATATGTAAATGACATACATGGCAGTTATGGAGCATATGTATTTTCATGGTACTATTTTCTATCAGTGACATTTTTACATGGAAACCAATTAAGTTCACTTGAAATAACAGTTTCTCACAATCAGATACCATGTTCCTCCAATAAGCAATGCAATAACTGTGCATGAAACTGTATTTAAACTATTAAAAACTAAAATAGAGATTTTATTTGGCCCCTTGAGGAAAGATAAATGTTAGAATTTAAAAATAAAGCTAAACTGAAAAAAAAATCTTTGTTTCTTCGTACTTGTTTTTCAGCTATTTCCCATTTTTCCTTAACTATTTAGAGTGTATCAAATATACATCTTTTAAGCAGATACTTCCTTGCTAATATTATCTTAATTAGTAGAAAAGCTGACTATTAAGAGTTAGCTCTCTGAACAGAATTCTTTCAGTTGTTTTGGAATTCAGTGTATCTAATGTTTCTTTTGTTAACATAATCTGGACTGAAGATTGAAGACAATTTGGTCTTTAGACAAGTAGAAGAGAAATAAAGAAAGAAAAGTCATAGCTATGTTTATACATGCCAATTTGAAAAAAAAAGTGCTAAAGTCAAACCGTTATAAACAATTAAAACTCCCACGGTTGACATTAGTTAGAAAAAGAAAACAGAGTATTAAATTTATTGGATGTATCAATTTTTATCAAAAAGTTTGATATATTAGACATACTTGCTCTACCTGTTCAGCACCTGTGATATATATGTACATTCTTATATATATGTATATATACACATATGTATGTATATATATATGTATATACATACACATATTAAAACCTGTTGCCATTCAGTCAATTCCAACTCATAGGAACCCTATAGGACAGTGTGGAACTGACCCACAGTTCCAAGGAATGGCTGGTGAATTTTAACTACCGACCTTTTGATTAGCAGCCGAGCTCCTGGCCATTGTGCCACTGTATATACATACATATATATATACACACACACATACACAGTTTTATTATGCAAATAACACATGCCTTCTACGATTGTTTGCCAACCTTGCCCTCTCCCTGCCCACCCCCCCTCCCCATCCCAGGTATTTTCTGTAAGCACAGGCTACGCTAAACTTTTACGGCAACACGTTAAAAAAAAAAAAAAATTGGCATAGTGGCCCTTATGCAAATAACCGTTTTATGCAAATAACAAAAATAACCATTTCTATATATGTATGCATTGAAATGGTTTTAAAATATTGTACAGTTTAAATATCTAAATCATTAAAAAATTGAAGCTATGTCTCTCATACTGCTCCCTGCTTCAAAGTATGCCTTGCTTTTCAGAAAGTATATTGACAAATTATGTGTAGGCATAGTGAATGCAATACCTATCCATCACCTACTCCTAGGCACAAGAGATAAAAGAAGGAAAATAGGAGATAAAATATTTGACCCCAAAGAGTTTATATTCTAGAAGAGGAAAGTTACAGTAGATAAATAAGAATATAATTCAATAAGTTATGCTGGGACAACTGTCTAGTATCTGGAATTAAAAAAAAAAAAAAAAAAAAGATAAATGGGATCCCACCTGGCTGCTTAAAACAAATTTCAAATGAATCAAAGATTTACAAGTTAAGATATAAAGACACTAAAAGAAAACATGAACACAATTTTTTATACTTGTGTAGTAGAGAAAGCCTTTATAAACATATAACATAAACCAAAAAACCAAACCCAGTGCTGTCGAGTCAATTCCAACTCATAGCGATCCTATAGGACAGAGTAGAACTGCCCCACAGAGTTTCCAAGGAGCACCTGGTGGATTGGAACTGCCGACCCTTTGGTTAGCAGCTGTAGCACTTAACCACTATGCCACCAGGGTTTCCACACATAACATAGACAATTTAAAAAGAGTGATAAACTCAACCAAAAACACAAAACATCATAAGGAAGATAAAACAAAATAAATGAAGACAAAACACAAACTGAAAAATAAATTGTGATCCATAAATTGTGATCCATATCACCCACAAAAAACCAATTTTCTTAATATGTAAACAGTTCCTACAAGACAATAAGAACAAAAAACATAACACTTCAATTAAAACACGAGCAAAGGCTATGAACAGACAGCTCACAGACAAGGAAAGAAAAATGCCTTTTTAGCATATGAAAATATTCCACATCTCATTCAGTGGAAGAAAGGAAAAAGGCATGTGAATACATTGCTGGTAGAATACGATCTAGTATAACCTTTGTAGAGACAATTTAGGATTGTTTATTAAAAAAAAAAAAAATTGCTTGCAATTATTTATCCTACTTATGTACTCACATTTTTGGAAATGATTTTTAAAGTATATTGCTGCAGCTTTGCTTGTAATAGCAAGGCTGAAATAACCTAACCTAAATATCCATCAATGTGGGATTGATTAAATAAATTTTTGTACAATAGTGTAATGAATATGAAAACAAACATTAAAATGATTGAAGAAGGCCTGTACACTGAAATGTGTAATATCGAGGATATCTTAGATGAAAAGACTCTGGTACAGAACCCTATGTGAATGCAATCATCCGTGTAAAATACACACACATAGACACACACACACACACACACACAAATAAGCATATATTTGAAATGCAGAGATTGTTTCTGGAAGGATTAGAAAAAGTGTTGCATCCATGGAGGGGTAGGTGTGATTGAAGAGCAGAAGAAGGAGAATTACTTTTGAAGCTTTTGAATTTTGTATTATTTATTTGAATTACTGGCCATAAAAAAAAATATTTTCAAAAATTAAGTACATGAAATAGTAGAAATTGCCTCTTATAAGCAATTTCTGGGTAGAGATGGTGGTGACGTCTTTTGCTCCCCCTGAAGGTCTTGTCTTTGTGTACGTCCCTGGGCCCCACCTCAACCCTCAGCAAAACTATCCCGGCTAGTGGGCCTAGAGCACTGTTACGCTGGCTTAGCCTGATCATAAAGGAAAGACACCAGTTCAGCAGGTGGAACAAGGAAGACCTTTGGCACAGTCTCTTCCAGTGTCACTTACAGCGCTGCCTTTTGCCCCCTTTTCATTGGCAGCAATTATAGGAAATAGATGACAAACTAAGGAAGGTATTTTTTCAGCAAGGTCATCTGCCTCTTAAGTTGACACTTAACAACTCTTAGGCTGGCACTTTGGATCTCTTAAAAGGCTAAGCTACCAATAGTATGCGTGTATACACAAACATTTCAAATAGATATCCATGTGTGTATGTAATAATTAATACCTACATTTATTATATTGCTTTGAGATTATCTTTTTAATATTTCCACTAGTAATTAAGAAATGGATTTTCTTTTCATAATGATTGCTGCATAATTTAATAAGGTGCGTTAACCACATACATTAAATCACCCTAAAGCTTTGCACTGAGAGCAGAGAATAGTGGTTAGAAGAGCAGATTCAAGAGTCACTTAATCGAAGCAGAAATCCCAGATGCTCCACTTATTTGCTGATTAAAATGCTTGGTTTCTCTGCTTCTCAGTTTTCTTGTGAGAAAAATGGGGAGAATAATTGTATTTAACAGGGCTAATTTTGTAAAAAATATGCAAGTAAACATATGTAAAGCACCTAGATCAGTACATGCCATATGGTAAGCACTCAATAAATATTATTATTGTCATTATTTTAATTATTATTTCATTATTATTACAGCATGTCTAACCCCGCTGGATTCTGTTCACTATTGTCTACTATTGTTTATCTACCGATAAACCATAATAAATGTCAAGCCTCTTCTATTAAGCTACAAAATTCCTCAGTGATTAGTAGTCATCTCTTCATAGCGAGTAAGTCCCTCTGTTAACATAAAAACGTGCTTTCAAAGCCAGTTACCAATTTGAGATCATACTGATGAAATTCGTTACAATGGCTTACCCTCTGTATAGTCTGAAACCTGCAGAAATCAATGAAAACGGTTTCTTGCTGTAATAGAGAAAAGAATAACTTTCATCCATTCATTTATGTTATGCAATAAAGTAAGGTTGCCAGATAGTAAATATTTCATGCTTTGCACGTCACATATCGTTTCTGTCACATATTTCTTGTGGGTTTTTTTTTTTTTTTACAGCTTTAAAAAATATACATTATTCATAGCTTGGGTGCTATACAAAAACAGGTTACAAACTTGTTCGCTTACTCCATACGCTTGCGTGATTAAAAGATATCACCCTTAAGCAGCAGCCCAATATCTGGCACACAGGATTGCTCAATAAATGTTGCTTCTCCCAAGTATGAGTGCAGCTAAGTTTTTTGGCTGGTTTCAGTTGTGCCACAGCTGTAATAAATTGATCCCGCTCTATTATCATGTGGGCCTCCAGATTATCAACTATACAATCAGGGTAACAACTCAGGTCTCTGGCTACCCACCTCCTAGTATGCCCAATACAACAGGCACTCAATTAATACTAATTTCCAAACTGTAAGGGAAATAGCGCACCAGTGAGTCAGAGTTTACAGAGCAGTCACTCTGAATGGAGCATAGTAGGTGAAACAGAGCAAATGCACAGTCAGCTCTGCAGAATACTATTTATGTCTGGTGATGGTGTTGTTGTTGTTGTTGTTAGGTGCCGTCGAGTTGGTTCTGACTCATAGCGACCTTACACACAACAGAACGAAACACTGCCTGGTCCTGCGCCATCCTTACAATCGTTGTTATGCTTGAGCTCATTGTTGCAGCCACTGTGTCAATCCACCTCATTGAGGGTCTTTCTCTTTTCCTCTGACCCTGTACTCTGCCAAGCATGATGTCCTTCTCCAGGGACTGATCCCTCCTGACAACACGTTCAAAGTATGTAAGATGCAGTCTCGCCATCCTTGCTTCTAAGGAGCATTCTGGTTGTACTTCTTCCAAGACAGATTTGTTCGTTCTTTTGGCAGTCCATGGTATCTTCAATGTTCTTCGCCAACACCACAATTCAAAGGTGTCAAATCTTCTTTGGTCTTCCTTATTCACTGTCCAGCTTTCGCATGCATGTGATGTGATTGAAAATACCATGGCTTGGGTCAGGCACACCTTAGTCTTCAAGGTGACATCTTTGCTCTTCAACACTTTAAAGAGGTTCCTTGCAGCAGATTTACCCAATGTAATGCGTCTTTTGATTTCTTGACTGCTGCTTCCATGGGTGTTGATTGTGGATCCAAGTCAAATGAAAACCTTGACAACTTCAATCTTTCCTCCCCTTATCATGATGTTGTTCATTGGTGCAGTTGTGGGGACTTTTGTTTTCTTTATGTTGAGGTTCAATCCAAACTGAAGGCTATGGTCTCTGATCTTCATTAATAAGTGCTTCAAATCCACTTCACTTTCAGCAAGCAAGGTTGTGTCATCTGCATAACACAGGTTGTTAACGAATCTTCCTCCAATCCTGATGCACCGTTCTTTATATAGTCCAGCTTCTCACATTATTTGCTCAGCATACAGATTGAATAGGTATGGTGAAAGAATACAACCCTGATACACACCTTTCCTGATTTCAAACCAATCAGTATCCCCTTGTTCTGTCCGAACAACTGCCTCTTGATCTATGTACAGGTTCCTCATGAGCACAATTAAGTGTTCTGGAATTCCCATTCTTTGCAGTGTTATCCATAGTTTGTTATGATCCACACAGTTGAATGCCTTTGCATAGTCAATAAAACACAGGTAAACATCCTTCTGGTGTTCTCTGCTTTCAGCCAAGATCCATCTGACATCAGCAATGATATCCCTGATTCCACGTCCTCTTCTGAAACCGGCCTGAATTTCTGGCAGTTCTCTGTTGATATACTGGTGCAGCCATTTTTGAATGATCTTCAGCAAAATTTTGCTTGTGTGTGATATTAATGATGTTGTTCTATAATTTCCACATTTGGTTGGATTACCTTTCTTGGTAATAGACATAAATATGGATCTCTTCCAGTCAGTTGGACAGGAAGCTGTCTTCCATATTTCTTGGCATAGATGAGTGAGCACCTCCAGTTCTGCATCTGTTTGTTGAAACATCTCAATTGATCATCAATTCCTGGAGCGTTGTTTTTCACCAATGCCTTCAGAGCAGCTTGCACTTCTTCCTTCAGTACCATCAGTTCCTGATCATATGCCACCTCTTGAAATGGTTGAACATTGACTAATTCTTTTTGGTATAATGACTCTGTGCATTCCTTCCATCTTCTATTGATGCTTCCTGCGTCGTTTAATATTTTTCCCATGGAATCCTTCACTATTGCAACTCGAGGCTTGAATGTTTTCTTCACTTCTTTCAGCTTGAGAAATGCCAAGCATGTTCTTCCCTTTTGGTTTTCCATCTCCTGCTCTTTGCACATGTCATTATAATACTTTACTTTGTCTTCTTGAGCTGCCCTTTGAAATCTTCTGCTCAGTTCCTTTACTTCATCAATTCTTCTTTTTGCTTTAGCTGCTTGACGTTTGAGAGCAAGTTTCAGAGTCTCCTCTGACATCCATCTTGGTCTTTTCTTTCTTTCCTGTCTTTTCAGTGACCTCTTGCTTTCTTCATGGATGATGTCCTTGATGTCATTCCACAATTCATCTGGTCTGCAGTCACTAGTGTTCAATGTGTCAAATCTATTCTTCAGATGGTCTCAAAATTCAGGTGAGATATACTCAAGGTCATATTTTGGCTCTTGTGGACTTGCTCTGATTTTCTTCAGTTTCAGCTTGAACTTGGATATGAGCAATTGACGGTCTGTTCCACAGTCGGTCCCTGGCCTTGTTCTGACTGACGATATTGAGCTTTTCCATCGTCTCTTTCCACAGATGTAGTCAATTTGATTTCTGTGTGTTCCATCTGGCGAGGTCCATGTGTACAGTCACCGTTTATGTTGGGGAAAGAAGGTATTTGCAATGAAGAAGTCGTTAGTCTTGCAAAATTCTATCATTCGATCTCCGGCATTGTTTCTATCACCAAAGCCATAATTTCCAACTACTGATCCTTCTTCTTTGTTGCCAACTTTCACTTTCCAATCTCCAGTAATTATCAATGCACCTTGATTACATGTTTGATCAATTTCAGACTGCAGCGGCTGATAAAAACTTCTATTTCTTCATCTTTGGCCCTAGCAGTTGGTGCGTAAATTTGAATAATAGTCATATTAACTGGTCTTCCTTGTAGGCGTATGGTTATTATCCTATCACTGATAGTGTTGTACTTCAGGATACATCTTGAAACATTCTTTTTGATGATGAATGCAACACCATGCCTCTTCGAGTTGTCATTCTCAGCATAGTAGACTGTAAGATTGCCTGATTCAAAATATCAGCTCACTAATACCTAGGATATCCATGTTTATGTGTTCCATTTCATTTCTGATGATTTCCTATTTTCCGAGATTCATACTTCATACATTCCAGGTTCCGATTATTAATGGATGTTTGAAGCTGTTTCTTCTCATCTTGAGTTGTGCCACATCAGCAAATGAAGGTCCCAAAAGCGTTACTCCATCCATGTCATTAAGGTCGACTCTACTTTGAGGAGGCAGTTCTTCTCCAGTCATCTTTTGAGTGCTTTCCAACCTGGGGGGCTCATCTTCCAGCACTATATCAGAAAATGTTCTGCTGCTATTCATAAGGTTTTCACTGGCTAATGCTTTTCAGAAGTAGACTGCTGGGTCCTTATTCCTAGTTTGTCTTAGTCTGGAAGCTCAGCTGAAACGTGTCCTCCATGGGTGACCCTGCTGGTATCTGAATACTGGTGGCATAGCTTCCAGCTTCACAGCAACACGCAAGCCCCCACAGTATGACAAACTGACAGACATGTGGGGGGTGATGGTGTTAGTGAAGAATATTGAATATACGATAGACTGCCAGAAGAATAAACAAATCTGTCTTGGAAGAAATATAGCCAGAATGCGTCTTAGAAGCAATGATGGCAAGACTTCGTCTCATGTACTTTGGATAAGTTATCAGGAGAGACCAATCCCTGCAGCAGGGCATCATGCTTGGAAAAGTAGAGGGTCAGTGAAAAAGAGGAAGACCCTCAATGAGATGGACTGACACAGTGGCAGCAACAATGGACTTTAACATAGCAACATTTGTGAGGATGGTTCGGGACTGGGTAGTGTTTCGTTCTGTCGTACATGGGGTCATTGTGAGTTGGAACTGAGTAGACAGCATCTAACAACAACATTGAATAGAGAGAATAAAGAGAAAATTTGTTGGTATGGATTAAGGAAGACTTCTTGGTGGTGCTAACGTTGTCGGTATTAACTTTATCTAAATATGTTTCTTCTTACAATTATCCAGGAAGGACTTGATGATTTTCCCAAGCAATTCACTTTAGTCTCTAAGAGCAAAAAAATAAAACAAAATAACAAACCCAGAAAACTGGGAAGTATATTGGCCACAGATCGCCTGTTGCTAGTCCTGTTTTTTCTCTTTTCTAGAGATTTTATGAATTTAGAGATGTGGTAAAATGATCTATTGGATTTTTAAAGGCATATGTTAGCAATGTATAGTCATTTATCATTTCTGCAGTCCTAACTCTGCTAGCCTTATTTCTCTCTCCTCCCCTTTCTGCTCTCAGAGTTTCAGCCATTAGGAGTCACTTGCTGTTCCCTATACATGAAGCTTTGCCATGCTTTTTCACACGCTGTTCCTAGTGACATGGCCAATCCACTTTCTTTCTTAACAAATTTCTATCTGCATAACAGTTCTTATTTGAGGTATCCCCTCTTCCTGTAAGTTTTCTCTGAACCTCTCCATCATCAGTCCATGCCCAACCCTTAGCAACACAGCCAACAATGGGATCTTCCCATGTAGTTTCTTATCAGTCTGTTCATGCCTCTAATATATCTTATCACACTGCAATATAACTGCCAATAATCTTTCTTAACTGTTAAGCTGTAAACTCTTGGAGGGCAAGGATGTTGTCTTCCCCCCCCCCCCCTTTTTTTTTTAATTTTTTATACTCAGCACCTAGGAAAGTAACTGGTTCAGAGTCTATATTCAGAAACTTTATTTAGGGTTGTCATTGTTGTTAGGTGCCATCCAGTCAATTTTTGACTCACAGAGACCCCCATGTGACAAAGTAAAACTGCCTCTAGAGTTTTCTAAGCTGTAATCTTTACAGGAGCAGATCGTCTGGTCTTTCTGCCACACAGCCACTGGGTCGTTCAAACCACCAATCTTTTGGTTAGCAGCCAAGCGCTTAACCATTGTGCCACCAGGGCCTCTTAAAATATAGGATCCCCAGTTAAGTTTAAATTTCTGCTAAATGATGAATAAGTTTTTACTCTAAGACATATGCTAAACCTATGCTGTGATGGTTAAGTTTGTGTGTCAACTTGGCTGGGCCATGATTCTCAGTGGTTTGGTAGTCATATGATGTTGTGATCACTTCCATGATGAGATTCGATATAATGTGATCACCTCCATGATGGGATATGCTGTGAGTAGCCATTCAGTTGACAGGGAGTTTCCTTGGGCATGTGGCCTGCACTGAATATATGTGGACACTATGGCAAGGCTGTGGGATTTTGCTTGCTCTGAATCTTGCAGCTGGCTCCTGTTGTCTGACCTCTGGTTCTTGTTACTTGAGCTAGCAGCTTACCTGTGGTCTTGCCTGCTGATCTTGTGATTCATCTATCTTCACAGCTCTCTCACCTGCTGATCTTGGGTTCTCCAGCCCCTATGGCTACGTGAATCAGGAGAAGCCTCTATCTTGACCCAAGGACTTGGGACATTCCAGCCTCTACAACCACATGAGCCATTTCCTTGATATAAATCTCTCTCTATATATATTTATACACTTTAGTGGTTTTGCTTCTCTAGGGAACCCAGCCTAAGGCAAATGTCATTTATGTTATATGTTTATATGCTATTTTGCATATTAAAAAAAAAAAGTTGCCACAGAGTCTATTCTGGCTCATGAGAACCCCACATGTGTCAGAGTAGAACTGTGCTCCATAGGATTTTCAATGGCTGATTATTCACAAGTACATTGCCAGGCCTTTCTTCCCAGGTGCCTCTAAGTCAATTTGAACCCCCAATCTTTCTTTTAGCAGCCAAGTGCATTAATCAATTTCACCATCCTGCATTATGGCATAAATGGTATCTGCTCTTTAGAGAAAAAGTTTGCCAGTCCCTGAATAGATGAAGTAACTGAGGTGCAGAGAGATTCAAGGAACTGCTAAAAAATGTCAGATTCACCTGTTCCCAATGTCCATGTATTTCCACTAATTACATGATCTCCCTGACCTTGGGAATATCTGTCTTTGCCAGTTCTGAGGCTGTGCTCATAAGGTGTTACTCTACAGGCTGCATTGCCAGTTGGACCATCCTAGTTGGATAACAACATAGCCAGGAACTCACATTCCCCTAATCCCAACTCCAGTGTTCTGAAAAGAACACTTCCTTGCCCCTCCCTCCCATTCTTGTGATTTTATGTATCTACATCCCGAGGGCAGACAATCTAATCAGGCCCAAGTGCTTAATTAATGTTTTCTCAGCAGTTAACAGAAATGGAATCTACGTTGCAGCTAATTACTTAGTGACTCAGCAGCAACTTCTGCAGACTCTGACTGCATCTACAACAGCTCATAAGAAAATGCTCAATAAATACAATTTATGGTTTAATAAAACATCACACCATTTGAGAGACTTAAGATTGCACAGCAAATAATCTGATGATTAAATAATGCCTTAATGGATTTTTTAATAATTTTAATTAAAATATCTAGTAAATTTAATCATGTGCAGCAACAACTCCAGGCTTGCAACCATTAGAAATACCATTTTCAGTCTTAATCAAAAAATCAAGAAATCTAATGACTCATATCACTACTATAGAGTCAGTTGTCTAGTACTTTGATCTCTAGAGAAAATCAGTCACACCAGGCCATCAGATACAAGCTGTACTTACTTTCTTTAATCTGACCCCAAGACGGCGGGCTGATATTTTTTGTGACAAGCCAGCCAAATCCGAATTCCTAATCCAAAATGTATTTAAAGGGTCAGTTTTTTTCTTCATTCCTTTCTTCTCTCCCTCCCTCCCTTTGTTCCTTGCTTCCTTCTTCCTTGTTTCCGTCTATACATCCATTCATCCATCCAATTACTGTGTCTAAAATGTGTAGGAAACCATGTTAAGCACTATGACAGATACAGTGATGAATAAGGCATAGTTCTTACTCTCAATTTTAGTAAAGGCAAGTATGGAAGTTTGGAAATAAACTTTCCATGCTAATGATATATTCTCAACTCTACGAAGTCATTTTAATTAATAAGTAATATTTATTGAGCGATCATCATGTGGTAAATTCTGTAATAGGGATGTTATGTCTTAATTTATTTAATCTG
This sequence comes from Elephas maximus indicus, assembly GCF_024166365.1. NCBI lineage: Eukaryota > Metazoa > Chordata > Mammalia > Proboscidea > Elephantidae > Elephas > Elephas maximus. The sequence goes on from NC_064834.1 coordinate 36,039,480, forward strand.
CTGAAGAACAATTCTATGCTTTAGTTATTAATCCTGGTGGCCTAGTGGTTAAGAGCTACGGCTGCTAACCAAAAGGTCTGCAGTTCGAATCCACCAGCCATTCCTTGGAAACTCCATGGGGCAGTTCTACTCTGTCCTGTAGGGTCGCTATGAATTGGAATTGACTCCAGAGCAACAGGTTCGGTTTCGTTTATTTTTTTATATTTCCCCAGTTTGACAGATGAAGAAGCTGAGGTAAACAGAAGTTTAGCAATTTTCCCAAAACTCTAAAGCCAATGATGGGCAGAGCAGAGATTCAAATCCAGGTACTTTGTTGTTGTTTTTGCGCGCCGTTGAGCCTATTCCGACTCACAGCAACCCTATACAACAGAGTGGAACTGGTGGTGGAGTTGGAATCACCGACCTTTAGGTTAGCAGTGGAGCGCTAACCAATTGTATCACCAGGGCTCCTTAGTCTACTGTTGTTGTTGTTGTTACGTGCTGTCAAGTCAGTTTCAACTCACAGTGACCCTATAGACGAGAGTTGAACTGCCCCATAGGGTTTTCAAGGCATGGGTGGTGGATTTGAACTGCTGACCTTTTGGTCAGTAGCTAAGCTCTTAACCACTGTGCCACCAAGGTTCCAGTCTAACTCTAGGCACTGCATATTATACCGCCTGTGCCATAAATTATAAACCCTGCTGGCGCAGAGGTTAAGCGCTGTGGCTGCTAACCAAAAGGTCAGCAGTTCGAGTCCTCCATGCGTTCCTTGGAAACTCTATGGGGCAGTTCTACTCTGTCCTATAGGGTCACTATGAGTCGGAATGGACTCGACAGCAATGGGTTTGTTTTTTGTTTGTTTTTAGTGCCATAAATTATCATATTTGATCCTCACAACAACCCTTAGTAGATACACTTTTTAGAGTATCTTCCAAGATCACTATAATTGTGCTTTTCTAAGAATGTACATTTCTCCAAGACTACCAGGTGATGCTTTGGTAACACTTTTCTTTACCACTAATCTCTTATGGTCATAGCTGATAGGAAAAGCAATGGATCCCTAAATAAGCCAGTTTATCTGACTCTGTTTATGCGTAACCAAGAATCAGGGGCAGTTCTACCTGAGGACAAATAAAAAACTTGGAAGCTCTGGCTGAGCAATTTCTACCATATAGATTAAAAAAACATTGAAAGTAGGTCTGCAGCTAAAAAGAAGAATAAAAGATATGTGCCTAGAGAAACTGAGGTTTGAGAGAGTATCCTGTCTATTTTGAATAGACTTTTTTTGCCATTCCCTCATGTTTTTGAAAGAGCCAAAGAACCTTCGGTCAATAAAATACATCATTATCCATTCATGCTCTTTTTAAAGCCATATTAAGTTGAGTTGGGTTTTGTTACTTGCAATAAAAAAAATAACTATTACACATATAGCTACAGATTGTTATCTACATTTTGTGGATGGGGTGAATTGAAGCAAGGGAAGTTTATGTGAGAAGCACAGATATAATTATAATACAAGTGGGAAAGTGATAAATCAAATACTGTATGTAAGGCACCTACTTTAAGTACATACCGTACAAACAGTTAGTGCACTTGGCTGCTAACCAAAATGTTGGCACTTCAAGTCCACCCAGAGGCACCTTGGAAGAAAGACATGAGGATCTATTTCTGAAAAATTAGCCATTGAAAACTCAATGGAGCACAGTTCTACTCTAACACACCTGAGGTTACCATGAGTCAGAATCAATTCAATGGCAGCTGGTAAGTATATATGGAGGGATCTGGAAGGAAAAGAAAGAAACTGCAGGCAGGTAGCAGCCTTAGGAATGACCATGTAAAAGTGAAGACATGTACTAGGACTTCAAATATTCATACAATTTTTATTGCGATAGATAAAAAAGTGCTTTAAATAGAGGGCAGCAAGAATGAGAGAGTGTGAGATTAGAAGTTCAGCTTTGCTGGAACCAGGTGGATTGAGGGCATATGGTAGATTTAGCCAGAGAGGCAGGCTGATGCCAGATTGTAGAAAACAGAGGGTACTGGACCATGACAGTCATACATTTTAACTATATGTTTAAGAGTATATCAGTGACTTGATCATAAACTTTAAAAAGATTCCTCTGACAGAGTCAAGCAGGAAGAAACAAGATATGGGAAGACTATTTAGGAGTTCAGTGAGGAGATATAAAGAGCTTGAAGAATTAATTTCCAAAAATTCACAATGAGATCATTAAGCAGGTGAGCAGTCTGTCTCAGCTGAACTCCTCACCAACACCCCTCCCCAAAAGGCAACAAGAACCACATAACAAAGCATAGACAATGTGTTTAATCATGTAGGGATATGGATCACCAACACCAAGTATGTTGAAATGACATATACTATACTGTGCTATGTCAAAGGTGATTTTTTCCCCTGGAGTATTTATGGCCTTGTTTTATTATCTATAAAATGTGGATCTAGGCAGAAGGTAGGGGTACCAGATAATCACAATAAAATGCAATTATAGTTAAAATAAAATGTGCAATGGTATGTTTAGAACACAGAGGAAAGCAATTGGTGCCATCATGTTGGGAATTACTTTAGGCACAGCCTTCTTGAAAGAACTGAGGTTGTACTGAGTCTGAAAGAATAAGGAATAGTAAAGGGTGGGGTGGGATGGAGTGGGGTAGGAAGGGGGCAGGGATTTTAGGGAGAAAGGATCCTATGAGCAAAAACAGAGTTGAAAAATAGTGGAGGAACTACGACATTTCTGTGTTTTGGGGAGCACTAAGTGACAGTCAAGGAACCGTGGCAGTGCAGTGGTTAAGCACAGCTCCTAACTGAAAAGTTGGTGGGTCAAACCCACCAGCCATCCATGGGAGAAAGATGTGGCAGTCTGCTTCTGTAATGATTACAGCCTTGGAAACCCTATGGGGCAGTTCTATTCTGTCCTATAGGGTCTCTATGAGTCTGAATTAACTTGATGGCACAAAACGACAACAAGTGACAAGGAGTAATGAGAGATCAAGCCAGAAAGGGGCAGGAGCCAAATCAGGGAGGGACCTAGACAGAGTTCCAAACTAGTTAACACAAGACATAAGCCGTGGATTCTCAAATAACACTGCACAAAGTGTCTCCAGGAAACTTTAGCATGGAGGCATTTCAAAGTTGATCCTCAAGGACAAACTATTTATATCTAGAGAAAACTAAAATTTGATAGGAGTAAAACATTCTCATTGACACACACAATCAAGATCATCTGTCAGCTCCTAATTTCCTGAATTGTATTTAAATTATCTCTAAGCATCAAAGCAATAGAGTGTTTAAAACATGGTTACTACCTTCCCTAAGAGATGTTAATAGGAACAGAGAAAGACCACAATACATACTGTCTTTTGTTATCTATAAATCCTATAACCCTGAGTAAGAGATGTCAACAAAGGCTGTCACTGTATTGCCCAGGAAGCAAAAATGTTAAAGTGTTAGTGTAATAGCTGACATTTTTATGCATTTGCTATGGGCTAGGTGCTGTGACTTGTGCTCTGCATAAATGACCTAACTTAAAGATCTGTCTGAAATTGCATCTTCAAAATACTTTCCCTAGCACTTTTTTTCTTCCCCCTTCCATCTGCAATTTCGTATATTGTTTGATGGAAGGAAAGTGAGATATGGAGTTCAACATGCTTAGTTCTGTCCTGCTAGTTATATATCTTTAGTTACTTAAGCTCTCTGTGTAAAAGAGACTACATTACCTACATTGTAGAGTGATTAAGGATTTAATGAGATAATTTAAATGAAAATCTCTGGGACAATTCAAGGACTTCTCGGTATCAGTGGGCATTTCTGGGCCATGCCTGCTTGGGTGCTTTTTTAGTCCAACTGATTGCACTTTTGTTTGGGCACCTGCCTTTGTTAGATAATTCAACTTTCGTAAGAGGAAGGCAATCTTACCTATCCTCAGAACGTGCAGTTCTGCACAAATTGAACACAGGAAATACCAACACTGCATTCATGGTGGACTGTTACGGAGTGGCACCCTATGAGTAAATATGACTAAGTCATGCTTCTTTCGAGCAGTCTGTTTATATTTAATGGACATTGTGTTTCACGTAACTGAGCACCTCTCGCTTTGCGCTATTTGCTGGGAAGCACAACTCCACACTGTAGCCCAGCTCTAAAAGGCATCGCAGACCTCCCAGAACAGATTGTGCTACAGGTTTCATTTTTTCCTTCCCACCCTTACACACACACCATTTCCCCTTTGCCTCAATTTCTCTGTATATTTTTCTTAGGGTATTGATCTTTCTTTCAGTCTTTCTTTTCTCTGCTAAAAAACAAGCAAACAAAAAACTTGCTTGAAAGGTGCAGATTCTCGTAGTTACAAAAACAGAACTCTGATGCATAAGTATCTTCAGCCACAATCCATTTCTCTAAAAGCTGTTAGTGCTGCCACCAAGATGCAGGCTCCGGCATTGAGAAGGGGAAAGGGCAGGGCAGAACAGGGCTAGGGAAGAAAGGGAAACACTCACCAAAGCTAAGCGAAGCTCTTTGGCGCTACTCTGAATGACCCATGTAGGGGGGTTGTATTATTAGTAGTAGTATTTAAATTTATTATTATTATTTGACATCACATAAAGTCATTTTTTGAAGGGATAAGGAATTTTATATCTAAATAAATAGTGGGTGCTCATTAGTTTCTTTTCCTTGGCTGGCCAGAGAAGTCAAACCACGTATTTTCCTGACCAAGAAAATTTGGAAAAAGAATCTGGTTGTATTCCCTTTGTCTGGCTTGGTAAAGACATTTTTTGCACCTAGTCCCAAGCTCCTCTGTAGCTTGTCCTTTAGTAAAATGGTGGAGCTGGGGGAAAAAGGAGTACCCAAATTTTATATACATGGAAATAATGTGGTTTCCAGAATCTGCCTACTATATCTCTAACTGAAGTTCCTGAGACTTCTCTTTTGGGACCTACCATGCCTTTTTGATTATGAGACTATGTGCCATACTCAATAAAATTATCCTTCTTGCTTAAAATTAATTAAAAAATTCCACTTTAGACTCCTTCAGTATCATTAAAATAACTAACGCAGAAAATGAAAATTACATTAGTAGATTATGTACATTTTCAAAAAGCAGCTGTTTATAATAATAGTCTGTAATCCGTAGAATGGGCCAGTGCCAGGTTTTTAACCTAGAACAATTTAGTGAACAATATCAAAGATAAATAAACTAGGTGTTTTTTTCCCCCCTGCTTATTTATAGTACCTTGAAAGAGAAACAATTGGCCACGCTACACATGACAAAGCAAAATGTGATCTACTTGGACAGTGATACGTGGCCCAAATCCCAAGCATCTCTAGCAGGTCATTGTTCAAACACAAAGCAAGGGTAAGGGCGCTACCCCTTCACTGAGATAGACATCAGAGGGGATCTCTGAAAGAACATGCACAAGGTTAATTTACCAGTTATCACGGAGATTAAAAACGATCACCTCCTGGCACATTTATAGCTGCCATGGCATAATTTCATTGTACTAATGGGCATTTTAACACTTTAAATCCTCTTTAGGAATTCAAAGATAAGAGGGAACATATATGGGACCAGAAGAACTGGATTCAATGTTTGTGTTCCTCCTTATGCTAGTTCTGGGATACCAGGCTGTCATTCAGCCTCCTGAGCCTTAATCTCCCCTCTGTAAAGTGAGGAAAAAACATATAAATATTTAGCCAATGTGTGTGTATCTGTGTGTGCAATTAAAAAATATGGAGATGTTCTAAAACTACCACTGGAACCCAGACATATACATTTACAACTAGATCCATGTCATGCTGTGTAAACTCAATTATTTCAGAACACATATTTTCCAGGTTGATACAGCCTAGGTGATTATTCCAGCCATATTCCATTTCACAAACCAAGGCATATTTTCTATCTGACTTATGGTTTTTGAGTCAGGATTAAAACAGTAAGTAGTAGAATTTTTGGACTGACAATCCCCAAAGGTAACAATGGAAAGCGACACACTGGTGATGAAAATCCATGGCCCATGTACTCATAAGGGTCTGAGTGTCATTACCTTAAAGCATAAGAATTTTCCAGAATACCATCAACTTACTATTTGAGTAGTTGCTACTTTTATGATTTCTTCAATATTTTGTGAACAATCTGTTCAGGACACTGAGACATTACAAAGATAAAGTACATTTTAAAAGTTCAAATGATTATTTACAGAGATTATTTCAGCAAAAACATTTGATAAATTTGTTCATGATATTGTAAATATTTTGAGATATTGTGGAGATAGGAAAAGAATCTCCCAAATGACTCTCACTGCTCAGCAGGCTTTGTGCAAAAAATGTCATTCCTCGGACTCTCAAGCTCATTTGAGAATCTAAACAAATTAACAGTTTAGATTTCATCATAAATCTAGTTTCTTGATTGTTCTATAGCTATTAAAATAGAGAAGATTATACCTGTGTCTTTCCCCAAATTTTAGGTCTTTTCCTAAATGTATTGCTTTGTTTAAAGACAGTTTTTAAGTTAACTCATCCACTGATTTGCCACGACCTTGAGAAAGCTGAGAGGATATTTCTCCTTCTGGGTAAGTTCTTGTTCTCCTCATTGTATTGATTGGGAAATGGCTACCTTTGTGTCTCTATTGCAATTTTTTTTACATCTCACCACTTAACTGAATCTTGTCTATGCTCTCAAGACTCTTCTCAAGTCCAGTAACCAAAAAACCCAAACCTGTTGCCATCAAGTTGATTCTGACTCATAGTGACCCTATAGGAGAGAGTAGAACTGCCCTGTGGAGTTTCCAAGGAGTGGCTGGTAGATTTGAACTGCCCATCTTTGGGTTAGCAGCTGAACTCTTAACCACTGCACCACCAGGGCTCCCTCCAGTCCAAAAATTCCCATGAAATTTCTTCAGCTCCTGTTATCTGTGCTGATCTTGACTTTTTAAAGATTAAGCTAGGCTTCTTAACCATATACAAACCAATGTGGCAAGATCAGTTTTGCAAGTAGTTTATTACTAACAATAGCTGAAGGATGCTTTTGGATAATTTCTTTAAAAATACAGAGAGACTAGAATGGCTTCAGGGTTTTCCCTGTAATGAAGATCCTCTCATTAAATGTCATTACAATTTGCTTTCTTGAATTGAAAAGAAACAGGAGAAATAACCAAGAACTACTCATAACTCAAAACATATGCTGCAGATTTTAATGCTTCTCACGAGGACCATTCATGATTTGTGCCACAGGAGAAAAAAGCTAAGTACTGACTAAACTACCCAATTTAGAACTTGCTCACATGCTGTCTTATGCTGCCGCTCCCTAACAATTTAATCTATGTAAGATACCTCCAAGTGAACTGTGAATTTTTGGAGGAAGAATGGCTTCCAGGTTTTGCAAGTAAAAATGCAATTTTAGCAACTATTGCATGGGGGCATAATTAGGCTAAAAATCTATTCGTTTATATCTGAAATCCATATTTAGCAGGTTGCCTCATACTTTATTTGGCAATTGTCATCAAAAAATAAGTCATGCTGTATGGTTATTTTTCTGTCTCCAACATGCCTTGTTCAGTGCTGGACACCTGGAGGGGCCTTCATTAAATACTTATGAATTGACAATTTGGAGATTCTGTTATTTCTTTGGTGTTTTAAAAACACGCATTGAAAATAAACAAATAAAAGTGAACACTCACTTCCCTGACTGATTTCAAAGATAAACTAAGAGCTGAGGGCTCCATTCTACCCACCCCTCCGCCCTGCATGGTACTATGTTACATGCTACAAAGCCAAGGATAACTTAGTGACATGATGTCTTAATCCGCTTCCCAGTTCAAGGCTATTAGCTTAACACAGGTTAAGTTTCAAAACAGATCAAGTTTACCTCTTACCAACTTCATGAAGATGTGTTCAAGAAGAACCCATTGTAAAAGACAAGAAATTCAATAAATCTAAGAAGTGTACAGACATCATAACTTCTCCTTCGTTCTGGAATTGGAAACAATTTACACTCAGATGTGTGTTTCTTCCAGTTGGTAATAAAGGAAAGTTGTCTCTTAATTTCGCTAAACAATAAAACAACCATCTACTTTGCATATAAATTTGATGAGTTCTTCCTCTTAAGATTTTAAGAAAATATGAATGAGAAAAGACTTCTTGTCATTGGTTCTTAAAATAGCACCTGCATGACCACAGTTAGTTGTCTATTGTGTTTATTGTCTAACTAAAAAAAAAAAAAAATTCAGATCAAATGAAAGTGAATCCAAACTCTATTCAAAATATATTTTATGAAAACAAAAATATATTCAGTTCTTCATAGTCTCCCAGAAATATAAAGAAGAATATTACACACTTGTGGCTGGATTCTGAAAATCAGAAGATCATAAATAGGTAGGAAGAAAAGTTAAATTATAAAAAATTATAAAAAGGGTTGATAATTTTTTTTTTTAAATCAGATTTTGTACCATTGTATGCTATAAATTAAGGGAGCAATTAACATGATAACCTGTCTTAGTTCACAAAGAGAGAAGATGTTTCCAAGTCTTGAATTATATCTTTTTTTTTTTTTTAAGTAATACTTTATTGTGTTTTCAGTGAAAGGTTACACAGCAAATTAGGTACTCATCTGATAATTCCCACACAAATTGTTCAGTGACATTCATTTCATTTTCCCCAATGTGTCAACATTCTCTTTAACTGTGTTCTGATTGCTGCTTTTCCAGTACTCTAGTTTCCCTGCCCCCTTATCTTCTTACCTCTGCTTTAGAGTCATTGTTGAACTTTTGGTTGCATATAGATGGTTTTTGAATTTATGTCTTAAAAAGAAAGTCTTTTAGAATTTTAGAATTGGAAGGAGCCCCCAGATACCATGTAGTCCATCTTTTTACAATATGCATATATTTCCTCCTTTGAGTATTTTTTCATGTCATAATAGAAATTATTAAAATAATGTCAAATAATCAAAAGGCTCAGCAGAGGTGGTCTTATTAATGACTTCTTTTTTCTACCCTCCAGGGTAATAAAATGTATTTTTTTTTCACAGACTATGGAAGACCTCGGCAAAGGGAACCAGTCATTTCACTATGTACAGGATTATGTAATATTGAAGGGTACTGAGTACATGTTGGTTTGAACAATGTACTTTCATACTTTTTATAGAAATAAGGGGACATCAATTTTTAAATGCTCCAAATGTCTTTATCTATAACTAACTCTATAACTCTATAGTCTCTAACAATTAAAATACCATCATTAAAACAATCACTTCAGAGAAATGCATTTTATCTATTCATTTATCATCCATTTGGTTGTTAAAATGATATCAACACTACATCAATCTATGTTCGTATGTACATAAAATATGAAGATATGTATCTTAAAAATAAATATAAAAACACAGTTATCATTTAATCATTTGTTCAGAGGAGGACAATTAAAAAGACAGGATTTATGTTTGATTTTAAATTTTAGTTAGGATGTAATTAATACTTAGCTAAAATAATTTATGGGCTATATTTTTTTAAAACTCACGTTAGAATATGGCTCATTTGATTACAGAATTAAGGCCGATTTTAATTTAATTTTTCTAAGACTTATTTTGCCTGACTCTGAGAAATACCTAATAAGATACATAAATCCTATGATTTGCATTTTGACTTAACTGGCAACTTAAAACTAATGGCCAACCTGATGTTATTTCATGTAAGAAAAAAATGAGAGTTTCAAAGTCATTTAATCTTCTTCAATTAACATTACTATTATTTCTCCTAGATGACCAATATATATATAATTTTCTGCCTATGCAAAATGTGGAATGAACTTGAACTAAACTCAAGGATTCAGCTAAATTAGATTCTGCAAAACTTTATTGTGCAGTTACCTTGTTCTAGGCACCATGCCAGCAGTTCTCACATGCACTATTGTATTTAACCTTCACCAAAAGCCTCTTGAAGAAGACGTTAAGATCACTGATTTATACCTAAAAATGTCATTGAGATTTCCCACACCACACTGGCTGCTCTGTACTTTGAAAACATGTAGGAATTATTGATTGAATCATTTTTGCAGAATGCTGAATTTTAGTGTCTAATATTTTTATCTAATTTTGCTTGTACCTCTTGTCTTTTTATTGACATCTTGAAGGAAGGGGCTATTCTTATACACACACCTGACAAAGAGTTAAATATACAACAGGTATTTATAAATGATTCCATGAATAAATACGTGAATGACTATTGACAGTCAGCTGAGTTTTGCAGTTATTTTTGTGGCCTCTTATTTCCATCAGCAAATAAGAGTAAGTGCTATTGTTTGGTGCCAGGTGTCTCTTCATAATGTGTAACACGATATAAGAAGATTAGTAGATGGGTAAAAAAAAAAAAAGATGGGTAGGTACAGATAAAAGCTGTAGCAGACACTGTCAGTGCTCTGTCCATTTTCTCTCACTCTTTTATCATTTTAATGTTGTTTTCGTTGACATGATGTAGCCTCTCCCATAAACCAGCAGCTGGGTCTCCATATGAGAGTGATTCCCTAGGCAACTGGAATCTATTTGTCTGTAAGGTAAGCAGGAAGTGCCTGGGGACCTACATGGGGAACCAAGCCTACTACTGTTGAGTTGTTTCCAACTCATAGTAGCCCTATGAGGGTAATGCTTAAATAATGACTGGCATGCACGGACTTAAATACTCCAGTCCTCTTGCCTTTGATCAGTGCAATGCAGCTCTGTGGTGAGACACTGCGTCCGGAGCTTTTCCTGTAGGACTTAGCCAAGTTAGAGTCTGCTTGGTATCACACCCTGGCTTGGCTTCCTTCCCCTCCTAGTTCCACTTCCTTACTTCCCTATTTTTCCTGGAAAACACTTCTGAAATAAGTCACTTTTATAAGAATCTTGGTCTCAAGGTTTGCTTCTGGGAAACCAACCTAAAAAAAAGTCTTCTAGTATGTAGCCACAAAGTCTTGGAGGCATTAAAAATAATTTGTATATTTTAGTCACAAGCCTAAATTAAAGAAATAATAAATGACCACTATGGTCAACAGAATAATGGCCACCCAAAGATTTCCATATCTTCACCCCAGAATCTGTGAATATGTTATATTACATGGTAAAGTGGATTTAAGGTTGTAGATGGAATTAATGTTTAAATCACTGACTTTAAGATAAAGAGATTATCCTGGATTTTCTAAGTGGGCTCAGTGTAGTCATAATGGTTTTTAAATGTGGAAGAGGGAGGCAGAAGACAAAGTATCAGAGTGATGTGATGTGAGAAAGATTTTACATGCTATTGCTGGCTTTGAAGATGGAAAGGGGCCATGAGCCAAGGAATGCAGGAGGCCTCGAGAAGCTAGAAAAGGGAAGAAAATGGTGTCTTCCCTAGAGCTTCCAAAAATGAATACAGCCCTTTCAACGTTTTGATTTTAGCTCAGTGAGACCCACATTAGAATTCTGGCCAACAAAACTGTAAGATAATAAATTTGTGTTGTTTTAAGCTACTAAGTTTGTCCCAATGTGTTACAGCAGCAACAAAAACTAATACAACTGCCAGTTAAATTCTGGCTCTGGAAATTAGTGATTATGTGACCTTGGAGGAGATATTTTAATCTCTCTGGGTCTTAGCCATCTAATTGATACAATAACTACCTCATGGGGTTGCTCTGAAGACTAAATGAATCAATACATATAAATTACTAAGAAGAGTACTTGGCCCAGCAAGAATTCATTAAATGTTGGCTAGTACATTTATGTTGTTATTAAATGCACTGTATTACTGGAAAAGTTTGAACTTTTTCTTCTTTTGTGTTTATGTAAAAACTATACAGTATGAATAAGATTTCAAGAAAGACCCCTTGTGGTATACTTGTAAGAAAACATCATTCTGATAGGTGCCTTAGTAGAGGTCCACGTATGTTAAGGGGGTTCTTACTAAAAAGATTTGTAAAATATGTGATGTGGTTGCAGTAAAATTATGTCAAATCCATGACCCTTGATACTCTGTAGGCCAAAAAACATGGTGACAATGAAATATAAATTGAACACCTGTCTTCAAAGTGCAGCCAATATTAGAACTATATCAATTTTTTTTTTGTATTCTGTATCGAATTAATGCAGGAATGGAATAGAAAAAAATAAATCTGCTTATATAACTTTATCCTTTATTCAGGAGTATTTATTTTAGACATGCAGAGATATATACTGACATAAAATCCAAAAATTAAATCTAAGTTAAGAAGACACAGTCATCAATAGGAATGGCATGTATATGAAAATCCAAATCCTGTAAGATTGTTTGCATATAACCATCAAACTGTCTTTGCCAAAGAAACCTCAATAGTTCTTTAGACAATATTTAATGAATATATTCTTGGCAACAGAATAAAAAGACCATAAATAAAGAAGAACTGAAAACAGCATTAAAAATGTCATCTCCTTCAAGCTACGTTTCCTTAAGAAAGAAGCTTAATCCTTTGCTTATTTTGGTAAAATCCCAGTTAGTACTAAAGCCGCTATAAATAAGGAGTTGGAAAAAATTAAAATGAAGTAAAGGTGATCCATAGATGTCAACACCATAGACTATATAAAACCTACAAAGTGATTTAAAAAAACCCATCCTGGAAAAATGTTCTCATTTTAGCCATAATTTCACGTAAAGTGAGTGGTTTCTTGGCAACAGATGTTTCTATTTCCTCTCAGAGGTAAAATGGAAGTCTTTTTTGCACAGTTGCCAGTGTTTTTTAGAAAATCATGGATAGGGATCCTCCCAGGCTGGGCTCATTTGAGCTGAGTTTGGATCCACAGTAAAACCATGGAGCCTTACCCATTGGTATGGTGTCAAAACCAAGCAATCTTCACAAAAACAAAATAAAACAAAAGCAAGGTTTCACATCATTAACTCCATCCTGGCATGTGACAAATGTGTGTCATTTACCACAGGAGGGACAGGTGGGCACATTTTAATAACTTCATGTAGTCTATTTGTGCTACTTGAGAACTAGCCCAAATTCATCTTCCCTGAATTCTGGACTCCTTCTTACTCTTCCTCTAGAGATGGAAACGGAAGCATTAAAAACACAACCAATCTCTAAAATACAACAGCAAGTCCTTCCCTGGGGTCACACCAAAGGGAATTCCTATGTCGTGGGGAAGGGTGAGGGCTCAGTTCACCTTGCTGTGATAAAGCTGAGGACACCATAAAGCAGGAAGCCCTACCATTCACTGCAGTTTATGACTTACCTGGTTTCCTGGAGGCCCTCCTTGTTCTCCTATGAGTAGGTTATTGTGAGAATATTAGCATCATCATTGTTGTTATCATTCACCATAAACAATTATAATAAAATCCACAGTAGCAGAAGCAGCAGCCATGTGCCAGGCACTGTGCCAAATGTGCTGCAAGCATCATCCTCTTTAATTCTCTACCCTTGAGAAAAGTGCCCATACCCTCATTTTTCTAGATGAGGAAAAGGAGATTCACAGAGTGAAGGAAAACCAGGATCACATGACTATGAAATGGCAAGTCAGATTTCTACATCAGGTCTATGATTCCAAAAGCCACGCTCCTAGTGCCTAAGCCACTGTGAAAGGCCCTATCATAACAGTAATTCTATATCAGTTTTTACTTTGATTTGGTAAAAACTGACATAGATGGTGTTTATCTTTTCTCTGTACACATCTCCCCAGCCCACCTCCCTTCTCCAACCACTACCCTGTAGTGGTGGGATTTTATCCAATTTAGAGATTTTATGCAATTTACAGAAACAAATGAGAAAAAGAAATTCAAGATAGTTGGCCTGTATCGAAATACTTAAGCACTATGAAAAAAAAAAATTTTTTTTTTTTTTTTTTATGACACCACAATGAGAGAATTATATTGGAAATAAGTGGTCTTTCCAGGGCCTATCACTGGGGAAAATCTCTTCCTTGACTTTGACTTTTGTAAATTAGTCATCACTTAGCTCTGTAAAAGACTGATTCATTTTAAATCTACGCCTTTCAGAGCAATTTGGGAGAGCACTGTTTGAAGGTTTTCCTCATTTTATGCCATTTTGCTCTTCACTTTATATATACGGAAAGAGTCTCATTAATAATTGAAGCCACCAGTGAAAGCCAAATAAAAGAACTCTGAAATTACACTGTAATTTTATAAACAGTTTTCTTTGGCAATATTCTATATAACTGCAGAATTCCAAAATCATCTGTGTGTAAGGGAACTTATAACAGCTTACTATTCTACAATCTTACTCTTTCCTTATCTTGTTGACATTTGCTGAAATTATTTAAGGAGTATAATTGAAGAAGATTAAGTTAATTGGGATGTTTTTTGTTAAACTTCCCTAGGGTCTTCTGTTACAGGAAGTTATGGATTGAATTGTGTCCTCCCCCAAAATTGTGTCAATTTAGCTAGTCCATGATTCCCAGCATTGTGTCCACCAATTTGTTACCTGATGTGATTTTCCTGTGTTGTAAACTCTACCTCTATGATGTTAATGAGGTGAGATTAGCGGCAGTTATGTTAATAAGGCAGGACTCAATCCACAAAATTAGGTTGTATCTTGAATCAATCTCTTGAGATATAAAAGACAGACGTGAGCAGAGAGACATAGGGACTTCATATCAGCAAGGAAGAAGCACATGGAGCATAGCATGTCCTTTGGACCTGGGGTCCCTGCACTGAGAAGCTCCTCAACCTGGGAAGACTGATGACAAGGACCTTCCCACAGAGCCGACAGAGAGAGGAAGCCTTCCCCTGGAGCTGGCACACTGAATTCAGACTTCTAGCCTACTAGACTGTGAGAGAATACATTTCTCTGTTAAAGCCAACTACTTGTGGTATTTCTGTTATAGCAGCACTAGAGAGCTAAGACAGAGTGAATTACTTTAACCTCCTTGTTTCCACATTTTGATTATTGCTTTTATTATAAAAGCATCCATGGGCTTGCTAATTATAGGACCCTATTAGTTTGCTGGAGCCCTGGTGGAGCAGTGATGAAGAGCTATAGCTGCTAATCAAAAGGTTGGCGATTCGAACCCACTAGCCACTCCTTAGAAACCCTATAGGGCAATTCTACTCTGTCCTATAGGGTCATTATGAGTCGGAATTGACTCAACAGCAACGGCTTTGGTTTTGGCTTATTGGTTTGCTAGAGCCCTGGTGGTGCAGTGGTTAAGTGTTCAGCTGCTAACCAAAAGGTCAGCAGCTTGAATCCACCAGCAGATCTTTGGAAACCCTGAGGGGCAGTTACTGGCATCTATACGTCAGAATCAACTTGACGCGATGGGTTTAGTTTTTGTTTCGGTTTATTGGTTTCCTATTTGGATACTTAGGTCATTGGAATATCTTTCTCACACAGCCTTCTAATGTAGTCATTTTTGGGGGGTTGGGGGGTCAAGTGCAACTCATCCTCTAACACTAAGTTTAGCTATTACCTTTTCCATAAGACTTTTTCTCTCCAACACTCCCTGCTTTGACCCAACTTGGATTAGGCACTCTCCTATCTCTTCTCAACACCATGACACTATCAAAACAGTTCTCATACTCTATTTTATATATAGGCAAATAAATGTTATATAAATAAAATTACACATCTACCTTTCGTATTCCATATTATGCTTAATAAATGGTGATGGGATGTAAATGAAAGCCCTGTAGAGATTACTGTCTTTGAAAAGAGAGCTAAACACTCATTAGCCCTATACAGAACATCCATCAGTATCAAGGACAGTTTTATAGCAATAAGAATGTTTACCAAAAACTCATGAAAATTAATGTAATTACAGGGAATTATAAAACTAACTTTATAAGGAACAAAGAGATATCAAAAGGTATTATTTTTATAAAATGTAAATTACAATAATTAAATACATTTGAGGTATCTCCTTGAGGCAGAAATGCTTATTGCCTCAGTTATTAAGCAGGCATCTTCAGTACATACTGAATTAACCTACTGTAGCTTTTTCTTCTTTTTAACTTTGCAGTTACATGTAACTTTTTCTGAACTGAATTTTTTTCCTTATTAGCCCAAAATGTATGTATTCCAGCTTGACATTTTAAATGATAAATTTTCTATATCGTAATATAATTCATGCCTATGCAAATAAAAACTAGAACAACTTCCTTTTATAGAGAGCTTTTTTTTTTACTTTTGGGCCCAAGGCACCAAGTACTATGTTACACAATGACTAAGGACCCCAGGAGTTAATGGGGATGATTCATAGCTCCTCCAAATCACGTAACACTGCATCTTGATTTTTTTAAAGGCCGTTAGCAATCTGTATCCATATATCAGATACCTGAAAATCACCACCCTATTCATAAAATAATTAATTAGCTTTTGGATGCAATGATCTCCTAATCTTCTTAAGACATCAGAGTTTGACAAGAAAACAAAGCCCTCTCATTGGAGAATCAATCAGTTTGCAGAAAATGTTTATGAGCTGACTTTCACCTAATTAAATACCATGAATAAAGTGTAAGATCAAAGTAGCAAGGCAAAAAAAAACACCTGCTGAACTGATAAGCTATCATAGCATTAGTGAGATGAAATTTTGGTTGTCTTAACAATGAAGCCTGCCAAGGAGTTATTAAATCTTAAAATAAATACTAGTCATCACATGGAAATGCCATTTAATAAATATTAAGTTAATAAAGAAATGCAGATAACACTCATGTCTTCTAATAAATAGTTACTAATCAAATATTCAACAACTGTCATATAGAACTTAAAATGGTAGATAATAAACACTGGATAGACTACGGCACATAACTTCCACATCCTTACCCTCTTCTCCCCACAAACAAACAAATGAAACAATGAATGCCAAGAGTGTGCTTTAGAAGTAAAAAATGGGTTACTGACTGGTGGTTAATAGACATAACTATAAGGAAAGGGCCTATCCTCTGCCTGGAGTGGAAGGGATATATGGATATTAACATACGCCAGGTTCAACTTTCAGTTCTGTCTCTTTCTAGCTATACAATTGGTTAATTTATTTAATCTCTCTGATTCTCAAATCCATCATCTACAGAATGTGGATAATAAGACCTACCCCAGAGTTGTTAGAATTGACTGAGACAATGCATATTAAGCTCTTAACTCTGTACCCAACTCAGAGCAAGCAGTTATTATATGAATTAATAATATTAATAACAACAAGAGCATAAACTTACGGTACTACATTATGGTGAATTGGATATACAGCAAATTCAAATGCTTTCCTTGGTATAAAATAGACCAAAGAAGTTCATTTTAATTTTACCACAAATTATTTTTAACTTAAAAAATGGAATTTACACATATGTAAATTTTTTTTTTTATATATATGTATGTGTGTGTGTATATATATATCATATATAGGACCCACATTATATGTATGTAAAATCTTACTTTTTAAGTTAAAAATAAAAACAATTTATAATAAAATTAAAAACAACTTTATATATATGTGTATATATATACATATCAACAGCAATGGGTTTTTTACATATAGAAAACTGTATATGAGATATGTATATGTCATATATAGGACCACATTATATACATAATAAAGAAATTATATATATATATATATATGGAAACCCTGGCGGGGGAGGGGGTAGTGGTTAAGAGCCATGGCTGCTAACCAAAAGGTGGGCAGTTTGAATCCACCAGGGTCTCCTTGGAAACCCTATGGGGCAATTCTACTCTGTCCTGTAGGGTTGCCACGAGTCGAAATCAACTTGATGGCAGTGGGTTTTTGGGATATATAAAGAAGTTTTTTTAAATTTTATTAAAAATTATTTTTATTTTTAACTTAAAAATAAAATTTTACATGTATGTGTGTGTGTATATATATATACATACATACATACATACATACACACTGTGGGTCCTATATATGATATACACATAGCTCATATGCAGGACCCGCATTTCATCCCAGGATTCAGAGAATTACTGTAAATTCACAGAGAATCTTGAGGTGGACCAGCTATGCTAACTGCTGTCTGTCTAAACAAGAACAAGAGATAGTGATGAAGCAAGTATCCTACTCTAAAGTGCCTTTTCACAGGAGAAATATGGAAGTGAGCCTCTGAAATAAGAAAATGCAACAAAGCAGAGGAAATTTCTTATCCTCAAGGAGGAGTGAGTTGGTTCCCAGTTTTAGTCCAGGGATCACAAAATCAACAGCTTACAGGGGCCAGGCAGGATGGGGATCAGGGTAAATGGAAGAGCACATTCTCCACCAACAGACTGTGGCCATATGAAGCAGTTGGGCCAGTCTTGCCAGTTTATCAGGTTTTTAAAGACAAGCCAGACATGACTTTTAAATTTTGGTTAAAATGTTTTTAAACACTAGGTGAGCTGTGAAAACATATCTAAAGGTTGTAATCTGGGATCTCTGTTTAGAGAGGAGTTCTCCCAGCTGGTGTAGTGGCAGGTAATACAGAAGGTATCGATGACTAAAGCCTAAAGGCATTAAGTTGGGAATAGATACCAAGAATGCTACAGCTGCTAAGCCCAGATGTCACTCCCTCTGCCTGGAATGTTCTTCCTCACTGTTATGAAGTGCATTGTATCCCTAAGAAAAATACATTGAAGTAGTAATCTCCATACCTTTAAATGTGACCTTGTTTGGAAATAGTGTATACGATAATGGTATCAGTTAACATAATTCATGCTGCAGTAGGGTGAGTCCTAATCCAATATGAATGGTGTACTTGTAAAAGAGAAAAAACACAGAGGGAAGATGACCATGTGAAGAGATGCAGCTACACTGCTGCTGAAAGCTAAGGAACGTTTGAGGACTATCAGAAGCTGTGACAGACAAGAGAGGATCTTCCCCTAGAGTCTTTTGAGAGAGCATTGCCTTGCTGACACCCTGAATTCAGACTTCTAGCCTCCAGAATTATAAGACAACAAATTTATGTCTTTTTAAACCACTCACTTTGTGGTACTTTGTACAGCATCCCTAGGAAACTCATATACCCACCAAAATCTTCCTCACAGACTCTTGAATTCCATGGGCCACCTGTCCTGGGAAGTCTCCCTTGATCTCTCCATCCATTCACAGATACGGTCCCTTGGCAGCCTGCATGTAAATGCTCACATATCAACAGTCAGAATGGATTTTACATTAACTGTAAACTTGATCACTAATTAGGCTGTGAGCAACATAAGGACTGTGTTGAGTAACCTAAAACCCAGTGCCGTTGAGTCAATTCTGACTCACAGTGACCCTACAGGACAGAGTAGAACTGCCCCACAGAGTTTCCAAAGAGCGTCTGGCAGATTCAAACTGCCGATCCTTTGGTTAGCAGCCGCAGCACTTAACCACTATGCCACCAGGGTTTCCCCTGTTGAGTTTGACTCAATATTATATCCATAATGCCTACTACCTATAGATGATGCTCAACAAATAGATATTGTTTGTTGTTTTTTGCTTCTAGGCTGCAAGCTTCTTAGAAGGACAAACCAAACGGAACCCACTGCCATCAAGCCCATCCTGACTCATAGAGACCCCATAGTGTTTCCAAGGATGTAAATCTCTACAGAAGCTGACTATCACAGCTTTCTCCCATGGAGCTGCTGGTGGTTTCAAACCACCAATCTTTTGGTTAGCAGATTCCCTTAACCACTGCACCAGCAGGGCTCCTCTTAGAATGACAGGGATGTATATTTAATATCTGTATCCAGCAACTGGCACAAGCTGAATACATATGCTGTTTTTAAAAAGTATTAACTCAGGGGCTACTGTCAGGCATTATCATAGAATGTAGGAACTATCAAGGAACAAAAGAGATGAAGATCCCTGCCTTCAAATCTCATGTTGCTTATATACTAGTTTATTTATATATGTTTGGTGACTAAGCAGGCTACGGCTGTTGTTGTTGTTAGGTGCAGTTGAGTTGGTTCTGACTCTTAGCGACCCTATGCACAAGAAAACGAAACACTGCCCGGTCCTGCATCATCCTCACAATTGTTGCTATGCTTGAGCCCGTTGTTGCAGCCACTGTGTCAATCCATCTCGTTGAGGGTCTTCCTCTTTTTTGCTGACTCTCTACTTTACCAAGCATAATGTCCTTCTCCAGGAACTGATCCCTTCTGACAATATGTCCACAGTATGTGAGGTGCAGTCTCACCATAATTGCTTCCAAAGGGCATTCTGGTTGTACTTCTTCCAAGACAGATTTGTTCGTTCTTTTGGCAGTCCATAGTATATTCAATATTCTTTGCCAATACTACATTTCAAAGGTGTCAATTCTTCTTTGTTCTTCCTTATTCATTGTCCAGCTTTTGCATGTATATAAGGCGATGGAAAATACCATGGCTTGGATCAGGCACACCTTAGTCCTCAAAGTGACATCCTTGCTTTTCAATCCTTTAAAAAGGTCTTTTGCAGCAGATTTGCCCAATGCAATTCATCATTTGATTTCTTGACCGCTGCTTCCATGGGTGTTGATTTGTGGATCCAAGTCAAATGAAATCCTTGACAACATCAATCTTTTCTCCGTTTATCATGATGTTGTTTATTGGTCCAGTTGTGAGGATTTTTGTTCTTTTTAGGTTGATGTGTAACGCGTACTGAAGGCTGTGGTCTTTGATCTTCATCAGTAAGTGCTTCAAGTCCTCTTCACTTTCAGCAAGCAAGGTTGTGTCATCTGCATAACACAGGTTGTTAATCAGTCTTCCTCCATTCCTGATGCCCCATTCTTCTTCATATAGTCCACCTTCTCAAATTATTTGCTCAGCGTACAGACTGAATAGGTATGACGAAAGGATACAACCTTGACGCGCACCTTTCCTGACTTTAAACCCCTTGTTCTGTTTGCACAACTGCCTCTTGACCCATGTACAGATTCCTCATGAGCACAACTGAGTGTTCTGGAATTCCCATTCTTCACAATGTTATCCATAGTTTGTTATGATCCACACAGTCGAATGCCTCAGCATAATCAATAAAACTCATGGAAAGATCTTTGTGGTATTCTCTATTTTCAGCCAGGATCCATCCAACCTCAGCAATGATATCCTTGATTCCACATCCTCTTCTAAACCCGGCCTGAATTTCTGGCAGTTCCCTGTCGATATACTGCATAGCCACTTTTGAATGGTCTTCAGCAAAATTTTGCTTGTGTGCAATATTAGGGATATTCGATAATTTCTGCATTTGGCTGGACCACCTTTCTTCGGAATAGGCATAAATATGGATCTCATCCAGCCAATTGGCCACGTATCTGTCTTCCAAATTTCTTGACATAGACAAGTGAGCACTTCCGGTGCTGCATCCATTTGTGGAAACATTTCAGTTGGTATTCTGTCAGTTCCTGGAGCCTTGTTTTTCACCAGTATCTTCACTGCAGCTTCAGTACCACTGGTTCCTGATCATATGTTACCTCTTGAAATGGTTGAAGTTGACAATTTTTTTTGCTCTAGTTACTCTGTGTGTTCCATCTTATTTTGATGCTTCCTGCATTACTTAGGGGTTAACAATAAACAGCCAAAATTAATTAATTAGTTAATCTAGTAAAAGGTAACTAAGTACTATGGAAAAAATATAAAGAGCAGAATAAAAGGATTGGGTGTATGGGAGCAAGGAGAGAATTAAACAGATTGTAAGGGTAGGTCTCATTGTGAGAGTAATATCTGAGCAGATTTGAAGAAGATGAGCGAGTTAGCCAAGTAGATATTTGGGGAAAGAATATTCCAGGCAGAGGGAACATCTTAGAACGAAGGCCAGAGTGTGCCCCGTGTGTTCAGGAAACAGCAAGAAGGTTAGCATGGCAACACAGGGGAGAAGTGAGGGAAAGAGTAGGACAAAACGCAGAG
This sequence comes from Elephas maximus indicus, assembly GCF_024166365.1. Lineage (NCBI taxonomy): Eukaryota > Metazoa > Chordata > Mammalia > Proboscidea > Elephantidae > Elephas > Elephas maximus. Next base: position 36,061,249 of record NC_064834.1, read on the forward strand.
GAGAGGGATGAAGATAGTATAGGGTCTGGTGGACAATTTAAAAAACTGTGAATGAATGAATAAGTAGTTCTAGCAGAATCAAGTGGCCAAAAAAATGAGCAAGTTTAGGCATCAGGAAAAGTAAGTATGAAATGGACCCAAAGAGCTCAAATCCTAGAAGAACATGCTCCAATTCAATTGCAGTGAAAATGTTGAGGTTTGCTTTGATTTCACTGATCAAATACCTGAGCAGTGGTGATACAAATAAAATACATAAAATGGAATACTAATGTCTTGGATTGAATTGTGTTACCCAAAAATGTGTTTATCAATTTGGCTAGGCCAGAACTCCCAGTATTGTGTGTTGTCCACCATTTTGTCATCTGATGTGATTTTCCTATGTGTTGTAAATCCTAATGTCTGCCTGTGGTTAAAGAGGCAAGATTAGATTATGTTAAGGAGGATTAGGATGGGATGCATGCAACATCCTTGTTCAGGTTGCATCCGTGATCTAATGTAAGGGGAGTTTCCCTGGGGTGTGGCCTGCACACCTTTTATCTTACAAAGAGATAAAAGGAGAGGTAAGCGAGAAGATAGCAGGGACCTCATACCACCAAGAAAGCAGTGCCAGGAGCAGAGGGTATCCTGTGGACCCAGGGTTCCTGCACAGAGAAGCTCATAGTCCAAGGGAATACTGATGAGAGGGACCTTCCTTCAGAGTCAACAGAGAGGGAAAGCCTTCCCCTGGGGCAGACACCCTGAATTTGTATTGTGAGAAACTAAATTTCTCTTTGTTAAAGCCATCCACTTGTATTTCTGTTACAGCAGCACTAGATGACGAAGACAACTGGGGATATAAAAATGAGAGATATGACTCTGTATATGCAGGTGTATGTATGAGAGAGACAGAAAGAGAGAAAACCAGGCATTTTGAGTATTGATACATAGTGATTAAACTCTAAAGATTGAAAAGAATGCCAAAGAAAGAAATTAATACAGCAACTGATGAAGAAAGTGTATTATTGTTATGATTACTATTGACAAATGTGGGGAAAATGGTGTGCAAATCACAACTAGTAATAGCAGAAATGGTTGCATGAACATGGTTTAATACAGATCTAAGTGAATTTTAGAACTTTTATTGTATTTGAAACATAATTTTGCCAAACATAAACAAACTACAAGAAAACAGGCAATAGCTTCAAAACATTAATACCATTGTTGTTGTTAGGTGCCATTTAGTTGGCTCCAACTCATAGCAACCCTATGTACAAGTGAAGGAAACACTGCCTGGTCCTACACCATCCTCATGATCTTTGTCATGCATGAACCCATTGTTGCATCCACTGTGTAAATCTATCTTTTTGAGGGTCTTCCTCTTTTTCACAGACCCTCCACTTTCCCAAGCATAATGTCCTTTTCCAGGGACTGTGCCCTCCTGATAACATGTCCAGTGTATGTGAGATGAAGTCCTCGCTTTTAAGGAGCATTCTGTCTGTACTTCTCCCAAGAGATAATTGTTCATTCTTTCAGCAGTCCATGATATATTCATTATTCTTCACCAACACTGCAACTCAAAGGCGTCAATTCTTCTTCGGTCTTCCTTATTCATTGTCCAGCTTTCACATGCATATGAGGTGACTGAAGACTCCGTAGCTGGAGTCAGGCGCACCTTAGTCTTCAAACTGACATCTTTGCTTTTCAACACTTTAAAGAGGTCTTTTGCAGCAGATTTGCCCAATGCAATTCATCATTTGATTTATCAACTGCTGCTTCCATGGGTGTTGATTGTAGATCCAAGTAAAATGAAATCCTTGACAACGTCAGTCTTTTCTCTTTATCGTGATGTTGCTTATTGGTCCAGTTGTGAGGATTTTTGTTTTCTTTATGTTGAGGTATAATCCATGCTGAAGGCTGTAGTCTTCAGCCTTCATCAGGAAGTGCTTCAAGTGCTCTTTACTTTGAGCAAGGAAGGCTGTGTCATATGCATAACGTAGGTTGTTAACGAGTCTTCCACCAATACTGATGCCCTGTTTTTCTTCATATAGTCCAGCTTCTCAGATTATTTGCTTAGCAGACTGAATAAATTTATACCATTAATCTATTCTATATTAAAGAAACAGACCCTTAAGCAAAATTTTTTTTCTAAATATCTGGTATTTTCATTTAAAAGTGTTTATCACACATATCTATGGACTCTTGTCAAACAATACCTCTTCAATTTGGCTAGAAAATCACAAGTTGATTTCTGTGACAGTAGGGGTATTCATTCAACCTGGTTTCCCTCACAGGTATTAGAGTGTCCATGAACCCCTGCAATTGTATGCACAAGTTTTGTATATTGGGATTTTTTCTTGGAAGACAATCTATAGTTTTCAAAATAAAGCTACAAAAAGGTGAATTCCAATGCACTAGAGCGTCTTCCCAAATGTTATCTAACAGGTGGGTGTCTTAAGTTGCTTTGAAAAAGCCCTATTTTTGTCATGATCTAGACTAAGGAAGCACCTACACCAACAAATGCAAATGATAAAGGGAGATAATTATTTGCGTAATTCAAAACAAAGAAAAAATTACTTGCTTGATCTGAACAAGGTAGGCATTAATACAATTTACTTTGAATTAGATAATTACCCCAGTCTTCCATTTTACACCATCTTTGATTAGAAGTAATTTTAAAGATAAAATATAAATTCCTTTTCCTGTAAAGCACTGAGAACTGCATTTAGGTTTTCAGGTTTGGTTTCACAGTGCTTTTTTTTTTTTTTTTTTGGCATGTATAATTTCAAAATAATCTGTTTTCACATAAAGTATTAATGACAGACCGTCTAGAATCCTTAAGTAGCCACAGCCAGATCAAACTTACTTCATATTTAAGTTATTTTATCTGGCGAATGGAAAAATCTAAGCAACTGGAAAACAAAAACAAGGTTATTCAGAACAATTTCTCAAAAAAATTTTTTTTTCAGAAATATCTTTATTTCTATCAGAAAGGCTTAAAGATTGACTTGAACTTTCATTAAAAAAAAAAAAAATCCTTATTGGTGAGATAGTAATCTTCACTTCCTAACAGTTGAGTTAATGGTCTATTATTCTTTCTTACAAAAACAACAACAACAAACCCAGTGCTGTCAAGTCGATTGCAATTCATACTGACCCTGTAGGACAAAGTAGAACTGCCCCATTGGGTCTCCAGGGAGCAGCTGGTGGACTTGAACTGCAGACCTTTTGGTTAGCAGCCTGAGCTCTTAAGTACAGCGCTACCCCACAGGTGCTCTATATCCAAGGTCTTCTTGAATACTCTCAAGTCTATGAAATATTTCTATTGTGATCCTATTTTACAGAAGATAAAACCAGTTTATTCACATTCACACAGCTAGTCACCGCAGTTCAGAACTAGGGCTCCAGAGTCCACACTTTTACAGTGCTTTATGAACTCTGTCTAAGCCCACTTCACAAGTCGAGTATTATGCAGATAATTCAAGTAAGAAAATCATTTGTACTGTGGAAGCTGGGTCCTCAGTTTGTTTTACTTATAAATTGCCTCAATATTCTACTTTATTTTGGATTTCTAACAATCTTCCCCATGGGGAAAAAAATAGAAACTTTTTTTTTCTTAAACTTCATTTTACTATCCAGAGAAATTTAAAGGTTTAAGTAAAGCAAGGATATTTTTCACATTTAAATTTGTTGCCCTTGCTTTTGTGTGAAGACATTTATATTTTCAAAGTCTTTTATTGATCGTGAAAGAACACAACATATCAAGTATCAATCAAAGTGCTCGTCTGAGTAAATTCTCAACACCAAAGGACTCTTTGCTGAAGGGGTCAAGTTACTACTCAGAATGTAATCACATGTGGAAGGATAACCAGAAAATATCAGAAGCTTCTATATCACAGAGAAAAGAGTCAGACTTTATGTGGCAATATAATGATTTTTCAAACAATGTATTCTGGGAATATTAAGCAAAAATTCTCTTTTAGAATGATCATCCTTGAAATTTTAGTACTCACAAAATCATAGACTTGAAAACACAACAAGCATAAGAAATCTTATCTATATAAATAATGTTTCTGTTGCAGTGTTACTATACAACTCTACCCTAAGGAAATAAAAAAAAAAAAAAAGGAAATAGGCTGGAGCAAATTAGGAGAGGGCTCCTGGGATCTTCTCTCTTAAATGTATTCTTTGTCATACCATAAACTGAGTCATCCTCCATAACCGGTGAAACTGAGGCACAATGAAATGCTAATAAACCTGTTAATTAGCTCTGACGAACAATGGAGAAAACAAATTGGGTTTACCAGCACCTCCAGTAAAAATCCTAAGGGCTGATGCTCTCAAATGCAGGCTCATTTGCAATCACCTAGGCAACTGCTGACTAGCCCCAAGGGAAGTATTTGCTGGGAAATAGTAATACAACTGAAGGAGCCCTGGTAGCGAGAAATGGTTAAGCCACTCAGCTGCTAACTGAAAGTTGGTGGTTCCAACCCACCAGCTGCCTGGTGGGGGTAGGGGGAAAAGACCTGGCAATCGACTCCTGTAAAGATTACAGCTAGGAAACCCTGTGGGGCAGTTCTACTCTGTTCTATAGGGTTACTATGAGATGGAATTGACCTAACAGCACACAACAGTAACAGCAAGTAATACAACAAGCCAAGCCAGCCCCACACTTTCCCAGTTTCCCTCGCACTGAACATAAATATTTGAGAAGATTTTACAAAGGCCCTTATTTACACACCTCAGATTCCTGCACCACAACAGACTATCAGAATTCCATGAATGTGTGTTAAGGTTTGTTTCTTCACTTTTTCTGCCTCTAATTTATATGTATAATTTGATTTCAAAATGAAACCCCTCCAACTGTCTCAATTAAGACATTTCTCTTTTGATACAGTTTTCTCACATCTGAATCTCCACAAAAATAACACTGGTCTGACACAACCTTTGACTGTTTACCCTACCCATGAAAACCAACTTGGCAGCCATATTGTTCTCAATACCTAAAGATCATAAAATTCAGAGAGGATCATTTAATCTACATCCAAATTGCTCAAATGTTGGTAACAAAGCTGAATAAGGACACAACTTTAAGGGCTAAATAAGATGTTATTTTGCTAGGAAGAATTTTCTGAAGTGGCTCCCCAAAGATGTCCCCCTCTATGAATATGAACCTCTGAATATGAAAAGACATAGCTCCTATGATTGGTTAATGTTATGCAGCAGGGTTGATCCTGAGATACGGAGATAATCCCAGCAGGTTTGATATAATCACACAAGCCCTTTAAAATGTGGTTATCTCCAGTTGGTAGAAGAAAGGATAGTGAGAAAGATTTTAAGCAAAAGGAGGATTTCACACATTGTTGCTGGCTTAAAGACAGAGAGGGCCATGTGCCAAGGAAACAGAGACTTCAGTTCTATCACTGCAAGAAACTAAATTTCACCAACAACCTGAATAATCTGGGAAACCGATTCTTCCCCAGAGCCTGCAGGTAACAGCCCAGCCTAGCTTGATTACAGCTGTGTGAGACCCTGAACAGGGAACCCAGCTGAGCCCTCTTGAACTTCTGACCAACAGAACTGTGAACTCATAAATTTGTGTTGTTTTAAGGCCCTAAATGGGCTTTGGTAATTTGGTAGTAACAGAAAACTAATACAGTTATTTCAATAAGAGCGGAGGAACAGAGCAGAATTTACCCCCTGCTTTGTGACTTTCACAGATTAAAACATTTATTTGATATCATTTTTTCTAGGATGAAGAGGAACTAGTTTGCTTCACAGCCATTTACCATTTATTGATGTTACAGTCCTCACATAGATGTGATCAGCCAATTAAACTGTAAAACTGGTAACCTGCCTTAACAGAACACATAAGTGCAAAAAGGGCATTGCAATTAATGTTTCTCTACGAAACTCAAAACACATTTACTTGTCAAAAAGTTTACACAGACAGATGTTAAAACTGCCAAAGTAATCAATAAATATTTTGAGGGAGATAATTTGAAGCCATACACACCTCGTCTCTCTCCTTAAATTTTGCTCACTGATTTTAACCTTCATCGGTGGATATTACCTGTAACAATTATTACTGTGGTGGTCTAATACTGATTTTCTGTTTCCTTCATTTTTTCTACATTAATCAGAATTATTCTGTAAGGAATATTTGTCCCTTCTCCTCATTTATTCAATCATTTATTTATATCTATGTGGAAAAAAAAAAAAGTAGAGTCATGGATAATTATATTATTCTTTTGGTTAAATAACTCATATTATCATAATATATTTTGTTACTTAAATTGTTCTAACTTTGGCATGGGGGCTTTTTCAGATTGGCTCCTGTGTTTGTTTTACATGTGCCTATTGTTTTTAAAGCATTTCCTTACTTTCTGACACTAAAAGATTCTCCAACCTCACCTTGTATTTTTCCTACCCTAGGCCTATAATCAGTCATCCCTCCAAGGAATCCTGGCGTCTTTTACAAGAGAATCATATTTAGAAATCAAGGTCTGGGCACTAGATATGCTTGTTGTTATTAGGATGTCACTGTTTTCCAGCATCTCAGTGGACACAACTAGGAAATACATGTATGTATACTTACACATGTATACAAATATTGTTGTTGTTAGTTGCTGTCGAATCAGTTCAAACTCATGGCGACCCAAGGTGTGCAGAGTAAATCTGTCCCATAGGGTTTTCAAGGCTGTGACCTTTCAGAAGCAGATCACCAGGCCCTTCATTGAGGGTATATAAATATATCAATATTTATTTTCTATCTATCTACGTGCATTCATATGTGGCATAGTGGTTAAGTGCTACAGCTGCTAACCAAAGGGTGAGCAGTTCGAATCCGCCAGGCGCTCCTTGGAAACTCTATGGGGCAGTTCTACTCTGTCCTCTAGGGTCGCTATGAGTCAGAATTGACTCGACGGCACCGGGTTTTTGGGTTTTGTGCATTCATAATGATATGTATGATTCTAATCCAGCACTACAATACCATTCTAGCCTTCCCCTCACATTGCTTATTTGTAATTTCTTTCTCCGACAGTGAAGAATCTGGTTCTCGTTATATACATTTTTTAAGATCTTTCTATTATCACTTAAGCTATTCTCATGTGTATATGGCACTAAATAGACATCAGAAACAGGCCCCCCAAAATAATAAAGGTCTTAATTTGACACATCTTAATGACCAAGTTTTACTAGCTGATCTATAAACTCAAAGAAAAATTTTGTTAAACAATTACTGAGCATAGTTGGCCAAATTTAATTCAAGAAAACTAGATTAGAAAACACTGAATCATAAAATACATTTTTCAAAACTATGGGCGCTGTGCTTACTCATTGTTCTATTTCTGCTACTCCTGCTAATTTTCAGTCATTAAATTCCACTCTGTCTTTGGAGTTCTCGAGGACTGGGACAGAGACAGTATAAAATACGCCCAGAAAATCTTATACTAGAAGGTAAAAACATACTCAAAGAATGATAGGGACATATCAGAAGGATAAAGGAGCCAGCTTCAAGTGAGTTTCACTGGCTAAGCTGAGACAATTTGAGCATCAAAATTAAATGCAGAGACTATCAGAGACCAACCTACTGAATAATATAGGAATCTATAAGCTAATACTGATATAAATAAATGAATAAGAAAAAAGAAAAGTTTGTCCACACAAAGAATGTCAATAAATGTAGAAGGGATGACAAATAGATAACCACCATTTGACAACTACCACAGGGTAACTGACACGTGGCGGGGGAGGGATGGGAAATGTCATTATATGTCAATGTAGGTAAGTGGGGATTTGCTGAGAAACAGGAGGTTATTGGAATAATATTGGAGTATTTTCTTCACAAATACAGTCAAATACAAAAGGGAAAATGATGTCCTTATAGTACAGAAAAATGGCAGACAGCAACAGGCCAGGTGAGCAAGGTTAACACAGCCATTGTGCTAAGCTGACACTGTGTGTCTCCTGGTGGGATGCAGTGAGAAGTGCATAACCTCTCTGTGGTATTCCTGCCAAGAACTCATCACCTGATTTTGATCACAAGGAAACATCAGATGAACCAAGATTGAGAATCATCTTACAAAATGAAAGACCTGTACTCTTCACAAATGTCAAGGGCATGAGAGAAAGAAGATAGATGAATGGAGACTGATGAAACATGCTAAGAAATGCAATACATGATTCTGGATAGAATCCTGGACCAGGCAAGAAAAAGAGAAACTGTTGGGCTGGTTGATGAAATCTGAATGGTATCTACGGATTGAATGTGAGTGTTATTTTATTACTGATTGGGAGGGACAGTGTATCTTTGTTTGTAAGAATGTGTTACTTAGGGGTGATAAGGCATCATTTTTGAAATACCAAAAAGTTAGAAAAACATTTTTATGAAGGGCTTTAAGTTAAATTTTTAAAATGATTTGTGTATATATAATAAAATACTATTTAGTTATTAAAAAGAATGAGGGATTTCTTTTGATATGAAAAGTTCTCCAAATTTTATTAAATGAAAAAAAGTAAAGTACAGAATTGAGTGTATAGTATAATCCCTTTTGTATAACTTAAAAAATATATATACTTGTATATAATTCATTTGTCCTACATATAGATGAGGGTGAGGCAGAATAAGGGGCATCTATGGCATTGCCTACCCAGGGTGGGAATACCAGAGACACTTGAGAATTACCACTTAATTTTTTGAGTTTATTGGACTTGGGGGAGAGGGTCAGGAGAAGAATTATTCTCAGTGTTTCAAAGAATTTTCATGCATAACATGTATTTTCGTCACTGAAATATTTCCCACTTTTGTCACATTAAATTGAGGAAGGAAATGAATTTTGCTTTTCCTCTATTTTAGAAAGGAAATAGCTTTAGTAAAACAAGAAAATGCTTAACTACCATTCACAGTTTTTCAGATGCTCTTACCAAAGAAAACATGAGAATAGCCAAGCTCATTCTGTCCTGAGTCAACAGCTGCAATTTACAGGGATAACTGCAGCTTTATTCTGAATTGTCTTAAATGTGTTAGTTTAAAACCACAGTAGCATTAAAAAATTAAGTTATACAAATACAAAAGAAAATGTGCATAAATTTCTCTAAAATCCGGGAAAGGTTTTCTAACTATAACTCAAAATAGAGATGAAATAAAAGATTTATAAAAATGACTCAACAAAATAACAACAAACTTGGGTATGATTAAAAAACATCATAAGCAAAGTTCAAAGATAAATAACAAACTGCGGAAAGGTATTAGTAACGTTTATCACAAACAATGGGTTAATACCCCTGATTGTATAAAGGAAAGTTAAAAATTGAGAAACAAAGGTCCAAAAGTCCTGCAGGAAAAGTGGCAAAACTTATAAACAGAGAACTTAAAAAATATATTAAAATTATCAACTTCATTCATGGTAAGAAATGTAAATTAAAACTACACTGCAACATTTCTAACCCACCATATTGGCAACAGTTCAAAAGCTTGATGAGACACTATGTTGGCAAAGCTGTGGGGAAACAGGCGCCCTCATACACTGCTGGTGGAAATACAAGCATTTTTTGTTATCCCAAAAGACTGAAAACTATCTAAATGCCCATATATAGATGGGTTGAATAAACTAGGATGCACACACATAATGGAATACTAAGGAGCTATAAAAATGTACTTGCATTATGGTGTTGGCGAAGAATACTGACTATACTATGGACTGCCAGAAGAACAAACAAATCTGTCTTGGAAGAAGTACAGCCAGAATGCTCCTTACAAGCGAGGATGGCAAGACTTCATTTCATGTACTTTGAACATGTTATCAGGAGGGACCAGTCCGTGGAAAAGGATATCATGCTTGGTAAAGTACAGGGTCAACGAAAAAGACGCTAGACATGATGAATTGACATAGTTGCTGGAACGATTGGTTTAAACATAGCAAGGATTGTGAGGATGGTGCAGGACCAGGCAGTGTTTTGTTTTGTTGTATATAGGGTCGCTTTTTATGAGTCGGAACCAACTTGACAGCACCTAACAATGATAACATAAAAAAATGAAGACAATCTCTGAATTTGTATAATTTCCAAGATATATTGTTGAGTGAGAAAAGCTGAAAACAGAAAAAGTACATATGGTATGCCACCTTTAGTGTAAGAAAGAAAGAGGAAATTAAAAAACATACGTGTTCTGCTCATTTTCCAAAAAGAAACACAGGAAATGCAAACCAGAAAATAATGAAATTGAATACTTAAGAAGAGCAGAGAAGAACGGAGTAGAAGTGATAGAGGAAGGAGGCACACTTCCCTGAGCAGACTTATTTTGGTATAATTTACACTTTTAGAAGCATACTAAAGTTCTACATATTCAGAAAATAAAATTATATTGACAAGGAAGGATGGAAAAAAAAGACTTAGAAGTTGATCAAACAGAAATACATAAGCCCAAGTAAATTTTAAATGATATTTGACATAATCAAACAAAGGTGAGGGGGAGAACTAATCCAAGTAATTTTTGAACACGGTGCGTTGAATGAAGACTTCCACAATAGGAGGAAATAAAGAATAGTCAACGGATTTTTAACTTCTTTTTAACTAGGTTTTTTGTCAGGCTAGGCATGTTACAGATGGCACAGTGGTTAAGGGTTCAGGCTGCTAACCAAAAGGTCAACAGTTTGAATCCACCAGCAGTCCTTGGAAACCCCATGGGGCAGTTCTACTCTGTCCTATAGAGTTGCTATGAGTTGGAATAGACTTGATGGCAACATTTTTGTTTGTTCGTTTTCGGGTTTTATGCATGTTACAATTCCAAAACTACTTTATACAAAATGTGGGCTTGAGCAAATAGTTAAATGCATTGATATCAGCCAAAGACAGGAGCGGATTAACCAGTAAGCAAGATACACACTGGCTTATGGCAAGCAAGGTACACACAGGCTTAATTGTGTTTCCTTACTAATCTGTAGTGCACAATTTCACAAGGATTTCACTACATCTTTGATGTGGTGGAAAACAGGTGAACTTGTGCACTACCGATTAATAAGTAATCAGAAGTCAACCCGTGCGAACGTTGCTTATTGGGTTACCCATCCCTGGCCAGAGAGGGAGAGAACACAAATGTGGCATGGGGGAGGCGAGGAGCAATGAGGGGATGGTATGGAACTGGGGATATCAGTACTAACTTGTGATTTCTAAAATACACCTGTACAGACACACACGCGTGCGCACACACACACACAACTATTTCCTACCTGTCTACTGAATTACAATTGCATCCAAGTAGCCACAAGCATAATTAGGGTACAGATCTTGGTTTTTAAATACCATTCCCTACTAAAAGGAAGTAGGGCTCCCTGGGAAAATGTGAGATTCTAAACGTGGGACAAGGAATGAACAAGGTAAGACTGGAACATATTGTTGTGCCAGAAGGTAAGGAAGTGCTTACCAAAATAAAAAAGAAAAAGATAAGGGCATGTCAAAAGGACACAGAAGGCAGCTTGCGTGGGTCCTCCCTGATCAAATCTAAGACAATCTGAGCATCAAAGTATGGATAGTAATGGATTAAAGTCCATTAAATAGAATAGGAATCCATAAGTACATACTGATTATTAATTACTTAGAAAGAAGGAAGGGCTTCCCCTCACATTAGAATGCTGAATGACAGACGTCAAGGGAGTGGATGAGTTGGACAATCACCACCATTTTTCAATCATTATTAAAAATATTTGTCCTGGAAGGAATCATGAACGGGTGCTAAATCGAGGGGAGAGTAGTTTGATGAAGAGCAGGCTATTTGCCTGCCCATAAAGAGTCTCCCCACAGATTATTAGTTGCAAGAGAAATATCATAAATATTCAGTGGCAAATATGAGCAACAACATAACTGGGGGGTCTAAATTAACATCACCATCGAGGGACAGAGTTGTGTGCCTCTTGATGTGTCTGTCTGATGCTCTGAGAAGGACACAACATTGCTTACATAATATTCCATCTGTGGCTACATAACTCGAATCTAGTCATGAAGAACTTTCAAAAAACAAACTCAAATTGAGGGACACTATACAATAACTGGTCTGTAGTCTTCAAAAAAAACGTCAGTGCCATGAAAAATAAAGGAAACCTGAGGAATAGTTCCAGAGTAAAGGAGACCAAAGAGACATGACAACTGCGTGCAAGGCATGACCCTGTACTGAATCCTGAACTGGAGGAGAAAATGCTATAAAGACACTTCAGGACAACTCACAAAAGAGGAATAAGGGCTGTAGATTAGATAAAATATCATATCAGTATAGTGATTACATAAGGAAATATCCTTGTTCTTGAGAAATTCAATCTGTGGTATAAGGGTAAAGAGGCATGATATAGTCAACTTATTCTCAAATAATTCAGAAAAAAATTATGTATGTAGATGATAGAAACATACACACATTTATACAGATATATTATGGAGAGGAACAGGTGGGAGAGAGGCAAAAGGGGAGACAAAGACAGTGTGGGTGAGGGAGGAAGAGAGGGAGGTAGACAGAGAGAGGATGATAAAACAAATGTGGCAAAATGTAAAAAAACTGCTGAAGCTGGGTACGTGTATATGGGAGTTTTCTATGTTAATCTTGTAAGTCTCTGTAAATTTGAAATTATTTCAAAATAAAAGGTCTCTGAAGGCCATAGGTATCTCAAAGTTGAATCTTTGAGTAGAATCAAGTCTTAGTGTTGTAAATGAATAATAAAAAAAAAAATGAATAGAGGTCATAAAATTAGAAGCTGCGAAATTTTTCATCTCATTTGTCTTGGAAGCATCCTAGTTGAGCTGATACTAGTTTTACTGTCTTGCATAAATGAAATCCTTTTGATCAAATGTTAAGTAGTCAGAATACTTTACTGCTCCTTTTAAAAAACAAAAGCCTGCCAAGCACTTTAGACATACCACTAATAATCTCCTAATAAAGTCTTCCTAAAGTTGGGCTATTTTATGGGCTAATGTGAAAATCAGCCATTTTTCCTCATAGAAGTTCCCTGAACAAAGTCCTGTCTATATTCTTTTCAGCAAGGTTCTTTAGAGTCCATCAAAATCAAATGGGATTTCATTATCATCTATTGAGGTAAACATGGATTTGAAGTGTAAAATGGTTATTTAAAATGCAGCCAAGACAGAAACAAAAGATCCTCACTTCAGCACCCACTGACATGATTTGCCTCTTTGTACTTATAGCAGTATTTACTAATATTACCAGACTGGAACACATTCTTTTCACTCAGGTTTAGCACAAAATAAATCTACATCTAATTTCCTAGGCAATTTCACATCCATTCTAGAAGTCTTTAGGCAAAACACTTTGGGTAGGTATGTGCAGCCACTGAAAAAAGAGATTTTGTTTTAAACTTGTTTCTCGTAAATCTCACCCTTAAGTCTGTCAGGGAACTGCTTTTGCAAAACAACTCAAAGTGGCAATTTTACATGAACAATTTCCTGACTTATCATTTTTAAGTAAAAGGAGTTAAACATGCAAATAGGAAAGATAACTTCTTTAATCTTATTTAAGCCAAGAAAAAAATATAATCTGGGCCTGTTCCGAATTTTCTGATTCTTTGTGTTTTGTTTTATTTTTCTGAGTTAAATATACAATATATTTCCTGAGCATTTATGCGTGAAAGTAAATACATTATTAAAGTAAGCGCATTAGTAGTTAATAAATAACAATAAGAGAAGTCCCTGAGTGGTGCAAACTGTTAACACTTGGCTGTTCATTGAAAGGCTGGAGTTGCGAGTCTATTCAGAGGTGCCTCAGAAGAAAATTCTGGCCATCTACTTCCAAAATATCAGCGACTGCAGACCCTACACAGCACGGTTGTACTCTGACGCACATGAAGTTGCCATGAGTCAGAAATGACTCTATGACTTTTTTTTTTAATAACCATTTTTGGACAAATCTACCATTGAAATGCAGTCCCATGTTCAGTGCAGTTTTCTAACTGTTTAAATGGAGGCCCTCAATGCCATACGTATCATCATATAAAAGAATACTCTTTCCTTGACAAATCTTTCTAAAAATGGAAGACTGCATTCAAATTATAATTTTCATATTCCTCAGAGTTCTAAGCCCAGCCCTGGAACACGGCCAAGTGAGAACAGGTGGCCTTGGTTCTCCATCTCTCAGTTTGTTCCTGCTTCCTACCAAACCTTGAGTGACCCAGACATTCAAATGCCATCCATTTCTTTTCCAGCTCCCACCAAACAGCCACCTTTACATCTAGGGTACACACAGCTGGTGTGGTCAACGTTTACTAAAAAGGACCCAGGGAAAAGCTCTCTGAAGCCCTAGAAGAAGAGAAGTCAGGGACTCAGGTTTCCGAAGGACGGTCTAGAAGGGGAGGTGCAAGCTCCAGGTGGGCACATTAACTTCCTTTTGGGAAGAGGCACAGGGGATGAGGTCCAGCATGGGACCTGCTAAAGCTCAGGCCCAGGGTAGGGGTCCCATTTGCCTGGGCCTAGTGTTGTGGTGTTTATGATTAATTCAGGTAAGATGAATGAGAAAACAATCTAATAGTATAAACTATACGGGGAAAAAAAAGAATTACAGTGGAAAAAGTGATAAAAGAGAGAAAGGAATGAATGTGAGAAATACTGTAGAATAATCAGTAAAATTTGGTGTTCAAATATGGAAGAGGGGAGCTATCACAGCCAGGGGCATTGCAGAGGTTGTCCTTAAAACCAGATAACTAGGAACATGAAGGTATTCTTAAAAGAGGAAGTAGTTTGAATGAGAGATAATGGGATTGGGAAAGAAATAAAAATGCTAGTACAGGCTCCTGTCCCTTGGTATTTACCTGTAAGTATAACCAACTCTATCCTTAGATGAGACCCAGAAATCCATGATCTACCCTCTAAACCCTGAAAGGAATGATCAGTACTGTTAATATAAACTATTCCATCAATCACTTGAAAACTATTTCCCATTCTCACAAATGCATACAACCTCACAAACACATAAAAAATCATTTGGTTATACACCACTTTTCAGGACATTTAGACACTGCTAGAAGGAGAAATTGTAGGATTTATATTCCCATTCTTAATGACTCACTCTACTTTTAGCAAATGGAAAATTAATGAAACTTGCTGTGGCTAGCGACAGAATAATCAGTCTTCTCTTTGAATAAAAACATCAGTTAAGATGGAAATAATAAAAATGAATATGGCATACAGTAGCCTCAAGAGTATGACTTAATATCCTCAATACTTATCAGGTGCACATAGTGACATGGAGAACATAACCAGTTAACCAGTTGCCATTGAGTAGATTCCAATTCACGATGACCCAATGTATGTCAGAGTAGAATTGTGCTCCATAGGGTTTTCAATGGCTGATTTTTGCGAAGTATAATAGATTTCCAGGCCTTTCTTCCAAGGTGCCTCTGGGTGGACTCAAACCTGGGTGGACTCAGCTGAGTGTTTTAACCATTTGCACCACCCAGGGACTCCATGGAGATAGGCTGCCTCATTACAGTATATGTAGGAAGTTAAAACAAAAAAACAACAAAAAAAGTTTTTTTTTTTTTAATTTTTTTTTAGGAAGTTAAAACCAAAACCAAACCAGCTCATAGCGACCCTATAGGACAGAATAGAACTGCTGCATAGAGTTTCAAAGGAGTGCCTGGTGGATTTGAACTGGTGACCTTTTGGTCAGCAGCCATAACTCTTAACCCCTACTCTACCAGGGTTTCCATGTAGGAAGTTAGGGGGATACAAAATATCAGTATCTTATAATAGGAAAGGTTCTAAAACCCATTATTTGCCATAATCTCAAATCTTCACTCTTCCAGGGCAGGTCTTGAATGACACAAACATGCTTTTATTTTTCCCTCGTTCTTAAAAAAAATATATGATTTACAATTCATGAATCGAATAAGAGAGCTTCAGGTATGTTTTCTAAGTGTTGAATATTTTTGTTTGGTAACACAAATTCAAAAGTCTAAAGTAAAAAATTCTATTTCTCCAGGACAGCAAACCCATGTTTCTAAAGGAATTAAGTGCATATGGACGTGGGTGGTGGAAAACCTGTATTCTTCTTAGGTAATGTTTGCAGAAAATGTTCCTTTCAAACCAACATGTTTCCCCATATGGGGAGCAGGTTTGCAGCAAAGATGTTGAGTTGATGATAAGACAGGCAGTCAGTCAACTGGGTATCAGCAACGGTCATCCAGTGATGCTGAGGGTGCCACTAAGCTCAGTCCTCAGGAATGTACTAGACAACAAATAAGGTCTTAAAACCCATAGAACTAGCCTGAGGGGTAGTTCTGAGAAACCGTACTATAGCTGCCTAAAGGGGGAAAAGGGGATGAGGGATAGGTTTATTTCTTTTTAAAATCATGTGCAATTAGCCATGAAAAACTAGGGCTGAGATTGAGATGAAACCACAAGTTTTTTCTGTACTTGAAGCTAAGTGAGTCGCTATCATCTAAAACATGAAACCTGGAAGAGGATACATGTATCAAGTAACTCAGAAGAGGAAGAATAAGAGAGAGGAGGGGGGAA
This sequence comes from Elephas maximus indicus, assembly GCF_024166365.1. Taxonomy (NCBI): domain Eukaryota; kingdom Metazoa; phylum Chordata; class Mammalia; order Proboscidea; family Elephantidae; genus Elephas; species Elephas maximus. Next base: position 36,077,737 of record NC_064834.1, read on the forward strand.
AAAAAATAAAGCAGCTATATGATTTTTTCTCATGCACAGTTATACCTAATTTGTATAGGATAGTAATAAAATAAAACTAACATGTATTAAGAATATTTTTTTTTGTTTGTTTATGTTGCTCGTTCTGCCCTCCTCTGGTCACTGTTCTATGTAGGTGCAGTACCCAAAAAACAAAAACAAAAAAGACAAACCCACTGCCATTCAGTCGATTCTGGCTCACAGTGACACTATGGGACAGAGTACACCTGCCCCACAGAGTTCCCAAGGCTGTAAATCTTTACGGAAGCAGACTGCTCCATCTTTCTCCTTAGGAGCAGCTGGTGGATTTGAATTACCAATCTTTCGGTTAGCAACTGAGTGCTTTAACCACTGTGCCACCAGGTGCAGTATAGTGAATTGAAAAGACAATTAAGGAAGGGACCACAGAGAACTGGGTTTGAATCCCAGCTACTCTTCTGACTAGTTGTATGACCTTTTGCAAGTTACCTAGTATCGCTGAACCTCGGTTTTGTTATCTACAGAATGAAGATAATAACAACTGATGTGAGAAATAAATGGAATAATATATGTAAGAGGATTTTGCACAATGTCTTTTTGTTGTTGTTAGGTGCCACAAGTCAGTTCTGACTCATAGTGACCCTATAGGACAGAGTAGAACTGCCCCATAGGGTTTCTAAGGAGCAGCGGGTGGATTTGAACTGTGGATCTTTTGGGTAGCAGCCGAACCCCTAACCATATCTTGGAGTCAGTTTGGGGCTGCTGGGCCAGTATATCTTGATGTCAGTACCACATTGTCTTGGTCACTGTAGCTTTAATATGTTTTTAAGTCAGGTGAAATCAGTTTTCCACCTTTAATCTTCTGTTTCAAAGTTGTTGGGCTAGTCTAGATTCTGTACATATCCAGTATGAATTTTAAAACCAGCTAGCCAATTTCCACAAGAAGAAGCTGCTGGGATTTTGATTGGGATTGAATTGAATCTATAGGTCAATCTGGGGAGAGCAGTATTGAGTTTTATAATGTATGAATACAATATATCTCACCATTTCTCTTGGATATGTTTTGTAGATATAAGCGTAAAGGCCTTACACATCTTTTGTCAAATTCATCTCTAATTATTTAACAGTTTTTGATGTTATTATAAATGGTATTTTTAATTTCAATTTCTCATTGTTACTTGATTAAATCACAGATACCTATAAGATTATTTATTGACATCTATGCCTTGAGAATAGGAGATGGACTTGAAGTACCTTAAAATATTATATGGAATGTCCTAAAAGGGCTTCTGTACTTTTTTAATGCCTGAAATATGGGGTAAGAAAATTATTACATAGTGTATTTGTCCTGAAATCTCTCTTTACTCTCATTTCATTGTATGAAGCAGGAATGAGAATCATGTGAGGCCAAATATAGCTGGAAATGCTTGCTTCATGCAGACACAGTCTTAATCAGAATACATGAGTAATGCTACATTCACAGATAATTTTTGGCAAGAATATTCAGAGGACTTCAAAACATTTTTTTTTTCCAGGCATCACAAGTGATTAGCGTAATGACAATGAATCTAACCAATTAAAATCTCTGTTGCCTGTCCAAAGTATGATTTATAACAAGTCATTTTTCTTCTATGGTGTATGAAGGAAAAATTAAGAAGCAATCATTTAGACACGGAAGGAATAAGAATGACAGAGATGCAAAATACTAGCCAAGTTCATTAACTAAGAACTTAGCTTCCACTGAAACCATTTTTATACATGTTTTTGAGGAGATTTCCAAATTTACATTATTTGTCTCTTATCTTGTGGCACCTGAAGGAAATCATTTGCCAGAATGACATGTCGGAGAATAGTTATGAGGGATCAAAATTTTTTTGTAAGTAGCTCAATTTCCACCATTGAAAATGACCTTATATTTCAGGCAGCAGGGATAAAGAAACTATTTTATGGAAAAATACTAAGACACACTATGGTTTCCCCAACTACCTACGACAATCTGAGCTCTTTGATAGTCATTCATGTAAGCAGGCTCAAAGCTTTCTTGTGGAAGTGAAATCCTCTTTCATAAACCTCCTTGCATTTAACAGAATTTTATTAAAAAAAAAAAAAAATCAGTTTTATAAGTTATTTAAAACTAATGAGTCTTGGGTTATTGATCAACTACTAACAATTATACCCAATAATGAGTTAAATCAAGTACTTCTGATACACCTGTGTCTACCAAAAAACCAAACCCGTTGCTGTCAAGTTGATTCCAACTCACAGTGACCCTATGGAAAAGAGTAGAACTACCCCATAGGGTTTCCAAGGAGCAGCTGCTGGATTTGAACTGCTGACCTTTTCTTTAGCAGACTGAGTTCTTAACCACTGTGCTATCAGGGCTCCATCTGTGTCTATAGTGCACACTAAAGCATTAACAAAATAATTTAGAAAATTCAAACAGCAACAACAACAAAAAATGTTTGTGTAACTAACTACATATTTCAGGTGAAAATGTTCTTCAGAGAAGTCCAGAGAGTAGATGTTCAGAATTTTTTGATGAAATTATCTTCTTTATTGTGTATGTGGTTGTTGTTAGATGCTGTTGAGTTGGCTCTGACTCATGGCAATCTTATATAAAATAGAACAAAACATTGCCTGGTTCTACTCCATCTTCATAATCATTGATATAATTGTGTGTGTGTGTAGGCTAGGCCAAATTCTAAGGTGTTTCCATAATAATATCAATTACTTAGTGCAGGAGGGGAGGATGTGTGTGTGTGTGTGTGTATCAAACTTATATATTGTAATATGGCTTCTTCAAAACCAGGGTAAAATTCTTTAATGGGTTCCTAGGCAGCAAAGCTCAAAGCCCTCTAAGAAGGCAAATGACCTGAAAAGATTTGTTTCAGAGCTGTTATCACACCTTAGTATGCAGTGAGGTTGACGGTGAGGAGTATGTAAAATGGATGGGAGGTGAGCAAGACTGGACACAGGGGTACCAATCAGGAGGCTGTGCAGAAATTCAGGTGGTCCTAACCGAAACAGTGGTAGCGACAATGCAAGAAGCAGGTGATGTTGAAAGTTATTTAGTACGTAGAGTCATCAGGATTGGGTTATCAGTGATGTGGCTATTTCAGGACAGGAAAGAGCCAAGGATAACATCTAGATTTCTGGTCTGAGGAACACTTATTGCAGTAGGTATCACTGGAAAAGGAATCAATTTGGTTGCAGGTAGAAAGAAAATGAGTTTACTTTTGTTCAAATTCCATTTGAGTCACTCAAGTGATATCTACACGGAGATGCTCCATAGGAAACTGGGTCTGGAGCTCAGGAAAAAGTTCTGGGATGGAGATATAGATACTATCATGTATTTATGACACCCCATTCTTCTCCCAAAATATTATTTTGCACATTATCTATTATAATTGCTTGTTTACCTGTAAATCCTGAACAAGAAAATAAGCTCAGGGCAAAGACGTGCGGAAACAGCTTCCGTTAATGAGCGCTGCTCTCCCCAACAGCCTTTCTGTACTTCTTGCATCTTACAAATGGAACAGTGATCTAGCTTTTGCCAAAAAGAAGCTGGCCCTAACTACTGGCAGCTTTCTGGCTTTGGGCCTTAGCCACAAATCCAGGACAACAGAAAAAATCCCCTAGACATTCAGTTACATTTTACAAAGATTACCTATTACAATCCTTACAAGATTAATCCTCACTGAAAAAACACGTTAATTACAATCCTCACTAAAAACAACAACAGAAGATTCAGGTGCTAGAGGTAGAGCGACGTCTGAAGGTTAGAGAAACCAGCTGTACCTGGACTGGAGAGCTCATAAGGGGCGGGTGAAGGAGTCTGGCTGTAGCTCTATGTAAGAGGGTGACTGGGACTGAGCCCTCCTGAGGCTGGGAGTCCTGGAGCATTTTTACACTGCTGATGTAAAGCTTTTGAAATAACTCTCTGTTGGCCCAGGCAAGTGTCAAGGAGGATTTCTCTTAAAGAAACAGAAACCCAAGACTTGCAGCTGCTGTTTTGTTGTTGTTGTGTGCTGTCGAGTCGATTCCAACTCATAGTGGCCCTATAGTGATCCTGTAGAACACAGCAGAACTACCCGGATACGGTTCTCTGGCTGTAATCTTTACAGGAGCAGATTGCTAGGTCTTTTCTCCTGCAAAGTGACTGGTGGGTTTGAACCACTGACCTTTCACTTAGCAGCCGAGTACTTAACCATTGTACCACCAGGGCTCCTTATCTTGCAACTAAGGGATCTGAATTCTTTTAAATCTATCGGCATGGTACATGAACATCAAACTGAAATTCATACCTGCAAAGAGGAAATATATGAAACAGCTATACAGAGATGCTCCAATAACACAGGCACAAGGGGATCCCTCGGATCCCCAGGTCCACTGAAAATGAGCATGCATTAAAAACACACACACACACACATATTCATATATATATGTATACCAAAAACCGAAACCAAACCCAGTGCCATCGAATCGATTCTGACTCATAGCGACCCTATAGGACAGAGTAGAACTACCCCATAGAGTTTCCAAGGAGCGCCTAGGGGATTCAAACTGCCAATCTCTTGGTTACCAGCCGTAGCACTTAACCACCATGCCACTAGGGTTTCCCTATACACACACACACACAATAAACACAGACCACAAGCTATTATAAACCATGCAATAGGGAAGGCCAGAAGACATGACAAATAGTAGAATTTGTACCCCAAAAGTGAAGATAATAGAAAAATTCCAAGAACTTAAGATATCTTAATAGAATTAAACAGATAAAGCAAAAACAACAACAACATAATATGAATTTTAAAATAAGAGTGACAATAACTAACTTATGGAACACTTAGTACTTTCCAGACATCATTCTAATATACATACATACTATTTACATTACTTGGTTTAATAATCACCTCAACCTTATGAGGCAGGTACTACTATCCCCATTTTAGAAAACATGAAAATGAAGCACAAAGAAGTGAAAGAAAACAAGATCACATGCCTTGTAAATGACAGAGCTGGGACTGGAACCCAGCAGGTCTGACCTCAGAGCTCAGGGCCTTACAACCAAGCTGTGGCAATTGCAAATTCTAAAAGTATTTTTAAAATATAGTCATGGGAAACTCTGCAGACGGATTGGACTTAAGACCTGATAAGAATTGATGGGAGAGAAGGTTCTCAGATTCCACTACAAACCCAGCATTGAATGATATACAGAAGGAATACATGAAGAGAACAAAAAAGCCAAGGCTGGGTAGAATAAGGAGGCTAAACCTAGACTAATAAGAGTTCTGAAATGAGAAACAGAGAAAATGTAGGAAAGGAAATATGCACAGATGATTCTGGGAATTTTCCAGAATCAGGAAAGCAAAATTTCCAGAAGAAACACACACAATCACACAAAGGATAAATAAAACATATCTGTACTTAGAGTGTAGTAAAAGTGCAGAACGCCGAACACAAACAGAAAGCTATCATAGAAAAAAGACAGCTTATCTATAAAGGAACGCTGATTTGACTTACTGTAGATGATGAATGCCAGAAGTTGGTATAATAGTATATAAAATCCTGAAGGAAAATAAAATTTAACCTAGATCTCTATACCTAACACAATACTCATTTGAATGTAGGCAAAATGAAGACGCTGTAACATACAAAGGCAGAAAGTATAAACAGACCATCTCTAAAAAAAAATTACTAAACGTTAGGCCCACCCAAAGGGAATGAGCTGGGTACAAGAGCAACAGTGAGCAAAGTAACTGGTAAATAAGTTGCTACATCTAAAAAAAAAAAAAAATTATCTGATAAAATACACTAATATTGATGACAAACATTTGGGGTTTAAAAATCTGGTATGTATACTAGAAAACTATACATAAAAGCTGGATAGTGGTGATTTGGAGTTAAACACATTAAGATCCTTGTATTATTAAAGAAAAGGATATAGCTATTGATCGACATTACGTGTTAAATACATATATTAAAAATTTAAAGATAATCATTGAAAGAGTAGAAAAAGATGGTAAAACTTCCAAATCAGGAAATGACACAAACGCATTGAGTGTGACAGAAGAAAAAGAAAAAAAAAAGAAAAAGAGATGATATTGATAAAGAAAATCAAGATGCAGAATGAAATAGAATAAAACTGTTCTGTGTAAAATTTTAAACACAAAACAAGCTTATATACGTTTATGAATACACATGACATACAAGCAATGAAGATTCACAACTTCAGGAAGGTGGTATTGGGAGGGAGGGGAAGTACTGGGGGAGGATACAAAAGAGATTTGGATTGTATCTATGATATTTTATTTCCAAATAAATAATAATGTAAATGTGCTATAAAATAAAAATATATAATAATCTGGTTGAAATACTGCAAAATATTACCATGTCATATCCAACAGGTACTTGTTATATCACTTTTTTTTGCTGTAATATTACCTTTTTATTTTTTTATAAAAAGGAACATGAGAAGAAAATAAGCAGCAGGTTGAGAGAGGTTAACTAACTTCACCAAGATCACAGTTGGTGAGAGGAGAAGCTGGGGCAATACAGACTTCCAATAACAAAGTCTATTAAACTGACTTTGACTTATTCATTTTTACAATAATGAGGACAGGCCTGGCTTGCAGCATAGGTGATCAGAATGAGGGACGACAGCTGAGAGAGTTCTTGTAGGGAAGGCCCCGCTGACAGTGGTTTGCTATTAAACACCATCATTTAATAGGAAGCCTCAGGGCTACATTTGACATCATTGATATCTGGGGGTCTGTTCCAGATGTAAAGAGGTCAAATCTCAGAGGAGCAGAGGCTGTGTCTTAAGAAAACTTAGAGATCATTTAGTTCAACTTGCTCAGAAACTGAAGAGGCACCCGCCCGCTGCCATAGAGTCAATTCCGACTTATAACGACCCTATTTTTTTTATAGGGCAGAGTAGAACTGCCCCATAGAGTTTCTAAGGAGCGCCTGGAGGATTCGAACTGCTGACCTTTTGGTTAGCAGCCATAGCACTTAACCACTAGGCCGCCAGGGTTTCCTGAAGAGACACAGTGAGGTTAAATGGCATGTTCCAAGTTACGCAACCAATGAGTTTTTGACTCAAATCTAATGCTATGCCAATTATAACAACAGCTCTAAGCATTAGTTAAGATGTTGGAGATGTGGTGGCGATGATGATAAAGATGAAGATGATGGTGGTGGTGATGATACAAATAACTTTTCTTGAGCACTGAACTAAATTCTAGGCACGCACTCAAATGCGCCCCTTGTGAATCCTCACAACAACCCAATAAATTAGGTACAACCATAATCTCAATTACAGATCAAAGGAAAGGCTCTCAGGGTCATGTGATTACTAAATGACCGTGGATCCAAACTCAGGCAGTCTGATTGTTGAGTTAGAATTCTTCATCATTTGCTATGCTGAGGACTCAAATGTTAGAGGAAAAGGAGGTAGGGGCTGAATGAAATAACTTAGGAAATTTTCTGAACATCCTCAGGAGGATAAAACAAAAAATCCCAGTACATATAAATTTTATTTGTGAGAAAATCACAATCCGAAATGCTATGTGATGTACTGACTGTAATTTTTTTCTTCCAAGCATCAAAACTATATGGTCTGCAAACAAGCACAGCTATTACCCAAAAGAATACACGCGGTTGTCCAACAGACTTTATATTCTCAATTTATATCAACTTTTAAGTTACTCAGAGAGAAACAAGTCAATCTGTTTTGTGAAAAGTTGGAATCTCTTGTGAGAGACACTGAAATTTAAAGATCAAAAGAACATACAGACATGGCATGAAAACAAGTTACAGATGTAGAATATCAAAATGTTAGAATGCCAAAAAAATCAAAATAAGGAAAATAACAGCCCCAGGTTAACCTAATAGGCTTGTTTCACTTAAAACTGGGCACAGTGTTTTCAAGAGGCAATACCTGATTGATAACAACAACAACAAAAAAAAACCTGTTGCCATTGAGTCGATTCCCACTCATAGCGACCCTATAGGACAGAACAGAACTGCCCCATAGGGTTTCCAAGGAGCACCTGGTGGATTCGAACTGCCAGCCTTTTGGTGGGCAGCCTGAGCTCCTAACCACTGCACCACCAGGGCTCCTCCTGACTGACTGATAGAAACCACAAAATGACAGCCCACGGGTAAAACAATCTGTAGAAATGTTTGGTTGCCTTGAGTTCTTTGAAAAATCAAATTAATATATCATGTTTTAAAATCACATCTCACATTTTTTAATCTAGTTTTTTCTGTTTTTCTTAAAAAGCTCATTCCACACTTCCACAGATTAGCAATGGTCTAGGGATCAGTTGCTGTCACATAAGATTTCTAGTTATGTAGTTACATAAAAAAAAAAATTTTTTTTTTTTTTTTTTTTAGTTACATAAGGGTTTCAGGTTTCTATAGTCCTTACTCACCTTACTTTATACCTTTACATTATCAGCCTCCCCCCTGTAGTCAATTGAGCTCATAACTTCTGACACATGGCCAAACAAATTCCAGTAGTTGAGGTGATCAAAATCAGATAGGATTACAAGATTGGGCATCATCACAGAAGTTCATTTGTTCATTCACGCATTTGTTAATTCATCCATTCGACAAATACTATTGAGTATCTGATAAGTGCCTGATGCTAGGCTCATCTCAGAATAGAAATACTTGGGATTTCTTTTCATGAAGGTAATATGAATCATAGATTTGGAAGAGTTTACAAGGTGTGTGTAATCAAGAGAGTTGAGGACAAAACACTGATGAACTTTAAGAAATAAAATAAGGAATTCTGAAGAATGTTAGTGATCTCAAGGGTAACAAAGGATGGCAAGTTTAAAGAAGGAAGGGTGTCAACGGTGTAAACTAGCTGAGAAGTGAAGTCAAAGACAGAGAAGAAAGAACATTCTACTGGGTAAGTAGCAAGTCTCTGGTGACATTTAAAAGAGAACTTAGCATAAACAGATAAAGCCAGATTGAGTGTTGTGAAAGTGAGGGTAAACGGCATAAGAGAAAATAGAAGGGGGGCTTGAGAAGAGAAATGGTGGGGAGGGGAGTAAGGAGAGGAAGACAGGTTGATTGTTTTGCAGGTTATGGGAGAGCTGAATGTGCTTTCAACAGAAAGGACCAGTGACGAAGACCAGTTATGTGCAAAAGAGAGTCTTGTCACCAGACCATTCACAAGAATAACTATATGCTAGAAATAATTAGATGGAGTGGTATTAAATTATTCTGTTATCAGAGCAAAATTTGGCAACTTTTCCATAAACCATATGCCCAATGTCACTTCTTGGAACACATTCTAGAAAGGTATTCTCACCATGAAAGTGTTTTTTTTTTTTTTTTTAATTCTCTCTGAAATTCAGTGACAATAAGCTAGCAAAGAAAACCTGTCAATTCCAGTTATTTATTCCTTATTTTCTGGTATTTTACTTGTGACCGCAGTCAAAAATGATAGTAAATGTTTCTGGTCTATTGGCCATGTTAGAAATAACATTAATTCCCACAGAGGCCTTTAATCTTGGACCAATGAAGCCAGGTGGTCTAATCCTCTAGAATCTTCTATACATATAATAATCAAGGGGAAGAAAGATTAGAGTACTAAGGATATGTTCATGCAGTTTACACTTGGATATAGTTTTTATTGTATTCTTTTGTGGGTTGACAACAAACATGCTATTTCTTTTAACTTTGCCACTGGAAAAATCTAATGTTAAGTACATGCTCATTAGACACAGATCATAAGAACTCAGTAAAAGAAAACAAGAAAGTTGAATGCATTTAATTCTGAATTTTCATAAGGCAATATGGCCTAAGATGATTTACCAGGATATCTTTATTTCATTTCTGTAGCTGTTAACCAGTAAGAAAGAAAATAAAAACTGCCATCTGATTGTGGTTTGAAAAACAAAAAAAACCTCCCTAAACTATTTTTTCATAGTATTTTTTAAACAAAACGAGTATAATGCAATTTTTAAAATGAAGGAATAATTTGAAATGGAAGAAAAACTGTTCCAAACATCTTAGGAAAAAATTACAACCTATTGCTGTTCCTCTCTAGTAGATACTCCTGTACCTGGAATTTGGTACAAAAATAAACGTTTATTGGTTATTTAAATGACTTATATACAGCAGTGAACTTTCAAAAGTCTCATCTATATTTATTGATACCCAAGACACGTTGTTTATTGGGAAACATAATTAGAGTACCTAAATATATTTGTCATAATTGTCATGCATTCTGTAAAATGCTTTGTGTAAAGTCAACTAGATTTTTCTTCCATAGCATATGGGAAGAGATCCCAAGGGCTCGCTTCTTGAGGTCTGAGTTGACAAGTACAGTTTCAGTCACCTTGAAGCTCGCCTCTACTAATCTAGCCTTCAAGCTCATCAAGAGTGTATCTGCAAGGAGTACATTTCCTCCACCTCCACCTCCACCTCCACTACCATAGCTGTGATGACAGCCACCATCCAGAGGTGAGCCCTGGAAAGGCTTCCCTGCCTTCTGATCCATTGTTTGTACAATCAGATCTAAGGATTTCAAAATTCTCAACCAACCTTCTTCCTATAACTCTGAGTAAAAATGAACAAAAGAAGCTTAGCAGATACTGTTCTTTCTCTTTTGGAGTCTTTATAGAGAATGCAGTTAAGGAACACAAAGCTGAGAAATGTTCATGTTAATGTAAAAATGATTTATTCCAAAAATTAATCAATCCTGCAACTATACAAACTGATTTCAAGTCTAGCTGGAAATAAATAAAAATTGCCTTCAAGGTCTGTGTCTGAGATTACAATAAACACTAAATAAAAGAGCCTATTTTGCTAGGAGCTCAAAATATAAGACAAGAATTTATGTATTCAACCCAAGACGGTATAACATATGATCAACTTACCCCTGAAGGGCTTTCTCTCCAAACCAATCTCCTTTTCCTAAAGTTCGCAGAAAAACTGGGTCTTCGCTTGGTGAGTCTTCTCGTGTGACATTTACCTACAAAGAGAAACAACGAAAGTTTAAATCCACTGCCTTCCCTGGATGATCAAGTGAACACTAATTGAGAGTGCTAATTTCATTTCTTCTTTTTTTTTTAACTTCTTTTTATGAGGAAAACAAATTTAAATTACCAGTGACAGGGCCAAGGAATAATATGACAAATTTTTTGTGTAAATCATAAGAACGGACCTCATAATATTTTGCTAAACTTCCATGTTTTTTCAAGAAATTAAAAAAATACACATACGAGGAAATTTGAATTTCACTTAATCCTACCTCCTGTGAGTCAACCACTATAATGAATCTAGTGGCTATCTTCGTCATCTAGTGCTGCTATAACAGGAATACCACAAGTGGATGGCTTTAACAAAGAGAAGTTTATTCTCTCACAGATAGGTAGACTACAAGTTCAAATTCAGGGCGTTAGCTCCAGGGGAAGGCTTTCTCCGTTGGCTCTGGAGGAAGGTCCTTGTGATGCATCAGTCTTCTCTTGGTCTGGGAGTATCTCAGTGCAGGAACCTCAGGTCCAAAGAATGCACTCTTCTCCTGGCACTGCTTTCTTGGTGGTATGAGGTCCCGGTGTCTCTCTGCTTGCTTCCCTGTTTTATATCTCAAAGAGATTGGCTTAGGACACTATCTAATCTTGTGTATCTCACCAATATAACTGCCACCAATCCGTCTTATTACATCACGGTGACAGGATTTACAACACATAGGGAAATCACATCAGATGATAAAATGGTAGACCATCATACAAGGGAATCATGACCTAACCAAGCTGACAGATATTCTGGGGGGACACAATTCAATCCATGACAGTGGCTGTTCCTGCAATCTTATTTTATGCATTTACAAACATTTGTTTTTAGAATACATGAATAGCATGATACCATTTGTATCATTCTGCAACTTCTTTTTTTCTCTTTACATTGTTTAAAGTATTTGTTCTGTGTTAGCAGTATGAATCTAGTTCATCCATTTTTATGTTCCAGTGTCTTACTATATGCAACACTCTGCAGATTATTTTTTTCTCTTAACATTGTTTAGATTATCCATTCTATATTATTAGTATGAACCTAGTTCATCCATTTTTATGTTTCAGTGTTTTCCTCTGTTATATAAATATATGTATTTATCCATTTCATTGCTGGGACATTTATATGTACAATTGTTTGCTATTAAAATGCTGCAATGAACACCATTTTACACATCTCCACATAGAACTAGCCATTTGATTTTGGTTCATGGTGACTCCATGTGTGTCAGAGTAGAACTGTGCTCCATAGGGTTTTCAATGGCTGGTTTTCCAAGCCTTTTTTCCAGGGCACCTCTGGGTGGGCTCAAACCCCCAACCTTCCAGTTAGCAGCCGAATGCGTTAACCATTTATACAACCCAGGAACTCCTCTCCACATATTTGTCCCAGCTCCTCTAGGATATGCCTGTCTCTTTCTCTAAGAAGAACCCAGCTTTCATTCAAAGGCCAGCCCACGTCCATGAAGCCTTCCTGTTGGGCTCTAACTGACTATATCTCATGAACCAAATCCTTCATTCAGCAGAATTTCCCTTTTAAAAGATATATAAACTACGTAAAAAAAATTTCTTTGGCATTCTCTGAACTTTATAATAAGCACTCAATCAAGAGCTGTAGATTGTTTCATCAGAAAATCTTCATTACAAATAAGATATCCCAGCACCAACAGGACTCATGACCTGTGTGCTAGTCCATGGAAAGCAAGTGACAGTGACTTTTTGTTGCATGAAAGAAGATATGAATGCAGTATGTCCTACGTTTGTGTTAATTCACTTCCCCCTCACGTTCCACTACTATTCACAATGCTGTGTATGTGTCTGCCAGAGAGGTTAAATCATTAAAATTCACCTATCTGGAAAATGTAATGAAGTAGAAAAACTAATTTCTTGAGACAATGCCAGACATTTAAACACATTTAAAAATACTATGCTTCACGTTTTTGAATCCAGGGACTGGATGTCAAACACCAGTTTTATAAGTATTCAGGTCTATGCAAGGAGGAGGGAATTCAATTATTACTCTCTATTGATCCATTTGATTACCCTTCAACAGTGTTTCAAAACCATGGAAATTTAGTTTTAATGTTCTTACTTACCACCCTGCTATGTGATAAATAGAGATGTTAATTTGTATGCTGATAAGGATTTCACAGATGCAGGTAGAAATGCTCCAGCCCAGTGATTCACAAAAGGTGTGTGTGGGGATCTTATTTAAAACAAAAGTTAAACCAGTCAGATCTGACTCATGTGACCCCACGTGTGTCAGAGTAGAACTGTGCTCCATATGGTTTTCAGTGACTAATCTTCTAGAAATAGATCCCCAGGCCTTTCTTCTGAAGTGCCTCTGGCTGGGCTCGAACCACCAACCTTTTGGTTAGCAGCCTAGTGTGTTAACTGCACCACCCAGCTGGACCCTTATTCTTGAGGTTGTCATGCAGCGGCTCTGGGAAATCTGTATTTCAAAAGATTAAGGTAGGTGACACCGATGCAAGTGTTCTATAGGCCAATTGTTGACAAACGTACATGAATTATCACAATATTTCTGAGCCTCAGTGTCCTCCTCTATACAATGATGCAATTTGACAAAATTATTTCTGTCCCTCCTACTAGCTGGTAAAAACACCAGAGACTAGGGTGTAATATGCTATAGGTTTAGATCATTAGTTCAAAATTGGATATACGGATACTTTCATAACTGCATATTTTCTATTTGGTGAATAAAAAATAGTAGAAATTCAAAGCGGCAGATTTATGTAAGTCATTTGAGAACCATCAGTGAATGCTGAAGTGTTATTTTAAAAGATGTTGCTGAAATGCAATAACAGAGACATAAAACAAAAAGTGGACCATCTACAGATAAATGTGAGGAAAAACCTATCCGAATAATCCAGAAGATATGCACCTCAACAACCAAACATAAATGCTTAGCTTTACAGTTGTAGTTCTAAGCTTCACATTTTTTTTTTTTTTTTTTTTTTTTTTATAATAACTTTTATTAAGCTTCAAGTGAACGTTTACAAATCCAATCAGTCTGTCACATATAAGTTTACATACATCTCACTCCCTACTCCCACTTACTCTCCCCGTCTTGAGTCAGCCCTTTCAGTCTCTCCTTTCTTGACAATTTTGCCGGCTTCCCTCTCTCTCTATCCTCCCATCCCCCCTCCAGACAAGAGTTGCCAACACAATCTCAAGTGTACACCTGATATAATTAGCTCACTCTTCATCAGCGTCTCTCTCCCACCCGCTGACCAGTCCCTTTCATGTCTGATGAGTTGTCTTCAGGGATGGTTCCTGTCCTGTGTCAACAGAAGGTCTGGAGAGCATGACCGCCGGGATTCCTCCAGTCTCAGTCAGACCATTAAGTTTGGTCTTCTTATGAGAATTTGGGGTCTGCATCCCACTGCTCGCCTGCTCCCTCAGGGGTCCTCTGCTGAGCTCCCTGTCAGGGCAGTCATCGATTGTGGCCGGGCACCAACTAGTTCTTCTGGTCTCAGGATGATGTAGGTCTCTGGTTCATGTGGCCCTTTCTGTCTCTTGGGCTCTTAGTTGTCATGTGGGCTTGGTGTTCTTCATTTTCCTTTGCTCCAGGTGGGTTGAGACCAATTGATGCATCTTAGATGGCTGCTTGTTAGCATTTAAGACCCCAGACGCCACATTTCAAAGTGGGATGCAGAATGATTTCATAATAGAATTATTTTGCCAATTGACTTAGAAGTCCCCGCAAACCATGTTCCCCAGACCCCCGCGCTTGCTCCGCTGAGCTTTGAAGCATTCATTTTATCCCGGAAACTTCTTTGCTTTTGGTCCAGTCCAATTGAGCTGACCTTCCATGTATTGAGTGTTGTCTTTCCCTTCACCTAAAGCAGTTCTTATCTACTGATTAATCAATAAAAAAACCCTCTCCCACCCTCCCTCCCTCCCCCCCTCGTAACCACAAAAGTATGTGTTCTTCTCAGGTTTACTATTTCTCAAGATCTTATAATAGTGGTCTTATACAATATTTGTCCTTTTGCCTCTGACTCATTTCGCTCAGCATAATGCCTTCCAGGTTCCTCCATGTTATGAAATGTTTCAGAGATTCGTCACTGTTCTTTATCGATGCGTAGTATTCCATTGTGTGAATATACCACAATTTATTTACCCATTCATCCGTTGATGGACACCTTGGTTGCTTCCAACTTTTTGCTATTGTAAACAGAGCTGCAATAAACATGGGTGTGCATATATCTGTTTGTATGAAGGCTCTTGTATCTCTAGGGTATATTCCGAGGAGTGGGATTTCTGGGTTGTATGGTAGTTCTATTTCTAACTGTTTAAGATAACGCCAGATAGATTTCCAAAGTGGTTGTACCATTTTACATTCCCACCAGCAGTGTATGAGAGTTCCAATCTCTCCGCAGCCTCTCCAACATTTATTATTTTGTGTTTTTTGGATTAATGCCAGCCTTGTTGGTGTGAGATGGAATCTCATCGTAGTTTTAATTTGCATTTCTCTAATGGCTAATGATCGAGAGCATTTTCTCATGTATCTGTTGGCTGCCTGAATATCTTCTTTAGAGAAATGTGTGTTCATATCCTTTGCCCACTTCTTGATTGGGTTGTTTGTCTTTTTGTGGTTGAGTTTTGACAGAATCATGTAGATTTTAGAGATCAGGCGCTGGTCGGAGATGTCATAGCTGAAAATTCTTTCCCAATCTGTAGGTGGTCTTTTTACTCTTTTGGTGAAGTCTTTAGATGAGCATAGGTGTTTGATTTTTAGGAGCTCCCAGTTATCGGGTTTCTCTTCATCATTTTTGGTAATGTTTTGTATTCTGTTTATACCTTGTATTAGGGCTCCTAGGGTTGTCCCAATTTTTTCTTCCATGATCTTTATCGTTTTAGTCTTTATGTTTAGGTCTTTGATCCACTTGGAGTTAGTTTTTGTGCATGGTGTGAGGTATGGGTCCTGTTTCATTTTTTTGCAAATGGATATCCAGTTATGCCAGCACCATTTGTTAAAAAGGCTGTCTTTTCCCCAGTTAATTGACACTGGTCCTTTGTCAAATATCAGCTGCTCATACGTGGATGGATCTATGTCTGGGTTCTCAATTCTGTTCCATTGGTCTATGTGTCTGTTGTTGTACCAATACCAGGCTGTTTTGACTACTGTGGCTGTATAATAGGTTCTGAAGTCAGGTAAGGTGAGGCCTCCCACTTTCTTCTTCTTTTTCAGTAGTGCTTTGCTTATCCGGGGCTTCTTTCCCTTCCATATGAAATTGGTGATTTGTTTCTCTATCCCCTTAAAATATGACATTGGAATTTGGATCGGAAGTGCGTTAAATGTATAGATGGCTTTTGGTAGAATAGACATTTTTACTATGTTAAGTCTTCCTATCCATGAGCAAGGTATGTTTTTCCACTTAAGTATGTCTTTTTGAATTTCTTGTAGTAGAGCTTTGTAGTTTTCTTTGTATAGGTGTTTTACATC
Source organism: Elephas maximus indicus (assembly GCF_024166365.1). Lineage (NCBI taxonomy): Eukaryota > Metazoa > Chordata > Mammalia > Proboscidea > Elephantidae > Elephas > Elephas maximus. Next base: position 36,094,237 of record NC_064834.1, read on the forward strand.
CTTGGTAAGATTTATTCCTAAGTATCTTATCTTCTTGGGGGCTACCGTGAATGGTATTGATTTGGTTATTTCCTCTTCGGTGTTCTTTTTGTTGATGTAGAGGAATCCAGGTGATTTTTGTATGTTTATTTTATAACCTGAGACTCTGCCAAACTCTTCTATTAGTTTCAGTAGTTTTCTGGAGGATTCCTTAGGGTTTTCTGTGTATATAATCATGTCATCTGCAAATAGTGATAACTTTACTTCTTCCTTGCCAATCCGGATACCTTTTATTTCTTTGTCTAGCCTGATTGCCCTGGCTAAGACTTCCAACACGATGTTGAATAAGAGCGGTGATAAAGGGCATCCTTGTCTGGTTCCCGTTCTCAAGGGAAATGCTTTCAGGTTCTCTCCATTTAGAGTGATATTGGCTGTTGGCTTTGCATAGATGCCCTTTATTATGTTGAGGAATTTTCCTTCAATTCCTATTTTGGTAAGAGTTTTTATCATAAATGGGTGTTGGACTTTGTCAAATGCCTTTTCTGCATCAATTGATAAGATCATGTGGTTTTTGTCTTTTGTTTTATTTATGTGATGGATTACATTAATGGTTTTTCTGATATTAAACCAGCCTTGCATACCTGGTATAAATCCCACTTGATCAGGGTGAATTATTTTTTTGATGTGTTGTTGGATTCTATTGGCTAGAATTTTGTTGAGGATTTTTGCATCAATGTTCATGAGGGATATAGGTCTATAATTTTCTTTTTTTGTAATGTCTTTACCTGGTTTTGGTATCAGGGAGATGGTGGCTTCATAGAATGAGTTGGGTAGTATTCCGTCATTTTCTATGCTTTGGAATACCTTTAGTAGTAGTGGTGTTAACTCTTCTCTGAAAATTTGGTAGAACTCTGCAGTGAAGCCGTCCGGGCCAGGACTTTTTTTTGTTGGGAGTTTTTTGATTACCGTTTCAATCTCTTTTTTTGTTATGGGTCTATTTAGTTGTTCTGCTTCTGAATGTGTTAGTTTAGGTAGGTAGTGTTTTTCAAGGAATTCATCCATTTCTTCTAGGTTTTCAAATTTGTTAGAGTACAATTTTTCATAATAATCTGAAATGATTCTTTTAATTTCATTTGGTTCTGTTGTGATGTGGTCCTTCTCATTTCTTATTCGGGTTATTTGTTTCCTTTCCTGTATTTCTTTAGTCAGTCTAGCCAATGGTTTATCAATTTTGTTAATTTTTTCAAAGAACCAGCTTTTGGCTTTGTTAATTCTTTCAATTGTTTTTCTGTTCTCTAATTCATTTAGTTCAGCTCTAATTTTTATTATTTGTTTTCTTCTGGTGCCTGATGGATTCTTTTGTTGCTCACTTTCTATTTGTTCAAGTTGTAGGGACAGTTCTCTGATTTTGGCTCTTTCTTCTTTTTGTATGTGTGCATTTATTGATATAAATTGACCTCTGAGCACTGCTTTTGCTGTGTCCCAGAGGTTTTGATAGGAAGTATTTTCATTCTCGTTGCTGTCTATGAATTTCCTTATTCCCTCCTTGATGTCTTCTATAACCCAGTCTTTTTTCAGGAGGGTATTGTTCATTTTCCAAGTATTTGATTTCTTTTCCCTCGTTCTTCTGTTATTGATCTCTAGTTTTATTGCCTTGTGGTCTGAGAAGATGCTTTGTAATATTTCGATGTTTTGGACTCTGCAAAGGTTTGTTTTATGACCTAATATGTGGTCTATTCTAGAGAATGTTCCATGTGCGCTAGAAAAAAAAGTATATTTTGCAGCAGTTGGGTGGAGAGTTCTGTATAAGTCAATGAGGTCAAGTTGGTTGATTGTTGTAATTAGATCTTCCGTGTCTCTGTTGAGCTTCTTACTGGATGTCCTGTCCTTCTCCGAAAGGGGTGTGTTGAAGTCTCCTACTATAATTGTGGAGGTATCTATCTCGCTTTTCAGTTCTGTTAAAATTTGATTTATAAATCTTGCAGCCCTGTCATTGGGTGCGTAAATATTTAATATGGTTATGTCTTCCTGATCAATTGTCCCTTTTATCATTATATAGTGTCCTTCTTTATCCTTTGTGGTGGATTTAAGTCTAAAGTCTATTTTGTCAGAAATTAATATTGCTACTCCTCTTCTTTTTTGCTTATTGTTTGCTTGATATACTTTTTTCCATCCTTTGAGTTTTAGTTTGTTTGTGTCTCTAAGTCTAAGGTGTGTCTCTTGTAGGCAGCATATAGATGGATCGTGTTTCTTTATCCAGTCTGTGACTCTCTGTCTCTTTATTGGTGCATTTAGTCCATTTACATTCAGGGTAATTATAGATAAATAAGTTTTTAGTGCTGTCATTTTGATGCCTTTTTATGTGTGTTGTTGACAATTTCATTTTTCCACATACTTTTTTGTGCTGAGGCGTTTTTCTTAGTAAATTGTGAGATCCTCACTTTCATAGTGTTTGACTTTATGTTAGTTGAGTCGTTACGTTTTTCTTGGTTTTTGTCTTGAGTTATAGAGTTGTTATACCTTTTTGTGGTTACCTCATTATATACCCCTATTTTTCTAAGTAAAAACCTAACTTGTATTGTTCTATATCGCCTTGTATCACTCTCCATATGGCAGTTCAATGCCTTCTGTATTTAGTCCCTCTTTTTGATTATTGTGATCTTTTACCTATTGACTTCCATGATTCCCTGTTATGTGTATTTTTTTTTTAATTAATCTTAATTTGTTTGTTTTTGTGATTTCCCTATTTGAGTTGATATCAGGACGTTCTGTTTTGTGACCTTGTGTTGTGCTGATATCTGATATTATTGGTTCTCTGACCAAACAATATCCTTTAGTATTTCTTGTAGCTTTGGTTTGGTTTTTGCAAATTCTCTAAACTTGTGTTTGTCTGTAAATATCTTAATTTCGCCTTCATATTTCAGAGAGAGTTTTGCTGGATATATGATCCTTGGTTGGCAGTTTTTCTCCTTCAGTGTTCTGTATATGTCGTCCCATTCCCTTCTTGCCTGCATGGTTTCTGCTGAGTAGTCAGAACATATTCTTATTGATTCTCCCTTGAAGGAAACCTTTCTTTTCTCCCTGGCTGCTTTTAAAATTTTCTGTTTATCTTTGGTTTTGGTGAGTTTGATGATAATATGTCTTGGTGTTTTTCTTTTTGGATCCATCTTAAATGGGGTTCGATGAGCATCTTGGATAGATATCCTTTCGTCTTTCATGATGTCAGGGAAGTTTTCTGTCAGAAGTTCTTCAACTATTTTCTCTGTGTTTTCTGTCCCCCCTCCCTGTTCTGGGACTCCAATCACCCGCAGGTTATCCTTCTTGATAGAGTCCCACATAATTCTTAGGGTTTCTTCATTTTTTTTAATTCTTTTATCTGATTTTTTTTCAGCTATGTTGGTGTTGATTCCCTGGTCCTCCAGATGTCCCAGTCTGCATTCTAATTGCTCGAGTCTGCTCCTCTGACTTCCTAGTGTGTTGTCTAATTCTGTTATTTTATTGTTAATCTTTTGGATTTCTACATGTTGTCTCTCTATGGATTCTTGCAACTTATTAATTTTTCCAGTATGTTCTTGAATAATCTTTTTGAGTTCTTCAACAGTTTTATCAGTGTGTTCCTTGGCTTTTTCTGCAGTTATCCTAATTTCATTTGTGATATCATTAAGCATTCTGTAAATTAGTTTTTTATATTCTGTATCTGATAATTCCAAAATTGTATCTTCATTTGGGAAAGATTTTGATTCTTTTGTTTGGGGAGTTGGAGAAGCTGTCACGGTCTGCTTCTTTAAGTGGTTTGATATGGATTGTTGTCTCCGAGCCATCACTGGGAAACTAGTTTTTCCAGAAAATCTGCGTGCAGTCCAAATCCCTGTGGGACGGTTCCCCGGCTCGGATGCTGCTCTTTCTGCTCCAAGATCAGTCACTGCCTCCCGGGGACTTCTCCTAACGGCTGCGTCCCACGCCGCCTGTGGAACCGGCTAGTCCCCCTCCCGGGGTTAGTTCAGGGGGGTGGAGCAGGTCTCTGTGCTTGTGCCGTACCTGACTGGTATGCTGGCTCCAGGCTCTGGAAACAATCGCTGCTTCCCCGTATTAGTTCGTTCTCCGTCTCTAAATCTGTGTTTGTTGTTCAGGGTTCGTAGATTGTTATGTATGTGATCGATTCATTTGTTTTTCCGTGTCTTTGTTGTAAGAGGGATCCGAGGTAGCGTCTGCCTAGTCCGCCATCTTGGCTCCGCCTCCTGCTTCACATTTTTTTATTTGTGCATTTAATGCATTGTTCTAAATACACACAGACACCAATAATGAACATTTGCATCTTTAATCTTGAAAAAAAATTACAGAAAGTTACATACACAGAAATAGCTCTCTAACCTTGGCCTATATGCCTATTATTTTCACACTTGAACTAGGAAATACTTTCAGATCCATAATGTTGTGGAAAAGAACTAGCTACTGAGACTTAATATTTAGTCTGTTTGAGCCTGTGTACCTCCTCTGCAAAATGGCTTTATTATTCCATAGGGAGGGGTATGTGTGTGTGTGTGTGAATTAAAGAAGCTCACCTATTAAAAACATCCACTTAATAAAAACCCAAAACCAAATCCAGTGCCGTCGAGTCGATTCCGACTCATAGCGACCCTACAGGACAGAGTAGAACTGCCTCATAAGTTTCCAAAGAGCACCTGGCGGATTCAAACTGCTGACCCTTTGGTTAGCAGCTGTAGCACTTAACCATTACGCCACCAGGGTTTCCAGTCCACTTAATAGCAAGTGCCAAAAAGTGTCTGTTATTTTTTCTATATTTTTTTTCCCCTTTCTTCTATTTCTCTCAAGTCCCACTTGAGAAATTCCATACATTTATTAATAAAATAATTATTTCATATCTACTATGTTGGTCTTTTAAAATAGCCATAAAATAGTATTTAGAACATTGACTACTTTTGCCTCACGGTGGATAAAAGATAGTATGTGTATTTCAATGTTCTTTTTACTTGACTATATTTTAATTTTCTATAAATAATATGGAAACCCTGGAGGCGTAGTAAAGAGTTATGGCTAGTAACCAAAAAAGGTTGGCAGTTCCAATCCACCAGGTGCTCCTTGGAAACTCTATGGGGCAGTTCTACTCTGTCCTGTAGGGTCACTATGAGTCAGAATCGACTCACTGGCAACAGGCTTGTTTTTTTGGTTTTTTAGTGGTAGAGTGGTTAAGAGCTACTGGTGCTAACCAAACAGCTGGCAGTTCGAATCCACTAGGAGCTTCTTGGAAACCAAGTGGGGCGGCTCTACTCTATCCTATAGGGTCACTATGACTCGGAATTAACTCAAGGACAAGTCTGGTTTTTATAAAAAATATGTATGGCCTTACGATTTAATTTTTTGACTATTTAAGACTATACGCACATTTTAAAATTAAGAATTAAAGTAGAAATTTGATTTTTTTCAATGGGACACATAAAATTGAACTTTAATACCACAATCTTCAGTAAGTAATGTCAATGTGCTTAACCAACATGTTTAACCAAAACAATTCACTATAAAAAATAAAAGATTTCAGTACAGATTCAATGTTTATTTGAGAAGCAAAGAAATGTGGCTTTTTCACTAATTTTTGTACTTTTAAATAAATCATGTACACAAAAAGTATATATATAGGCAAATCTTAAAAAAATAAAGCCAGCATTTTTTACCTTTCAACCTAGTTTAAGCAAATAAACGTTACTAGTTGGAAAGCCTGTAATGCAATTTCTCCTAACTAGGGACTTTGGAAGCCAGAATCCCCTTGCAAACTTGATACTGACCTCGATGACTACCTTGTAAATCGCTACTGGTATTACTGAGGTAAACAAAGATCACAAAGAGTCCTTATCTATAAAATATTTTTAGCAGAATATACTGGTCTGTCTAGATTGCTGTTTTTAAACAAATCTGGAATTTATGGATGTGTGGGGTAAAACCAGCTGGTGAATAAGGGTTAGTCCGGTAAGCATTTTTCTAATTGTATGATTAATAGACTATAAAATTTAAGAGTTCCCCAAACCAAAACAACTACATTTTCACACAGCGTTCTGCCCATATTGCTCAAAAACTGGTCCTATTATTCCAGAACAAGAAATGTCTCCTAATTCAGAAGGAGAAGGAAATGTTCAGAAGTTGGTAGTTTAAGGCATGTACAGAGAACAAATGTTTTTTCTTTCCTTTTAAGTTTGTCCCTTTCCATTGAGTTATTAGTAAAGTTCAGTGTGGGCAAGATCTTTGATTCCTATGATTCTGATTTGATAATTCAAGCTTCTGTGAAGCACAGTGAGACAGGTCTGGGGTCCTGAGGTAAAATTAGCCCTCTTGTGAACAGAGGCTATAAAAATTCCAAAGCAAACAAAATATGGCATAGGCCAGACATGAGGAAATCAACATCTCAACCTGAGGCTAAATTTCAAATGATAAGCAACCTGATCTCCCTCAAAGCTTCCTCTTAGGATTGTTTTTTAGGCAAACCCACTAAAACCAGAATCCTGTGCAGGTGCAGAAACGATTTGATTGACCACTGGATGTACCCATCCCATAATGAGTCTTGCCTAGGAACCAAGAAACTTGTGCCAAAAAAAAGGAACTAAAAATACTGGACATCACCAGATAAAAGCTGGACCCAGTTAAGAAGTGAGAGGTCTGATACCCACTTCTGTGCTAAGTCTCAGTCCAGCCCTTCTTTTAAAAATGCATGCTATTTTCCAGGAGTTTAATGAATATTTATAACTTCCTTTTTACTGCATAGTATACAACTTCTCCTAGCCCTCTGTTCTGGGAGACAGTGCTTTGAAAATGATCTCCTTGTCTCCTTCTCACTGGGAGTGTTAAACTATGTCTGCTTTGAAGCCCACTTAACTCTAGTTATTCTTAATGAGAGTATAAGCGGCAAACCCATTGTGTTCGGTAAAAACACAAGCAAATTAGAATTTCTACCCACCCGTGTACCACCTCCTTTCTCAAAACTCTTATCTTGAATTTTGTGTTCATCATTCCCTTGTTCAAGTTTATAATTTACTATACACACCATATACAAAAATACCACATATTTGTCAATTTTAAAGCGCATTGAACAGAGTGGTGAAAATAGGTATCTTTATCTTGCTTTTGATCTCAAAGGAACAGCCCCTTATGTCTCATTATTATGTATAACAAATAAAGTTTCCATAAGAGAACAAACACTTCTCATATGTATCAACATTGACCATTGTGTTAAGCCAATATGTTTAACCAATATACTTAAATATACATGATTCTAAGAAGCAAAGCTGTTAAATATTAAATGGCATTTAATGGTTAGGAATTTTTGAATCACATTTTTTTTTTCCTAATAGTAGCATATAAGTTATAAAGAATAGAATTCAGAAAAATTCAAAATGCATATAAATTATTAATGGGACCCTGAAATTTTATGATAAAATCCTGTTCATTTTGGTTCAACTTATTTATGCAGAGAGACGAAGTTTATTTTTTTGGTAGAACACAACCTCAGGGACATACGCATAAAGTTTTATCAGATATATTTTTCATACTCATTTGTGAATTCTTTTTATGCTTTGAGGGAAAAAGTCATGTTTCCAGACAACTGGAACAGGCTGATTAAAGAACACAGAACTAACTCAGCTTCTAGCTGCGGCAGCACCAGGCACTTCAGACATCTCTACAAGCATTCTACCGAAAGTTTTAGAAAAATCAGCTTGTCCTGGTTGAATGGAAGAAAACAAGTATCTCAAAATTTTTTTATAATGTTTTTCTTTTTGTGTGAGTGTATTTTAGGGGTGAATAAAAACTCTTTTCCGCTCAAATAAATGGACATGAACAAGGGGAAATACATTTGTAGCTCTGCAGTCCCCTGTTGTGAGTTGTGTCTCGTTCGGTTTCACAGCATTTTCTGAGGAAAAGCTAGTTTGGCAATAAAAAAGACAATGCCTTTGCCTGGGTTTTCCTTTACAAATTTTTAAAATCCATACAAAACACAAGTGTGTATCTCTATGCATAAAACAAAACATACAGTTTTACAAAGTCTTCCTTTTACAACTTATTTGCCTGCTAACCTGAATTTACTCTTGCTGGTTTTTTTTTTTTTTTTGCTCTTCTCTTGGAAACCCTGGTGGTGTAGTGGTTAAGTGCTATGGCTGCTAACAAAAAGGTTGGCAGTTTGAACCCATCAGGCACTCCTTGGAAACTCTATGGGGCAGTTCTGCTCTGTCCTATAGTGTTGCTATGAGTCGGAATCAACTCTACAGCAGTGGGTTTTGAGTGCTCTTCTCTCTTTCCTGTTCCTTGCCGTTAGGACTTAAGTATGATCATCGTCTAATTCTTAAGACTTAGTACAGTGATTCTGATATACTAATAACAGAATTAATATAATAATGTACAATGTAATATACTACTCATTACATAGTTAACATACAATATATATGATTGATATATATGATATTAATTATTGCATAATTAATATAATTAAGAATCATAGTAGCAAACCTGTGGGTCCTGAAATACCAAGTTAGGAAGAATGTATGCCTGGTTAAAACAAAAAAATCTTGACTGTGTCAGGAGAGTCTAACATGTTCTTACTACTACTCTCCCATAATCCCCATGGTCCTTTGAAATATTGCCAGCGGAACTGGGGCCTGTGGTGTAATCTGCACATTGTTTCTATTTATACAAAACTCATAAAATAGCACCACTAAAGCACCTGTCTTCAGTTGAAATTGGTTACAAACCACTGCTTCTTTCAGGCAGTGCTGAGAATTTGCAGTAACAGGCTGGTTCCAGAAGACTGTCAAAATTCTACTGCAAAGGATAAGCATATCACCCCACTATAGCAAAGAGTTAGCGATGTAGTAAAGAAAAGTAGATCAGATTGTCAGGACGAAAAGTTCTCTTGTGACTCATGGAGCTATTTATGCCCCATGAGGATTTTCAGATTTCTCTGATTCTTTTGTCAATGTTAAGCAAGAAAACAGTAAATGATAAACTCTAACAACCTATCATAGAAACCACAAAATGTTAACATTCTCTTATCCTCTAACACCAGGAAATAATAAGATAAAATTTTAACCATAAACATGTCAGACATCTCATTTCATGATGCTTTTTAAGAAGCTGGATCCTGGCTGTGGTTTCTATCCCAGGCTTTCAGATATCAGTCAAAATGATAAAAAATAAACAAACAAAATATGTATATATACGTGTGTATTTATGTACATATATATGGATGGCTTAGGACCGGGCAGTGTTTCCTTCTGATGTACATAGGGCTGCTGTGAGTTGGAAGAGACTCAAGGCACCTAACAACGACATATATATACATATACATGGAGCCATGCTGGCACAGCGGTTAAACCTTCAAGTCCTAACCAAAAGGTTAGCAGTTCTAATCCACCAGTCGCTCCTTGGAAATCCTATGAGGAAGTTCTACTCTGTCCTATAGGGTTGCTATGAGTCGGAACGGACTCGATGGCAACTGGTTTGTTTTTTTTGGGGGGGGTATATATATGTGTGTGTGTGTGTGTGTGTGTATGTACACACATGGTTTTCTTCACTTTAGTGTAACATGCCACTTGTGCATACTTTGACATATGCACATTCTTCATTCAAAATTAGTCTAGAGAGAATTATCTAAAATGTGATCCAACAAGACTTATAATCTTTCACATATCCTGTTCACTCTGGCTCTATGAACATATCCTTTTCCTGTTGTAAATACGAGGATAAGGACTAGAGTCAGTTTTATCTGTTAAATTAGAAAAAAATGAATTTATTCTTAAAGATTTACCATTTTTAAAATGTACATGTATATCCCCTGTACCTACTCCTTCTTTCTCATCTCTTACTATAATGTATATATGTAAGATAGAAATTTTTTATAAGGATCATTTATGATAAAAGAAAACAAGTTCAGATTATAGAATATAGTCTGATGACAGTAAAATGCAAAATCCATTATGGTTTTACTGTTGAAAGAAATTTAAGGTATTTGTGGTAATATACAGGAGCCTTCGTGGGACAGTGGTTAAAGCACTCGGCTGCTAAACAAAAGGTCGGTAGTTCGGACCCACTAGAGAAAGATGTGGCAGTCTGCTTCTGCAAAGATTTCCCCTAACCCCTCTCAGTGCCGTTGAGTCGATTCCAACGCATAGCGACCCTATAGGACAGAGTAGAACTGCCCCATAGAGTTTCCAAGTGGTGGATTTGAACTGCCGACCCCTTGGTTAGCAGCTGTAGCACTTAACCACTATGCCACCAGGGTTTCCTGCAAAGATTTACGGCCTTGGAAATACTATGGGTCAGTTCTACTCTGTCTTACAGGATTATTTTGAGTTACGATGGACTCAGTGGCAGTGGGTTTTGGTTTTGGTGGTAATATAACATTAGCATATTAATCTAGGTAAGTCTCCATTTACCAATTCACTTAATTTCTTCTTTAGTTTTTAAATAGAAATTATTATAGATTTAAAATTGCTAAAAACAAAATCAAAATAATGTAATAAGGAATAAATTATGATTTCTCATTCATGTCCCTCATCTATCCCATTTCACCCCCTCCCCTATAATTTATCACTTTCATTAGTTTCCTAGTTGCCATTTAACGTTTCTTTATGAATAAACAATAACACATGGATATATTTATATCCTCATTGCCCTCAGAATGTTAAGCAACTTGCCTAAGGACACTAACTAGTAAGTTTCATAGCCGGGGTTCAACTTGAGCCATCTGATTTCAAAGTGAGATATTTCATTATAGCATGATTCTGCTCCCAATGACTGCATGAATTTTTTTTTAATCATACAGGTTTTTTTGAATGACCTTTGCCCTTTCATTTTTAAATTATATATAACCTGCTCCCTCAAAGATTACAGCCTAGGAAACCCTATGGGGCAGTTCTACTCTGTCACTTGGTGTCATTATGAGTCGAAATTGACTTGAAGGCACCCAACAACAACAGATTATGGAAGTCATTCCATTGACACAGACATATCCATGTCATCTAGCATCATGGCTATTAACTATCACACAGGCTATGTACTGGTCTTCAGAGTTGTACTTTTTCTCCCTTCTGAATCATTTTTGGAAGATCCATTCTAACATATTTCTCTATCGATGTCAGAAGATGGAAAAACTTGTACAGCACAAAACTCTACACACGTGCTCCTCCAGGGGCCGCTGATGAGCCCAGGTTCCCCTCATGCATCACTCCCTTGCGCCACCAAATCTTACCTTTCCTTTGCTGATGATAAAGAAGGTGTCTCCTCTTGCACCTTGCCTGATAATATATTCTCCATTTTCATAGTGAGTCTGAAAAATAAAAACAGTAACAGAAAAAAAAAAAAATTTAAGAGAAGAGTCATTTACCAAAATAGTTCAACCTTTTCAAATATCAGTCCCTAGGGGAGTCATTCTGAGGGAGTTTTAGCCAAGCCTAAAATCTGTCATGATTTAAGAATAAATAATAAATAGTCAATGAACACAACAAGTACAAAAAAATCACTTCCATCCTGCTCATTTTTAAAACTATTTTGTTAATGTCACTTTTTTCTGGGTGATTATATTCATGTTTTCAAATCCATTCATTTTAATTGTTTGATGCAAATAATATTTTCTCCTATCAACTGAGCATGAAACAAAACAGCCTGGCTGCTAATTGAACTGATCTTTCTGTATTATATTTGTCATTCTCATTTGGTTTTAGTATTCTCATAATGATAGCCTTTTTCTGAGAAACGACTATGGTGTCTAGAGATCTTTGTTTGAAACCAAGTTGACTTTTAGTGTGAGTTAGATGGCCCTAGTTCCTTTTTAAGGCACAGCTTCAGACTTTAGTACCCTTGCTTCAGCAATTTAGATTTAATCCTGTCAAACAGAATGTCCCAATTTTATGGACAGAATTCTGATCCAGCATCTGTGAGCTTGTAAACTATCAAACCAGGAGCATGGTAAAGCTGCAAGAGGATTTTCACAGGCAGTGTGTCCATATTCTGGCCCCCACTAGGCCCATTCCCAGCATAAAGATTATGCCTGCAATGAACAAAAGTAATTTCTGTAAGGAGAGGTAGGAGAGGGCGTATTCCCGGGTCAGGAGGTATAACAACAGAAAAATGAGACCGGTTCCATCTGGCTCTGTCCTCTTCTGCAGCTTAGCCAGGAAGCCATATTTTGGGTGAAAAAAAAAAAAAACAAACATGGCTTTGTACACTCCTGAGGAGACAAATTTCGTGGCTTGCATGCCATATCTGTTAGGCTGATGGCTGTGATTTGTCCTTAGACTTCAATACCATTTTTCTTAACACTTCAGTCTATTCACTCTTACAACTGCCTTTCGTTAATACTTGACATTGAGAACAGCCATTATTAATTTCTGTATTGAGTAATTTAATATACTACCTAAGGTGTTACTATTTTTTTAAACTCAAAAGTAATTCATTTTCCTAGTAACAAATATTTAAGTCATAAGTTCCTCCTTATTTCCCTCCCCCAATATCAACCACCAGTTGGTGTATACAGTCTGGTGGGTATCTTCCAATACTTTTTTCCTATGCTTTTGAACACCTATATCTCTATGCATACAATTATTTCTAAATAAAAATAGGATAAGAAAATAAATATTCTTTAAAAATTTTATTTCAATTAACAACACATCCATGTTTCATTTTTGTATAGTGCTGCTTTGAAATGGGAAGACCTTTATGATGTATAGATTTGAGAAATAAAAACATAATACTCTGCTTTTGTGTATTCATTCAACAAACATGTTTGAGTGCCTCTGAGTCAGGCCTTATCAGCGGCACTGATGATGAAATGATGAATAAGACAAAATCTCAGTTTACAATAGGCTCATACCAACACCATCTGGTAGATCTTTTGGTGATAATGAAAATGTTCTATAGTTGCACTATCCAATATAGTAGCCACTAGTTACACGTAGCTAGTGTGACTGAAAAGTTCGGTTTTAAATTTTAGTTAACTTAAATTTAAATAGCGACATGTGGCTAGTGGCCACTGTATTGGATAGCAGGGGTGATAAGGTAAAGCTGACAAACGAAACGTTACAACATATGACAGTGGTGCGGGGTGGGAGAGCATCTTTCCCACTCTTGATGTTTTTGTTTTTGCTTTTTTTTTCCAGGTGGATGGAGCTCAATTAGTAAAAATCAGGACCTCTCTCTTCCCCATCCTCCACTCTACACTAGAGAGATGGCGCAACTTATCTAATTAGTGAATTTGGAAGAAATCACCTCCTCTTATCTTCCTGTGGAAGGCAACTTCCCAAAGAGGGCTGGCATTCTCTGCTGCTTCCCCGGGAGAAGACCCTTCTCCCCAGCATAGTGAAGTCTGGTCTCGTCTTGGTTTCCGGTCTATGATTGGGAAGCTTATTTGGCTCTTGTATCTAAGCTACATCTTCCAATCAGGAATTTATAAGTAATAAAGGTCATATTGTGTACACATCAATTTTACTCTTTGTTTATTTGTCACTTGGTTCCTAACCCATGACCAATCAAAAGCCTTCAACATAACACAATATTCAAAACACTCTGTAAGTACTAGGTCCAGTGAGAGCACAGCCTTGAGAGGATCTAAATTTTCCTGAAGGAAGTCAGGATTGGCTACAGCATGGAGGCAATGCTTGAGCCCCAACTGAAGAAAGACATCACTGGACTTTCAGCAGGAGAAAGGCATCACAGGAAGACGGGAGTGAGCAGTTTACTATGGTCATATAGTAGTGGATGTACAACAGTTTTTGAAAAAGTAGAAAAAATGCAAATAAAAAGCACTAACATGTGAAGAATTTTTAGTTCCATCTGAGCTCATTTCACCCACCCATCTCCTTCCTGAAGCATGTCTATGTCCATATATGATAGTTATTTCCTTTGAGACCTCTTGATAAGCCAGAATTATTTGCAATATATTAAAAGGTATGGAGGTAAGGAACTCTCTACCTCGACACTATTGACATTTAAAAAAAAAAAAAAAATTTTTTTTTTTTTTTTTTTTTTTAGCGCCAGATAATTCTTTGTTGTGGGAGACTGTCTTGATATTTCGTTCTGCTATAGGATGTTCATCGGCATTCCTGGCCTCTACACACTAGATGCCAATAGCATCCTCACCCCAACTGTGAAAATCAGAAATGCTGCCAGACGTTACCAAATGTCCCCTTGAGGTGGAAATGGCCCCCAGTTGAGAATGACTGAACACAATCTTTCATGTTCTTAAGTCCTTTTATTCGAGAGTAGAACGTTTGGCATCATTATCATGATATATTCTATTTATTTAACTCAAGAATATTGTCTAATCAACTTAACATCATTGGATATGGTCTTTGTAACTTGACACCCAAAATTGCCTTATCAATTATTTTAGTTTACCTACACAGGCATTCAAAGAGCCTATTTCCATGCTGCATAAGCTCATAAAACCCAGGGGTCTAGAGGAGAGCCTATAGGACAGGGGCCAAATGCAGTCCAAGTTTGGGAAAGATAATGTTGATGGTGTCCTAATATCAAGACTATAGTGACTATGTTATCCTGAAATCTTCAATTGCACCTGAGGGGAAGATGATCATGCTTACGGATTCTTCTAGAGGCTTTCTAATTATGTTAATCAAATGCCAGCTGTTTCACTGTTTTTGAAGTTCACTTTGCAGCACTGCCAGTTTCTTACTTCACATTAAATCGTAGAAAAATACAGAATTTGGAATAGGAAGAAATCTTAATCAGACAGACTTCTTTATAAAGTTTCCAGTTTTTAGGATACAAGCCAATCTCATTAACATAGCCAACAAGGCCGTGTATAGACTACTTAGTGCTAAGCCCTTCCAACCTCTTTGCACTCTCCCCTACTTTGCCTTCCAGTCTCAATGGCCCTCTTAGGTCAGTTCCTCAGACTTGCTCTACTTCATTCCTACTACCAGGCCTGAGCACTTCCAGTGCTGTATCCCCATTGCTTCTCACCAACTTCTCTTTCAGCTCTCAGTCTTCTCTGACCTGGCATGTCCTCCCTCCCCACAAATCCACCACCACCATCCCCCTGCGACAAGCCCTGACTAAATTAGGCTTCTCCATTATATACTTTTATGTTACGACATAGCTTTACTTCATTTTTCTTTTCTGAGCTTACAGTTATTAGTTTATTTGTATAATTATTTTAATGATGTTTTTCAACAGATCTTAAACTCTATGAAGGCAAGAATTATGTCCAGTCTGTTGTTGGTTGCTGTGAAGTCTAAACCAAATCATGACGACACCATGTCTACTTTAGTTTACCACAATATCCCAATGCCTAACACTTTGCTTGGAACAGAGCAGAGACTCCAAATGAATAAATAATCAATTGCATGAATAAAGTCGTCCTCTTTAATCCCCATCTTCCCAGAATTGCCCATTAGAAAGGTCTGTACTTTGAATACATTGGCCAAGTCCATTTATCTTTTACCATCTCCACTGGTATCTCCTTAGTCCAAGCCAAAATTGTGTCTTGGATTTTTGGAGTGTCCTTCTGTATGGTCCTCCTCTCTTGCCCACACCCACCTTACCACACCCTATCCCATCTTTTGTTCTTACTGCCACCAGAATGACCTTTCAAATAACAAATCTTATGTAATCACTCTACTGCTTAAACTCTCCCAATGACTTCTTGCTGCTTAAAATCATTAGCAACTTACTACAGTTATAAAGTTCTCTGTAATCTGCCTGTTACCTATCTCTCCATCCTTATCTCCTCCCACTCTCACCCTCATTCATTATGTTTCCAATATGCTGGCTTTCTTTCTGTGCCTTGTGTCCACCAGGCTGGATCCCTCCCCAGAACTTTGCACTCAGCAGGCCCTCATTTGGAACACTCCTCAAGATGATGTCATTATTTTTTTCTCATCATTTGGGACTCACTAAGACCTTGCCTGTCTGCTCACACTAATGTGCATGCCACCCCTGCTCACTTTCTACCCCACATGCCCGTTTTATTTATTTTTCATGGTATTAGAAAGCTATCTGAAGCTCTGTGGTTCTGTTTTGCTGCTGCCAAGATGGCACTGGTCACGTCAATGACTCCTTGATGACCAGCACAGATGAAGATCACAGCATAACTGGGTCCCTGGGGGAGAAGAGCCTCCTAATGCATCATCATGATTTGAAATGATCATTCCTTTTCGTTTGCTACCTATGGCCCATCCCACTACCATCTGCTCCCCAAAGAACTTAGGGGATTTTATACCTATTGTTTCCCTTAGAAGGATGCTTAGCACAGAATAGGCACTCAATATATTTTTGGGAAGGATGGTTAAAGGATAAATTTAGTCCAGCCTCCTCTTTTTAAGTGGGAAAACTGAGTTATAAGTCATAGATTAGAGAAAACTGTATATTTAAATGTGAGTAATGCATCACCCCCAAGGTGATGATTTAGAATAACATTTCTAAAACTTGTGAGCTAGGAAAAGCCAGTCTTCTCTGCCATTAAGAAAAATGCATATGGATTTTACTGTAAATATGTATGTCTCTGAGGTCTCAGAACTCAATATTAATATACAAATATCCACTTAGAATTTTGTTTTCCACTCTGTACATACTTGTTGATACTTGGCTTGGTGTAACACTGGATATGACATTTGAAGACCTTGGTGGTTGCTCCTTGGTGAAAAATATGATTCATTTTCTCTTTTCAGATCAGAGTTATAATTATTGATATCAAATATACTGTATTTTAACTAGTGATTTTATTTTCAGCCCCCAACTCTAACATAATCTATCAATGAATCTCAGTTAATGTTAATCCATACGCAAATTATATTTTATCCTCTGAAATAAATTCTCACCTTAAATTATTGCAGCCAAAGATTATATCATTATTTCCCTCTATATTTACATTTATTTAAATGTAAAGTTGAGGTTATCCTTATGTCTTTATTAAAGCATGGAGCATTCATTAATTGACATTATCCTAATGACTAAGGCATATCTAACACAGACTGCTGAGGTAATTGCTACAGATTACAAACATAGCTGCAATAAGGATGAACCGCCTTTGTATGCCCACTTAATTTATACATGTAGGCTACAGTCTGAGTATCTGATAAACGCTTGAAACACGGAATAACAATTTAAAGATTGGTACATTAAGAACAATGTGGTCTTGGGTCATGATTCCTGCTTTATCCCTTAGAATAGAACTCTAAGAAGAGAAGTCTAACATCAAAACGAACAACTTTTTAAAAATGTTGGTATCTGCATGTCTGGAGACTAAATCAGTGAAGTCCCCAAAGGAAATTCTTATCTCTCTATTAATACCCCAAATTTTCTCTTATGATAAGATCTCTTCATAGAGACAAGGATCATCAACCGGCGTGATCAGTCAAAAAATATGCTAGTTAGGCAAAAAACAAAGTATTTCTTGGCACAGGACTACTTCTCCATTTGGCAAAGTTCTGCCCATTGTATATGCCTGGATTTAGATTTAGATTATCTAGGAGTGCCAAGAAAGATTGACGGCCAGTCATTAGAACAACATAAAATTCTCCACATTGCTATCCTTCAACGGGTAAGATCTATTCTGGAGCCACTGACCACATGTGTAAATTAGAGGTCTTCTCCTTCTCTTCCTCAATCCATGATGACCCTGGATTTTATCACAAAACTGGTTCTGTACTAGTAACTGACAAAAATTTTTCAGAGTGTATATATAGTGTCACAAATGGGTCATTTCTCCCTCATGTGACAACTACCAAGGGACTTCTTCTCAGGCTCTCTGATTAGATTTTCCTAGTAACTAAACTCATCACATGTATAATTTTGTTGTCCTCTCCTTCCTATTCTCTGAAGGAAAATTAATTTATCCTCATATCACCACTCACAAATGAACTGGAGCAGCAAAAGAATAAATCATAGCATAGAATATCTTTCTAACTACCCCCCTTCCCACACCACACTCTCCCAACCAAAATGATCATTGATTTACATGTCTCTCCATCACAGACTGTTTTCTACATCAATGCCATACCTCATGTTCCACTCAGGACACTCCCTTTCTTTATATACAGTACCTCTCCACACCTCTTGGGCAGGACAACAACTTGGCTCTAAAGCTGCTCAAACTAACCTACCAATACTCCTTTACCAGGTCTGAACTTCAGGCCCAGATCTGGTTATTCATTAATTTCAACCAACTTCATTTACTCATGCCTTCTATGAATGAGATACTGCGCTTGGCACCAAGGCCACAAAGATACATGAGCTACAGTCCTTAACTTGAGAGGCAGCATAGCCTAGTGATTAAACAGGCAGATACTTGGGCCAGACTGCCTGGTTACAAATCTCAGCTCTGGAATCCTAAGTGAGTCACTTAATCTTTTTGTGCAGTTTCCTTGTCTGCAAAATGTAATCATATCTCTATACCCAGATTGTTATGATGATTAAATGAGATAAAAGCTACAAATTACAGTGGCTACAATATTGTAAGTACTATGTATCTGTAAATTATTATTATTGTTTTCAGGGAAAGGTTAGTGAAAGGAGATAGAACTGTATGCAAATAATTTATAATACCTATTGTGGCTTGGGTGATTGTGGAGCTTTACCCAGGGAGGCAGAAATTCCCTGTTGCATGGGAAGCAAGGAGAAAGCACTTTCCAAGCAGAGGGAACAGTAATCGTAAAGGCACCAAGATGATAAGCGCACGTGATTTATACGGAGAAGAACAAGAAGGTCAGAGTGACTGAATCTTGCAATTCACAGAGTTGAAATGGATTTATTTTTTTGGGCCATTCCCCACTCTAATATCATTAATCAGTGAACCTCAAGGTCAAACGCTTTGAACAATCTTGAAGTTCCATGTGATCTTCATCATTCTCTCCTCTATCACAGGAAATTAGAACAATAAACTCCACTCCCAACTTTACTTTGTGTTCTAAATTCAGAGATATCCCTAACTGATGCTCTGTGAACTAGAAGGAATACAGAAAAACATCCTGAAAAGTCAAAACCAGAAATTCAGCAGACATAAGCAATTACTTTGTCTTGCCCAGACATTTCACCAGGACCACTCCACCACAACTGATCCAGCCATGTTCTTGTGGGAAGGTAGGATAGTTTCAACATCAGCACAATCAGTATCCTCACCCTAACATTGAGCACTATGGTGCCACTGAAGATGAGAATGCCAGTATTAAATAAGGAGAGCTTTCACCATGGAAACCTTGGGGGAATAGTTGTTAAGAGGTATGGCTGCTAACCAAAAGGTCGGCAGCTTGAATCTACCAGGTGCTCCTTGAAAACCCTATGGGGCAGTTCTACTCTGTCCTATAGGGTCACTATGAGTTGGAATCAACTTGATGGCAACAGGTTTGCTTTGTTTTTTTTATAGTCACCACTGAACTGGTGCCCTCCACTCTTCAGGGGCCAACTCATGGGCCCCCAGAGAACCTAGACACCTCACTGGAAACTGAAGTATAGACAGAAAATAGGGCTCTTTCAACAAATACTGATATTTAAGATTTCTGAATAGAGAGCCTACCTATCACTGGTCCTCAAGTTACCAAAACTGTCTAGCTTGCCAAGTCCATTTAAGACCCAAATAGCTGGTGTCAAAAGTATAAGTATGTGCTTCTTCGTTAATGAGGATTTTTATCTACAAAGCTGTCCTTTGGCACATTTATTGGTGTCATGGCAGCCCTTGATGAAGCATTCTTCACTTGCCTGTAACACTATTTATCAAATTCCTTCACCTTGAACTTTGCCTTGCTCTTTTTGGTACTGTGATACATTTTACCTACTTGTACCTGAACCCAATTGCCCTATAAGTCAGTCTGATCCCATTGGATAGGATAAATATCGTGGGCATAGGATATCAGGCAGTCAGGTCCTGCCTACTTACGTATGGTCAGATCCTGAGGGCACGTTGACTTGCAATTCAGCTCTGCCCGCAGTATTCTCTTACAAAGGTGCTGACTCTGAGTCTTACTGGCTCCCACAATAATGAAAGTAAGGGTGTGAAAGTTCCCTGGGCAAGAAGTACTGGGGCTATGCAAGTTTATTTTGTAAAATTGATTTGCGATTTGCACCTAGCTGTACTAAACCACTAGGCTGGCTGACAGTCAGAATTGCTATATGCCTGGTTCTCAGATAGTTTGGAGTGGTCACAACCGTATAAAGAATACCTGAAATGCGCCCAGATGTAGTTCTTAAAGGACCTGATGATACTGTCACCAAAATGAACAGGAATTATTGGTAGCTTTGCATCCTTGTGAGGTGTAAGGGACCAAAGGAAGCCACACTCCCATCTGGGAGTATGCCACTGTGTCCCTTGTTCAATGTGACCTACCATGAAATCTACTTAGTGGGTTGCAACTGCATTTTTTTTTAATGGAACATCACAAAGTATCAAGAGTGCATCACACACAGTAAGGATAAGTATGATTTGTAAAAATTTTATATGTGTGTATGAATATTTATGTACATATTAGGCCTCACTGTAAAATGTATCCCTTGCTACAACACACACTACTTTGATAAAAATACTTAGCTCTCTTTCTTTACAAAACCCATAACACCTTCAAAATAGTGAGCTCTCTTTGCTTCTATCTCAAATCACCTTTAGGAATTTTGTAATCATTAAATAAAACATTTGTACCAGATTTTTAAAAAAAAATTAAAAATTATTTCACCTCTGAAAGGTGCATATAGGTTGAAAGTACTGATTCTTTTTAAGATGATGCATAAGCTCCGTTTAAGTAAGATGACACTTGGACTCTGCTCACCTCTTTGTGTCTTCACGTGGCTCTCCTCTTCTCACCTCTGTCCCCTGCCCTACCTTCCCCACATTCTGACAAAATGTGATCATTTATGTTTACATTTTTGGATATCCAAATACCTAATTTTCCAGACACTTAACACTTTTCATTGTGCAATAAAACTACATAGGATTTTATACAACAGGCATGAAATGGTGGTTCCTGTCTCTGAATCTCTAACATTTTTGAATTCTTTGCGACTTAGGTGGCCCAGATCATACCATTATCCATTAAGCTTCTTGAGTACCTTCAGAGCTTATGATTCAAAGACAGCTGTTGACCCAGCAGTGGCCACCTGGACTAGCTGAATCCTCACCCTGAATGTCAGACAAAGGGGGGAAACCTGAGGCAAAATTTTGTAAGTGCTTGAGTTGTGTTTGATTTTTAACTGAGCTCTTCAATTACATCATTTTCCAAAGGAATTTTCCATCTCTGTTTTTGCTTTCAGGGATGTTTAATTCGATTGTATTCACATAACATAATGACTAAGAGAGATATCAAAGAAAGCACACGAAACACTGAATATCTCTAAAAGGAATTTCAGACCTATTTGTTTCACAACAGAATGTAACTGTTTATAGAGTAGACATGCAAACATTCCCATTCCACATAATTAAACTATAACTCAAAGTTAACAATTTGATCTATAAAGGCAATTAGCTTTGGCAGAACTTGGAAATTGTTTGCCCTGACAGATTATGAAACGTGTCACAGAGAGGCGTACGATTTAGTGTCTGAGAGTCACCATCTGAAGTATAAATATGTTTTGAAATTTCAACCCAAATAAATACAGTTCTCAAAAAGAGAAAAGGCAGATTAATCGCAGTTTCTCATGAGTGCCATCATAGAAATAGCTGAGACCAATGTACATAGAGTTCACTCAATATTTTACTTCTTTAGGATTTTAAAATAAACATTTCACATTTCTCTTTGAGAAGGCACAATTTAGTTTAAAGGGCATTGTGAGTCATTGAGGACAATGAAGGAGGGAAAGCAGACAAGACTTAGATTACAGGTGGGAAGGAAGGGCTCTTCTGAGTTATGGGAGAGGATGTGGTTCTTGCCTTGAGGATATTTTGTTTTTATCTGTCTAGACTGGTTTGACAGTGATCTTGCTTAGAACTGAGGTCCTAGGATCTTTTATGATCCTGTCCTCTTTTTTTTATTCCTTGATACACAATATAACTCCTCAGAGGCCATGCACGGGGTGAGTGCTTCTCAGGACGTAGGAGACGAAGAAAAGTTGCCTCCCAAAAGTGAAATTGGTGTGTTTACTGTAGCTAATATCTGAGGTGATATACAAAATATTTAATACCTACTACTTCAAAAGGACACTAACCAACCAGAAAAGATACAGGCCATAGGACTCAAACAGGGTCCTGCAGACCCTCCCAGATCATGGGGAAGTTTAGGTCCCAAAAGTGGGTGGGGGACAGTAGTCAAGGGGCTTTTGGGAAAGGTTATTTACTAACTGGTATGTTGAGGTTGTTTTGTGCCATCGAGTCAATTTTGACACATAGCAACCCTAAAGGACAGAATAGAACTTCCTTCTAGGGTTTCCTTTAGAGGAGAAGGTTGCCAGGTCTTTTCTCTTGTGAAGTCACTGGTGAATTTGAACCATACCAACCTTTTGGTTAGCAGTAGGTAGAGCACTTAACCATTGTGCCACTAGGTACTCCTTCCAACTGGCATATCAAAACCAAAAACTCATTGCAGTACGGACAACTTCAGCTCATAGGATCCTATAGGACAGAGTAGGACTGCCCCATAGGGTTTCCAAGGCTGCAAATCTTTACCGAAACAGATTGTCACATCTTTTTCCCCAGAGCAGCTGGTGGGTTCGAACTGTCAACCCTTTGGTTAACGGCTGAACACTTAACCACTATGTCACCAGGGCTCCTCCTAACTGGTAGAGTAGTATTTAAGTGTTAACAAAGAGTATAAATCCCAAGAAACACTCCTTCTCTTTGCATCTACACCCCCTGCTTCACTCATATTTTTTTTTAATTAATTTTTATTAAGCTTCAAGTGAACATTTACCATTCCAATCAGTCTGTCACATGTAAGTTTACATACATCTTACTCCCTTCTCCCACTTGCTCTCCGCCTATTGAGTCAGCCCTTTCAGTCTCTCGTTTTGTGCCAATTTTGCCGTCTTCCCTCTTTCTCTATCTTCCCATCCCCCCTCCAGTCAAGAGTTGCCAACACACTCTCCAGTGTCCACCTGAGTTAATTAGCTCACTCTTCATCAGAGTCTCTCTCCCCCCCGCTGACCAGTCCTTTTCATGCCTGATGAGTTGTCTTCGGGGATGGTTCCTGTCCTGTGCCATCAGAAGGTCTGGGGAGCATTGTCTCCGGGTTTCCTCTAGTCGCAGTCATACCATTAAGTATGGTCTTTTTATGAGAATTTGGGGTCTGCATCCCACTGGTTTTCTGCTCCCTCAGGAGTTGTCTGTTGTGCTCCCTGACAGGGCAGACATCGATTGTGGCCGGGCACCAACCAGTTCCTCTGGTCTCAGAATAATGTAGGTCTCTGGTTCATGTGGCCCTTTCTGTCTCTTGGGTTCTTAGTTGTCGTGTGACCTTGGTGTTCTTCCTTTGCCTTTGCTCCTGGTGGGTTGAGACCAATTGATGTATCTTAGATGGCCGCTTGTTGGCGTTTAGGACCCCAGGCGCCACATTTCAAAGTGGGATGCAGAATGTTTTCATAATAGAATTGTTTTGCCCATTGACTTAGAAGTCCCCTCAAACCAAGTTCCCCAGACCCCAGCCCCTGCTCCGCTGACCTTTGAAGCTTTCATTTTATCCCGGAAACCTCTTTGCCTTCAGTCCAGTCCAATTAGGCTGACCTTCCTTGTATAGAGTGTTGTCTTTCCCTTCACCCAAAGCAGTTCTTATCTACTGATTGATCAATAAAAAAACCTCTCCCTCCCACCCTCCCTCCCCCCTTTGTAACCACAAAAGTATGTGTTCTTCTCCGTTTTTTCTATTTCTCAAGATCTTATAATAGAGGTCTTATACAATATTTGTCCTTTTGCCTCTGACTCATTTCGCTCAGCATAATGCCTTCCAGATTCCTTCATGTTATGAAATGTTTCAGAGATTCGTCACTGTTCTTTATCGATACATAGTATTCCATTGTGTGAATATACCAGAATTTATTTACCCATTCATCCGTTGATGGACACCTTGGTTGCTTCCAGCTTTTTGCTATTGTAAACAGAGCTGCAATAAACATGGGTGTGCATATATCTGTTTGTGTGAAGGCTCTTGTATCTCTAGGGTATATTCCAAGGAGTGGGATTTCTGGGTTGTATGGTAGTTCTATTTCTAACTGTTTAAGATAACGCCAGATGGATTTCCAAAGTGGTTGTACCATTTTACAATCCCACCAGCAGTGTATGAGAGTTCCAATCTCTCCGCAGCCTCTCCAACATTTATTATTTTGTGTTTTTTGGATTAATGCCAGTCTAGTTGGTGTGAGATGGAATCTCATCATAGTTTTAATTTGCATTTCTCTAATGGCTAATGATCGGGAGCATTTTCTCATGTGTCTGTTGGCTGCCTGAATATCTTCTTTAGTGAAATGTGTGTTCATTTCCTTTGCCCACTTCTTGATTGGGTTGTTTGTCTTTTTGTGGTTGAGTTTTGACAGAATCATGTAGATTTTAGAGATCAGGTGCTGGTCTGAGATGTCATAGCTGAATATTCTTTCCCAATCTGTAGGTGGTCTTTTTACTCTTTTGGTGAAGTCTTTAGATGAGCATAGGTGTTTTATTTTTAGGAGCTCCCAGTTATCTGGTTTCTCTTCATCATTTTGGTAATGTTTTCTGTTTATGCCCCGTATTAGGGCTCCTGGGGTTGTCCCTATTTTTTCTTCCATGATCTTTATCGTTTTAGTCTTTATGTTTAGGTCTTTGATCCACTTGGAGTTAGTTTTTGTGCATGGTGTGAGGTATGGGTCCTGTTTCATTCTTTTGCAAATGGATATCCAGTTATGCCAGCAACATTTGTTAAAAAGACTATCATTTCCCCAACTGACTGACACTGGTCCTTTGTCAAATATCAGCTGCTCATACATGGATGGATTTATATCTGGATTCTCAATTCTGTTCCATTGGTCTATGTGCCTGTTGTTGTACCAGTACCAGGCTGTTTTGACTACTGTAGCTGTATAATAGGTTCTGAAATCAGGTAGAGTGAGGCCTCCCACTTTCTTCTTCTTTTTCAGTAATGCTTTACTTATCCGGGGGTTCTTTCCCTTCCATATGAAATTAGTGATTTGTTTCTCTATGCCCTTAAAATATGACGTTGGTATTTGGATTGGAAGTGCGTTAAATGTATAGATGGCTTTTGGTAGAATAGACCTTTTTACTATGTTAAGTCTTCCTATCCATGAGCAGGGTATGTTTTTCCACTTAAGTATGTCCTTTTGAATTTCTTGTAGCAGAGTTTTACAGTTTTCTTTGTATAGGTCTTTTACATCCTTGGTAAGATTTATTCCTAAGTATTTTATCTTCTTGGGGGCTACTGTGAATGGTATTGATTTGGTTATTTCCTCTTCGGTGTTCTTTTTGTTGATGTAGAGGAATCCAAGTGATTTTTGTATGTTTATTTTATAACCTGAGACTCTTCCAAACTCTTCTATTAGTTTCAGTAGTTTTCTGGAGGATTCCTTAGGGTTTTCCATGTATACGATCATGTCATCTGCAAATAGTGATAGCTTTATTTCCTCCTTGCCAATCCGGATACCCTTTATTTCTTTGTCTAGCCTAATTGCCCTGGCTAGGACTTCAAGTACGATGTTGAATAAGAGCGGTGATAAAGGGCATCCTTGTCTGGTTCCCGTTCAAGGGAAATGCTTTCAGGTTCTCTCCATTTAGAGTGATATTGGCTATTGGCTTTGCATAGATGCCCTTTATTATGTTGAGGAATTTTCCTTCAATTCCTATTTTGGTAAGAGTTTTTATCATAAATGGGTGTTGAACTTTGTCAAATGCCTTTTCTGCATCTATTGATAAGATCATGTGGTTTTTATCTTTTGTTTTATTTATGTGATGAATTACATTAATGGTTTTTCTGATATGAAACCAGCCTTGCATACCTGGTATAAATCCTACTTGATCAGGGTGAATTTTTTTTTGATGTGTTGTTGGATTCTATTGGCTAGAATTTTGTTGAGGATTTTTGCATCTATGTTCATGAGGGATATAGGTCTATAATTTTCTTTTTTTGTAATGTCTTTACCTGGTTTTGGTATCAGGGAGATGGTAGCTTCATAGAATGAGTTGGGTAGTATTCCGTCTTTTTCTATGCTTTGAAATACCTTCAGTAGTAGTGGTGTTAAGTCTTCTCTGAAGGTTTGGTAGAACTCTGCAGTGAAGCCGTCTGGGACAGGACTTCTTTTTGTTGGAAGTTTTTTGATTACCTTTTCAATCTCTTTTTTTGTTATGGGTCTATTTAGTTGTTCTACTTCTGAATGTGTTAGCTTAGGTAGGTAGTGTTTTTCCAGGAATTCATCCATTTCTTCTAGGTTTGCAAATTTGTTAGAGTACAATTTTACGTAGTAATCTGAAATGATTCTTTTAATTTCATTTGGCTCTGTTGTGATGTGGTCCTTCTCGTTTCTTATTCGGGTTATTTGTTTCCTTTCCTGTTTTTCTTTAGTCAGTCTAGCCAATGGTTTATCAATTTTGTTAATTTTTTCAAAGAACCAGCTTTTGGCTTTGTTAATTCTTTCAATTGTTTTTCTGTTCTCTAATTCATTTAGTTCAGCTCTAATTTTTATTATTTGTTTTCTTCTGGTACCTGATGGGTTCTTTTGTTGCTCACTTTCTATTTGTTCAAGTTGTCAGTACAGTTCTCTGATTTTGTCTCTTTCTTCTTTTTGTATGTGTGCATTTATTGATATAAATTGGCCTCTGAGCACTGCTTTTGCTGTGTCCCAGAGGTTTTGATAGGAAGTATTTTCATTCTCGTTGCTTTCTAAGAATTTCCTTATTCCCTCCTTGATGTCTTCTATAACCCAGTCTTTTTTCAGGAGGGTATTGTTCATTTTCCAAGTATTTGATTTCTTTTCCCTAGTTTTTCTGTTATTGATTTCTAGCTTCATTGCCTTGTGGTCTGAGAAGATGCTTTGTAATATTTCAATGTTTTGGATTCTACCAAGATTTGTTTTGTGACCTAATATGTGGTCTATTCTAGAGAATGTTCCATGTGCACTAGAAAAAAAAAGTATATTTTGCAGCAGTTGGGTGGAGAGTTCTGTATAAGTCAATGAGGTCAAGTTGGTTGATTGTTGTAAGTAGGTCTTCCGTGTTTCTATTGAGCTTCTTACTGGATGTCCTGTCCTTCTCCGAAAGTGGTGTGTTGAAGTCTCCTACTATAAATTTGCAGGTGTCTATCTCACTTTTCAATTCTGTTAAAATTTGATTTATGTATCTTGCAGCCCTGTCATTGGGTGCATAAATATTTAATATGGTTATGTCTTCCTGATCAATTGTCCCTTTTATCATTATATAGTGTCCTTCTTTATCCTTTGTGGCGGATTTAAGTCTAAAGTCTATTTTGTCAGAAATTAATATTGCTACTCCTCTTCTTTTTTGCTTATTATTTGCTTGATATATTTTTTTCCATCCTTTGAGTTTTAGTTTGTTTGTGTCTCTAAGTCTAAGGTGTGTCTCTTGTAGGCAACATATAGATGGATCGTGTTTCTTTATCCAGTCCGTGACTCTCTGTCTCTTTATTGGTGCATTTAGTCCATTTACATTCAGCGTAATTATAGATAAATAAGTTTTTAGTGCTGTCATTTTGATGCCTTTTCATGTGTGTTGTTGGCAATTTCATTTTTCCACATACTTTTTTGTGCTGAGACATTTTTCTTAGTAGATTGTGAGATCCTTATTTTCATAATGTTTAACTTTATGTTAGTTGAGTCGTTACGTTTTTCTTGGCTTTTTTCTTGAGTTATGGAATTAATATTCCTTTTTGTGGTTACCTTATTATTTACCCCTATTTTTCTAAGTAAAAGCCTAACTTGTATCGTTCTATATCGCCTTGTATCACTCTCCATCTGACAGTTCAATGCCTCCTATATTTAGTCCCTCTTTTTGATTATTGTGATCGTTTATCTGTTGGTTTCCATGATTCCCTGTTATGTGTATTATTTTGTTTATTTATTTATTTTTTAGAATTAATCTTAATTTGTTTGTTTTTGTGCTTTCCCTATTTGAGTTGTGTTGATATCAGGACGTTCTGTTTTGTGACCTTGTATTGTGCTGGTACCTGATATTATTGGTCATCAGGCCAAACAATCTCCTTAAGCATTTCTTGCAGTCTTGGTTTAGTTTTTGCAAATTCTCTAAACTTGTGTTTGTCTGTAAATATCTTAATTTCTCCTTTATATTTCAGAGAGAGTTTTGCTGGATATATGATCCTTGGTTAGCAGTTTTTCTCCTTCAGTGCTCTGTATACGTTGTCCCATTCCCTTCTTGCCTGCATGGTTTCTGATGAGTAGTCTGAACTTATTCTTATTGATTCTCCTTTGAAGGAAACCTTTCTTTTCTCCCTGGCTGCTTTTAAAATTTTCTGTTTCTCTTTGGTTTGGGCCAGTTTGATGATAATATGTCTTGGTGTTTTTCTTTTTGGATCAATCTTAAATGGGGTTCGATGAGCATCTTGGATGGACATCCTTTCGTCTTTCATGATGTCAGGGAAGTTTTGTGTCAGGAGTTCTTCAACTATTTTCTCTGTGTTTTCTGTCCCCCCTCCCTGTTCCCGGACTCCAATCACTCGCAAGTTATCCTTGTTGATAGAGTCCCACATGATTCTTAGGGTTTCTTCATTTTTTTTAATTCTTTTATCTGATTTTTTTTCAGCTATGTTGGTATTGATTCCCTCGTCCTCCAGAAGTCCCAGCCTACATTCTAATTGCTCGAGTCTGCTCCTCTGACTTCCTATTGCGTTCTCAAAATCTGTAATTTTATTGTTAATCTTTTGGATTTCTGAATGCTGTCTCTCTATGGATTCTTGCAACTTATTAATTTTTCCACTATGTTCTTGAATAACCTTCTTGAGTTCTTCAACAGTTTTATCAGTGTGTTCCTTGGCTTTTTCTGCAGTTAGCCTAATTTCATTTGTGATGTCTTTAAGCATTCTGTAAATTAGTTTTTTATATTCTGTATCTGATAATTCCAGGATTGTATCTTCATTTGGGAAAGATTTTGATTCTTTTGTTTGGGGGGTTGGAGAAGCTGTCATGGTCTGTTTCTTTATGTGGTTTGATATGGACTGCTGTCTCCGAGCCATCACTGGGAAACTAGTTTTTCCAGGTAATCAGCTAAAAAAAATGCAGTTAGATCCCTATCTGAATTCTCCCTCTGACTCAGGGTATTCGGATGTTAATGGAGCCGCCTGGGGAGGGTGGGGGAGGGATCAGAGAGCTTGGAGTGTAGCACCTCAGAATATAGAGCTGATCCCCGCGTTCACACTCCGCCCACGTCCACCAAAATCCCGGCGGGACAGCTCCCCGGCTGGGATGCTGCTCTCCCCGCTCCAAGACCAGTCACTTCCTCTCAGGGACTTCTCCCTCCGGCGCGCCGCTCTGTTCGCGTGAACTGGGTGGGCGTCGCCCTCACCAACAGCTGGGCCCGTCCCAGGGGTCTATTCAGGGGAACGCGCTCACGCCCCCCTCCCGGCGCTCACCCGAATCCCAGCGGGATGGCTCTCTGGCTGGGACGCTGCTCTCCCCGCTCCGAGACCAGTCACTTCCTCCCGGGGTCTTCTCCCTCCGGTGCGCCGCACCGCTCGCGCGAACTAGGTGGGCTTCACCTGCACAAACAGCTGGGCCCGTCCCCGGGGTTGCTTTAGGGAAAGATAGCTGTTCCCCACGCTCGCGCCACGCCCGCTTCCCGCCAAACTCCCGGCGGGACGGCTCCCCGGCTGGGACGCTGCTCTCCCCGCTCCAAGATCTTTCACTGCCTCCTGGGTGCTTCTCCCACCGGCTGCACCGCTACACCGCCGGCGCCAACCGGCTAGGCTCTCTCCCGGGATGAGTTCAGGGGGTAGGTTTGGGCCCCTTGTCTGTGCCGTCTGCCCCCCTGGGCTCTGCCCCAGATCGGGCTCCGAAGGTCACCTGCCTGGTACGCTGGCTCCTGGTTCTGAAATCAATCGCTGTCTGCCCGTATTTGTTCGTTCTCCATCTCTAAGTCTGTGTTTGTTGTTCAGAGTTCGTAGATTGTTATGTATGTGATCGATTCACTTGTTTTTCCGAGTCTTTGTTGCAAGAGGGATCCGCAGTAGCTTCCACCTAGTCCGCCATCTTGGCCCCGCCAGATTCACACATATTTTAAGGTTTCTGAATTCAGAATGAACTTCATACCTGGTAATGGTTGTAGCAATAGAATCAAGAAAATACAGCAAATAAATCTGAACAGAACTGAAAGAGAGACTGTCTCCTAGGCCAGAGGTCCTGACTGAGATAAATGAAATAGTGAAAAAAGTAAAATGAATACAGCTAAAGAAAACATATATATATATATATATATATATGTAGTGACATGCTTAGCAGTGGAACACAGAACACAGGACACAGAAAAGGGTCAGAGAAAATACATGTAAGCAGTGTGTGTGGGCATGTTAGAGATCACAGATCTGAGGATTATGAAGTTTTTGGTCATTAGAGGGGTGTGCTGCTGTTGCCAGTTATATGTCATTGACCTTGGCCACCTGAGTGGATTATTCTATTAGATGAATCATTGCCTTGGCTTTAAATGCACAGTCACCCAGGAACCTTCTCACTGAAGTGCTTGCTTTCCAGATGCCTTGCCATCAGGAGAGAGGGAACCTGGATCAGAAATGTGTGTATTCTAGTCACACAGCTGAATAAGACCCAGACCCACAAGAAGGTAAAGGCTGACATTTGGGTTTGTACATCAGTCTCAGGTAATACTAGCATTATATACTAAAATTTAGATTAAATTGGATTACTACAAGTATGCTGGGTATAGTTATAAGACCTCCCCTTTTTTTTTGCCTGCCAAGATGAAGACCAGACCCTCAGCATAGTAAAATTCACCAAGGTAATTGTGTCCTGGCAAGCGTCCTTAGGCCTCAGTAAAGATTTATTCTCCATACCCCTGCCTTCAAACTCTTACACCCACAGGCTACATCATGGTCTTACTGCAGATACTGGCTACTAAAAAGACAAGTCAACTCCTTTGTCCTCCAAACATACAAAAAAACTTTTACCTACTTTATGGAAGTGTGTCCAATTCAGCCAGTGTTGTGAGCACAGATTTGCAGTGCTTGGTTACTGTGGAAGCCCGGGCTGCTAACTTATTTGCATATAAGTGGTACCACATATTTTTCTGTTTCCAGCAATGAAGAAAAGGGACTGTTTTTAAAGGAAATTAAGTTTCGTTAATTTTGTTCATTAGTTATTTTGACTTCTCACCGCCATTCTCTCTGGATAAAAAAATGGTGGTAAAGATATCCCACTAATTCCCCTTAACATAAAAAAAATACTTACAGCAACTACAAAAAACAGAGAAATCAATTTATTATACTGGACAAATTTGCTGCAAAAGACCTCTTTAAAGTGTTGAAAAGAAAAGATGTCACTTTGAGGGCCAAAGTGCACCTGATCCAAGCCATAATATTTTTAATCACCTCATATACAATGAATAAGGAAGACTTAAGAAGAATTAATGCCTGCAAATTATAGCGTTGGTGAAGAATATGAATATACCATGAACTGCCAGAAGAACGAATAAATCTGTCTTGGAAGAAATATATCCAGAATGTTCTTAGAAGCAAGGATGGCGAGACATCATCTTACATACTTTGGATATGTTATCAGGAGGGACCAGTCCCTGGAGAAGGACAACATGCTTGGTAAAGTAGAGGGTCAGCGAAAAAGAGGAAAACCTTCAACGAGATGGATTGTCACACTGGCTGCAACAATGGGCTCAAACATAACAATGATCGTGATGACGGCATAGGACCAAGCAGTGTTTCATTTTCTAGTTCATATAGGGTCACTACAAATCAGGACTGACTTGATGGTACCTAAAAACAATGTAAAAAAAAACCTCACTTTTACATACCCATATTAACACATCATAAAAAAGTAATAGCGACTATTAACCAAATGCTTAGTACATGCCAGATAACGTGCTAAGGATATCTTAATTAGGACAACTCTTTGAGATCTTCTAATCTCCATTTTACTGGAACAAAATGGAAGCTTGGAGAGATTAAGTAATTTTTCCAAAACTGTCCAGCAAGTAAATTCTAGAGTCAAAATTTGAATCCAAGTTTTAGAAAGCCTGTGCTCACAATCTGGCTTCCTACTAATCTTCTGGATAATAGACTTTTTTAAACTTCAAGATATACAAGAAAATCAGAATATGCTGATAGTACTAACCCTAAGAAAACTTGCAGTCTTGAATTTTATTTTATCTGAATACAGTACACTCAATTCTATCATTAGTTATTGATTCCTAACACTTTGCTGTAATCTCACTATTCTTTTTCTCAAAAAGTTTAATACCTCTTCCTTCTCAGTAGCATAACATTCAAGCTCCTTGCTGTGGCATTTAAGGTTCTCAAGATCTGTTACTGGTTTATATACTGCTCTTCTATGCCTCAGCCATTCTAGGACCTTAGCTGGCCCTGCTCTTCCCTCAGTCTTGGTGGCACAGTGGTTAAGAGCTCAGCTGCTAATCAAAAGGTTGGCAGTTTGAATCCGCCAGCTTCTCCTTGGAAACCCTATGGGGCAGTTCTTCCCTGTCCTATAGAGTCTCTATGAGTCAGGATCTACTCGAAAGCAATGGGTTATTGCCTCAGCTGGAGGCCTGGTGGTACAGTAGTTAAGAGCTTGGTTGCTAACCAAAAGGTCACCAGTTCGAATCCACCAGCTCCTCCTTGGAAACCCTATGGGGTAGTTCCACTCTGTTCTATAGAATTGTTATGAGTTGGAATCAACTCGACGGCAATGGGTTTATTCCCTCAGCATGGAAGGCTTTTTCACTTCCATCTGTACTTATAAAATCCAGCTCAAAAGTTTCTTTCCTTATAAACCTTCTCGTCATTCTTCGTATAGAAAGGCCTTTGTTACTATAGCACAATTTTGTCTTACATTTGCTGTCTCTGTCATTTCACCTGGAAACCCTGGTGGCATAGTTGTTAAGTGCTACAGCTGCTAACCAAAAGGTCTGCCGTTCTAATCCATCAGGTGCTCCTTTGCAATTCTATGGGGCAGTTCTACTCTGTCCTATAGGGTCTCTAGGAGTCGGAATTGACTCAATGGCAATGGGTTTGTTTGCTTTTTTTTTTTGTATCATTTCACCTTTCATTATTAGTCATTATTTATGTATCTACTTTATACCCAAATGACGGTACAGTCCACATATTTTTTTTACCCTTTATCCTCAACTATGGCAACCACAATGCCTCATGCTTAGAAGGGATTCAATACATATTGTTGAATTGGATCAACTTGAATGTGTATTAAAGTATTGCTTGTTTTACACTTCTAAAACGCAAGTATCCTTGACAGAGTAATGCACTAAATTTCTTAAATCGTTAACAAATTAGCATTACTAATACATTATAATTTACAAAGAACTTTCATGTAAATTAATTTAGATCATTACAAGAAGCCCTTTGGATAGGTAGTAAAAACCCCACTATTAACTTTGTTATTCAGGTGAGGGATCAGAACTAAAAATAATTATTTAGCTATTTCTAGCATCTGCAGAAAACTAATTATGTGGCCTTCGTAATGCTAAGCACATACCTGAATTATTTTGTTCCCTGCAAGCTTGAGATGGAATACAAAGGTGTCTTACAGGTGCCACATATTAGGAGTTTATGAGCATCCTAAAATGGAAACTAATTTAATTATTTTCAAGTTAGTGTATCTGAAGGAGGGTTTTTCAGGCAACAGCATTGAAACAAACCTGCCCAAGAGTCAGCTTTTCATCGTACTCTACTTCTCCACCTGGATCTATGTGTATAAATGACATTGGGTGTGGGGAATGGGCATTTTTTTGTTTGAGACTAAATAATGTGACCTGATTTAGTAATATCACCTTATTTGGCTAGGGCCAGAGATTTCCTCTGGCTGTAAGCACATACAAAATGTGAAACGGAGATTGTGGTATCATAACACATAATGCACAATTTAGCTAGGCATTATTAAGGAATTATTTATCTGTCCCTCATAAGCAAAATTTCCATATAATTCCCTTTACTGTTTTAACTGATCTAGTTAAAATGCAGTTATATTTTAGTGCCCATTTTACTTATTAAATATCTATGGGACATGTTAAACCTTTTCTAACTGACTTGGGGTCATTATTATTCACATTTGTTATTGTCCTGAGGAGTAACATGGTCATGCCATGTGTGGTAACTGAGGCACACAGGCCATATAGCCTTACCCAGTCAGCCCCTACCACTGACCTTTTTTAGTTCTCCTGTTTTTTTCCTTGGTGCCAAGCTCTTGGCTCTGACTTCCCTTGACCTTCAGTATTGCTTCACTAATAGCATCCCAATATCCGATATCTCAAATCAGTTCACTTCAATAAACAATCAAATATATACAACAAATGTGGTAGGCACCATACTAGAATATGGGGTTACACAGAGGAGTAAAACATGCCTTTAATGGGTTTACAGGACAGATGGGGGCAGAAGAGAATCAGACAACTTGAAAATAACAAAGAGGAGGTACTTTGCTAGAAGTAATGGACAATATGAAAAGCATGATGGCATAGAGGTTCAAAGAATGACTCCCAGAAAAGCTAGAGGCTGATTGAGCCTGATGTACCTATAGGAGGTAGACAGATGAAAATGTAGCTTGTGGGATAGAAGACAGGAAGGTCAAACACTCAGGAGCATGAGATAGCATGGTATGTACAGAGAATGACAAGCTTCTCAGTATTACTAGAGCCAAAGTTTAAAGCAGCAATGGTAGGTCTTGAGACTTGAGAGTTACACAGGTGGCCTTGGATGACTTTGTTCAGTGGGTGGTGGGAGCTACTGATTGGATTTATATAGGGGAGCAACAGGAGTAACGTAGAGAGCTCAGTCTATAGTGACTTGGAGTACCATAGCTTCTCAAAATTTCTTTGAATGAATAATAAAGCCTTGAAAAATGAATGAGATTCAGTGGATGGTAAGAGAATATAGAAGAAAGAGCTGGTTTGAGAATATTCAGTTGAGATATTATATATATATATATGTGTGTAATTTTTTTTTTAAATTTTTTTCAGAAGAGATACATGAGGGTATGTGCTATCTATGAGTTTATCAGGCAGTTAGGTATCCTGTTCCTAGTCATCTATGAGAAAGGAAACCACAACTAAGCAAGCAAGACAGCTTCTAACTTTGGCTGTCCACTAATATCACCAGGGAGCTTTTGAATATCCTGATGCCCTGGCTTTCTTTCAAACACAGTGTATTAGAATCCCTAAAGCTGGAACCCAGTATTCATTAAAGATCCTCAAGTGATTCCAGTTCAGGAGAGGCTGAGAACTTCTACACTACCAGACTGTGGGCTTTCCTTCTGGAAAGTATATGGATTTTTGAATTTGACTTCACTTTGCCTGCTTATTTTGACACAGGTGATAGGCACCTCTTGAGGGCACAGCTCAACTGTTGCCTCCTCTGAGAAGTGTTCCCTGAGGAGTTTTAAAACAGAAGATATTTTATGGCTCTTGAACTGTACTTTTATATTTACTGTGAGCCTGGGAGGAAAGAAGGTTTATGGTCTCCAAACAAGGGGCCAAATAAGATGAAACCAGACTATATTGGAAGGAAGTTCATTTGTGAATGTTGAAACCCAAAGTGAAAAAAAGATGCAGTGTGTAGGTGACAAAGGATGGAATGACTCTTCTACTTTGAGATAGTGATGTACCAAGCTTCCTGACTTCACTGGAAGAGCAGGACATAATAGCCAAGGCTAGCAACTTCTGGTCTGTATATCAGCATTCAGTTAAAAAAAAACACAATGTAAATACCACCTTGGGTCACAGCACAACACTCTTTGACAGGTCCCAATATTATTCCATTCTTAATGGCATTCACAATTTGGAAGTTCCCTGAATGTTTCAACTCACAGCTCTTGTAAAAAGCAAGGGTTATTTTTACCATAATATTTTTTTAACCTGGAAATTTCGCTGCATAGACAAACTTAAAAAAAAAAAAAGCACATTAGTCTGGAAAATTTTCAAGCAGTTAAGCTATATTTTAACACTACTGATAATTTCTAAGAAGCCCTTAAGAGCCCGGGAAAGTTATATTGCAGTACAATTCCAGAATCATGGACACTGACGAGGACTTAGGTGTAGTTATTAAAAAAAACAAAAGGTGACTGTAGCGTACAAAATATTAAAACTGATTCTAAGCAGTCATTTAAACTTTGCTGAAGCAAACACACCTTGGGGCAAAAAACACCTGGAATTCATTTAACAGCCATGAGGTTACAAGCAGCGCAATGTAAACCTTGGGTACAAATCACTCAGAACGATCAGGTATAACCTCTTCCTTCCCTCCAAGAAGTTATGCTTAAGAGGGTGCACTGAAGTGGAAAGGATAATAAATGAGCATTTTCCAGAAATGCTATATCCACAGAGGATAAATACCAAGTTAAAAAGACCAACAGAAGTGTAACTGACTGACTTAATTTCTCACATAGTACACAAGAAAGAGAAACACACAAAAATCTGGTTGGAAATTAAAGGTTCTCTGGCTTCTTGGGAGCCCTGGTGACACAGTGGTTAAGAGCTGTAGCTACTAACCAAAAGGCTGGCAGTTTGAATCCACCAGCCACTCTTTGGATACTCTATAGGGCAGTTCTACTCTTGTCCTATAGGGTCTCTATGAGTCGGAATCAACTTCATAGCAATAAGGCTTGGTTTTTCTGATTTGTCCAGCTTCTAGAGTTCTGTTCTAGGGTTCGCAGAACATGTGTAGCAATATAATGAAATACGCAGACAGGAACTGTGCCTATCTGAAGAGTAAGGGAGTCAGAAGCATACAGGATTCTAAGGACAATAACAAGAAAACTTAACCATGGTCTATTTGACTTGGCTGCTCTGTGAACAGTTTCCCATTGCCATGTTAGGAAAGAAACAGCCAACCATGTGTCCTTTTTCTGTAATGAAACGTAAATGTAACATTCTTGGCTTGAAAAAGTTCCAATTGAGTCAAACCATTGCTTTACTCTGTGTGTGTGTGTGTGATGAACTAGTTTAACAAACTAGTTAAGGGCCAAATTTTCAAAAGCAGCAAGTTACTATCATAGACTTTCAAGGCAAAGATGGACTGAATTACTGCCTTCTCATCCCAATCCCAAGGATTTTTTTATACCTACCTACTTGGACAAAATGAAGTAGAAAACAGATTCAATTTCCTGGACTGTTTAGGAAAGCTGTCCTCATCCTAGATTGTATATTAGAAATAAAATGTGGTGTTTACAAAACTACAAATCTAAAGCCTTGCCTTGAGAAATCTGGATGCAGTAGCAGCATCTCAAACAAACAAACAAACAAACCCAAATCTATTGCCCTTGAGGTGATTCTGACTCAAAGTGACTCTATAGGGCAATGGGCTGTGGATTCGAATTGCTGATCTTTTGGTTAGCAGCCTGAGCTCTTAACCAATGCACCACCAGGGCTCCAGTGCCAGCATCTACTGTCTGTATATTCACTTGCTAGGAAGTGGCACTTATAAAATACAAGATCTTTGCCAATTCATTGAAAAACAAAGTGTGTGTGCACACATATGCACACACACACACACTATGTCCCTCTGTACTGAGTTTTGTAAAACCCTTGCATTGGGTCTTTGTGGCTGCAATCATCACCATCCATCAGACAGGCTGTTTCCAAAGCAGTACGTGTGCCCAGATTAGGTGAGTTGAACACTTTTGCAATTATCTACTGACCTAGAGGCATACAACCAGCCAACTGGAAAAATTTCAGATCACATAAGCTGCTTTTTTCCTAAAGTACAGTTTCAAAGGACAGAATTATAGGTTTAATATCTTCTCTTCTATCACCTCACCACGGCAGACACAGTCGCAAAACTTTTTTTAATTGAGATGTAATTCACATACCATCAAATTCAAAATTTACAGTGTATAATTCAGTGTGTCTTTTACTATATTCACAAAATTGTAAAACCATCGCCACTCTCTAATCCCAGAACATTTTCATCAAACCAGGAGAAACGCCATACCTGGTAGTCACTTGCATTGGGCAAATCTGCTGCAAAAGAAATTTTTAGAGTGTTAAAAAGCAAAGCTGTCACCTTGAGGACATTGTACATAGGGTCGCTATGAGTTGGAACAGATTTGACAGCACCTAAAAAGGAAGAACTGATGTCTTTGAATTATGATATTAGTGAAGAATACTGGAGTGCCAGAAGAACGAACAAATCTGTCTTGGAAGAAATAGTCAGAATGCTCCTTATAAGTGAGGATGGCAAGACTTCATCTCACGTCCTTTTACACGTTATCAGGAGGGACCAGTCCCTGGAGAAGGAAATTATGGTTGGTAAAGTAGAGGGTCAGGGAAAAAGAGAGGCAAGCCCTCAATGAGATGGGTTGACACAGTGGCTGCAACAATGGGCTCAAATATGGCAATGACTGTAAGGATGGCACAGGACCAGGCAGTGTTTCATTCTGTTGTACGCAGGGTCGCTGTGAGTCGAAACTGACTCCAAGATACCTAACAACAGCAAAATGACCATATAAATATCATTTTCAGGTGAGCTATTTCCTACCTATGAATATATTTCCTTTCCTGTGCAACTTTTTGTTTTCACTCAAATTAACACTTTTTTCTTTTTTTATTCGCTCAGTTGTCTAAGACAGAAGACTCAAAGTTCATTTATTACATACCCAGTGCTGTCGAGTCGATGCCAACTCATAGTGACCCTATAGGACAGAGTAGAACTGCCCCATAGAGTTTCCAAGGAGCGCCTGGGGGATTCGAACTGCCAACCCTTTACGCCGCCAGGGTTTCCTTTATTACATATGACTAGCCAATTGTGCCAGCATCATTTGTTGAAAACATAATCCTTTTCCAATTGAATTGCCTTGGTACTTTTGTTAAACTCATTTGTCTATCTATATTTGGGTCTATTTTTATTTCTAGTCTCTCTCTTCCACTACATTGATCTATAGAACTATATTTATGCCAAATACCACATTGCTTTAATTAGTTTAAGTCATAAAATCAGGTACTCTAAACCATCCAAATGTGTTCTTTTTCAACTTTTTGGCTATTCTAGGTGCTCTACATTTTCATATAAATTTAAGAATCAGATTATAAACTTCTACAAAATATCTAGTTGGTATTTTTATTGGTATTCGTTTTATTTATAGGCCAATATGAAGAGAACTGACATCTCAATCATATTGAGTCATCCAACCATTTGTTTAGGTTCTGTTTCATTTCTCTCAGTAATATTTTGTAGTTTTCAGTGTATAGTTCTTGCACATCTTTTTTGGGATTTATTCCTAGATATTCCATATTTTGATGCTAGCATAAATGGCATTGTTTTAAAATTTTAATTTATGATTGTTGCTAGCATATATTATAGTATATTTTTTGTATATTGACCTTGTTTCCTACAATCTTTCTAAGCTCATTTATAAATTCTAGTATCTTTTTGTAGACTCTTTGTATTTTCTACATAGGTGATAATGTCATCAGTGAATAAAGACAGTTTTATTTCTTGCCTTCTAATTGGTATAAATTTTATTTCTTTTTCTTGCTTTAATGTACTGACTAGGATCTCCAATACAATGCTGAATAGGAGTGGTGAGAGTTAACATCCTTGTCTTTTTCCCAGTCTTAGTGAGAAAATATTTATTATTTAACCATGTATTGTTGGAGTCAATTTTCTAAAATTTTGTTAAGAATTTTCACATCTATGTTCATGAGTTGGAATTGACTCAAAAGCAATGGGTTATGTTCAGGAGGGATATTGGTCTGCAGTTTTCTTTTCCTGTAATATCTTTTCTGGTTTGGTATTGAATTGCATCAATACTGACCTCACAGATAAGTTGGGAAATCTTCCATTCTCTTCAATTTTCTGGAAGAGCTTGTGTAGAATAGGTATTTTTCCCTTCTTAAGTATTTTGTAGCATTCCCCAGTGATGACCTAGAGGATTTTTGTGGGGGAATGTTTTTAACTAAATACTCAATTTATTTAATAGATATGAACAAAAACAACAACAACAATAAAAATCAAATTTGTTGTCATTAAGTGGAATCTGCCTCACAGCGACCCTACAGGACACAGCAGAACTGCCCTGAAGGATTTCCTAGGCTGTTAATCTTCACGGAAGCAGACTGCTGTGTCTTTCTTGGCGGAGTACCTGGTGGGTTTGAAGTTGAACTTTTGGTTATTGTTGTTAGGTGCTGTTAGGTTGATTCTGAGTCAGAGCAATCTAGTTCCAACAGAACAAAATCCCACCCAGTCCTATACCATTCCCACAGTCGTTGCTATGCTTGAGTTCATCATAGCAGCCACTCTGTCAGTCCATCTCATTGTGGGTCTTCTTCTCTTTCTCTGACCCTCTACCAAGTATGGTGTCCTTCTCCAGGGACTGGTTCCTCCTAATAACATGTCCAAAGTACCTGAGACAAAGTCTTGCCATCCTTGCTTCTAAGGATGATTCTGGCTATACTTCTTCCAAGACAGATCTCTTCATTCTTTTGGGAGTCCATAGTATATTCAATATTTATCAAAACCATAATTCAAAGGCATCAATTCTTCTTAGGTCTTCCTTATTCACTGTCCAGGTTTTGCATGCATATGAGGTGGTTGAAAACACCACGGCTTGGGTCAGGCATACCTTAGTCCTCAAAGTGATATCTTCGCTTTTTAACACTTTAATTTTTTTATGCAGCAGATCTGTGCACTGCAATATGTCCTTTGATTGCTTGCATGGGTGTTGATTGAGGATCCAAGCAAAATGAAAGCCTTGACAACTTCAATATTTTCTCCATTTATCATGATGTTGCTTATTGATCCAGTTGTGAGGATTTTTGTTTTCTTTATGTTGAGGTATAATCCACACTGAAGGCCGTAGTCTTTGATCTTCATCAGTTAGTGCTTCGAGTTCTCTTCACTTTCAGCAAGCAAGGTTTTGTCATCTGCATAACGCAGGTTGCTATTGAGTCTTCCTCCAATCCTCATACCCCATTCTTCTTCATATAGTCCAGTTCCTCAGATTATTTGTTCAGCACACAGATTGAATAAGTATGATGAAAGTATACAACCCTGATTCACACGTTTCCTGATTTTAAACCACACAATATCCCCTTGTTCTGTTCCAATAACTGCTTCTTGGTCAAAGAACAGTTTCCAGATCAGCACAATTAAGTGTTCTGAAATTCCCATTCTTTGTAATGTTAACCATAATTTGATATGATCCACGCAGTTAAATTCCTTTGCATAGTCAGTAAAACAGAAGTAAACATCTTTCTGGTATTCTCTGGTTTCAGCCAAGATCCATTTGACGTCAGCAGTGATATCCTTCATTCCAAGTCCTCTTTGGAGGCGGGCTTGAATTTCTGGCAGTTCCTTGTTGATATACTGCTACAATGGCTTTTGAATCATTTTCAGCAAAATTTTACTTGTTTGTGATATTAATAATATTGTTTGATAATTTCTGCAATCTGTTGGATCATCTTTTTTTTTGGAATGGGCACAGATATGATCTCTTCCAGTTGGTTGGGCAAGTAGCTATCTTTCATATTTCTTGGCATAGAGGAGTGAATGATTCCAGCTCTGCATCTGTTAGTTGAAACATCTCAATTGGTACTGTCAATTCCTGGGGCCTTTTTTTTTTTCCGCCAATGACTTCTTCCTTTGATACCATCTGTTCTTAATCATACGCCACCTCCTGAAATGTCTGATCGTTGACCACTTTGTTTTGGTACAGTGACTCCGTGTATTCCATCTTCTTTTGATGCTTCTTGCATCATTAAGTATTTTGCCCAGGGAATCACTCAATATTGCAACTTGAGGCTTGAATTTTTAATTCAGTTCTTTCAGCTTGAGAAATGCCAAGGATGTTCTTCCCTTTTGGTTTTCTAATTCCAGGTCTCGCACATTTCATTTTAAATACTTTGTCTTGTCAAATCACCCTTTGAAATATTCTGTTCATCTCTTTTATTTCATTTCTTCCATTTGCTTTAGCTGCTCTGTGTTCAAGGGCAAGTTTCAGAGATGCTTCTGACATCCATTTTGGTCTTTTCTCTCCTTTTTTTTTTCTAGAGACCTTTCGCTTTCTTCATGTATGATGTCCTTGATGTCATCCCACGTTTGGTCATTAGTGTTCAAAACATCAAATCTGTTCATGAGATGGTTTCCAAATTCATGTGGGACATACTCAAGTTTGTATTTTGGCTCTCATGGACCTGTTTTTATTTTCTTCAGTTTCAACTCGAACTTGCAGAAGAGCAACTGAAAGTCTGTTCTGCAGTCAGCCCCTGGCCTTGTTCTAACTGATGATATTGAGCTTCTCACTTGTATGTTTCTACAGATGTAGTCAATTTTATTCCTGTGTATTCCATCCTGCAAGGTCCATTTATATAATTACTGTTTATGTTGTTGGAAAAAGGTATTTGCAATGAATAAGTTGTAAGTCTTGCAAAATTCTATCATGCGCTCTCCAGTATCATTTCTATCACCAAAATTTCCAACTACCAATCTTATAGAGTTGCTGTGAGGTGAGTCAGTATCGATTTGAAGGCAGTGGATTTTGGTTTGGATCCTTCTTTGTTTCCAACTTTTGCATTCTAATCACCAGTAATTATCAATGCATCTTGATTGCATGTTTGATCAATTTTAGATTGCAGAAGTTGGTAAAAGTCTTCAATTTCTTCATCTTTGGCATTAGTAGATCTTTTGGTTAGCAGCTGAGAACTTAACCACTGTGCCATCAAGCACTCTTAAATCTAGAAACATATTCTTCATCTCTGGGAAATGTTTGTGAATTATCTTTGATGATTTTCTTATCAAAATCTTTCTCCTTCTAAATCTTTTGCTGTTGTTATCAGGAGGGATCAGTCACTGGAGAAGGACATCATGCTTGGAAAAGTCAGTGGTCAGCAAAAACAAGGAAGGCCCTCAACGAGATGGATTGACACAGTGGCTGCAACAATGGGCTCAAGTATAACGATGATCATGAGTATACTGCAGGTCTGGGCAGTTTTTCACTCTGTTGTACATAGGCTCACTATGAGTCAGAAACAACTCAATGGCACCTAAAAACAACAATGTGTTTTCCAGCTTCCAAACTTTTGTCTCTAGTGTCTTCCCTCCCATTCTTTTTGGTTTTTCTTCCTCTATATAGTTTTTCTCTTCGTTTAGTGGACTTTCATGAAGTAGCAACAGTAAACATACATATTCAATTCATCACATATAACTGCGCATCTTCCAAATCATCTTGATAGGATTGTAAATCCAGATGCCAAACACTCACTGCAGTTACCACTATTACTAAATTACTAACTCCATCCTTTTGCGATTCCAGTTAGGATCTAGGGAATATGAATGTTTTGCCAATTGATCCAAGAACAATAGCTGATTGATTGATTTTGGAGCTGTGTCATTTCAATGAGAGAATCTTAAAGAGATTCTCTGCAAGTTTCTTCAACCTAGATCCCTGCCTTCTTTGGCCGAAAAACATTTCCAGGAACTACTAAAGTTTGCTTTAGCAATTGCTTCCCATATTCCTGACTCATATTAACCACCTCTGCTCATCTCTTCTGTCTTCCCTTTTTCAACCATATACTATGGAAACCTAACTAATATCTTCAGCTCTCTTCCCATCACTTGGCATCTTTGATCTATCCAGTCACTTGAGCCAGATATCCCAATCATCTTTGACTTCTCCCTTTTCTTACCTTCTTATTTAATCAGGTACCAAATTCTGCCATTTCACACTCTTGAATATCTCTTTAATATGTTTCTTCTTCTTTTGCTCCATAGCCACTGACTAAGGACCTTCATCATTTCTTATGGCCAATGGTATGTATAATTGGCTCTTTTGTCTCTCCAATGTTCCTCCCTTTTTATCTATGACCCATACTTAGGGAGCAATCTTTTTTAAAATATATTCCCTGATTAAAATTCTCTAATAACTTCCCACTGCTGACAGGGAAAATAAAAATTTGTGCCCTAGGCTTACCTCATCTCTTGTTCTTCCCCAACCAATACCATATGAAACTGCTTGTGGTTTACCAAACATGCCATACTTTTTTTTTTAATACCTCTGAGTTTGTATTCCAACTCTGTAGAATGTCATTTTTTAATTGTACTTGTTTTATAATATCCTACTATGATCTACAATGTTCAGTTCCAATCTCTTTTCCTCTGTGCTACTCTAACATTTCTGTCCTCTATAACTATATGACTTGTTTACATGTTTTCTTTCTAGATCATGAGTTCTTTAGGGAAGGAACTGTGACTTTTGCTGTTGTAATGGCAAGTAGTTAGCACAGTCTGGTATAAAGGTAGGTGGAATGAATCTGTAGAATGAATGAGTCCTTAGAATCTGCTA
Organism: Elephas maximus indicus; assembly: GCF_024166365.1. NCBI lineage: Eukaryota > Metazoa > Chordata > Mammalia > Proboscidea > Elephantidae > Elephas > Elephas maximus. Next base: position 36,138,610 of record NC_064834.1, read on the forward strand.
TTCTCTAGATTTTCTGATACTAATTTGCCTTTTCCTGATATTAATCTATAGTGGAAACCACAACCTGAACACTTGAATATTTAAAGAACAATAAAGATGACTATGTAATAGTGTACATGCAGGACAGTAAGATGGGATTTGGCATCTAGCCATGTCTAAAGTTAAAATTTAATTTTAAATCATGTAAATTTTTATCAGAGGTTAGGGTACTAGGTCTGAAAATCTGTAAATATAAATATCTGAAATACTTTTTATTGCTCATAGAACTATATATTTTTTCAAATTTGTATTATAATATAACAAGGTATATGATAAATTATATGATACTTAGTGAAGTATTAACTATAAATAAACTGGGGAATATAAGGAACAATATGGGCAATAAGAAAAAAGTTATGTCATTTTCCCACCCTCTCCTACTTTTAGCTCCCTCCAAAACCAAACCGAGCCCATTGTCTTTGAGTTGATTCTAACTCATAGCAACCCTGTAGGACAGAGTAGATCTGTCCCATAGGGTTTCCAAAGAGTGGCTGATGGATTCTAACTGCCGACGTTTTGGTTAGCAGGCAAGCTCTTAACCACTGCACCAACAGGGCTCTCTTTTAGCCCCAGTACTGTCACAATCAGAATGAAAACTTTAACCATAAATAAGTAGGCTACTCTCTAGAATTTCTCAAAACTGGCTATACATCTGAATTACCTTCGTAATTTCTGTATCCTGACATTATTGTCATTGGTCATCATCATCATAATAATCATCACAAAAGTGATACATGTAATTTGGTAAGTAATTTTAAAAGTTAGATTATATGAAACATAAAGTATAAATGCCCCAGCTCACTGATTCCACTCCCAAGAGGTAACTACTATTAAAAGTTTCTTTTGAATTATTTTAGGCATTTATACATCAAGCACTTGGATAACTGAAAGGTTGTCAGTTTGAACCCACCAGCTGCTCCATGGGAGAAAGCTGTGGCAATCTGCTTCCATAAAGACTACAGCTTGGAAACCCTATGGGGAAGTTCTAGTCTGTCCTATAGGGTCGTTATGAGTCAGAATCAAATCGATGGCAACAAGTTTTTGTTTTATTTTGAGGCCTCCCCTTCACACACAAACACACACATAATTTTTTTTTCTAATGAACATGGAAATATACTGTGTATACCAAACAACCAAACCTGCTGTTGTGCAGTCGATTCCGACTCATAGATACCAATCAGTAATTGTTCCCTCCACTTAAGAATGACCTTGAACATTTTTCCATATCAGATCTACCTTATTCCTCATTGTTTTTAATGATAAACACTATTCCATTCATTCAAATTATGTCTTCTGAGAAACCACCATGTGGCTGGCACCAAGCCAGATACCTAGGAGTGACCCTAGACTCTGCCTCATAGCCCATATGGCTTTTCTGCTTAAAAATCATCTGTAGCTCCATCACCCAGAAAACAAAGCCCCAAAGAGCATATCATACAAGGCCAATCTTATCATTCTCTAGGCTCAGGTCCTATCACCCCCTACCCTGAACCTTTGCTCTAGTAACACTGAATGACTTGTTCCTCCCTGAAAACCCTGGAGTTTTATACCTTATATTTGGCCATTTGGAAATCTGTATATGGTTTTTATAAACAGCCTGGTTTGGGAGCTACTCACCTACAAAATGTGTTCTGAGGAGTTCTAGAGTTGCCCACGTGTTCTTTTGGTCATTCAGTCAACAAATATATGAGGCACTGGACCCAGCATTAGAGATCCAAAGATAAAAAGGTTTGGTTCCTACTTTTCAAGGAGATTAAATCTAGTGGGGGAATAGATGCAAAACAAAGAACAATAATAATGATAGCTAACAGTTCTGGAGCTTTTATTATAACCAGGGAAAGGAAACAATTTTTTGCCTATATGATCTCATTCATCCTCACACTAACAATGAAAAGTGAATTCTATTATTATTATCCCGAGCTTACAGGAGTTCAAGAAAGTAAACAAAGTTTAGAAACTGAGGCAAAAGTCTAGCAATCCACTATTGATAACAATACCTTAAAATATATTTCAGCTGGTAAATACAGTATTTTTTTTAAATTCTGGCTTTCCTCCTTTTTCCATTTTTTGCCTTTGTGAGGCCTCCCTGAACTCCAGGGCTTCTTAGGAATTTAGAGCTCAGTCACTGCCTGAAGCCATTAAGCTCAGGATTTATCTTGCCTGACTCTCTGGTGTCTAAAGAATTCTTTAAATCTAAAAGCTGTCAGTCCTGGGCAAGGAGTGCTCCAACCCATCAGATGGCTTTATGCAATCTGAGGAACATAAACCCATTTAGGTAAATTATATTGCCATGATTATTAGCTAAAGCAAATCTTCCTGTTCTTTCTCCAAAGTTGAATACTTCTTTGGGGTTTGAATCCGCCTTCATTATAAATGACTGAGAATATCTGCATCTCATGTGTACATAGTATATAACGTGTCAAACACAAAATCGTAAACAAGGACATTAGCTACCCCGTTCCCTGGAGAATATGGAAGAAAGCAAGTTACATTTCACAAAATTCAAAGGTCCCTAAATTTTGCTTTTGGTTACAGGGCTAATTTGGCTTAAGGATCTCGTGACTCCTCAGAAGAGGCAGTATAGAGTCTGCTTTCTTTTAAAATACAATGTATTCTACTTTCATGGCATAGAACAGGAAATTGGTTTCTATATTGCTGTATGAAAGATGGACATATTATCACAATAGAGAAAAATCTGTTCGAGTAAATTCATTGTATAAATAGTCATGTTCTCCATGAACATTCCTGTTCCTTAAATGTTAAAGGTACATGACTTTATTTTAAAAAATATTTTCAAAACACAAAATAAATAAGGATAGTATCTTGCCCATTCACTGAGATATTCCCATCAAGTTGAAGAGTAACTTTTGGCCCAGTACCATATTGCATGAGCTATTAAATGTTCTCTGGAGTTCATGATTTACTAATCCCACCTAGAAAATACTATATCTTTTAGAAAGCTTGCTGTAGGTTACACTCCAGTTGATTGCTTTTGAACTTGAAATAACAAATGTGGGTGATTTTTAATTAAGCCAGTCGAAACTCATACTACAACATTAAAATGAGTGGAATCTTGCCCAAAAAAGAGCAGGGAAATGCAATCATCATTTATAGTGTTGCTGAAAGATATTTCCTTAAGGTTTCTTAATTCAAAGAGTTGATATAAAAAGAACGTATAAGATCTTTATCAAACTGAGAAATTTTGATTATTGGAATTATAGATACAGATACATTACAACAGCACTGGCATGAAGAGACTTGAAATTGTGCTACAGTTTCTTTTGTCCAGAAGCCCAGATTAGGTAGGTGTTGTGTTACCATAGCCCCCATTTGTATCTCCGCTCCTCTGCAGCCCTGAGCACCAGACTCATATTCAATCGACCAATTAATAGCTCCTTTTGATGGTTACTAGTCATTTCACGATTAGTACATCTAAAACCTGGACTCTTCATTTACATCCTACCTAAATCTATCCTTGCCCCTATCCTTCCCTCCTCAGGAGATGGTTCCTACCATTCACCACAGATCCCAAACCTTGGAATCATCTTTGAATCCTGTTTCCCTGGCACCCCATCAGCAAAACCTGTCAGCATAACTTTCATAACATGTCTCTAATCCAACCACTCTTCATCATTACCCATTTCCTGAAGCCTCCACCATTTCCAGCTAGAATTCTGCAATAATCCCACCTCCTCTATGCTTCCTCTCAAGCAGTTCTATATCCAGATTCCCACACTGCTGTCAGAAAGAACTCAAATCAGAACAGTGGATTTTCCTGGTGAAATCTTTGTCTTCCCTGAACACTCAAAATGAAAAAATAAAACTCTTAGCATACTTCCTTCTCCATCTTCATCTTTACCACTCCCAGCCTTGCTGTCTTCTCTCTAATCACAGCGACCTTTTTTTGGTTCCTCAGACAAACCAAGCTTGTTCTCCCCTTTAGGGCCTTTACTCTTCCCTTTGCCTGGAATGTTTTCTCCCCAGAGTTTTCCACCTGGTTTGCTCTGCTACTTAGTTCAGGTCACGCTAACTAATATTCTCTCCTCCCCTTTTCTTTCCTTTCTTCGTTCCTTTTTCTATAGTTTATCCCTTTTTATTTGTTTTATATATATATATATATGTTTATTATCCATCTCATCTCACTAAAGTATAAGCTCTATTGGAGCAGGGACTTTGTATCTTCCATGCACTAGTGTATCCCCTGGCCCTAGTGCAGTGTTTGGTGTATAATAATGCATTTAAGAAATATTTGTAGAATGACTATATGACTTTCACACTTCACAGATCTAGAAGAAACATCACCTTTCTCTACAGATCAGCTATTTCTTCCAATGACCACCTTTCATCAGTTGTTCATCCAAATACTTTAGAGTCATCATTGCAGTGTCTCTTCTTGCCCCTAGACTTCTATAATCCAATCCTTCCCCTCTTTTGGTCCAACTCTGATTCATCTTTTCTTCTTCCCTTCCTATTTCTGCCACCAAATTTAGTAGCTTATCATTTCAGAGCTATGTAAAGCAAGAGCATTCTACCTGGTTTCCTCCCTCCCTTAGAAGACAGGGAGTATGTAAGGAGGAAATTATAAAACTGGCAATCAACTATATAACAAGGGCAGCTGAATCCAGGAAAAAGTTCCCAAGATAGAATCTAGAGGATTAAGAAAACCTTGCAAGGTACTTACAATGGAGGAGAAAGAGGAAGCAGAAAGTGGGTGACTATCAAGAGCAGAAATAAGAATATACAGTGTCCTTCATACTGCTTCCAGAGCTAGCTTACTACATTTCTCACTGCCTAAAGGTACTCCCCTAAGCTCAAAGTAAACCAAACTCCACACTTTCCTCAAACACAAGTTTATGCCTCTATTTACCTACTCTGTACCTTTAGCCTACGAAGCCCAATCTCTCCTAATACCTACATGAAAGAGTTCCAACTATTCAAGAGACAATGCAAATACTACCTCCCCCTTGAAGACTCAGCTGACTCCTCCAGTCCCAATCAATTCCCAACCACCTCCCAACTGTCTTTCTTGAACCACTGGTTAGCATTTATTGCAGGCTGTTTCACATTAAAAGTATTTGTAAGCCTCCCTGACTCTATTATCCTATTAGGCTATAAGATCATTAATGGCAGGACCATATCTCATTTGTGGCTCTAAAAACTTGAATGGGACATTGAAGAACTTAATTTTTCTGTACCTAGTTTCTTTATTTTAAAAATGGGAGTAATAATACCAGTAATAGTTCAGTGAGAATAAAATGATTTCATTTATTCAGGGCATTCAGAGCAGTACCTGACTCATAGCATACACCCCATAAGTTGTTATTATTATGTTATCATCATCATTATTATTAATTGTATCTCCCCATCTCAATATCTGTAGCCCTAGTGGCACAGTGATTAAGAGCTATGGCTACTATCCAAAAGGTCGGCAGTTCAAATTCATCAGCTGCTCCTTGGAAACCCTATGGGACAGTTCTACTCTGTTCTGTAGGGTCGCTATGAGTCAGGATCAACATGAAGGCAACAGGCTTATCTCAATATCTAGGATTAGTTGGTACTTAATATTAATTTTTAAAAGGCAAGAAATTCCCTGAAGAAGAATATTTCCAGAAAAACAAGGGGTGATTAGGCACATGCCAGAAGACACATAAAATGTGATGAGGCCTAAAAATGATAAAAATGCCTCTGACCTGGACAAAACCAAAAAAACCAAACCCATTGCCTTTGAGTCTAGTCCAACTCATAGCTGACCTGGACAAGTATATGGAATTTTAGAGAATGGGGAGAAGAGTGAGGAGTTAAAGAGAGGGGACGGTAGAAATAGAGGCACTGCTTGAAATATATTCTATCGACCAGTTTGGCATTGATAGGAAAGAGTAAGACTGGGAGTTACAAGTGGTAGCAAGTCAAATAAGGAGTCTGTTTTTATCACCTTTTAAGAGACCTGGTATGTTTTGAGAAGAAGCAAAGGATTACTTGAAAAGAATGAGCTTGGTGATAATATAAGCAAAGTCAAGTCATGCACTGTATAATGTCCATTTGGGCAAAGTCCTACTGCAATATACATCTGTGGTCCCATAAGATTTTTTTGGACACAGAAAAAACATTTTCTTCACTCATAAATAAATAAATGCACACTAAGCAGAGCCTTCTGCCTGCCTTAAAGCATCTACCCTACAGGCCCCTCTAAGCTGTGGCTATCCTGGTGGGGACAGCTCCCATCCCCAGCAATGGCCATGCCAGTATCGCTGGTTCCCTCTTTCAGGAAAAGGAGGCTGGAAAGGGGCTGCTTTGAAGGTTCTGAGGCCAAAACGGTGCTCACAGACACAGCGCCAGTTGTTCATTGCCACTTGGGCTCCTCAAGCTGGCAGCCACTCCAGGCACGACAAGGGCATCTGGGTCTTCAGCAAGGTCAGCACATCACCATGAAAAAGCGGCGAAGGGGAGCTCGTCTCCATCATCTGTCTTTCAGGGCATACCATCTCAGTGCAGAGCACCAGCGGTTTGCTTGGCTGGGCCACTGTCAGGGGTCCATGACAGGCCCAAGGGGATCCCCAGAAAGTGGGAGTGCAGGTAGATGAGTCCAGGCCCTGCATCTGTGCCTGCACAGGGTCACCGATGGGACAGAGCTGGCAGACCTGAGGAGGCACTGCATCCGCTGGCACCACCGCTGCAGGCTTTTCTCACAAGGCAAATAGGAGGCCAATGTAGTGGATGGCCAGAGGTAAGTTCTCGATCTTGATCATGCTCTGGCCAGTGGGTGCAGTTCGTGTATATAATACGCTGTTCTCACAATGGCCAAATCACATAAGTCCTATTTCACAGAATGTATGGTGCAGGTTAAGCAACACATGACTGTGTATGTTGCGAAGTAGGGGGCAAAGGAGAATGATCATGGCCTCAAGATTCCAGATGGTTTTGAAAAACATGAGCAGAAAAGGAAACTATTTCTCCACTGGAAGGAGGAACTTTTTCCTGAATTATTCATGTCTGCTTTTCCAGACCTCCTTCTGACCACTGACACATATTTTTGAGAAGCAAAATAGTTGGAGGGGGACAATAAAAGCACATGTAGGTTTTTGGCAAAATACCCATAGGCTCATTAACACCAGCTGATCTAGCCAGCTCAGAACGAGGGAGCATGAAAAATGAACTCTAAAAATAACGCCTGGATGTCTCCCCAGAGGCATGAACTTAAAGGAAAAAGCTCTTTGTGAAATTTGACTTCAGGCTTTTTGGCAAATTTAAGCAGACGCAGGTCTGTCCACCCACACTTAATGAGTACAAACTAATCATGTCACATTTTGCTCTGGGCAGTCAGCATTCTAAAATTCAGTGCTGGCTGCTACTTGCTTCATAAGATAGAGCTGGAAGAACTGTCCAACACTGACAGAACAGATTTTCCTGCTTGAACCAAGTAGGAAAGATGTGTAACATTTCGGTTATTGAATACCTCCAAAAGGGACTGAACAGAAGGGCAGAGACTGGAAATCTCTGGAAGTTAGGGAGGATGGTTTCAGCATCGCAATCACAGTCTGACTTTTTTCTTTCTGGAACACTTATTATTGCAGTGTCTTTGTAAGGACTCCAGAGTTTGTCCTTGAAACCAGGCTGATATTGTTTGTATGTCTTAATGGATAATGGGGAGCAGTCTTCAGCATAAAATACGAATTTAGTTTTCTTTATGCTAGTAGTTTACATCAGTCTTGAGCACAATCCCAGGTTATAAGCTTCTGTGGATTAATGGCGGTCTCCCCTCTGCTTCTATAGATTCTTATATGCCCTGGGGTGAGTGGGGAACAGCCATGTATAGTTTGAAAGAAAAAGAAAAAAAAAAAAAAAAGCAGCAGCTGTGTTCTAATGTGTTCCTTGAGTGAGAGCTATTTTTAATCTATCTGACCCTGATGCATTTATAATCATGACTTCAGCTGTGTCCTTTTACCCAGCAGATGTTTTACAATCAAGATTTTGTAAAGTTTTAGCAGGCTACAGCCACATCTATTCATTTATGTATTGGCTATGGCCGGTTTGGTGCTACAGTGGCAGAACTGAGTAGTTGCAACAGAGGTTGTATGGTCACAAAGCCAAAAATACTTACTAACTGTTTTTTTTCAAAACGTTTGCTGACCGCTTTTTAGACACCTGGGCAAGTTAGGGACTGTCATTGACTGCCCTCTTATTTCCACTTTTTAATATTTTCAGTATTGTATTTACATGATGGTGACCCAGAGATTGACCCAGACTTTACTCTTTTCACACTCAGCTAGAAGTTCAGCCAGAACACTATTTTCACCAGCTTATAAATATAATGGATGTGAGAAATCTTTCCATCAAAAGTCACACTCACTCTCACAGAACACTCTGGAGAGAATCTCTAAGAGTACAAGAAAGGGTGGGCAGTGTCTCAAGTAACTCCAAATAGAAATTATAAAAAGGTTTGAATGTTCTTTCATCAGGAAAAATTGTGTTTCTCTACCTCCTCCAATCTGTTCTTTGTAGAGTGATTTGAATCCACAGACTTAAACAACATACAGAATTAAGGAGGCGCCTGGTGGGGAAAATGCAGAAGGGTAGAGTTAAGAGTAGGAAATCAGACACAGTAAGATCCACGGACAAATAACAATTATGCCTAAAAACCACCACTTCCCATGTCACTTGACGTTCACTAACTCAAAGCCCTGTTATGTTTTATCCTCATACTTTTGCTTGATATGTCCTTAGCTGAACTGTGTTTAAAAGAAACACCAAAACTATATTAGCATAGTGAAAAATACTTCCAAGTGTTATCATACATGTCAAGAGATCTGAAAAAAGTACAAGAAAAAAATGTTGTTAATGATCTTACACAGTATTTTTAATATTTAAGTGGGAAAATATAGATTTTTAATATTTGTATCTCAATACATTAAATACGCATTTCCCATAGCTTCCCTGGTTCTGTGTCCATTCTCACTTTTTCTGTGGAACTTGTACTCTATAGCACAAATATATTACACAGAATGCCAGTTGTAGAGCAATGGAACGTGCTGTGAAAACCAAAGAAAAGGAAAACCACTACTCAATGATTAGTGATTTAAAAACTCAGGGATAGATTCTATCCTTCATTGGAGCAATAACAAGCATCAGTTAGCCTCTACGACAGCATATTATTTTGTAGTTTCTGCCAAAGGAGTCAGAGAGGAATGGAATGCTATTTTATTTGAGTGGATTTCTGTCAAAGTTTCTCAAAAAGGAAGGAAGGAAGGGAGGGAGGGAAGGAGGGAGGGAGGGAGGGAGGGAGGGAGGGAGGGAGGGAGGGAGGGAGGGAGGGAGGGAGGGAGGAAGGAAGGAAGGAAGGAAGGAAGGAAGGAAGGAAGGAAGGAAGGAAGGAAGGAAGGAAGGAAGGAAGGAAGGAAGGAAGGAAGGAAGGAAGGAAGGAAGGAAGGAAGGAAAAGAGAGAGGTAGGGAGAGAGAAAGGGAGGGACACATGGAGTAAGGTTAACAGTGTGTCACAGTAAGACATATCCTCACATATAAAAAATATAATAAAAAACTCATGAACTAAACCCTAAATGGAGACAAAAATTATTCACCAAACTGCACAGATAAAGTATAAAGCTTCAGAAATTACTGAAAAAGCAAAAACATTAAAATTTTCAAAAAACAGAAATGTGCCTAGTAATTAATAGAATTTTCAAAAAACTTTTAATGTAATCAGCCTTTAAAAAGGAAGGGGACAGTATTAGAAAATGCAAGTCTGAAGTTGTCTTTTGCCACAGTTGGATAAAAATAGATTATAATCCATCAGATTACAACTGTACTTGAGATAACTGAACATAGATTTAGAAAAAAAAAATAATTCTTTGGGAATTCTCGTTAAAAGACAGGAAACGTCTTACAGGTCTCACTAATAGTTACAAGCTTATCTTCTTTTCCCTTCCTTTGCACTGATCATATTAGATTCTTGTCTCAAAGTCACTGCTCTCCTTTCCTCAGCAGATGAAGAAATCCAGGGGCAACTTCATTAATCTAAACCTCAACAGTTTAAAAGATACTTGCCCTGCAGTAATATAAAGAATGCAAGAATGAAGAATGTTCTGTTATTAAAAATGGTCATTAGCTGTGACAGCTGACCAAGTAGCCTAAATGAGATAATGGTCCTAACAGCTCTACTAAGAGAATAGGATTTGTTATTGATAAAGAAAATATAAGAGGAGGGAACATAAGTACAAATTTATAGGTTTGAATTCCGTATTCTACAGATTCAAGGGATTTAGTAATAAACAACAGCTCATTCTAAATAAATACGTTTAACTGTGATGACAATCCTATGTATCTAAACCATTTCCCTACTGGTGGTGGTTGCTGTTGTTAGGTGCCATCTAGTTGGTTCCGACTCATAACGACCCCATGCACAACAGAAGGAAACACTGCCCCGGTCCTGTGCCATCCTCACAATCATTGCCACGTTTGAGCCCACTGTTGCAGCCACCATGTCAATCTACCTCATTGAGGGCCTTCCTCTTTTCCGCTGACCCTGTACTTTACCAAACATGATGTCTTTCTCCAGGGACTGATCCCTCCTGACAACATGTCCAAAGTATGTAAGATGCAGTCTCGCCATCCTTGCTTCTAAGGGGCATTCTGGATGTACTTCTTTCAAGACAGATTTGTTCGTTCTTTCGGCAGTCCATGGTATATTCAATATTCTTCACCAACACCACAATTCAAAGGCGTCAATTCTTCTTCGGTCTTCTCTATTCATTGTCCACCTTTCGCATGCATATGATGAATTGAAAATACCATAGCTCGGGTCAGGCGCACCTTAGTCTTCAAGGTGACATCTTTGCTCTTCAACACTTTCAAGAGGTCCTTTGCAGCCGATTTGCCCAGTGCAATGCATCTTTTGATTTCTTGACTGCTGCTTCCATGGATGTTGATTGTGGATCCAAGTAAAATGAAATCCTTGACAACTTCAATCTTTTCTCTGTTTATCATGATGTTGTGCATTGGTCTAGTTGTGAGAATTTTTGTTTTCTTTATGTTGAGGTGCAATCCATAATGAAGGCTGTGGTCTTTGATCTTCATCAGTAAGTGTTTCAAGTCCTCTTCACTTTCAGCAAGCAAAGTTGCGTCATCTGCATAACGCAGGTTGTTAATGAGTCTTCCTCCAATCCTGATGCCCCATTCTTCTTCATATAGTCCAGCTTCTCAGATTATTTGCTCAGCATACAGATTGAATAGTTATGGTGAAAGGATACAACCCTGATGCACACCTTTCCTGACTTTAAACTGCTCAGTATCTCCTTGTTCTGTCCAAACAACTGCCTCTTGATCTATGTACAGGTAGTAGTTGTCATTTTTATTTACCTTTTTTTAAAAATGTATTTTTGAGTATTTAATTTTGATATTCTGAGATTTTTTTTCTTTTTAAGATCTACTATTAGGTGGAGACTCCTATATTTAAATACCATTTAACAGATTACTAAGAAAAAAAATGAAAGAAAAAACTTATCTGTAAATTCCTTAAATTGGGGCAAAAATATAAAACTCCTGATTTAAATTATGAGTGGTTCCAACTTCAGATTCTCCCAAGGACTCTTCGTCTGCCACACTACTAGGACTTTTGATTCTGTGGCTATAAAGACACTTTAGTACATCCAGAGGATTAGTAGTTAGAAGGAGAATTTAATTTTATATTCTGGCCACTATTTTCTTGAATATTCTCCCTTACTAATTAAATGTGTGAGAGTATGTATGTTTGTATGTGAATGCATATTTTATACCAGAAAAAGAAAAACAAAACAAAAAACCATGGTATTGTTAAAAAGAGGAGGCAGAGGAAAAGGAGAAGCAGGTAGAAGTCGTTGAGTTATAAGAAACCCAACCCTTCAAATATCCCTGAAAAGGTGTATTCATGTGGAATCAATTTTGTATTACCCAAGAGGATAATGCTTTTTCAATAACATATAAACCAGAATTGTATAAGAGTCGGTTTTTATTTCCCACCTTCTATGTTTTTTTTTTGTTTAGACTTCTCTTGAGTAGCTCAAGAAAAGGCACAGGCAGAGATGATAATATGCAAGAAGTAAACTTACCACCTTGGAGTGTTAAGATGCATTTTTAATTTACAGAACAAAATCTATTATTTCCTGAAAAGATGCAGATATGGCTAATACTGTCTCATTTATTCTTGATCCTCTAATGTTTGCATGTGGGCTTCTAAAAATAATCATGCATTTTCCTTTTTTATGACACTCATCCTCTCCTGCCTTCTTAAGGGCCTACCATAAAACATCGCAGCTAAACATAAGTCACATATGCATTGTCCTCAGCTCTGCTTTTTATTGTCCCATAAATGTGGGGCTGTACTTTGCCTGGGATTTTATTTGAAAAAAATATAATAGCAAGGGAACGAACGAATTTCATGGAACAATGGTAAAAGATTAAAAGATGAAAATGAATTAAAAAAAAGAAATAGTTACTGTATTCCTAGGACATTAAGAGCTAAATTGAAGCCTTTTATTGGACTAATATTCATTGAAAAATGTTTCCTGCTGTCAAGCATGTGATGCCCCATGCTGCCTAATTTCATTATTCTTTAGTTTTTTTTATTATTGTTGTTTACCTTTGTTTAAACAAATTGAATATACAGTTGAAAAAGAAAATTAACCTATAGCTCTCTTGACTCCTTAAAATTTATGAGGCTACTCAAATTACTCTGGATACTATAAATACAGCTGTACATGATTTTCATGAATTTGCTTTATTAAATTGTCAAAGGTCCTTCCAAGAAGGCAGAACCAAATTAGATATACATAGAATCCTACATATTGTAGTCTGAAGAATCATGTACTAATGTGTATAGAAATTTCCAAAAGGAAAAGCACGTTTAGTGCAGTATATATAGTTTAAAAAAAATAACTATACCTTTTTCCAATAGATAGATACAGATGTGGATAAAGATAATATCTGTAATAATCTATATCTATCTAGAGATATTTGAAAAGTAATAATAGTGGAAGTATAATCAGATTTCATGTTCCGGTCTGGTTGCAATTCTAATCCTAACAGGTCTCTGTGAAGTTGGCAGGGTTCCTTTTATTTGTGCTCAGCTTTAAAAAGTTCAGCTCCTAAATCCCCATCATGCAGGTCCTTTCCCTCACAATGAGCCATTTAACAGATGGCACCCTTTCCAGGCATGTCCTGTTGACACAAATCGCAGTTCTGTCCAGAATAATGTAATACTGTAAACCCGTATTTGGAAGCAGAAATAATTCATAATTGCAATCTACCTTGGGGCAGAGTATATATGCAGTCACCTTAGCTTTTTAATCACTTACTTACAAGCAGCCCTGGTGGTACAGTGGTTAAGAGCTTAATTATTAACCAAAAGGTCAGCAGTTCAAATCCACCAGCTGCTCCTTAGAAACCCTATAGAGCAGTTCTACTCTGTCTTATAGGATCATGATGAGTCAGAATCGATTTGATGGCAACGGGTTTGGTTTTTTAGATTTACATGTAACTTAGTCCAACATCTGCTGCTTTGGGTTACAGCTAGTTTCATTTCTAATTTAGAGTTTTAGAGAAAAGACCCTCACCTCCAAGATCAGGGTAAGAGGCAGGTGATTTTCACAAAGAAATAAAAAATGGTATAAAGTGAGCATAAAGATATACTCATCACTGCTCTTTACAGATAAAAGCAGCAGAAATGTCTTTAGGTTTTGCTCACTGCTTTGGGATTTCTCATCATCAAACATGTGATGAAAAGGGTGAAAAGCCCCTCTCAGAAGTGCCCTAGGGAAAGTGACTTTGACACTGAAAGGAAATGTGAGTAATTTAAAGGGAAGGAAAAGTCAAAGATTTTTAAAATGTGCTAAATGCTTTCCTGGTTATCTTCAAAAAAAAAAAAAATTTATATATTTTTTTTAATTATTAAAAATTACAGAAAATAATAAACAAACACCTATATGTGCTCCACTTGGATTTAATACAAGTTGAAAGTTTACCATAATTATTTCAGATTTTTAAAAAATATATAAATAACATAAAATATATAAACGACATCCAACAGTAGGTATGATAGAGGCCCTGAAGAGCCAAGCTGCTGAAAACAACAAAATGCTATCGATAAAATATTTAAAAACATCTCTCTAAGTGCATGATGAATTGGCAAGAAAGTAAGGAATACTCCAAGGCCAAAAATGAAATGACAACAGTAATGCAGAGGTAAGCAAATATTCAGGGTGTTCCAACTTCTGGGCATATGCCAAATCCTGGAGTCCGTAAGCTTACACTTGGATGGCTGAATGGAGTTCCCACATGAAATCAGGACCCCAAAATTCATTAATTGATACACGTAGACCTCATTCATTTATTTTAGTTTCTGTCTATATATGATTTATCTTTCCACTTATCTACAAATAAACATATAAATTATTTTCCTCTTCTTTGTTAATAATAAAACACAATAAAAATTCAACATGTTTCCATTTGCACTGTAAGAATTTTTCTTTAATTGGAATTGCTATCTCTGGAGCCCTGGTGGCTCAGTGGGTAAGAGGTTGGCTGCTAAGCAACAAAAGGTTGGCAGTTCGAATCCATCAGCCACTCCTTGGAAACCCTATGGGGCAGTTTCACTCTGTTCTATAGGGTCGTTGTGAGTCGGAATTGACTTGGCAGCGATGCATATCTTTAAATTTTCGTATGCATATTTTTATACCTTTAAATTTACTACATGCTGCCAAATTGATCTCCAATTTATATCCCATCAGAAAAGAGTCAGTTAACGTTTTGTTAAGTCTTCACTGATACTGGTCTTTTAAAATTTTGCCAGTATGAGGGGTATAAAATGATAACTCTCTATTTTTTTTCAGTTTTTGGAATACCAGTAAGTTTGAACACTTATCATATGTCTACTGGCCATCCAGCTTGCCTGTTTAGTTAACTAACAGTTCATATCTTTTCACCATTTCCCCATGGAATTTCTTGTCTTTTTCTTAAGGTCTTTTAAAGTTCTTTACAGATTCTAGACTCAGAGTCTAGAATCTAGAACTTGTAGATACAGATTCGATATAGCATTATAAATATTTTCCCCCTGCAGAATTTTTTAACTTAAATGTATTAACATCTAACTAATCTTTTCTCTCATATTTTTATATACATTCAACATATATTATCTCAATTTAATAAAATATTATCACAATAACACTGCAAGATAGGTACTATTTATCTCCATTTTGTAGTTGAGGAACTGAGCAAAAAGGTTGGGTAACTCTCTCATAGTCATATAGTAGTGAAAACTGAATTAAAGTCCAGATCCACAGAATTCCAATGTTTGTGCTTTCTTTACCCCCACTACCCTCTCTTTCCATTAGGGAGGCATTTGTTTAAGTGGAGGTGACAATATGGTGAAACAAAAAAGACAGACAGACAGCCCCCCTCAAACACACACAATCTAAGGCAATCATATCATATGACTAAGTAACCACACAAATGGTAAAGATTTATTTAGTGCTATAGAAATTCAGGAAATCCTGGTGGCATAGTGGTTAAGAGCCACAGCTGCTAACCAAAAAGGTCAGCAGTTTGAACCTACCAGGCATTCCTTGGAAACTATACGAGGCAGCTCTACCCTGTCCTATAGGGTCTCTATGAATCAGCATCATCTCGATCGCAAGTTTTTTTATAGCGATTCAGGGAAAAAAAGATTTTGTAGACCTATCTTATATGTCAGGGAGCAGTGATTAAAGTGCTCAGCTGCTAACTGAAAGGTGAGTGTCTTGAACCCGTCAGCTGCTGTTCAGAAGAAAGATGTGGCAATCTGCTTCCATAAAGATTTACAGCCTTGGAAACCCTATGGAATGGTTCTCCTCTGTCCTGTAGGGCCAGTCACTATGAGTGGGAATCAACTCCATGGCAGGGTTTCGTTTTTTTTTTTTTTGGTATCTTATATGTCAGGAGTCCTTGTGGTGCAATGGCTAAGCTCTTGGCTGCTAACTGAAATGTTGGTGGTTGGAACCCATCAGCCACTCCATGGGAGAAAAGACCTGGGGATCTGCTCCTGTAAAAATGTCAGCCCAGGAAACCCTATGGGCAGTTCTACTGTGTCGTATAGGGTCATTATGAGTCAGTATCAATGGGATGGCACACAACAACATCTTATATATCAGGATTTATCTATTAAGAATTTTTTCTTAGAAACTAAAAAATACTCACCTATGGTTTTATTTTCCACAATTATCAAGAAAAGACAATTGAAGTTTTCCAACAGTTTCAAGAGAGTTAAGGTCAACATAACAGCATGACGTGGAATTGACCCAAAGGAACACAACAGGGCTCATTCACTGTTAAAGCAGTCATCTTATTAAATACCTACCACATACAAATCATTAACCAAAAGTTTTGGTTCAGAATGGCTTCAGTGGTCTCAAAGCTTCTAAAATATCTAGTTATAAATACTAGACAGAATGAAAGAGCAACAGCTTTGGAGCCAACAGAATTGGCTTTGAATCAAAGCTCTGCCTCTTACATGCTGTAAGCAAGTTATTTAACCTTCCAGAATCTTGATTTTTAAAAATGTAAGTGGCAATAACAGGAACTAACTTCCAAGGTTGCTGTGAAGATTCAATGAGCAGATGGACATAAAGTACAGTGAGACCTGTGAGAACTGGAACTCGACAGGACTGCCTTGTTTCTCCAGATCTCCCAAGTTTTCTGCCTTTGGCAGGGTGCAGTCTTACCACTTTTCTATGGCTTATTTTAGGGGAAAATGTTTGAGTTTTCCATCTCTGATAGATTTCTGCCTTACTCAAGTTCTGGCTTTTGCAGATTTTACTATATCTGATATATATTAAGTGCTTATAAAAATGATGGTTAGAGCAACTTTTGGAATGTAAAATTGTCAGTTTCCCTTTACCTTACAGTGTTGTAGTCAGTTTATTAGCTTTCCTTGGCAAGGTGGTAGAAGCAGTGCCTTTTGTCAAATTCAGGGAGCACATGTCAGTGTTCCACATTGAATAAGAGAGTATTTCCTTCCCCCTAGATTGAAAAACTAAGCAGGCATATTTCAAATATATGAAGAGACAATAGCACAGTCTCTCTTTCTTGAGGCTGTGAAATAGCACATCGTTCTAGGGAGAAAATGATATTGAGAAGGATTGAAAGCACTGTGGACTTTCAGATTAAGTTTCCTCCAGTGTATCTCAGTCCTGTTCAGAGAAAAAAGTCTATGCTTTCACACCTGAGCTAACAGTGGAGTTTGGGAATTGACTAGCCCTATCGTTTGAGACACAAGCAAAGAAATTCACTATTTCCTGTGAGAAAATGCCCAGAGGGGCTCCTTGAATAGTCAAAAGACTAGCAGTAATGATATTACTTACTTTGGAGCTCTTCAAAGATACATATTGCCTTTTTGTGATAATAGAGATACTTCTTGCTCAACTATAAAAGAACTGCCTGCAACAGAAGTCCAGGGGGAGAAATGGATCAATGTGGTTCTTTTTTTTTTTCTGAGGTGTTGTCTGAAGGAAGGGAAGGAAAACTGAGAGACGCATCCTCTAACATAAATGTCAAGGCAAGTGAACGGCACTCTGTAACCAAGCCTTGTAAACATAAACCCAAAGAGAGGAAGAGGCTCTCCAAGGAGAGGATGGAGCCTCAGTTCCTCAGACTCGTGTCAAGGCAGAAATTGAGAGCAGCAGAAGGCAGTTCGGGATTGAAGAGGGTGCTGAGGACTGTGTACATTTCATGATATACCTGTTGGGTGATCAGAGGGATAAGAAACACTACAGAAAGTGTATGATTTCCTGGTTCCAAAACAGGGCTCTAGTTACTATGAAACCATGTGTCATTTCCTTATCTCAGGCCACCGACTGTCAGAAAAAGACCATGTTTCAAAGTAGCAGGAAAACCTAGCAAGAAAATTCCTAAGAAAGGATTAGAGGTGATGTAACATGCATTGAACTGGAAAGAGCCCTGAGATTGTGATTAGAGTTCCAAATTCATAAAGGTAGTTCCAAGATATTTAGGAAGAAAATTGAAAGGAGACAGTCCTTTGGGTGGCCCAAATGACTATAATTACTTCCAGTATCTTCCCCCTTGCTAGTCCTTTTGTGCTTAGGAACAAACCATTGCACCTCCCCCCCTGAAGCCTAATAGTTTGTCTAAATATGCTGCAGGGTTACCACACCCAAAAACAAAACCCATTGCCATTGAGTCAATTTAAATTCATAGAGATCCTATAGAAAAGAGTAATTGCTCCATAGGGTTTCTAGGGCTGTAAATCTTTACAGAAGCAGACTGCCACATCTTTCTCCTGTGAAGCAACTGGTGGATTTGAACTGCCAACCTTTTGGTTAGCAGCTGAGCACTTAACCACTGCATCATCAGGGCTCCTTAGCAGTAGGGCTAAAGAGATACAATTCCAGGCTGACAGTTCAGGTTGGGGTGCTCATGTGTGACTAACTCCCTCTTCAGGTGATCAGGCAGGAGAATTTGCTTTGCACTCTCTACTCTGAAATAAATATACAATTCCTGGAATATAAAACCAGATGGGGGGAAGATCCTAGGGGTCCTTCAAGCACACTACAGAGAGGAGGTACCCGTGAAAGGTTTCCATCATGCCCAGTTTTAAATCCAGGGAGAATTGCTCATGATGGAACTTCTCCTGTTATATACAGTCTGTGAGTAATTAAAACATCTTTCACTATTGCCAACACTGTGTACATGTCTCCTATGCTTGACTTGATCAGGATAAATGGACATGACACCCATGGAGTGGTAGGTACCACTGGGTGTAATTCTCATCCCAGTACTCTGGTGGGTGCTGGGATCTGGAGACAGCCTTCAAGGCAACCTGCATGTACAACACAAAGATATTCAAGACAAATGGAAGACTTTAATTAGACCTCAAAATTGTCATGAAAATAAAAACACCAAGCAGTAATACATGGATGGGTATATTGTCATCTGGTTGAAAATCTAGAATAAAGGATTAGGTAGGTTGTTAAGCCACTGTTGTTGCTGCTGCTGTCACTGCTCCTCCTTTGCCTTCTCCATCACCATGCCCCATCAATGAGTGACGTTATTCTGTGCTGGGCTCTAAGCTAAGCCCTTTATCTGACTCAGCTCATTAGCTCCTCACTATAATTCTATGGGAAACCCTAGTGCCAGGGCTGCTAACCAAAAGGTCGACAGTTCAAATTCACCAGGTGCTCCTTGAAAACTCTATGGGGCAGTTCTACTCTGTTTGTATAGGGTCGCTATGAGTCGGAATCAACTCAACAGCAACGGGATTGATTTGGTTTGGTTTATAATCCTATGATGGGCCATTGGTGGTTCAGTGGTAGAATTCTTGTCTCCACTTGGGAGGTCTGGGTTTGATTCCTGGCCAAAGCACCTCATGTGCAGCCACCACCCATTTGTCATTGGAGGTTGGCGTGCTGCTGTGATACTGAATAGGTTCAGTGGATCACAATGAAAACCCTACGAATCACAACAGTCAAATTCACAACTAATCAAGGGAATGGTGCAAGACAGTCAGTGTTTCATTCTTTTGTGCATGAGGTGACTATAAGTCAGGGGCTGACGCGACAGAAGCTAACAATGACTCTATGAGGGTTGGAAACCTGGCATTGCCACTTGCTAGCTCTGTAGTATACAGCAAGTTATTCAAACTCTCTAAGCCTCTGTCTCGTCATGTAAAATACACAGAGGATAATAATCTTACTCACTGGGTGGTAATAAGCATTACATAAAATAAGGATAAGAGCTCAGTAAATGGAAGCTTTCATTAATGCTCCCTCTACATTTGCTCCCCAGATCCAAGTTGCTTGTTCAGACTCCCTATTCCCTCTGTTGCTCATACCTGGTTGTGAAGACAGACATGTAGGCTGTATTTTTTTTTTTTTTAATGAGAAAAGATTTATAAGGTACAGTATAGATGTATTTCAGCCTGTATTACTGAGATAGACCTACTTAAAATGAAATAAAGACCCAGGAATAATGAAAAGAGAAAAAAAAATTTTTTAATTGTGTTGGGATTCAACTATCTTAAAGCTTGTATGTGTGCTAGTTATATAATAAGGAGGTAACTTCTACAAACTATTCACTAACATTTTCTTCTCAGAAAAGGTAATTATAAGAACAGTTTATGAATTATAGCTTATACCTCATTCAGACGGTAATATTAAAGAATACCTCCAACTTGATTCTCCCTTGCAGTGGGTGAGAAGAAAGGATCAGGCATAAACCCTGGCCCCAGTTTTGCACGTTATCAACCTGCAACAGATTTTTTAATCAACCTGGCAAGATCAATTTAAAACTAGCTCATCACTCTAGATGCCTACTTTCTTTTACTGACTCAAATTGACAGGAGATATGAAAACGTTTTCTAGGTTATGTTTAAAAAAACAATTTTCAACTTCATTTGAAGCACTTGAGAAGAAACTATATACAGATACACACACTATACGTATGTGCACAGAGACACACTCTGCGCAATTTTAGACCTAAATATCTGATTAACTCAGGAGAGAAGACTGCATTGCCCTGGATTGCTACAATCAGAGAGAAAGGATAGGGTTATTGGGGTTGATGCTGGGAGGTGCGGGGAGGGAAGTAAGGGGGTGGGAGGGAGGGCAAAGTAGGCAGGCACTCTAGAAGTCAGCCCAGATCAAGGGGAAATGGGAAACAGAAAAAAAAAATAATAATAATACCATTGTTCTTGTAGAAGTCCCACCAGTGCCTTTGTTAAACATTCACTTCAAGCAAATAAAAATTATCTCACCCTCCTTCATACTTCCAAAGTATTTCCAAAGAAGGAGAAAACCGAAAATGTTAAAGAAAGTGGGAAATAGTCTAGACCAGTAGATTGGTGTCCAGGAAGGAGAGATCATAAAATTTATCTTCCTTCTCTATTTGTACATCTTCCACCCTCACACGCCTGCCCACCAAATCATGCTATAATTTCATTGAATTCATGGATCTCAGGTGTAGAACAACTTCTCTACAGGAAAGAATCCAAAATAGATTTGCCAAATACTCGAGTGTGTTCAAAGTTTTACTTTTGAGTAGGTGTTTTGGAACTTAGAAGGTAGATCCTCCTGGAAGCAATTGCTTAAACAGTACTTTTAGTCCCAGACCCATTCCCAACATCCAATCTTATCCATTTAATAGTTAAGCCTTTATGCTGATAAAACTATCAAAATACCAAATCCAAGAAAATAAATGATTGAAGTATACACACATAAAGGATGGAGGGGAGAGAGGGATAAAAAGGAGACTAGAAGAGGGCAAAAGAAGCTGTTCTTCTCCTTTGGGGGGTAAAAAAATTTTTTTTTTAAGTTGGGAACTTTTTAAAACGCAGAATTTCATCTCCTTTCATCCCTTGAGAAATAGGGCCTCAAGCTGACTTACATCCCTGCACAATAAGTATGTTCATGCAAGTTTGCCTCAACCTATGCCTTCAAAGTGAATTCTCTTCCTTCTCCTTTCTATCAATAAATACTCCCTACTCGCTCAGTGCAGCTGATGTCAGCCAGAGATCTGATTAAACAAATTCACACTAACGTGTGATTAAACTTCAAGACTCTGAAATATCTGTACTGTTAAGCAGTTTGTTAATCCCTGGATTATCTGACTAGTAGAAAGCCAGACAACGTGCCATGATGACATTTTTGAAAGGCCGGAAAAATGTTTTTGGCTAGCGGAAAAAGAGTAAAGGGCAGGTAATAAGTGCGTAGGAATCTGATCCTTTGGGAGGGTTACTCTTTAAGGATGGGACTGGATTTTTTTGTAGATTATTTTCTTCCCTGCTGACCTTATATAAAAAAAAAGTCTCTAAATTCTTCCTCTGCTTGTGATATTTATAGTGCGAAATGAACCATGAGTCACCTCTAGAAGTAAGGATGTGTCCTAAGTGAAATGTTCAATTCTGAGCTTTTTAAAGTTTCCTTTCACCATCATTAACTTCCATGGAGGTAACAGCCAAAACTATTATGATTGCCACTTACATTCATCTCCGTAGATGGGCAGTATATGAAATATCCCTATACCAGTGCCACTTTCCATCAACCTGACCTTGGATTATCACATGATTCCTAGCTGGTTTGCCCTGTCTCAGCTTGCACTTTCCAATCAATTCCCCGTAATACAGAGAGTAATTTTTAAAAACACAACTTTGATATACTACTCTCCAGCTTGATGGTATCAGGATAGGAAGGATTTCTGAAACAAGATGCAAGAAAGGTCAAACCATAAAAGACTGATATTTTAATTCTACATTTAAATTTATGTATTTTTAAAGTTTTAAAGAATAAGAAATCCTATCATTTTAAGGTGAAAAAAGACAGGTCATAAAGAGGAAGAAGATATATGTGACTTACATATAATAAGCAAAGGATTAAACCAGAACCAAAACACGTTGCCATCCAGTTAATTCCAACTCATAGACACCCCATAGGGCTGAGTAGAACTGCACATAGGGTTTCCAAGGAGTGGCTGGTGGATTCAAACTGCCAACCTCTTGGTTAGCAGCCTGAGCTCTTAACTACTACACCACCAGGACACCAGCAAAGGATTAGAACTTATTAAAAAAAAAAAAAAAGAAAATTCTTACCAATCAACAGAAACAACATCCCAAACAACAACCTGAAAGAGAAAGGTATAAAGGATATTGTCATGGATTGAATTGTGTCACCCAAAATATCTGCCAACTTAGCTGGGCCATAAGGCCCAGTATTGTGTGATTGTCCACGATTTTATGTGATTTTCCGATATGTTGTAAATCCTATCACTATGATGTAATAAGATGTATTAGCAGCAATTATATTGATGAAGTCTATAAGATTAGGTAGTATCTTAAGCCAATCTCTTTTTGCGATATAAAAGAGAGAAGTGAGCAGGGAGACACGGGGGCTTCATACAACCAAGAAAGCAGCACTGGGAACAGAGCATGTCTTTTGGGCCTGAGTTTCCTGTGCTGAGATGCTCCCAGTCCAAGGGAAGGCTGATGACAAGAACCTTCCTCCAGAGGTGACAAAGACAGAAATGCTTCCCTTGGAACTGACGCCCTGAATTCGGACTCCTAGCCTACTGAACTATGAGAGAATAAACTTCTCTTTGTTGGTATTTCTGTTATAGCAGCACCAGATGACTAAGACAGATACACACAGGCAACTCACAGAAGAGAAAACCTGAGTAGCCAGTAGTCATGGAAAAATATAACTTCACAATTATCAGGGAAATGAAAATTAAAAAAAAAAAAAATGAGATATCTCAAACCCAGCAAACATCTTAAAAATCATTAAGAAATCAAATATTGGCGATGATGTGAGAAAACCGACACCCTCACACACATACTGCCTTTGGTGAGGACAGTAATTTGAGTGCTTATCACACAGGAGATTGGGGAGTTTCTAATAATTTCTAGTAATTCCACTCTCAATCACATGTACACCTGTTGCTTACTGCACCATTATTTGTCTTAGTGAAACATAGTAATCAACCGAACTGACCATCTGTAGAAGAATCGATAAATTTTACAATGGAATGAATCAAGTTAAAATCTAAGAATATCTATATAGATAAATTTCAAACACATATTGATCCAGAAAAAGTAAATTATGAAGAAATATATACAATAAAGTACTATTTACATAAACTTTTAAAACACATCAGACAAAATATACATTGTTTAAGAATATAAACACAACAGTGAATCCCTGATGGAGCAGGAGAACAGTGGGATGCAGATCTCAAATTCTCGTAGAAAGACCAGACTTAATGGTCTGACTGAGACTAGAGGGACCCCAAAGGTCATGGTCCCTGGACTCTCTGTTAGCCCAAGACTAGAACCATTCTCGAAGCCAACTCTTCAGACAGGGATTGGACTGGACTATAAGACAGAAAATGATACTGGTGAGGAGTGAGCTTCTTAACTCAAATAGACACAAGAGATAATACAAGCGGCTCCTGTCTGGGGGCAAGATGAGAAGACAGAGCGGGAGAGAAGCTGGTTGAATGGACACAGGGAATAGAAGGTGGAGAGGAGGAATGTGCTGTCTTATTAGGGGGGGAGCAGCTAGGAGAATACAGCAAGGTGTGTATAAGCTTTTGTATGAAAGACTGACTTGATGTGTAAACTTCTGCTTAAAGCATACATGCACACACAAAGAATAGTCCCTATAAGTGGTAGAAGTTTAAAAACACGGATGGGAAGTACACATAGAAGTTTAGTATAGTGGTTACCTGTGAAAAAGGAGGGAGGTATATGAGATAAAAGAGGGGTTCGAAGTAGGACTTACTTAAATCATGTCTTTTCTAAACTTTATTCATATTGCTAAAGCAAACGTGGCGTAAAGTTAACACCTGTTCAATCTGTTTGGGGGGTCCAATAAGAGCTTGTAATATTTTGCTTTGTACTCTTCACCAACTTCCAAACATTTCATTTAAGAAATAAATGTTATCATGGCCATGTTCTTCAACTTGTATCTGTTCATTACTAAATGTACTTTTGTAACTATAATCATGAATAAATGTACAGAAACATAAACACACACACACAAAAGCAAGGGAGGATATTAACTACAGGTAGCAGAAGCTCTTTGGAGTGAAGAGTTATAAATATTGTACTAAAAGGAACTTGAGAAATAGCCTAGAATTTTATGGCAGGAGATAATCTTATATGATGCTTTTATTTACATAGTGACTAAAGAGCCACTTCCAATTCACAGAACTAGTCATTTAGCATCTCTGGCCCTGTCGCATAGTAAGGGGTTCAGACTAGACTATCTGTAAAGTCCTTTCTATTTGTGAATTTCAAAGACTTCATGAATACTAACACATCATATTGGTCATTGAACATATATATGTATCCAGACACAGTTCCCTGCCTTTTCTGGACATCATTTCCATTAAGAGCCTAACAAAACTTACCTATATATTAACCTCATCTTTAAAGGTCTCTCACCTAATTTTTTATTTTTTCATTTGAAGCTTTTAACAAAATCTGGAATTTCCAACAGGATAAGATTCTTGATTTTCATTCTTAGTCTAGTTGTAGGTATAACGCATAACTATTCATCCATGGAAAATATTTGGAGATCAAAAATATTGGACCTAACTGTTCTTTAATCATTTCCACGGAAGGCTTTTTTTTTTTAAGCTATGTAATGATCGGTAGGGGTGCAATTCCCAGCCAGTGTACCTCATGCATATCCATGGCTTGTCAGTGGAGGCTTGTATGTTGCTATGATACTGAACAGGCTTTAGCAGAGCTCTCAGACTAGGATGTACGAGGAAGAAACTCCTGGTGATTGACTTCAGAAAAATCTATGGCTTACAGCAGCCTAATCCTCAGCTGATCATGAGCATGGAGCAGGGAAGGTCAATGTTCAGTTCAGTTGTGCATGGAGTCACCAGGAGTCGAATGCATTCTCTACAGAAGCTAACAACAACGAGAACAATGGTCGGAAGAATGAGAGAGTAATGAGGAAACGAACTCGGCAGATTTCCCTGAAGAGCTCTTGCCTTAGCAAGGTGTGTCTGCTTATGATAGAAGAATATTTATCTTTTCCCTCCATAGAAGAGTGTTCACAATGCCAGGTGCTCTGAGAAGAGGCATCTCATTGCCCTTCATAAACAGGCAAGTTCTAGCATCTCATACATTCTCTGGGCTGCATGCATGTTAGAAACCACTGCAGCTGAGGTTTTACTTCTAATCCTGGACATCTGTTGTCAAGGTGGAGGCTATTGTGAAAAATCAAATAACACAAGTCTAAGGTCCAAAATTCACTTTGGAGCAGGTATTTTCACAGGGCTTTGTTGACTATGGACCTTGTCTCTGGCAGCTGGTGCTCACCATCACAGCGTAACTATAGTTTAAAATATATAGAACTTGCTATGTTTAACTTCTTCCCACTTGGCCCAAATCTCTGAAACAATACTCATCAAAAATTATAGTTCTTTCTTTTATTTTTTTTAACTTCATTCGCTTAGAAAACTTTCCTTTTGAAGGGACTGTCTTCTTTGTTTTATGTGACTGTATTGAAATAAGAAGTTCTTCTGGACAGTGCAGATTTGAAGGACATTTTGTTTGAAGGAAATCACTACAGGAGCCCCTCAAAATAAAAAATGATGAGCAGTCAGGCCTCAGTCTTGGAAAATTTCCTTATCATTCTAATCTTTGGCCCTCTTTTCCCTAAAAATGAACATGAAGTAAAATGACCATAGGACAAAAAGTAAACTGTCCCTTGAGGTACCCTAACTCTTCCTTATTTATACTACTAAATTATTTTATATATATATTTAAAACATGACACACTCAATTTTTTTTTTAAATGACAGAAGACCACAGAGAACAAGTAGTTACAAAAGGTATTACTAGATGCACAATTTTGTAACTTCTCCAAGCTCACAATCAAAACTGAGGAAATTATTTTTTTCCTCAGCTGATGTTCCAACAACTGCAAGAAACAATCTTAAAAAAAGAACAAGTGATACAATTCCCATGTTCTTTCCATGGGTTTACATTTTTAGCATTGCAAAATATTTCAACAATCACAGTCATTTTAAATAAAGTGATGAATAAAACCTTTCAACCCAGATATGGATAGCACATCCAGGGATTTTGCTGTCTCTGAGATGCTCTGAATTTTGTACAGCTGATAAAAATTAACTTTGTTTTGCTTCTGTCAGTCATGGGAAATAAGCCTGAACTATTTTCTCCAAACAGACCATGAGCGTTTTTGCTAATGGGCTAACCTCATTTCTTGCAACTTTACTGTAAGAGTTTTGACTAATTTAGTGTGAACCGCAAGGGAATCAGTTTAATAAAACACATAACATCAAAATCCAAGACATGCTCCATGAATAACCAGTTCTCCAATAACAATCTAATTCAAAATGTACTAAGCATATGTGCTATGGGATTGATAAAATGTTAGCAAAAGACAGTAAGTTAATTTAAAATTCTTAGTTAACATGAATTCCAATATGGGACTTTCCTTCCTTTCAGACATACATTCTTCAGTGAAGTATTAATGACACGGCACACAGAAAACAAAACATTCATGAACAAAATTTGATCTTAATGTCATGCCCTTGTCCTATATCTGAAAGGACTAGGCTTCTCGATCTGTTAGTTTTTCTGTTAAATCTTCATAATTTAGTTTTAAGGCAGTTAAGATCATTTAGAAGGATTAACACTTAGCCTCAACTAAGATATCTAAGCAGCATTCAGCATTGGTTTCCACCTGACAGAAACCAATTTAAAGACACAAGAATGACTCTCAAGTTACCTGGAGCTACATTTTAACACTCTGTAGTTAGGAACCTGAAGATTGTAAACTACAGTATTTCTAAATAGCTCTTTGACTTAAACTTAGCAATATCGTGCCTATGAGTTTTACAAAAGTCTGACAGAATCTTCTCCTACCCTGCTGTACCTGGTAAAATGCTAAAATGTAGTCACAACTTAGCTAATTATAATTGTGCACATTTAACAGACTACAATATGAAAAATTACTAAAACTATCACTTCACACATAAAATTTCAAATAATGGGAGTATGTTAAAAGAAAATGTCAATCATTATGTGATTTCAAAACTAGCCACAGAAGTGAGTAATAAACTCTGTTCATACTATTGCTACTTGCCAACGACTCTTTAGCTTGTAACAGTACTACCTGCCAAACTTTACACATTAGTCTTAGATTATGCAAGTTTTGAATTAGGTCAAGTCCTTGGAAATGCATTCCTCTTATAAAATTTGACTACCATGCACCTCTCCCAGGTTATGTGCTGTAACACCTTTTGTGAGATACCTCACAAAGAAACAAGGTACCTTTCTCTAGGCTGCATAGATGCTTCATTTCTATCCCCACTATCACATATATCCCCTCACACCACACTTAGTGGTTAATGTATCTGCAGTTCTGTGCTTCTTGAAGTAACTATGGCTTCCTCATCTTCCCTGGGCACCACATATGTGGCCGATCACACTGCAAGTAGGTGGCCCTAATTGTTGGCAATTTTATTGGTTTACCATTTAAATGCATGATTTTATTAATGTTTGTTTTTGGAAACATTCAATGTATGCAGAAAAAAATGATTAAGCTTGATTACTGCTTTGAGTACAATCATCAATCATAAATAAGGTGGCTAGAAACACATGTCAAGAACTTCATTAAAAATATAAATGTTGTCTGATTTAAGAATTGTACATCGGATAATTTTCTTTATTAACAGGTTTATTGAGATATGGTTCACATGTTATGTCATAAAATTTTGCCTTTTAAAGAGTCTAATTCAGTGAGTTTTAGTATATTCAAAGAGTTGTGCAACCAACACTACAAGCTAATTTTAGAACATTTTTATCACTCCCAAAAGAAACTCTGTATCCATTCGTAGTCACTTCCCATTGCCACCCAGCCCTGACAACCACTAATCTACTTTCTGTTTCTATAAATTTGCCTAATTTGGACAATTCTTTTGAATGGAATCATATAATTTGTGGTCTTTTGTGTCTGGCTTAGCATAACGTTTTCAAGATTCACCCATGTTGCAGCATATATTTGTACTTCATTCCTCTTTATCGCTGAATAATATTCCATTGTATGGACATACCATATTTTGCTTATCCATTCACCAGTTGATGGACATTTGGGTAGTTTTCCACTTTTTTGGCTGTTATGAATAATGTTGCTATGGACATTCATGGAAAAGTTTTTGTGTATAAGTTTTCATTTCCCTTGAGAAATTTTACCTAAGAGTGGAATTGCTGGGTCATAAGCAAATCCATGTTTAACATTTTGAGGAGCTAAGTAATTCTTTTCTTAAGTGGCAGCAACCTTTTCATTCCCATCAGCAATGGATGAGGGTCTCAATTTCTCTACATACTTGCCAACAATTTTTATTGGCTATCTTTTTTATTATAGCTATCTTAATGGGTGTGAAGTGGTATCTCATTGTGGTTTTGATTTGCATTTCCCTAATGACTAATGATGTTGTGAATCTTTTCATGTGCCTATTAGCCACTTGTAATTTTTCAAATCTTTTGCCCAGTTTTTTTTTTTTTTTACAATAAGGGCTTAAACATGTTTATTGAATATTTTCTATCTCAATTTTTTTTACTTACAAAAGTAACATGAGGTCATCATAACAAATTAAAGCAATGTAAAAGTGTATAAAGATGGTGAATTTCCCTTCTCCACTCGCATTCCCACCAATCCTTCTTTCTGCTACTCAGAGTCAATATATCTAAATTCCTCTGTCTGGCCTTCATAATATGGCCCCAATAAACCTATATTATTTGTTTCCCACTGCTTCCCAACATGAACCCTCAGGTTTAGTCAGGCCAGTCACCTGACTCCTCCAATCTCTATCATCCCTGCACCTTGGCTCAGGCTGCCTTTTTTTTTAATAATTTTTATTGAGTTATGTGTCTTTATATCATTGATTTATAAGACTTATATATTCTGAATTCAAGTCCCTTATCAGATAAATGATTTGCAAATATTTTCTCCATTCTGTGGGGTTTTGCCCACTTTATTGATGTTATCATTTAGAACACAAAATATTTTTATTTTGATGAAGTCAATTTTATTCACTTTTTTTTCCACTTGTGCTTTTAGAGTCTTATCTAAGAAACCATTACCTGACTTAAGGTCATGAAGATTTACTCTTATGCTTTCTTTAAGGAGTTGTACAGTTTTTGCAATTACATTTAGGTCTTTAGTTCATTTTGATTTAAATTTTGTGTATGGCGTGATGTAGGAGTCCAACTTCATTCATTCCCATGTAGATTCCCAGTAGTTCCAACACAAATTGTTAAAAAGATGATTCTCTCCTGTTGAATTGTTTAGATACCTGTCTTAGTTATCTGGTGCTGCTATAACAGAGATACCACAAGTGGATGGCTTTAACAAAGAGAAGTTTATTTTCTCACAGTAAAGTAGGCTAAAAGTCCAGATTCAGGGTGTCAGCTCCAGGGGAAGGCTTTCTCTCTCTGTCGGCTCTGGAGGAAGGTCTTTCTCATCAATCTTCCCCTGGTCAAGGAACTTCTCAGGCACAGGGACCCATGTGTCCAAACACACTCTGCTTTTGGTGCTGCTTTCTTGGTGGTATGAGGTCTCCAATTGCCTGCATGCTTCCCTTTTCTTTTATCCCTTGACAGATAAAAGGTAGTGCAGGCCCCACCCCAGGGAAACTCCCTTTACATTGGATCAGGGAGGTGGCCTGAGTAATCAAAAAGCCCAAAACCAAACCCACTGCCGTTGAGTCGATTCCAACTCATAGCAACCCTGTAGGACAGAGTAGAACTGCCCCGTAGAGTTTCCAAGGAGTGTCTGGCAGATTTGAACTGCTAACCTCTTGGTTAACAGTTGTAGCACTTAACCACTATGCCACTAGGACCTGAGTAACAGTGGTGTTATAATCCCACCCTAATCCTCTTTAGCATAAAATTACAATCACAAAATGGAAGACAACCACACAATACTGGAAATCATGGCCTAACCAAGTTGACACATATTTTTTGGAGGACACAATTCAACCCATGACAACACCCTTGTTGAAAATCAACTGACCATCAATGTGAGGAGCAGGTTGTATCCAGAGCATAAAAGGCATCGAATGACACATCAAGTTGGGCTTTATTTGACAGATGATGCAGGGCTAAGCAGAATAATAACATGTTAAGAAGGGTTTCCTATGAAGATCATTCTGTCAGCAATATACAAGATAATTCAGGTAAGGAAGAGAGTGAACAGACAAGCAATACAGAAACAAGTTAACCACAATACTTATAAGGCAGACACTGCTGTCTGCCTCCAAATAGTCATCTTCTCCTTCTCACCTACTAAGAGACCCCGCTTTTGTTCCAGAATCATGCAGTCGGAAATCTACTCAGAGAGAGTGGACTATTCCCCAGGGGATGAGAGATTAGTGTAAGCTAGGGGTCAGTGAACTTTTAGTGCAAAGAGCCAGGCAGTAAATATTTTAGGCTTTGCAGGCGATGTAGTCTCTGGCATGACTGCTCAACTCTGCCATTGTAGCATGAAAGAAATGGCAGGCAATATGTAAATGAATGAATATAATTGTGCTCTAATAAAAATTTATTTATGGACTCTGAAATTTTAATTTCATATAATATTAATGTGTCACAAAATAGTATTCTTCTTTTGATTTTTTCAGTCATCAAAAAATGTAAAAACTATTCTTAGCTCATGGGCCATACAAAGCTGGTCAGCAGGCTATATTTGATCCACAGGGCATAGTTTGCTGACCCCTCATCTAAAACAGTTGTGGCCACACCATTACGCCTTGTCATGTATTGTTGAGGGAGCAGTTGGGTATGTGATATGATTCTGATCAACGAGCTATAAGGAGAAGTCAGCAAGAGCATTTCTAGAAAAGATTTCTCTATCTAACAAAAACAGATGTGCAATAAAAATGAAGTCTCCAAAAATGGAATGTTCAGAGTTGAATCAACTATTTTTGCATCCATGAGAGGAAAGCAAAGAGAATCACAGAGAAGCATCTTAACTGATGTGCCCAGTGAAAGACACAAATAGGAATAAAGCAGAATGATCACAGGGTAAATGCAGCAGAAATTGTTGAGGCTGAATTGGTTTCCCAGGGTCTTCTTGGCTAGGAGACACACAAGAACATGTGACAGAGTTATGTCTCAGGCATTTTAGCCTGAATGAAGAGGAGAATGGTGTTACCTTTTAAAGGAAGAAGGAGTGGCTTGGATGGAAAATGAGCATATTCTGGAACCCCAGGGGGGCAGCAAGAGTATCAGCGAGTATCAGCAAGAGTATCAGCAAGACTGTTGAGGATCAGCAAGGGCTCTGCTGAGTAGGCCTTGCTGGAATGCACAGTAGATCATTCACCCGGTTTGTAGCAAGAGTTTTCTCCAGTTCCTGAAGGTGCTAATTAAACCACGACAGGCAGTGATCACACATTCCATGGGACAGAATCAGTCTGTACATTCCGCCAAATGAAACAGGCTGCTCAGCCATATCTTGAACTGTACCTGAGCCATTCTTTCTCTTCTTTCTTCTTTCTCTCCTTTCCCTCCCCCAGCCCATCCCTGCCTCCAAGTAAGATCCTGATGTTAGCTCCCCAAATGGTTAAGTGTTAACCAATGTTTCCTCTAAGACTGTGGAAAACAAGTGATATTGATCTAAGCCTGTCAAATAAGACGAAGGATGGTGCCAGCTACCCCCTGAGCTGATGGGATAATGGCAGGAAAAAATCAACATGTTTGAGATAGGACCACCAAAACCAAACAGAAGAAAGAGAGTGCACATTCCACAAGTCCCTAAAGCTTATGGCCCCTTTTCCCTTAAAAACCCTAACCCATCGGTAGTCTGGTGAGACAGACGACTTTAGGAGGAGATCATTCCCCTTTGTCTCCATATACCGGTATATCTAATTAAGCTCTTGCTACCCACCTCACCCCTGTCTCAAGAATTGGCTATTTGTGGCAGGCAGCTCTAACTCGCGAAATTGCGGTAACACAAACAGAGTCTCATCACCAGAAACTGGTATGGTCAGGTCTTGGGCTGATCCTGTGGCTCCAAAGTGCTGCTGCCTCATGCGGGTGTCACACTAGGGAGCCCTTAGAAAGAGGCACTTGTGTCCCTCTGTTTCACTTGGTTTACTCTGATCAGGTCAGCAGCTTTCAGTCCGTGCCCGTGGGAGTCTCAGAGTTCAGTGGTGCACTAGGAACTGCTAAGGGCAGCACTGATGCTTTCGGTGGAGGGAGAAAAACATAAATTGTTTTGAAAACAACAATAACACTATAAATCAAAACAGCAAAAGCAACAGAAAATATGATTGTGGTACTTATTTTAAAAAGACAGACTATTAACAAAATGGGAAATAGCTTTAGAAGTTCGAACTGCCACAAAAGTATATGCCCCTGTAGCTAGAGATAAGGGGCAGATCAGAGTATTTACACTTGGCGATAGACCCTATTTTTCTTCATGAAGAAAAAAAGTATGTCACAAGAAGAAATACAAATGTAAACAAGGCAAATTTAGTCCACTGTTTGCTTTAATAATAAAGATTAATTCATGACTAAAGTTTAAATGTCAAATAACCTAACGTTGGAGGACATGTAGAAAAGGAGAATTCTAATTTACTGCTGGTAAACGCCAAAGCCAACAAACAAACAAACTCATTGCCATTGAGTTGGTTACAACTCATAGAGACCCGATATGTTACAGCCTAGAACTGCTCCATACAGTTTTCTTGGCTATAATCCTTATGGAAGCAAACGCCAGGCCCTTTTCCAGGGTACAGATGGGTGGGTTCAAACTATCATGAAAAACTATCAGAAAAGACAAGTACCTTCCTCCAGAGTCCAAAGAGAGAGAAAGCCTTCCCCCAGAGCTAGCACCCTGAATTTGGACTTCTAGCCTCCTAAACTACGAGAAAATAAATTTGGTTGTTAAAGCTACCCACTTGTGGTATTTCCGTTATAAACTAAAACCCGTTGCCATCAAGTAGATATTGAATCATAGCAACCCTATAGGACAGAGTAGAGCTGCCCTATAGGGTTTCCAAGGAGCACCTGGTAGATTTGAACTGCCGACCTTTTGGTTATCAGCTGTTATGGATTGAATTGTGTCCCCAAAAATTGTGTGTCAACTTGGCTAGGCCATGATTCCCAATATTGTGTGATTGTCCACCATTTTGTCATATGCTGTGATTTTCCTATGTGTTGCAAATCCTACCTCTATGATGTGAATGAGGCAGAATTAGAGGCAGTTATGTTAATGAGGCAGTACTCAATCTACAGAATTAGGTTGTATTTTCAGTCAATCTCTTCTGAGATATAAAAGAGAGGACCAAACAGAGAGACAGGGGGACCACATGCCATGAAGAATGAAGAACCAGGAAGGGAGATATCCTTTGGACCTGGGGTCCCTGTACTGAGAAGCTCCTAGATCAGGGAAAGATTGAAGACAGGGACTTTTCCCCAGAACTGACAGAGGGAGAAAGTCTTCCTCTGGAGCTGGCACCCTGAATTTGGACTTCTAGCCTCCTAAACTATGAGGGAGTAAACTTCTGTTTGTTAAAGCCACCCACTTGTGTTATTTCTGTTATAATAGCACCAGACAACCAAGACATCAGCTGAGCTCTTAACCACTGCACCACCAAGGTCCTAGTCCTTGTTATAGTTCCGTTTCTGTTGTAGCAGCACTAGATTACTAAAACAGGTAACAATTCATTAAATGCAACACTTCATCATGGTTAAATTATGATTTTCATATGCATATACCCATTCCTATTGAGTTGATTTTGACTCATAGTGACCCTATAGAGTAGAAGTGCCCTATAGGGTTTCCAAGGAGCAACTGATGGATTCAAACTGCTGACATTTTGGTTAGCAGGAAAGCTTTTAACGACTGTGCCACCAGGGCTCCTATATGCATATATCATGTATAAATCTCAAATATAATGTGTACAAAAAATAAATGCAAATTGCTGTATATAATATACAATCATTTAAATAAAAATATCACAGATATTGTTATACATATATGTGTCACAAGAGAACAAAAGCAATAACTGTAAAAATATGCACTAACTTCAGGAGAGCATTATTTGGGGGGGAGGGAAGAAAAGAGGGAGAAATTACTGGGAATGGAACAGATACGTGAAGGCTTCAAATAAATCTGTATTTTAAAGTGCGTTTAACTAAAAAAAAACCTGCAGCAACTGTGGTGAAATGTTAAAACACTTCATATCTAGAGGGTAGATTCATGGATGCCTAAAAAACTGTATTATTACATGTTTGAAATATTACATAATTTTTTAAGCACGTCTTACATGGTTCATTTTAACAGCAAAATATTTTTTCAAGGCTGAACACTCAGCTACTCTATGACAAAATTGAACATTTTTACTGCAAATCATAAAGTAGTTGTAATAAAAAATGAAGTGCATATTAGGATGAAGTATTTCACTGAGATTGTAAAAGATATAAAAAGCCTTTCAGGTACCATATGACACAAGCAACTTGACCCATTAGCAGAAGTTAGACGTATCAATATTTTCACCAACGATAGGCTAAAGCAATTACTCATGTAGTTGGGAAAGCAGTGAAAAATCTACTATTTATACTCTTACATTCATGAATGTTGGGGCTTCAACATATTTTGACAATAAGACAAAAAAGAGAAACTGCCTGAACACAAAGCCCAATAAGAAGTATTGCCCCTCATCATTTCAAATCAATTTTCTGAATTTTTAAATTTAATGCAATTTAATAAAAGGTAAAATCTTTATAATTTTTCAAAATAATTTTGTTATGGATTGAATTGTGACCCCAAAAATGTGTGTCAACTTGGCTAGGCCATGATTGTGTGTGATTGTCCACCATTTTGTCATCTGATGTGATTTTCATATGTGTTGCATACCTCTATGATGTTAATGAGGCAGGATTAGAGGCAGTTATGTTAATGAGGCTGGACTCAATCTACAAGATTAGGTTGTATCTTCAGTCAATCTCTTTTGAGATACAAAAGAGATACATGAGCAGAGAGACATGGGGACCTGATACCACCAAGAAAGCAGAGCTAGAACAGCACATCCTTTGGACCTGGGGTCCCTGCACTGAGAAGCTTCTAGACCAGGGGAAGATTGATGACAACGACCTTCCTCCAGAGCCAACAGAGAGAGAAAGCCTTCCCCTGGAGTTGATGCCTGAATTTAGACTTCTAGCCTAGTAGACTATGAAAGAAAAAACTTCTGTTTGTTAAAGCCATCTACTTGTGGTATTTCTCTTATAGCAGAACTAGATGACTAGGACAGAATTTGATACCAGGAGTGGGGTGCTGCTCTAACAGATAACTAAAATGTGGAAGCAGTTTTAAAACTGTAAATGGGTAGAGGCTGGAAGAGTTTTAAAGTGCGTAATAGTAAAAGGTTAGATTGCCTTGAAGAGACTGTTTGTGGATTATGGACATCTATTTTTTTAAGACAATGGTGTAGTGGTTACGAGCTCACCTGCTAACTAAAAGGTCAGTGATTCAAATCTACCAGCTACCCCTTGGAAGCTCTATGGGGCAGTTCTACTATGTTCTATCGGGTTCCTATGGGTTGGAATCCACTCAAAGGCAACGGGTTTTTTTTTTTTTAAGTCAATTCTGGTGAGGATTCAAAAGCAAGTGAGGAAAGCTGTTGCAATGGAGATTTCCCAGACAGCAAGAAGCAGCAGCAGGAAAACAGCAGCAACAGAACCAGGAGACTGCACAAGACAGAGCTGGAGCCAACCATGGAGCAAAAGAGCTGAGTGCCTTTGTGCCGGAGGCTTGCTGGTGGAGGTGGGTACCTTTGGGCACTTATCACTGGGGCTAGACTTGCCGACCCACGAAGCAAGAGAGCTGAGTGGCTTCTGGTCAAATTTTACTGCTCACAGGCAATTATCGGTGGAGCTAAAAAGCTTTGGAACACTTGCCCCAGCTGGGCAGATGCAGGCAGTGAGGCCCAAAGGTCAAGGAACCAGGAAGAAGAAGCTGAAGAGACAAAGAGCACAGGAAGCAGAGTGGCTTCAGTTACAAAGGGTAGGGCCACGACCTCTGGGGTATCAAAGGGTGGACTCATGACCTCTGGGACTTCAAAGGGTGAGGTCACAGCCTCTAGGTTTCAAAGAGTCAGATCTTCACCAACTCATTTCTGTTGTGTGGGGCTGCCATTCAGGAGTGCCACTGGGATGGGGCCAGATCCGCTGCCCAAAGCTGAGGGGGCAGGGCTGCCATGCCTAAGGGGCAGAAGAACGGGGCCTGTGGGGCCAAGGGGGTAGGACTGCCATTCAAATAGACCAAGACAATGAGGCTGCCTAAAGCTGAGGAAGCAGAGTTGCCATTCCAGCGGGCCTGGAAGGCAAAGCTAAAGCCCAGGGCCTGGGGGCTTCCACCCAGAATCCGGAGAGTCTGGTCAACACGCAGAGTCTAGAGGACAGAGCCATTGTCTAACTGGTCTCAGAGAACAGAGGATTACTTTCAAGCCATGAGGACTAATGTAATGAGAGAGAGAAAGTCTTCCCCTGGAGCTGGCGCCCTGAATACAGACTTCTAGCCTACTAGACTATGAGAGAATAAACTTCCGTTTATTAAAGCCATCCATTTGTGATATTTCTGTTATAGCAGCACCAGATAACTAAGACAAATTTGAAACATCATCTTTATAGTAAAAGAAACATATATTAAGGAATGGAAAATAAACACACAAATTTTGAAAAATAATTTGTTTTGAACTATAATCGACAGAGAAGTGCACAAACAATATGAATTTTCAAAAAATGGATGCAAAAATAGTGTTAATAAAACACCACTCATGTAAATAAATAAGACAATACTAGCACTCTAGAAGCCTTTACCATGATTCTTTTCATCACTGTTGTTGTTGTTAGGTGCCGTCGAGTCGGTTCCGACTCATAGAGACCCTATGCAACAGAACGAAATATTGCCCAGTCCTGAGCCATCCTTACAATCGTTGTTATGCTTGAGCTCATTGTTGCAGCCACTGTGTCAATCCACCTTTTTGAGAGACTTCCTCTTTTCCACTGACCCTGTACTCTGCCAAACATGATGTCCTTCTTCAGGGACTGATCCCTCCTGACAACATGTCCAAAGTATGTAAGACACAGTCTCGCCATCCTTCCTCCTAAGGAGCATTCTGGTTGTACTTCTAAGACAGATTGGTTTGTTCTTTTGGCAGTCCATAGTATATTCAATATTCTCTGCCAACACAACAATTCAAAGGCGTCGATTCTTCTTCGGACTTCCTTATTCATTGCCCACCTTTTACATGCATATGATGGGATTGAAAATACCATGGCTTGGGTCAGGTGCACCTTAGTCTTCAAGGTGACATCTTTGCTCTTCAACACTTCAAAGAGGTCCTTTGCAGCAGATTTACCCAATGCAATGCGTCTTTTGATTTCTTGACTGCTGCTTCCATGGCTGTTGATTGTGGATCCAAGTCAAATGAAATCCTTGACAACTTCAAATCTTTTCCCCATTTATCGTGATGCTGTTCATTGGTCCAGTTGTGAGGATTTTTGTTTTCTTTATGTTGAGGTGCAATCCATACTGAAGGCTGTGGTCTTTGATCTTCATCAGTAAGTGCTTCAAGTCCTCTTCACTTTCAGCAAGCAAGGTTGTGTCATCTGCATAACACAGGTTGTTAATGAGTCTTCCTCCAATCCTGATGCACCATTCTTCTTCATATAGTCCAGCTTCTTGGATTATTTGCTCAGCATACAGATTGAATAGGTATGATGAAAGAATACAAACCTGATGCACACCTTTCCTGACTTTAAACCAATCAGTATCTCCTTGTTCTGTCCGAACAACTGCCTCTTGATCTCATGAGCACAATTAAGTGTTCTGGAATTCCCATTCTTTGCAGTGTTATCCATAGTTTGTTATGATCCACACAGTCGAATGCCTTTGCATACTCAATAAAACACAGGTAAACATCCTTCTGGTATTCTCTGCTTTCAGCCAGGATCTATCTGACATCAGCAATGATATGCCTGGTTCCACGTCCTCTTCTGAAACCAGCCTGAATTTCTGGCAGTTCCCTGTCGATATACTGCTGCAGCCATTTTTTAATGATCTTCAGCAAAATTTTGCTTGTGTGTGATATTAATGATGTTGTTCTATAATTTCCACATTTGGTTGGATCACCTTTCTTGGGAATAGGCATCACTAATACTACCCCCCAAAAAGGTAGTCACTATAGGACTTCTAGTATCATAGATTAGTTTTGCCTGTTTTTAATCCAAATCATCTATTCTAGCTTCTTGGGATCAGCATTTTATTTGTGAGATTCATCAATATTTTTCATGTAGGATTAGTTTATTCATTTTCACTGCTGCATAATATTCCGTTGTATTAATATACCACAAAGTGTCTATCCATTCTACTGAGAAAGGATGTTCAGGCTGTTTTGAATTTTGGGGATTTACAATTAAGGCTGCTATGAACGTTCTAGTCCATATACTTTGGAGTACAGATGTATGCATTTCTACTGGGTATACTCATAAGAGTAAAACTGCTGAATCTTAATTTACTCAAACTATTCAGCTTTAATGTTTTCAAAAATAATTGTCCCAGAGGATGGAAATATAAATGAAACAAGAATGATAAAAGGTTGACCATTGTCGAAAATGAGTGACTGCTGCATGAGGGTTCATGCATTTACTTACTTCTTATATGTTTGAATTTTTATAAAAAGGGGGATACTATATTATTTAAAT
This sequence comes from Elephas maximus indicus, assembly GCF_024166365.1. Taxonomy (NCBI): domain Eukaryota; kingdom Metazoa; phylum Chordata; class Mammalia; order Proboscidea; family Elephantidae; genus Elephas; species Elephas maximus. Next base: position 36,177,911 of record NC_064834.1, read on the forward strand.
ACATCAATGTCCCAAATGTCAAAGAAAGTTTGTAGAAATGTTCCTGATCAAAGAAGGCTAAAGAAACATGGCGACTAAATACAATACCTGTTCCTAGAATGGATCCTGATGGAGGGCAAAGGTGTTGTGAAGTGTATTGTTACAGTCGATCACTTGATTAAACCGTAAAGCAAATGGTAGCTAGATCCTAGTGGTGTACCAATGTTAAAACTTACTAAAGTAGTTCAAAAAAATAAGAAAAATACATAAATGTGTGTGTGTGTGTGTATAAAAATGGTGCAGTTGAATAATAAAGAAAATGGAGTAAAATGTTAACAATCAGTGAATCTTGATAAGGAGCATACATAGTGTACAGGTCTTCTTGTACTATTTTAGACTATTTTTATTTTTTCAACTTTCCTGTACATTTGAAATTATTTCCAAATAAAATTTTCCAAAATAAAAATGGCTGTGTGTAGTGGTTAAGGGCTATGGCTGCTAACCAAAAGGTCAGCAGTTCAAATCCACCAGGCGCTCCTTGGAAACTCTACGGGGCAGTTCTACTCTGTCCTATAGGGTCACTATGAGTCGGAATCGACTCCACGGCAACAGGTTTGGTTTGATTTGGTGCCAATTTATATCCCGCCAGCAAAGTATCAGGGCTCCTGCTGCTCAATCCTCATCATCAACTGGTTGTTGTAAATCTTTATAATTTTATTCATTCTGGTTGGAATACAGCGCTATCTCATTGTGGTTTTAATTTGCATTTTTCATTTGCTGAAAACTGATGGTGGCGAGCTCCCTTACGTATGTTATTTGGCTATCTATATATCCTCTTTTGTGTAGTGCCTGTTTGAGTCTTTTTCGTATTTTTCTGTTGGATTGTCTTTTTTTATTGATTTCTTTCATATAACTTCACATAAATTATAAAGAAAAAGAAGTAGCTTCAAAAAATTTTCAAAATTACATGAGAGAGGACTTGGGTTATATATATCCCCAGCCTTTGAGGAGTAGTTCTTGTAAGTTTTAGAAATTCTGCTTTAAACCAATCAGCAGAACTTTATCTATACCCTGCTGGGTTTTGTTTGACTCTCACTTGAGCAAGTGATTCCCAAGTAATCACAGTTCTGCTTTTACTTTCTCACAAAGTCACAGGGCATAATGATGACTAAAAGGATTTCCAGCAGAAGTGGGGACAGGGTTGAGATGAGATGTCAGAAACTGAGTATACTCGGTCTGGCTTTGTAACTGCTACAGAAACGTTTTTGCAAACTTTTCTACCTAAAGTAAGAAATATATTTTATATCATGAACCAGAACACACAAATGAATAAAAAAAAAAACTTTCCCCAACCAAAATTTACCTTTAGTACATGGTTGTTTACCATGCCCCAATGTTTTCTGTATATTCTATTTTATTGCATTTAATTGTTTTGTTTTCCTTAAAATTGGCTGCAATCCACTAAACTGATTTCACCTGACAGCTCTTTGGAAAAAACACTGGTTTTGAACCACACTTCTCAAATTTCATTATGTGTACAAATTATTTAGGATTCTTGTTAAAATGCATAATCTGTTTTGATAGAGTAGTATGAACCATTAGTGTTATTAATTCTACCAACAAATACAGATCACCAGTACCACTATGAGTCAGAATCAACTCAGTGGCAATGGGTTTGGATTTGGTTTCATACCACCCAGCACAGACATAAATTGAAGGGCATATGCCTGGGTAACCTAGGGTGTCTGATGATCAGTTCTGCAGCCTTTTTGTCTATACCTCTTCTTCTCTACCCATTCCTCCCAGGCACGGCACCCTCATAATTTGCCATTCCTTCTGTGCCCTGAATGCCTGGAACCAATGAGTCACCCTTAGAGTTTATCTTCTTTGTAAGAGAAGAGGCATAGAACACTCTGTACAGCTGGCTTTGGCTTCCTGGTACCCCAGAACAGTGCTTCTCTAGTGTACTAAAATGGTAAAAGGCAAACTCTGATTCAGTAGGTCTGGTCTGGAATAAGGTCTGAGATTCTGCACCTCTAGCATGCTTCAGATTTTGCCAGTGCTTCTGAAAAAAAAAAAAAAAAAAATTTTTTTTTTTTTTTTTCTGGTCCACAGACCCCATTTTGAGTAACAAAGATCTAGAAGACAGTAAAAACAAAACAAATAGTATAGATTTCTAGATTGGGTGGTACAAATAGTTAAGCACTTGACTAGCCAAAAGGCTGGTGGTTCAAATCCACCCATAGGTGCCTCAGAAGACAGGCCTGGTGATCTGCTTCTGAAAGGTCACAGCCTTGAAAACCATATGGAGCAGTGCTACTCTTCACACATGGACTTGCCATGAATTGGAATCAACTCAAGGGCAACTAACAACAAGAATGAAATGGCTAAATCACCTGCATCTCCAAAGCTTTTATATGGGGCAAAATAAAAGATTTCTGAGTAGTTAGCTCAAAGAATCACTGAAAATGAATAATATGGCCTTAATTACAACAGAAGACAAATAAGGCCTAAAAAAAGAGAAAGGACTGAGAAGTACCAAACTACCGAGGCATTGAGAAAACGGGATTCTGTATGGATAAGGGAGAAAGGGAGGTGAAGGTAATTGTGCCCAGAAAAGCAATGTAAAATTCTATGATATTAGAGTGGGTAACAATGAGATTCCAGCTAAGAAACTATAATAATATCCCAGAGTCGAAGAAGTAAAAAGCTTTTGAAATCAACAATTTTGAAAATAATGTCAAGGCTAAGCTAGAATGCAAGGTCAAGAGCCAGGTGTTGAAACCATTGAGGAGCCAGGAAAACCATTCTGGAGTCTGGAGGACGATCTTGACCTAGATGAGAAAACGTTGCCTAGACAGTGCAGAGGCTTCTGAAGGAGAGTGAAAGTGGCAGAACCAGGGTGCTGCTAGCCTATATGGCACCTAGACGGTACCTTTGTACACGTAAATGAACAGAGCTGTGCTAAATTTCAGCCCTTACTTGCTCCCTCGTCCACACACCACTGGGCTGTACACACACTGCACAACTACATCCACAACTAAGCAAATAAGCCCTTCCTTGCAATAGGGATTAAAGGAATTGGGAGAAGGTGTAATATGTATTGGATAATGCTTTGAGAGAAATGGAATTGACAGGAAATGCCAGTTAAAGAAAGGGCGTAGGAAAAGAAATAGTGTTGATAGGAAATGACAGTTAAGGCAAGAAACTGAAAACTAATTTATGAAAGAGGTTAAAAAAATAAATTATTGCACAAAAAATGTTGCACTTGTATGTGATGAAAGTGATCCACAGGCCACAGAGAAAGGGATTATTAAAGGTTAGGTGGCTCGGGAGGTTTCACACTAAGCTGCTTATGGTAATAATAAGAGATTACAATGAGCCAGGCACTGTGCTGAGGGCTTTCTACATAAGATTGCTACATAATCAATCAACAAGACCCAGAATGTTTACAAAGTGAGTATGCTAAAAATCATTAACCATAAAAAAATGATGAATGTTTATTGGTCAACTTACTGGTTATATACTAGACCTATGAAATAGTTCCATTCAAAAATTCTTATTGTCCTTAACCCCGTTGCCATCAAATCAATTCCGACTCATAGCAATCCTATAGGACAGATCAGAACTGCCCCATAAGGTTTCCAAGGAGTGGCTGGTGGATCTGAACTGCCGACCTTTTGGTTAGCAGACTGAGCTCTTAACCACTGTGCCACCAGGGCCCCACTGTCTTTAAAGTGAACATAAAAGGTATCTGCCTATACTAAAAAAAAACTAAAGCAAAGTTAAAAGAAAAATCATCTTTATTTTGATAATTTCAATACTAAAAACATTATATAATCAGAATATTTATTCTTGGTATATAACCATACACTTTAATCAGTGTCATATTTGTATCTGTCTCTAATATTATCAGTGATATTTTTCTAAAAAAAAACATTTGTTCAAACTTACATTTTAAGGTTCCCACATTTGAAATTCCTAATATTTTCAACTAGCTAGTCTCTGTAGGTCATAACATTTGGGGGAAAATATTCTCTCTACAGTGCTGAGGAGCCCTGGTTGCACAGTGGTTAAAGCTTAGGTGCCAGCCAAAAGGTTGGCAGTTGGAATCTACCAACCACTCTTTGGAAACCCTATGGGGCAGTTTTACTCTGTCCTATAAGGTCTCTTGGAAATTCTGTGGGGCAGTTCTACTCTGTCCTATAGGGTCGCTATGAGTCGGGATCAACTCGATGGCACTGGGTTTGGTTTGTTTTTATAAGGTGTCTATGAGTCAGAATCGACTCGACAGCAATGGGTTTGTTTTTTGTTTGTTGTAATAGCTGCAGAGGTATCTGGATAGATCAGAGCAGACTTTGCTTAAGATGGAGGATATTAGAGGGGTAACAATTCCAATGTTTTCATATTAAAATTTGTAAATACTTCCATTCGGTTATTTTTACAGGGGCCCTGGTGACAAAGTGGTTAAACGTTTGGCTGCTAACCAGAAGGTTGGCAGTTGGAATCCACCAGCAGCTCCTTGGGAAACCTGTGGGGGCAATTCTACCCTGTCTTACAGAGTTGCTATGAGTCAGAGTCCACTCGAGGGCAACTTTTTTTTGGTATTTTAGTGACTCTACAGAGTATCCTCTGTCAATGTTTTTGAAAGAAAAAAATCTCATCAAGTAAGTTGTTTTGATCTATGATTCTTTTGAAAATCATAGACTTTCCTTCTCAGTTTCATTATATTCTGATACAAAAGATAAATTTATCAAATTAAAAGTAGAAGCTTCATCAAAAGAATCTTTCCGCAAGTCAAGATAGTCCAAAGTACAACCACATATTTTCAAAATTGAATCCTACATACAATTTGAGCCCTCAACTTTTACGTCATTTATACTCTTTCGTGATTCTACAAGAATATATTTCAATGCATTCTTGTAAGCTTTGCTTTTAATAAGTGCAATTTTTGAAAGCTTCAAAAAAACTTCAAAAGCTGAAGTTTTTTGGTCTTTATTTTGTTAAATGCTTAAAGATGCCAACTGATTTTGAATAAAACTGCAACCAAAATTTTAGATGACTCATTTATAAATCAGTTAAATACCATTGTAGGCTGCTCAGGTTAATTTACAAGTTAGTCCTCCAGGCCTTAAATGTTTCAAGGAGCAAAAGGAAGACTGCCACCAAGGAGGTTTTTAATTGTTTTTTATTTCAAGGTTAGTTTCATCATAAAGTGTCTGTCATTCAGTTATTTTGTGTTTGTATGTATGTGTTTGTATATACATGTAGATTTGATAACTAGAACATCTTTTTTGTTGTTTTTGTTGTTAGAATATTCCAGAGACTTAACTATGGCAGGCACACCAATTATTTTTGCAACACAATCAATTCCAAGTATTTTTATGCTATGTAAGTTTCCTAATTTTATGAGAACATTTTTTTTACCATGACGTTGTGCTCTGCAAAATTTGTGTTTCTATTATCACCTAGGAAACCCTGGTGTACTGGTTAATAGCCATGGCTGCTAACCAAAAGATCGACAGTTCGAATTTACCAGGCACTCCTTAGAAACACTATGGGGCAGTTCTACTCTGTCGCATAGGGTTGCTATGAGTCGGAACCGACTCGATGGCAACCGGTTTGGGTTTAACGGGTTATTATCACCTTAAAAATAAATAAATTCATATTCAATCTTGTACTTTTTTACTGAATTTACAATAGCATTCTCAATAAATAAATTTATCTCATTTGATAGAATTTCCAAAATCTTTATTTAATTCTAAGTAGCGATCAAACTATTATTGAAATTAACACACTCCTTGATTATGAATTTGAAACATCTATGGGAGGAAGAATAATGGGCCCCAAAAGATGTCCACATCCTATTCTCCAGGACCTGTGACTATGTTACCTTACATAGCAACAGGACTATAAAATGTGATGAAATTAAGTATCTTGACAGGAGCAAATTATTCTGGATTATCTAGGTGGTCTCAATTTAATCTCAAAAGTCATTATTATATGAAGGCAAAAGCGTCGAGGTCAGAAAAAGGAGACACAATGCTGAAAACTAAAGTTACAGTGGCTTACCTCAAAAGGGCTACAAGCTAAGAAATGCAGGTGGCTTCTAGAAGATGGAAAAGGCAAGAACGAGAACCTTCCATGAAGCCTCCAGAAGGAATGCAGAATTCCAACATATTGAATTTAACTCTGTCTCTGGGAATTTAACTCTAGCAGTTTATGATCAACTGCTAATGAAAAGGTTGGATGTTCAAACCCACTCAGCAGTGCCACAGAAGAAAAGCCTGCCAACCTATTTCCATAAAGATTACACCCCAAAAAACCCTGTAGCATACAGGGTCATCATGAGTCGAAATCAACTCAATGGCAACTTTTTTTTTTTTTATGATTCATTTTGAAATTCCAACTTCCAGAACTATACGACAAAATATTTGTGTTGGTTTAAGCCACTAAATTTTGGTAATTTGCACAGCAGCAATAGGAAACTAATATGACATCTAATGACACTGACATAAAATTTGACTAATTTGACTGTTGGCAATGTTCCTCTTCTGTTAATGGAGGCAATATTTTAACAGCTTTTACTTCACTTCTTTTAGATGTACAAGAAAACTTAGAATTGAAAATCAGTGAAGTTAATTTAAAACAATAGACATTTGATCTAAATGAAAAGTCATGCTTCACAGTGATATGCAATACATTTTATGTAGCCGTACATGTTAAGTCATCATCTTCAAGAACCCAAAAAAGGACAGACTTCTTAAAATAAAAATTGACTTTTGAAATAGATGCTGCTTTTTCTTCAGCAGATTAGGGTCTTCTAATTTTCACATGGACCTCACCAGATGGAACACACAGAAATCAAATTGACTACATCTGTGGAAAGAGACTATGAAAAAGCTCAACATCATCAGTCAGGACAAGGCCAGGGGCCAACTGTGGAACAGACCATCAATTGCTTATATGCAAATTCAAGCTGAAACTGAAGAAAATCAGAGCAAGTCCACGAGAGCCAAAATATGACCTTGAGTATATCCCACCTGAATTTAGACATCATCTGAAGAATAGATTTGATGCACTGAACACTAGTGACCGAAGACCAGATGAGTTGTGGAATGACATCAAGGACATCATCCATGAAGAAAGCAAGAGGTCACTGAAAAGGCAGGAAAGAAAGAAAAGATCAAGATGAAAGGAAGAATTGATGAAGTAAAAGAACTGAACAGAAGATTTCAAAGGGCATCTCAAGAAGACAAAGTATTATAATGACATATGCAAAGAGCTGGAGATGGAAAACCAAAAGAACACGCTCGGCGTTTCTCAAGCTGAAAGAATTGAGGAAAAAATTCAAGTCTCGAGTTGCAATAGTGAAGGATTCCATTGGGAAAATATTAAATGACGCAGGAACCATCAAAAGAACATGGAAGGAATACACGGAGTCATTATACCAAAAAAGAATTAGTCGATGTTTGACCATTTCAAGAGGTGGCATATGATCAGGAACCGATGGTACTGAAGGAAGAAGTCCAAGCTGCTCTGAAGGCATTGGCAAAAAACAAGGCTCCAGGAATTGATGGAATATCAATTGAGATGTTTCAACAAACAGATGCAGTGCTGAAGGTGCTCATCGTCTCTGCCAAGAAATATGGAAGATAGCTTCCTGTCCAACTGACTGGAAGAGATCCATATTTATGTCTATTCCAAAGAAAGGTAATCCAACCAAATGTGGAAATTATAGAACAACATCATTAATATCACACACAAGCAAAATTTTGCTGAAGATCATTCAAAAACGGGTGCAGCAGTATATCGACAGGGAACTGCCAGAAATTCAGGCTGGTTTCAGAAGAGGACGTAGAACCAGGGATATCATTGGTGATGTCAGATGGATCCTGGCTGAAAGCAGAGAATACCAGAAGGATGTTTACCTGTGTTTTATTGACTATGCAAAGGCATTCAACTGTATGGATCATAACAAATTATGGATAACATTGCGAAGAATAGGAATTCCAGAACACTTAACTGTGCTCATGAGATCAAGAGGCAGTTGTTTGGACAGAACAAGGGGATACTGATTGGTTTAAAGTCAGGAAAGGTGTGCATCAGGGTTGTATTCTTTCATCATACCTATTCAATCTGTACGCTGAGCAAATAATCCAAAAAACTGGACTATATGAAGAAGAACGGTGCATCAGGATTGGAGGAAGACTCATTAACAACATGTGTTATGCAGATGACACAACCTTGCTTGCTGAAAGTGAAGAGGACTTGAAGCACTTACTAATGAAGATCAAAGACCACAGCCTTCAGTATGGATTGCGACTCAACATAAAGAAAACAAAAATCCTCACAACTGGACCAATGAGCAACATCATGATAAATGGAGAAAAGATTGAAGCTGTCAGGGATTTCATTTTACTTGGATCCACAATCAACAGCCATGGAAGCAGCAGTCAAAAAATCAAAAGGCACATTGCATTGGGTAAATCTGCTGCAAAGGCCTTTTTTAAAGTATTGAAGAGCAAAGATGTCGCCTTGAAGACTAAGGTGCACCTGACCCAACCCATGGTATTTTCTATTGCATCATATGCATGTGAAAGCTGGACAATGAATAAGGAAGGCCAAAGAAGAATTGACGCCCTTGAATTGTGGTGTCGGCGAAGAATATTGAATATACCATGGAGTGACAAAAGAACAAATCTGTCTTGAAAGAAGTACAACCAGAATGCTCCTTAGGAGCAAGGATGGCGAGCCTGTGTCTTACATACTTTGGACATGTTGTCAGGAGGGATCAGTCCCTGGAGAAGGACATCATGCTTGGCAGAGTACAGGGTCAGTGGAAAAGAGGAAGACCCTCAAGGAGGTGGATTGACACAGTAGCTGCAACAATGAGCTCAAGCATAACAACGATTGTAAGGATGGCTCAGGACCAGGCAGTGTTTCGTTTTGTTGTACACAGGGTCGCTATGAGTCGGAACCAACTCGACGGCACCTAACAACAACAACAACAATTTTCATGTGGTAAACCAGGAGCTCCTTGGAAACCCTATGGGGCAGTTCTACTCTGTCCTGTAGGGTTGCTATGAGTCGGAATTGACTCGACAGCAATGGGTACTGGTAATTTTCATGTAGTTAGAGATTCCAATAAAACTGTAAAACTATGGTGACTAGTAAATGTTAATAAAACTGTATGTGAACCTAAACTGCTGTGTAAACCTTCACCAAAAACACAATACTATTTTTTTAAACAAAAGAGCCTTCAGACTCTTTATATACTCCTACTTGCAAAACTTCTCAGCCTCCATTTCCCACATATATTTCATATGAACCTACCCTATAATAATTCATGGTTCCCCACTAATCATCACACCCATTGGTCACCTGGTGGCCTCCGCATTTTAAAGGCCCAAGCACAGGTCTAGGCACAACTGGCTTGCAAACAATTTGTTGGCAGGATGTCAGTGTTAAATACTTCTTTTACTGCCACTCCAGACCAGAAGGAGCTAGCTATCCTTAGCCCTCATTCCTCATGCACTTTGTTTTATTGGCAAAACCCTATATGTTGTCCTTGAAAAGTAGAAGTTAGTTAAATTATATCTGGAAAGGGCCAGGAAAAGAGAGTAGGATTTTCTCTGGTCATCTTCAAAGTTAACCACAGACCACAGGAGACCATGGCAGGAGCTGCAAAAACAAAGTGAAGGTATACCAAATCCATTGTGGCTTATATAATACTACATTAAAAAAAAAATCTGGAGCAAAACTGGGTAATCATGACCTGTGATTACCCTAATTGTATTTATTATTTTGTTGAATCCACAGAACAACTGTACTAAATTGGGCCTACCCATTTTGGGGTAAGAAAACTAAGACTAAGGGCCCACAGCTATAACAGGTAGAAGCCTGGTATGAACCCAGGCCATCTAGCCCCTGGGCTAGTACCCTTTCTCTTTACCCTGGGTGCCTTATTAGCTGTCAGGGTTCCTTTGTCTTCAGGTCTTAGGAATCCTGTTCTTGGCTCTTTCCTTGGCCTTATTTCCTAAAGAAGTATCCTCCAACCTTGTGGTCTTATTCTCTGCTTTCAAGCCTTTCACTTGCCTCTGCTCAGTTAATGGGTTTCTGATTTTTGTCCCGCACAGCCCTTTAATCTGAATCAAATGTGTTTAGTGCTTCAATTCCTTTGAAAGGGTAAGATGTTTGTCATGCTGTTCTTTCAAATATTTATTTAAAATTTTCCCAATAAAAATAAAAATCGGGGACAATTTTGTCTTAACAAAAATGTTTCAGATCCAGGCTTGTGATGGTTCACTTGTGATCACCACGTGGTCTCTAAATAATACCAAAAATAGATATAGTAATCTTAGTACAGACTGGTCCCCAAAATACCAAGTATGGAGTACACAAGAAATAATAACTCAAAAGTGAGCAAAACTAACCAGAAACACATTCTGTAATATAAAAAAGTGGAGAAGCTCAGTTTGGGGAAAGGAAGATTTGACTAAATATTTTGACTTAAAATAAATAAAAAATGCAATCAATACATAATATAGCATTTTTATTCAAATAGTGTTGCATGCTGTTGAAAAAAATAAATATCAATTTTTCCATTTCAGTCCACTCATCTCTAGTGTGTTTGTGCTTGTGTGGGTGTGTGTTAATGTGTGTGCCCTTTTGCACCAACAATGGGAAAGGTGTGGACATTTGCCAAAGTCCAAAGATCCAATTAGTCCTTTCAACCACGTATATCATTCCTTTTTTATATCTAGCATTATAGAGAAATCGTCCTTCACTACGCTCACTACTCTTATAAAACTAACTTTAATAAAAACTGAAAGTATTCAGCGAAACTTACGCCTTGTTGACACTTAGTAGCCTGTGTGATAACACGAAGGCTCTGGCAGAGCGTTTCTTCAATGACCTCACACGCTCCAGCTTGGTTTTTCTAAACGCGAAAAGCCACGCTGGAGTTGCACGGCACGTAAGCAACTGGCGTCTCAACCTGCTGGGACAGACGAATTCTTAGAAGCCCTAAGTAGCCCTCCTCTTTTTTGGCAAAGCCATGATCTGGGGAAGTCGGATATCCTGCTTTCGTGCTCCTGTGTGACTCCCTAGCAAATGAGAAGGTTGAGCATCCCAGTCTGGAACACATGATTCGTTTCCCGTTTTAGTCAGATCACTGACAGAATCTGTTTTTTAACATCTGCCTGCGAAAATCTGAGCAGATTTCTAAACAGGACGCGGTATAAATAAGAGGTGGAAGAAAAACTGGCTACATCGTTTTTGTTTTCTTTGACCAATAGGTGGCACTGTGGGCAATGATATAGAATGAAACGAGACCCGCTTTTTTAAATTAAAAAAAAATTAGAAAAAGGCTCTTTTTTTGGGCGGGGAGGGGGACAGGAATAAACAGCTCATCCTCTTTGCAAGAGTCTTACTCCTGTAACTATTTTTCAGAGCTTTATAAAAGCTTCTAACTTAATTACTACTTTGTCCCTTCATACTCCCTTGCTTCTCCCAAAATTATTAGGCCAACTAATCATTTAACCCAGCGTCACATATATTAAATGAGGAGGTCGGATCAGTTCAAGGGTAGAAAATGCAAGTGCCTGCTAGAGACAGCAGCTTATTTAAATGAGTTCTGAGGGTCTGGTGCAAGAGGATAAGGAGGCTAATCCAAGCCCATCAAAAATAATACAACTGTAAATGTTTTTGTTGGTTTTCTGTTGAGTTTTGTCTTTTTTTTTTTTTTTTTAACACAGTAAACCAAAGTAAAAGAGTCTTAGGGAATAGATTTTTGTCTTCTCGATTGGTTGACGTCTAGAAGCTCCTTCAGCTATAATATACTATCCCCATTGCCGTAGTCTATTCCCTCCCATAGTGACCCTATAGGACAGAGTAGAACTGCCCCGCAGGGTTTCCAAGGAGCAGTTGGCGGATTTGAACTGTGACCTTTTCGGTTAGCAGTTGTAGCTCTTAACCACCGTGCCACCAGGACTGCATATATAATAGGTTCTAAATGCTATTAAGGGGTTGTACAGAAAGCCACCTATGTACTGCTAATCATGCATATTAATATGCATAATTCTAATACATATTTATAAATGTTTCACATCACAGCACATCCTGTTGATTATATGTTGAGAGAAGAGACTGTACTTCTCATCTTTCAATGGTGAATTGCACCTGAAACAGTTATCTCTAAAATGTCTGCCTGAGCTTGAATTCTAGCTCTACCACTAAGTAACCTGGAATTTTGTGAGAAAGTTAACCTACCTTTCTAAACCCCATGTACAGATTATTAATAACAGATGCCCTGAGGCTGCTATGAGGACCAAATGCAAAAATGCATGTAAAACACTTAACACAGTGATTAACACAGGAAACCCACTTCACCGTCTAGGTTTTAACATTCTCATCTATAAAATACTGAGCTTCAACTAAAAGATGTAATTCCTCCCAGCGCTAACATTTTTTAACTGTATATCCTAATTAGAGAGGAAATATTTGCCAGTGTTAAGCAAATAGCTCTGGGTATCCACTGAAGTAGCAGTCAATCATGATAAGTTGCAGTCGATGATTTTAAGTCAGATTGTTATTAGTGAAATCTAACTGCTAGGAAACATATTTTAATTTATTAAAACAATAAAATATATAAGTGCCTTACTAATTTATGTCCTTCCTGATGTACACTTTCTTCCTCCTGTTCATTCCTGACACTCACATAAACCTATTGCCATAAAGTTGATTCTGACTCATAGCAACCCTACAGGACAGAGTAGAACTGCCCCATTGGGTTTCCAAGGAGCAGCTGGTGGATACGAACTGCTGACCTTTTGGTTAACAGCCTAGCTCTTAAACACTGCACCACCAGCGCTCCTGATACTCACATATACACATATTTGTTTCCAGAAAGACATTCTGGAGACATTCCATTGAAAAAAAACTGCTTACTCTTCACTTCAAGTATTTGAAGATTATCATGGGACTTAACCAAGTTATCCCAGAAAACCCTGTCACATGACTAAAAGTTTTCAAACATATCCCCCTAAACCTTCACAAACCCTGGCCCGACACACACACACACACACACTCAACCAGAAACACAGCTTCCTTCAGATATCCTGAATTTTTATCTTTTTTTTCTCCCCCCTACAGGTTTCTACAACCACACCACAAATTCTCCAGAGGTTCTGCTCCGCCCCCTTCTCCCTTTCTTTTTGTTTTGATTTTTCGTAGGAACTCCCTCAGTGGCCCAGGAGGCTTGAGTGATGTGATGAAATGAATCAGAGAAGAGATATATATGCAAACAAATACTGTTTTTGGTAAAACAATTATTTCTGTACTCACAATACATGTAAATTTTCACCCAAGGGAATAAGTGTTCTGGTTAAAACTCTTTTTTGCCGGGAAATGAAATTGGTAAAATACTACCATTTTGTTCAAATTAAACAGTGTTCACCATACGAAAAAAAAATCTAAGGTAAAAACCACAAATGATTTTGTTCCTTGAGAACTTTAATTTACATTTTCACTCTTTCAAAAAACATCATGCAACTGAGCATCTAAATGCCTGGCACTGTCTGTGAAGCGCTAACTGATTAAGATCTGGTCCCAGCTTCTGGGTAGCTTACAAACTATTGGAAGGACAGATGTGCAAACAACTATATGCCCAATAATACTAAAAGTAATGTTCCAAATTGTGATTTCATTGGATGAAGAGAAATGTTCTAGAACAGATCCACACTACTCTAAGCAGAGGAGAATCGAGCAAGCATTTGGTAAATTATGAAAATAGATAGAAACCATCTTTCTTATTATGAAAAAAAATTAAGCAACATATAATTACATACCGTGAAGACATTCAGACCTATGTGACCTAATCATAACTTATGCTCTAAAGATATTCTTCCAGTTATCCTTGAGATCCAAAATGTTTCTGAATCTTCACATCTCATGACGCATAACGTATGGACCTGGAGAGTACCAGTGGATAGTCTATGTAGACAGAGTATAGGATGGTACACAGTGAATACGACTGGAAAAACTTGCAATGTTATTGTGGATGTAAAAGGAGAGAGGAAAGTTTTATTCCTAAAACAAGAAGCAGTTCGTTGACTTACATATTGATTGTATACAATTAAAGCGGCCATCTAAGATGCATCAATTGGTCTCAACCCACCTGGAGCAAAGGAAAATGAAGAACACCAAGGTCACACGACAACTGAGAGGCCAAGAGACAGAAAGGGCCACGTGAACCAGAGACCTACATCATCCTGAGACCAGAAGAACTAGTTGGTGCCTGGCCACAATCGATGACTGCCCTGACAGGGAGCACGACAGAGAACCCCTGAGGGAGCAGGATATCAGTGGGATGCAGACCCCAAATTCTCATAAAAAAATAAAAATAAAAAGACCATACTTAATGGTGAGACTAGAGGAATCCCGGCGGTCACGGTCCCCAAACCTTCTGTTGGCACAGGACAGGAACCATCCCTGAAGACAACTCCTCAGACATGAAAGGGACTGGACAGTGGGTAGGAGAGAGTTGCTGATGAAGAGTGAGCTAATTATATCAGGTGGACACTTGAGATTGTGTTGGCATCTCCTGTCTGGAGGGGGGATGGGAGGATAGAGAGAGTTGGAAGCTGGCAAAATTGTCACGAAAGGAGAGACTGGAAGAGCTAACTCATTAGGGGGAGAGCAAGTGGGAGTACGGAGTAAGATGTATATAAACTTATATGTGACAGTTTGACTTGATTTGTAAACGTTCACTTGAAGCTCAATAAAAGTTAATATAAAAAAAAAAAATCCAAAGTCAAAAAAAAAAAAAAAAAAGTGCCAGTTCAGTAAATCTGCAAATCTGGATTACTTTGAGGTCAAACTCTTTAAAGCCATGGGGTGTATTTAAAATATCCTCAGCTTTTCTCTTCAAATTTAGGCTGAAAGTTATAACAACCAAAATATTAATGATGGAATCTTGGAAACTACTCTAAGTTCTATGAAGTTTAAATATCAATTGGGTAGAATCTCATTTTGGTTCCGGTTTCAAAATTACTGATTAATGTTATCATTTAAAAGTAATACATAATATAGGAATTTCTGTTATATTGCCCTATATACGTTCCTGAGAAACCTTGTGTCCAACAGAATTGCACACTGAGAATAACAGAGCTTGTAGGAAATGCAGGTCATTCAAAACTTATCGAACATAATCACCAGACCACTGGCAAAATAATAAAAACCTAGCACAGTTAACTCTCCACTGATGCTTGCACCAAGAGCCACTGTCAGTCGGTCCTTTGCAGCCCTATAGCATGGAGATCATATTTCTTCCTTTGAGATGTAGTTCCTTGAAAAAACTGGCTCTTTCTTTTTTTTTAGAAGCAGAAACTGGCTCTTATTGAGATACCATTTTCTGCTTCTAAAAGGTCACAATCTTGGAATTCCTATAGAGTGCAGTTCTACTCTGCAACACATGGGGTTGCCATGAGTTGGAATGACGGCAGCTGTTTTTTTCCTGTCGAAATTAAAAATATTATCAAGAGTAACGTGTTTGATCTTGTTTTGCTCTTAAACACAGAACAAATGTATTTTTATCTTCTTTATCTGTACCTGCAACACTTCCCCAGAAGCTTGACATCCTGGAAAAAAAGAGTGGTAGCTCTTAAAGCCCTAAAGCCGGCTTTTCCTGCATGAAAGGAAGGCACTTCTAGGTTTGCCTCTGTAATTACAAAACGGTTTTCTTTTCTGTCACTTTAAAACATGAAAATGCTGGGGAAAATTATGTATAAATCTCCATAAATTCAATGCTATACCGATCACTCCTCACTGTATCAGCCATGTGTAAGCTAATTAGCATTAAGAGAACATGCTCAAGAGCGGAATAGACCGTACTGGACGGAAGACTTCTATCCATAGGAGATATGTAAACCTAAAATGGATGGACAACTTTAAAAAGCTATTCATCATAATAACAAAGTCAAGTGACATCTTGTTTACGAGATCCTCATTCGAGGGCTATTTAATATGCTGAAGCTGACAACATAGTTAATAGATGCATGTGGTAAAAAATGGACTTTTCGAATTATTGATCTTTCAAGTGGCTAAACAAAGTAGGCACACTATTAGAAGCAAAGCACATGTGAAAAATTCTTAAATTCATTTGGGGGCTTCAATATTCTATACTAGCCTAGGAAATCATAGGCCTATTGCTATGAAAATATACCAATTTCTAAGGAAACCGTGAACCTGAGCACCTGAAGGTACCATACTTTGAATGAAAGGGTTGATCCATTTTGGTGGATTGAACAACTTAGCAGATTCTCTTCCCCTGCAAAGGGGGTGCCCAACATAAACAATGTCCTGTTAGTGAACTGATGGCTGGAGAACAATCCATGATTGGGTTCTCTGTGAGAAACTTGGATATCACTTTTCATCAACTCCCCAGAAGACTGTGTCTTACAACGGTGATAGATATAATATTAAAAACTAACCACAGGATTATGATATTTAAAAAATAAAATAAAGGCCTGTAAGCTAGAGATGCCCGGCAAAGCATTAGATTGTTAAAATTATACATCATCTGGGCTTTGTTTTAAAATACTCCAGCCAGAAAGTACAAAAATAAGAAGAGATGAAAAAAGATTAGCAAAATGTTGATACTTACTGAGGCTGAGTGTTGGGTACATGGGGAGTTTGTTATACCATTCTTTCTACTTCTGTGTGGTTGAAATTTTCATAGGCAGGGTTTAAAAAAACAAAGGAATCATAAGGACTATCAATTCTGTTCAGCAGAGTGAATAGTGCAGTTACAGAAATATAAATAAATAAAATTCTCTTTTCATTTGGTGAGTTTACTGAATTCCTATGGTTTAAAAACTTATTACCAGGAAACATAAACACAACTCCTTCTAAAATCAAGAGAATTCAAGGACAGAAACTTTAGAGTAAACGTGTCTAAGTTTAGAAAATTTCATTAAGCTAAAGTGTCAACTGTTATCTAAATATTTTCTTAAATGCATCCAAATACAAGTATTTTAAGAGTGGTTAACAAAATGAAGCTGACAACCACTATGGGTAAAATGTAGTTATCATAAGAAAATCTGAAACTCTTTATTGTTTATTGTAAACATTCGTCTTTTAAAGCACTTGGATTTTTTTTTTTTTAATTTTAGTAAATCCAGTAACACTTTATTCTAGCAGTGTTGGTCCAGAAATGAATACCATTAATTTAACTCTTAGTTGCTACAGAAAGTCAGAAAAGCAAAGACTACACTCATCTCTAATCCCAGTTCATTTCATGTGTGGGCAAAACACCTAGCTGTTCTGTACCAGCAATTCAGTAAATTATGTCTATTATTTCCAATGAATTTTTACAGAATTTTCATTAAAAAAAGTATTTTCTAAAAACTTGGAGAATGCTCTGTTTTCACGGTTTTTCAGGTAAACCTGGCATCTTCTGGTATGCCCTTATGATTCCCACTGAAATAAAATGCACAGACTTCTTGGTAAATATATGGTCTGGTTCTAATAACAATTCCTTAGTTAATTATTAAAAACAAGAAAGAAAAAAAAATTCCTTCAACCCTGTCTTAAACAATATAATTATGAAGGCAAGTGCCTAGCATTTGCTCTGTGGGGATCCATATCAAAACCAGGAACACTTTCCTTATTACAAAATCAAAGACTTACTGATTGCCACAAACAATCAAGAAAACTTGTACTAATTGTTGACTATGCATAGCACCAGTAGTGAAGAGGATACAGAATTTGAAATAGATTGTGGTCAAGATTGACAAAGAGGTACTACACCACCTAAACTTTTGTTGATTTCAGTTGAATATAGAAGTAGAACATTTCCATGGAGAATGTTCATTTAACATTCATTTGTCAAATGTTTTTGAGCACTTACTCTCTATGCCAGGCATTGTGCAAGTCACTGTAGATACAGCAGGGTACAAGGACCACAACCTGTGCCTCCCAAATTAACTGTTGTCATTAACAATTCCTCTTCATTGTCCAGTAGTCACCGCCCATTTTACAGCCTGGGTGGGTGGGGATGGGAAATAGGACAGAATAGAGCCAAAGAATTTGTTGAAAAGGAACCTTTGCTAACCCTGATGCACTGCTACAAATTGGCAGTGTAACCTGACCCTACACCTTAAACTAGCCCAAGCCAGATTTGGCCCGTCCTGCATACACAGAAGGGCCAGCTATGACTGCTACTTGACGTCAACAGAGGATGCAGCAACAGGAGAACCAATGAAAAGGAAAATCATCACTTGGACCTTATTCCGAAGCAAGAGGTCCAATAAGAACCATATCACCTCCTGTTTCCTGTCTGCTTTCTAGAATTCTCCCCAGTACGTCTGCATGGCTGCCATCTTGCTGCCCAAATCACATATATAAGTCCTGCTTCCCCATAGCTCCGGGAGTCAGATCTGACAAACTTCCTCCTGGCTCCTTGCTCTGCACATTGTAATAAAGTTACTTTCTCTTTCTCAAAGACCAGTGTCCAGATAATTTGCAAGTCTGAACACGCTGGACAAGGACCAAACCTTCTAGGGTGTAGTAACAGCAGTTACTGACAGAATGAAAGCTGGAAGAAACTGACTTCATTTCTCATGTTCTAAAAGCCTATACATGTTATTTCTATTCCCTATACTCAAGTTGCCACCTGAAAAACAGTTTGAGTGTATGCGAAGTTGTTTTTTTTTTTTTTTTTTGGGAGAGTGGCGGCCAGAGGAATTACTTTTACATATTCTCTCCTTTTAAATTTCCTACAGCTTGTTAAAGGCAACATGCAAACTTACAATCTTCCATTTGTAACATCCCTGACTTTCCTGCAGCAATCATCTCTGATCTCACCAACAGGATTTTGACTCCAGTGGAGAAACTAGCAGCAGGAGAAAAATGAACTCTTAATTGAAAACACATTTCAGCTTAAACATTGACAGGAAAAGCTAAAGGAATTTGCAAAATGCATGCATTTGAGCAAACAGTATTTTGAAGGAAAAAATAAGAATCAAAATAGGAAATATCCAAGCTTGCAGCAGGCATGAGTCAGGTTCTTTTGGATACAATAAATGTTTATTCATCACAAACAGTGCCAGGTTAGTTGTTATGCACTGGGAAAAAGCAGAAAAAGTTTATGCCTTTTTTTTTTTTTTCAGATGATTACCAATTTACAGACCAGGCAAGTAAACTCCAATAAGGCTAAGTGGTTCAATGACACACAGTTAAAAAGTAACAGACTTGGAACTCATATTTGTATCTTCTGACTCTAAGTACAGTGCTCTTTCTTACCATGATGCCTCATTTTATCTGCAGTGGTTTACAGTTTGGCTGCTAACCAAGAGGTTGGCAGTTCAAATCCACGAGCCGTTCTTTGGAAACCTTATGGGGTAGTTCTACTGTGTCCTATAGTGTCACTGTGAGTCGAAACTGACACAACGGCCACGGGTTTTTCTTTTCAATAATACTTAAACCAGTAACAATGACAGCTAATTTTAGCTATTTAGCAATGTGCTAGGCACTGTGTTAAACGCTATATCTAATCCTAACACAGTATCTAATCAAATCCTCACAACAACCTGATGAGTTAGGTATCATTCCTTCTCATTATTCAAGTAAATTAACTACTGCTTAGGAAATCAAG
This sequence comes from Elephas maximus indicus, assembly GCF_024166365.1. Classification (NCBI taxonomy): domain Eukaryota; kingdom Metazoa; phylum Chordata; class Mammalia; order Proboscidea; family Elephantidae; genus Elephas; species Elephas maximus. The sequence continues at coordinate 36,197,547 of NC_064834.1, forward strand.
TATATTACACTGAACGAAACAGCCCAAATTCACCAGCTCAGACTTAAACCCCAACTGTCTGATTCTAGAGCCTGTGTTCATGGCCAGCACCCATGATTCCCAAACTTGCCTTATGAGAGCAGACACCTGGGTTCTTATGAAAAACATAAATTTCTGGGTCCTTGCTCCTGGATTCTGGTTTAGTAGGTCAAGCATGGTGCCCAAGAATATACTAAATACTTAACTAGCATTTGCCAAATTCCATCATGTAAGCAGAGGAAATAAAAACACCATATTGACATTACTTAATTTCAACTCCTCTAAGGAACACTGATGGTGCAACATTTAAGCACTTGTCTGCTAACCGAAAGGTTAGCAGTTCAAATCCACCCAATGGCTCCACTGGAGAAAGACCTGATGATCTGCTCCCATAAAGATTACAGCCAAGAAAACCCTATGGGGCAGTTTTACTCTGTCACATGGGGTCACTATGAGTTGGAAATCGACTCAATGGCACCTAACAACAACTTATCCTCTAGCCCAGGGGGTGGCAAACTTTTTCTGTAAAGGGCCAGATAGGCTTTGTAGGCTGTAAGGCTCTGTCACAAATTTGCATCTCTGCTGTTGTAGCATGAAAGCAGTCATATACAATATGTTAACAAATGGGTGTGCCTGTGTTTAAATAAAACTTTATTTATGGACATTGAAATTAGAGTATTGTGTAATATTCCCATGTCATGAAATACTATTATTCTTCTGAGGCCCCTCCCCCCAAAATCATTTAACCAATCATAGGTCACAGGCTGTACAAGAACAAATAGGTGGGCCAGATTTGGCCCATGGACTGTCGTTTGCCTATTCCTGCTCAGCCCCCTTTTCTCTGGCAGAAATTACTGACAAAGTGGGCTTAGAAGTTAGTTCCAACTGGAACAGTAGCTAATAGAAAATTCTTTACCCAACTTATTCCTACTGGTGTTTCCAGTTATGTCCCCATTTGTTTTTTTCTTCCTGTCTCCTGTCTTCTTACCCTGCTATCTAGATACTGTCTCATTTTACATTCTAAGATACAAAAGAGTATTCTTCTAACAGTTCTATAAACACTGCCATGAGGTCTTTGGGGAAATAACCCAAAACATATTTACTATAAATAAATGTATTATGAGGAATAAGGAGTTTTCACAAACGATTTATGCCATAGCCACAGGATCATAAATGGGTTTTATCATTTTGGTGGATCATTACCAATAAGCATTAAGCTTAAGAACTGCAAGAGAGGATCATTTCGCAGGCAACCACCTAAGTTCATGACATTCAGATTAGCTGTGCATCTCCTGACATCAGCAAACCTTTGCCTCATGGCTTTAATCGATGTATGGCCACATCAGTTTGGCTTTCCCGTCCACTAAATTCTTTCCTAATAAGATGCCTCTATAACTTTTACTCTTCCAGAAAGTCTCTCTTGTGTTTCTTTCTAATTGAAAACAAATAATTTTAAACTACCAGGTCAATAAATGCTTTATTCACCATGTACTTAGTATTCTACTGTTTATTGCTTTTTTTTTTCTATTTCATTTCAATTCTATTACTTTCTAAGAGACTTACTTTTTATTTTCTAAGAAGAAATGTTATTCAAGGTTTAATTATACATAAAAGAGAAAAGACAGGAGCACACTTGGAACACGTAAGTAGTTTTATCAAGACCAGGCTATAATTTTGTGAATAAAAAAGAATGTGACACTTAGAAAACTCAGGAACTCTTACAGACTTTCATGGCTGTAAGGGATCTTGGAATTATTTAATCCAATTTTTTCCCCCTTCTGTGCTTGACTCAAAATGTTCCTCAAGGGATCACGCAGCAATTGCTTAAAGATCTTCAGTGACTGAGTGCTCAGAAACTATTGTAGCAGATATCACTGCCTTTAATCATCCCTTTGAATTCTTCCTTCTTCATTTTAAGTTTTATTTCTTTCTTGTAACTTTCACCCAGTTGCTCTTTGGGGGAACAATATTTCAAATTTAAGCTAATGCTATTTTAAGATACTGTATTCAGAAATGCTTGTGGTATATTTACATGCATATGACTATGTATTCTATAGTAAACATGAAGTCTTTTGGCCAAATAAATAAATCAGGGGGAAAAAGGTAAAAGGTTATAACCAGCACGGCCCCATGTGAGTGCTTTGGTTTCAGAACTGCCTAAAGCACAATTTGTAGATTGAAAGAGGCAAAGAGATGCCTGGTATGATCAAAGTTAGCTAGGGAAAAACATTTGATTAAGATGGCACTTTCATTCTGTGTGGTTTAGAACTCTAGTGTCTGGCATCTCATTCCAGGCCTGTGGGATTTTCCTGAACACCAAATTCAAAGCAGGGGATAGAGGATAACCTTGAAATTCCTTGCAAAGGTTGGACACAGGAAAGGCAAGAGGACTGAGTTGAGTTCAACGATACTCAACTGTACACAAGACGAAAATTAGCAGTCCTGAAAAATCCCCTCGAAAAAACTCCTAGATGCCTAGGTTGAAGGAGTCCTGGTGGTAGAATGGTTAAACACTAGGCTGCTAACCAAAAGGGCAGCAGATGAAACGTATCAGCAGCTTCGCAGGAGAAAAGACCTAGCAATCTGCTCCCATAAAGATTAAAAACAGCCTAGGAAATCCTATGGGGCAGTGCTACTTTGTCACATGTGGTCACTATGAGTTGAAATCGGCCTGATGGCACCTAACAACACCAACCTAGGCTGAGTAGACTAAGCAGCTCAGATGAAGACACCTCATGACACGCCACTACTACCCCAATTCCTTTTGCTCTGATTCCCGCCCTCATTTCTGCTCAGCTCCCAAAACAATCTGGACTCCAGCTAGTAGAATAATCATCTAGAAAATGTGTATGCAGATGCAGAGCCCTGTAGTGTTTAAGGTCACTGACCAGCCAAAAAAATAAAATGTATACCTTTAGCCTATTTTCTGGCCTCAGTTTCGTCATATGCAAAATGGCAATCCACCCTGGCAATCCACCGCCCACTGCCGTCGAGTCGATTCCGACTCATAGCGACCCTACAGGACAGGGTAGAACTGCCCCATGGAGTTTCCAAGGAGCGCCTGGTAGATTTGAACTGCTGACCTCTACTATATAGCTGTGAAGGTTAAATGACTTAATACATGCAAAGTGCATTGAACAGTACTCAGCACGGAGTGAGTAAACAAATAATACTTATTACCAGTATAACATAGCTCTTTGCTAACACTGAAGCCCTGGTGGCACAGCAGTTAAGAGCTTGGATGTGAACCAAAAAGTCAGCCGTTTGAATCCACCGGCCACTCCTTGGAAACCCTATGGGGCAGTTCTACTCTGTCCTATAGGGTCACCATGAGTCGGAATGATGTCGGAGGAAACGGGATCCTAACATTTGCCAAACTGCAAGGTATTTGTAGATTTTCGTGTTTGTTGCAAAACTTAAACTCTTCAAGTCCAGAGGCCCTTGTGTTTGTTAATGATTTAATTATTGTGTCCTTTTTTTTAGTAACCTGCATAGACCCTGGAACACAGTGGGTCTTGAATAAATTTTTGTGGAAGTAATGCACTAAACAAGTCAGTTTTTCACATCCCCTTTGGTGGTTAGCTTGCTCTTTAAATAATGTATTTTTTTTCTATAAATACTTTCATGTGCCAAAGTAATGACAGCTTGGAGTTCATAATAAATCTAGTAAACTATGAAATCTAAGAGGCTTACTTTAATCACTAAGAAAATAATACATCGAATCACATAAATAGCTTGCTATCATCTCTCCTTGACTACCTAAATTAAAAGGCTCACATTAAAACTTGCAAATAGGACAACAAGCAGCAGTGACTAAGTCTACAAACTGACATGCTGTTATGGTCCTGTAAAACAATCTCTTTCGATAAATGAATCTCCAGAACTATTTCTTCAGTAATTTGCATAAGAATTTTAAATTTCATTTTTAACTTGGACAGTTAAACAGAGAACAATTTATAATGTATCCAAACCTGGTCCTAGCCAGGGACTGCTAAATGAAGCTCAGCCAGACAACAAAAATGTATGCAAAGAAATGCAAACACAGTAGTCTGGGGGACTGAGATTCTCACACCCTGATGGGGTTACATCTGGCTCTTTCCATGCACCTCACTGCTAAATTTAAAGAAGATATGATCTGACTTGAGGTGTGGCTGAATTTGTGTAACGGTGACCATGTTAATAACAGAACTCCACTTACTTTACAAAATTCTTTGGAACTGGTTAAATCCAAGCCTCAAGTTTGCATGAGGAAATGTCATGTTGTTTGCCACTTGACCTTGGTAAATAAAGAAGAGAACTAGCTACTGCTTACATCTAGCTTACAAGAAATAAAGAGAATTCATGGGGAACAGGGATGAGCTAAAGGCAAAAATGAATGACTAATTGGGGGAAATATGGAACTCTAGAAACTCTCCATTAACTTTACTCTTAATTCAAAGGAAGTACAGAGCAAATCAAGTATGTAAAATAACTTTGATTCCTGGGACAGGTTTCTTTTCTAGAAATTCAATGAGTAGTCTCAAATTTTTCTCAGTATGTAAGTAGTCATCTTTAGCTTTAACTAAGATAATATAAACAAACTAGATCATTTATCAACCCAAATTCTCAAGGCAAACAACATTTTAGTAGATCTGAAAGGAAATTAAGTATCTTCCTTCTTCAGTTGTGTGGTACTTTCACATGGATCTCTTATATATGCGTTATTCCCACTGGTAAATGAAAATACTCTTTCATAGCCATATTTAAAGATTCTCCTCCATAAATTACTTACCAGAGACCCACAAGACAAATTAAAGCATGGCCAAGGTAGGGATGTTTCTCAAAGCCAAGCAGAACATTCTTAATTTCTGACTAAGCACTTACAAATCCATAAGGTTTTTGGAGAAGTGAGAATGGATCCATTGATTTTCTATATTTGTTCATCCTGGCCACTACTTTCTTAAATCATTTGAAGCTTGTGTGTGTGTGTGTGTGCGCACGCACCTGTATCTGTATTTATTTGTAATAGGTTTTGGATTTTTTATTAATAATCGTTTAAAAATTAACAAAGCCAAACAAGAATCAGTACCAATCCCAACAGAACAGAGGGATTCGTAATTTGGCTATATGTGATATACTTTCCCCATCAAAAACAAATAAACAAAAATTACAGTGAGGCTTGTGCTACAGCTAGTGTAAAAAATTACATTAAATAGGTTTAGAATCTAAAAAGGATATGACACAAAATCATGTTCAATTCTGGCAATTAATGTTTGGCAACAATTTAAAAATGGTAAATACATAAAAACAGATAGTAGCTGGAATGGCTCAAAACAAGAGTTACCTGATTCATGAAAACTGAACCAAGCGGTAACACATATGCACATACCCTGTGCCTTTCATTCTCCAACTTCGAAAATAAGAACAATAAAATAATATCAATAGTGTCTTTCATTCAATACTTTAAAACTCCACCAAAATAGAAAAACAGCAATTTTAAAGTAGGTAAAATTATATTTCCCCCATTTTAATTGATGAAGAAACTGAGCCAGAGGAGGTTAAACAATTCGCCCAAAGTCATACACATGGAAAGGAAGTAGCACAACTGGGATTTGAACCTCAGTACTCAGTAACTTCTTCACTGTATAATGTGAAAAGGGAGTATCTCCAAAAATTATACAATCCTTGGAGTACATCACATGCTAGATGACTTCACAATGGCAGAAGAGATGAGTAAGAAAGGAGGAAAATTGGTGAAAATGGCACTGTGGCTTAGAATCATAAACTATTTCAGCACAAAGGAATGTTTGAGAATGTAGTTTCCAGGAACTTTAAAGAAGGGGCGTCATGGATTGAATTGTGTCCCCCAAAAATATGTGTATCAATTTGGGTAGGCCATGATTCCCAGTATTGTTTGACTGTCCACCATTTTGTCATCTGATGTGATTTTCCTATGTGTTGTAAAACCTGCCTCTATGGTATCAATGAGGTGTGATAGGCAGCAGTTGTGTTAGTGAGGCAGGACTCAGTCTACAAGATTGGATTGTGTCTTGAGGCAATCTCTTTTGAGATATAAAAGACAGAAGAGAGCACAGAGACAGAAGGACCTCATAACACCAAGAAAGCAGTTCTGGGAGCAGAGTGCATCTTTTGGACCCAGGGTTCCTGCGCGGAGAAGCTCCTAGTCCAGGGGAAGATCGATGAGAAGGACCTTCCTCTAGAAATTACAGACAGAGAAGGCCTGCCCCTGGAGCCGAGGCCCTGAATGTGGACTTCTACCCTACTAGAATGTGAGAAAATAAATTTCTCTTTGTTAGAGTCATCCACTTGGGGTATTTCTATTACAGCAGCACTAGATGACTAAGACAAGGGGGATGATATTAATGCTCTCCTAAAGAAGAATGCAAATGTCTTTCTACCTTGCTTTAGACCACATTTCAGTTCAAATTCGTAAAGAGCTTATTTGAATGAGTACTTGGGCCTTGGTAAAAACAAACAGGGAAATATTCCTGCGTAAAGGCTATCCTTAGCATGTTGACCTGAAGTCTCTACTTTTAGTCAATATAAAAAGGAAAAACCCAACTTTTATTTTTTAAGAAATTAAATAAATTACAATGAAAGTAAATACAGACAGTTCATAGAATCCTTTAATGCAGATGGCATGTACAACTCTTGGATTAGATTTCTAAAGTCAGGCTAGAACAGAAGAAATTCAGGCTAACCAAGGACTTAGTTCTTATGCTTCTGCCAAGATTTACAAACCACGGCCTATTTCAATATGCTCTCTCTGAGAGCACATAATAGCTAAAAGTCCCTGGAAACATTAAATCAAGTTAGCCATTCAAAACAGGTCAACAATGGAGGAGAGTGAGTCAGATGCATATTAATTTATTCTGTATTTCATGGGTTTATTTAATGTCTCTCCACCTGAGAGCTTACTATGGGTTAGAATATGGCCACAATAAAATCATGCAAAATATACAACTCTCCCTGTTAGCAACTGAAACACTATTTTTTACTTGTAAATGAAGTCCTATCAAGTGGCCTGGAAAATTTAGAAATATTATGAATATTATATTCATCGCTCAGTGCTGAGAGTACCTCAAATTAAAGTGTTTACCAACTTTAGTCAAAGAAGTCAAATTTTAAGAGAAGGCATTCGTGCTAACCAAACAGCAAAATAATTATTTCTTTCTGAATTTCTGTAACTCATTATGAAAATCTTCCCACAAATCTCTCACGCTTCCTCTTCTCACTCTATCAACTCCTCATAGAAAGCCCAAAAACAAAATGAGAGCTCTCATCTAAATTGTTTATAAGGATTCAGACAAAATGTGTTGCTTCTAATATGAATGTCATAAACTTCTATAATAGGAAAGAGCACTTTACATACATTTAGAAGATCTTTTAAGAATTATGAATTTCTTTCATCATTTCTTTTGATTCTGCCTAAATATCTGTTTACATAAGCAAAAAGCCTATAGGTTAAACCTGCATTATAACAATTATATTTGAGTCAAATATACACATACATATGTAACTCTCATTATACATGTAGCTGTAGCTTTACTCATTAGTTTTCTCCCATAGTGCATGGAAGAACATTTTAGTTAGTTCTAAGATGTAAGAGATAGTAGCTTACCCACAAGTACCACTGATCCATTCCTGGAAATCAGGTGTTTGCTCACCCAGATCATTTCACTATTTCCAGCTGCGAATCTAAGGAGCCCTGGTGGCACAATGGTTAAGAGTTTGGCTGCTAACCAAAAAGTTGGCAGTTCAAACCCACCCAGCTACTCCAGGAGAGAAAGACATGGTGATCTGCTCCCCGCAAAATTACAGCCTAGAAAACCCTATGGGCCAGTACTACTCTGTCACGTGTGGTTGCTGTAAGTCAAAAACCAACTCAACAGCGCCTAACAGTATCAGCTGCAAATCTGGATAACACTTGTGACAAATTTATGGACACTGTCACTTGTTTTCAGAAAAAAAAAAAATGATCAGGCATAGCTTTATCTGTCAGCATCTCTTCTACACTTCCAACTTCCTTCATTTATGGTGCAGCAATATATTACAGAAATGTTGTAAGTACCAGGGATTCAGACTCTTCCTCTCCTAAAAGATATCAACAGGGAGAAAAGGTAAATAAAATTACGGATTTATAATACAAATGACAGAGGTATGTACCAGTTGTTAAGACAAGACATGGAAAGAGGCATCTAAGTCCCAATCCAGACAATGTTGGACAGAAGGGATAAGATTTGTGAGATTCTGACAAGGTCAAACAAATAGAACTTATGTTTACAGGTTAAAAAAATAAAAAAGGAAAGAACCAAAGAAGATCCAAATTCATGGCTTGACCGAATACTGCCACTCACCAAAATGTAGAAGGTAGGAGAAATATAAGGTAGGTGATAAGTCCAATCTCGAATAGGTTGAGTGAGAAGTGATTGTGAAGTCTATTAGGCAATTAGATATATGAGTCTGTTTTCATGAAAAATAAATGGATAAGCAACATGGGTTTTAGACCCATTCATATATGCATATTAATGGTAATAAAAATACTTCAGGAAAGTTTAGTGACAGATGGGTTGAGCACTTAGTTCTAGTGAATACCAATGCTGACAGTAAAACTGGAGGACTCAAGAGCTTATAGGGAGAAGGAAATGACAGTCAATAAGACTGGGGAAAAAAAACTAGAAAAATGAGTGGTTACAAAAGACAAGGCAAAGGTTTTAAGGGGGAAGTGATTAGTAGTATTAAATGTTGAAGAGAAGAAAAATATGGTAAGGAATAAGAAGTGACAATTGGATTTGGCAACTAAGAGGTGTTTCATGACTGACTGATGTGTTAGCTTAGAGTAATAGGAACAAATACAGATTGTCTGAAACAAGAAGGGAAAGTAAGTTGGCTGTATATCTATGCTCCAAGATCAAGTCACCATTATCTTTGAAACTACCTTATTCCAGGCCCTCCAATTTCTGAACTCCAATTGTAGAAGTTTGGTAAATGTGCTGAATTGAATATTATCCTCGATAACTTCTCTGCTTTTTGTTTGTGTAAACTATAAGGAGAAGGTTACTTCCAGAAAATTCTGCTTGTGAGTTAACAGGACCACAGGTTATAGTGAGTTTTCCTCTATATTTAAATGAGATACACAAGGTGCCTAGATAACCATGTATAAATCAGGCTAAATGATAAAAAAATTCAAATAATTCAGAATGTTTAGCAATTCTCTAAGGCTTATAACCTAAAATCCTCCACTCCTGGGAATATAGAGGCTCTTCTCAGTTTAATTCAAGGTGAATAAGATAACCTAAGCAAAGATTTCTAGGGACTCAATTTGCTCCACTACAGTCAACCTATTTGATGAATAAAGAGAGGTAGATTTGGAGTAGTAAGTGAAAAGTTTGGTATTGAGTGAAGCATCATTCCGTCCCCATGGCTAGCAACACTCTGCTTAGGCTGGGAACAGAAAAAAAATGATTCTTCCAAATCCCTAACTCATGGTCCCACTTCAAACCCTATCACATGGTTCTTCCTTTATCCTGGCCGGTTGATTATTTTGTCACTTGATAACTGATTAAAATTCATGTGACACAGAACCACTGAACTCTTTTAGATGAAGGTTTACAGAACAAACTAGCTTCTCATTAAATGGTTAGTACACATACTGTTTTATGACATTGGTTAACAACCCCACTACATGTCAACACTCCCTTCTCGACCTTGGGTTCCCTGTTACCTGCTTTCCAGTCCCTTTCTGCCTTCCAGTCCTTGCCCCTGGGCTGGTGTGCCCCTTCAGTCTCATTTTGTTTTATGGGCCTGTCTAATCTTTCGCTGACTGGTGAACCTTGGGAGTGAATTCATTATTGAGCTAAAAGTGTGTCCAGGGGCCATATTCTCAGGATTTTTCCAGTCTCTGTCAGGCCAGTAAGTCTGGTCTTTTTTTGTGAGTTTGAATTTTGTTCTACAATTTTCTCCACCCGTGTTCGAGAACATCTACTGTGATCCCTGTTAGAGCAGTCAGTGGTGGTAGCGGGCACCATCTAGTTGTGCATATGTCTATTCGTACAACGATTCATTTCTCTAGGATATATTCCTACGAGTGGGATTGCTGGATCATATGGTATTTCTATTTCTAGCTTTCTAAGTAAGTGCCATATCGTTTTCCAAAATGGTTGTATTATTTTGCAGTCCCACCAACAGTGCATAAGAGTTCTAATCTCCCTGCAGCCTCTCCAACATTTGTTATTTTCTGTTTTTTTGATTCGTGCCAGTAATGCCGGGGTGAGATGGTATCTCACAGTGGTTTGGATTTGCATTTCTCTAATGGCTAGTGATCACGAGCATTTCCTCATGTGTCTGTTAGCCACTTGAACATCTTCTTTGGTGAAGTGTCTGTTCACTTCCTTTGCCCATTTTTTAATGGAATTATTTGTCTTTTTATTGTAGAGGTGTTGGACTTTCCTATGGATTTTAGAGATTAGACCTTTGTCAGATTTGTAATAGCAAGTTTTTTTTTCCCCCAGTGTGTAGGTTCTCTTTTACTCTTGGTGAAGTCTTTTGATGAGCATAAGTGTTTAATTTTTAGAAGATCCCAGTTATCTAGCTTATCCTCTGGAGCTTGTGTGTTGTTAGTCACGGTTTATATCCTGTAAGTGTCATCTGTTAGGGCCTCTAGCATTGATTCTATTTTTTCTTCTATGATCTTAATAGCTTTTTGCTTTGTATTTAGGTCTTTGATCCATTTTGAATTAGTTTTTGTGTATGGTGTGAGGTATGGGTCCTGTTTTATTCTTTTGGAGATGAACACCCAGTTTTGCCAGCACCATTTGTTAAAAAGACTGGCTTTTCCCCCATTTGATTGACTTTGGGCCCTTGTCGAAGATCAGGTGACCATAGGTAGATGGATTTACATCTGGGTTCTCAATTCTGTCCCATTGGTCAAAGTATCTGTCATTGTACCAGTACCAGGCTGTTTTGACTACTGTAGCTGTATAGTAAGTTCTGAGGTCAGGTAGCGTGAGTCCTCCTACTTTATTCTTCTTCAGTACTGCTTTACTTATCCAGGGCTTCTTCCCTTTCCATATAAAGTTTTTCCATCTCTTTAAAGAATGTTGTTGGTATTTGGATTGGAATTGCATTGTATTTGTAAATTGCTTTTGGTAGAATTGTCATTTTCACAATGTTGAGTCTACCTATCTATAAGCATGGTATGTTTTTCCATTTATGTTGATCTCTTTTGGCCTTTTGCAGTAATGTTTTTTTTTTGTAGTTTTCTTTGCATACGTTTTTTACATCTCTGGTTAGATTTATTCCTAAGTATTTTATTTTTTTAGGTGCTATTATGAATGGTATTTTTTTCCTGATTTCTTTTTCATTGTTGTCTTTATTGGTGTATAGGAATCCAACTGATTTTGTATGTTTATCTTGGATCCTGCTAATCTGCTGAATCTTTCTATTAGTTCCAGTAGTTTTCTCATGGAGTCTTTTGGTTTTCTATGTATAGTATCATACCATCTGCAAATAGGAGCAATGTTACTTCTTCATTACCAATTTGGATGCCCTTTATTTCTTTTTCTTGCCTTATTGCTCTAGCTAGGACTTCCAGCACAATGTTAAATAGGAGTGGTGATAAAGGGGATCCTGGCAGTAGGTAAGGTTAGGTGTCTTGTTCCTGTTCTAACCATTGAACTCTTTGTTCAATTTCTCTATGAGATTTTGTCTTCTTCAGACATAACAAACCATGAGTCCTGCCTTTGGGTTTACCACCTAATAATACTCAAGCAACTAGGGACATTCCTTGTAGTTTTCTCTTCCCTCATCACCACTGGCCAAAGCTAATGTGTGAGTACTCCAGAGGTCACAAAGAGAGGATAGGTAAAACAAAGAGACACTGTTTAAAAGCAGAGCAACAAAGAACCAATGCATAGTGTTTTTATTTCTAAATAGTCCACTGGTTTTAGCTCTAACAATGTGCTTATAATTTAAGTTGTGTGGTGATCATTAGATATTTTTACAAATATTTTAGATCTCCTTATAGGCATGTGGAAACTCTGGTGGTGTAGTGGTTAAGTGCTATGGCTGCTAACCAAAAGGTCGGCAGTTTGAATCCACCAGGCGCTCCATGGAAACTCTATAGGGCAGTTCTACTCTGCCTAGTAGGGTCCCTATGAGTCAGAATCGACTCGACAGCAGTGGGTTTGGTTTTTCGTTTTTATAGGCACAAAATAGACTGGATTTCATCATCTCTTTTGAAGTTAAGCATAGTCATGTGACTTGTTTCACTGGAGGTTTAATGAATAAGTGAACAAATTGCCATGTTCCTTTGTCCCTGCTATGGTGATCATAGAAACAGGAGTCAAAATGGAGTCTCTGCCAGCCTTGGTTTTGTGAAACCACAATAAGCAGGACCCCCACACTAACCTAAAATGAGTATGTAACCTGAGTGATGAATAAACTTAAGTCATTAGTATTTAGTGTAACATAAGCTAGTCTGTTTTAACTAATACAAGACAATTGGTAATTCTCAATAGGTTTCAAAACTGTGAAGCCAGAATATCAAAAAGGGATTTCCTAAATAGCATTTTCAAAACATACATCTGAACGGTGTTTAAAGTTGTTCTTTAATGTATATTAAGATTTAGCTGACACAACCCAAAATACAGTCTATAATAGCCTAGCACATGTGCACATGCACGCATACAACTCCACACGCTTATGTTTTCTCTTTTCCAATGATTACCCTGCCTTTCTTATTTGATTTGTTGTTCTGCTCTTGGGACTTGGGTGATTGCTTTTTGAATCATGTCAGCAAAGCTTTTCTTTCTATTTCAATTGTTATGTGGCTCTATTGCTTTTCCTAAGGAAAAGTGCATTTCTACTGTCCCCTAGCTTGTTAAGCTTGTGAGTGTATGTATATAATAAGTATCCTACTCGCTCAAAACAAAAAGTTTGTAACTCTTTATAAGAAAAATTTAAATATCGTTCCTGAATTGTTTTTTAAAGGTGGCACTACAACTAAATATTAGCTATGTTTGTGTCACGTCATTGCTGAAATTGTATTTCTGGCAATTCCCCTCTTTACTCCTCTACTGGTAGCACTGTGAAATATTGTTGTTATTATTATTAAAGCAGCTAAAAGTTATTGAGCAGCTAAATGTTTATACCAAATACATTCTACATTTCTAACTTCATTCTCACAACAACCTTATCACATCAGAACTACTATAATCTATAAGAGAAAACAAAGGCATACAAAGGTTGTATAACTCGCCCAAGGTCACATTGATTTTAACTGGTAGAAATAGGATAGGTATTGTGGCAGACTGGCTCCAGAGAGTTTTCGTTTCAACTCAGTTACAGGTTGTGATCTGTGTACCTCAGTTTCCTCACCTGAAAGATAGGAATAATATATATCCTACCTATTTTTTACCTACATCACAGCTTTTCTGGATGGGCTCAATAACAGAGTAGTGATCAAAGTAATTAAGAAAGGACTGGATACACCTAGTGAAATTCATACTGGAAATCTTAAACATTTGTTAAAATTTAAGAAATAGAATTGGTAGATTTCACATAAAAAAAAAAAAAAAAAAGGATCTGCAGCTTCTCTTAAAAAATCAGAATAGGTAGAAAGCTGGCCCATCATTCCTACACAGCAAAAAGTGGCCAAACCGGAGGAGCAGTTTTCCATCTGAGAATGTGTACGTACTCTTCATTCCACCACAGTCCTTAACCCAATAGCTGTAGTCATCTGCCTGCCCCTTTAGGAATGTGTAAGGAGCCCTGGTGCCACAGTGGCTAAAGCACTCAGCCGCTAACCGAAAGGTTGGAGGTTGAAACCCACCAGCTACTCCATGGGAGAAAGATGTGGCAGTTTGCTCACTTAAAGATCATAGCCTTGGAAACCCAATGGGGCAGTTCTATCCTGTCCTATTGGGTAGCTATGAGTCAGAATCGACTCAACAGCAAGAGCTTTAGTTTTTTGTTTGTTTTTAGTAATGTGTACAGCACCAGACCAATACAAGAATGTGATTACGAGGTGCTATTCTAGTTCAGCTATGTCACTTTACATTTATGTTTTGAAAGAACCAAAACAATCCATTTCCTTCGAGTTGATTCTTACACATAGAACCCCACATCATTAAACTGGAGCTCCCCAGAGCCTTTGGATAATACCTGTTAGTCTACACCAGAAATTTTTAAATTGGTATGCTCTTCAGACAAAATCTCAGAAAATAATATCAACACTTTATGGACCGATTATGAAACCAGTAAGATTTTTTTTTTTTCCTTTGCTTCTGAGACAACTCTCACCTTACTGCCTTTCTAAGAACAAAGGAAGCATCATTTCTGAGTTCACTGGCCGTTCATTGTAGCAGTCAATACAGGAGCTTGAGAGTGCCTCATTGAAAAAGAAATTGGTAAAGTGATAGAAAGGGCTCCAGAAGACAAAGTATTATAATGAAATGTGCAAAGACCTGGAGTTAGAAAATCAAAAGGGAAGAACACGCTCAGCATTTCTCAAGCTGAAAGAACTGAAGAAAAAATCCAAGCCTTGAGTTGCAGTACTGAAGGATTCTATGGGCAAAGTATTAAATGACACAGGAAGCACCAAAAGAAGATGGGAGGAATATAGAGAGCCATTGTATCAAAAAGAACTGGTCATCGTTCAACCATTTCGGGACGTAGCATCTGATCAATAATCAATGGCATTGGAAGAAGAAGAGAGGAAGAAGACCAAGCTGCACTGAAGGCATTGGTGAAAAACAAGTCTTCAGGAATTGATGGAATACCAACTGAGATGTTTCAACAAATGGATGCAACACTGAAAGTGCTTACTCGTCTAAGCCATGAAATTTGGAAGACAAGTACCTGGCCAACTGACTGAAAGAGATCCATATTTGTGCCCATTCCAAAGAAAGACGATTCAACAGAATATGGAAATTATTGAACAATATTATTAAAATCACAGGGAATTAAAATTTTGCTGAATATAATTCAAAAATAGTTGCAGCAATACATTGACAGGGAACTGCCAGAAATTCAAGCCAGATTCAGAAGAGGACGTGAAACAAGGAATATCTTCGCTGACGTCAGATAGATCTTGGCTGAAAGCAGACAATACCAGAAAGATGTTTACCTGTATTTTTTTTTTTTTTTGACTATGCAAAGGCATTTGACTATGTGGATCATAACAAATTATGGATAACATTCAGAAAAATGGGAACTTCAGAACAATTAATTATGCTGATGAGGAAACTGTATATAGATAAAGAGTCAGTTGTTTGAACAGAACAAGGGGACACTGTGTGGTTTAAAATCAGGAAAGTATGCATCAGAGTTGTATGCTTTCACCACACTTATTCAATCTGTATGCTGAACAAATAATTCCAGAAGCTGGACTATACAACAAAGAACACGGCATTAGGATTGGAGGAAGACTCACTAACAGCATGTGTTATGCAGATGACACGACCTTGTTTGCTGAAAGTGAAGAGGACTTGAAGCATTAACTGATTAAGATCAAACACTACAGCCTTCGGTATGAATTACACCTCAACAGAAAGAAAACAAAAATCCTCACAACTGGACCAGTAAGCAACATCAGGATAAATGGAGAAAATACTGATGTTATCCAGGATTTCATTTTACTTGGATTCATAATCAATGTCCACGGGAGCAGCAGTCAAGAATCAAATGGTGTATTGCACTGGGCAGCTCTGCTGCAAAAACCCTCTTTTTTTTAAAAAAAAAAAATATTTATTTATGGTGCTTTAAGTGAAAGTTTACAAATCAAGTCAGTCTCTCATACAAAAAGTCATACACTCCTTGCTATGTATTCCTCGCTGCTCTCCCCCCGTGATAGCACATTCCTCCTCTCCACCATGTATTCCCCAAGTCCATTCAACCAGCTCCTATCCCCCTCTTCATTCTCATCTTGCCTCCAGATAGGAGTTGCCCACATAGTCTCATGTGCAAAAGACCTCTTTAAAGCATTAAAAAAGAAAGATGTCATTTTGAAGACCAAGGTACATCTGACCCAAGCCATAGCATTTTCAGTTGCCTCATATGCATGCAAAAGCTGGACAATGAATAAAGATGGCCAAAGAATAATCAATGCCTTTGAACTTTAGTGTTGGCAAAGAACATTGACTATACCATGGACTGCCAGGAGAACAAACAAATCTGTCTTGGAAGAGGCACAGCAAGAATGCTCCTTAGAAGGGAGGATGGTAAGACTCTTTCTCGTGTACTTTGGACATGTTATCAGGAGGGACCTGTCCCTGGAGGAAGGCATCATGGTTGGTAAAGCAGAGGGTCAGCAAAAAAGAGGAAGACCCTCAACAAGATGGATTGACACAGTGGTTGTAACAATGGGCTTAAACGTAGCAATGATTGTGAGGATGGTGCAGGATGGGGTAGTGTTTTGTTCTGCTTCCTATAGGGTCGCTATGAGTCGGAATCGACAGCACTGGGTTTTTTTTTTTTTTTTTTTGGTTACATAGGGTTGCTATGAATCAGAAACAACTTGACAGCAGCTAATGACAACAACAACAAACTAATAGAATGGTCCAGAAGCTTCAATATTTCAGAAATAGCTATCATGGCTAACTTTAGAAATGACCTGGCCACATGCCCTGTCAGGGTCCCCATTGGAGTTATGCCTTGATAAAGAGGCACAACCAAGCTGTGTCTGTGGCCCCCAGTAAAGCTTTTCCCCTGCTTGTTCACATAGAGGCCAGGTCGGTATAGCGTAACAATTAAGACCCTGGCCTTGGATGTATGACAGACCTAGATTCCAGTCCCATTTGTTGCCTTCATAAGTGGGCATTTTTGGCCAAGTTTCTTCATCTGTAAAATCAGCCTAATACTGTACTTCCTAGGCTTGTCTTAGCATTCAGTAAGTAAACCTAAATAAAGCCCTTGAGGTTTAGCATGTAATAAGCATTTAATAATTCATAGCTATTTTATTATTAAAGCATATTTGGGGTCCATAGCAAGCTATTTTCTCAAATATTGTTCCTCATATAATATAGTTATTTTCTAGGTATTTTTATAATTAAATTTTAGAAGCTTTATTTTTTATGAAAATGAGTTAAGGAACAATACTTTCCTCAACTAAAAAAAATCAAAACCTAGGCAATTCTGCAAAGAAAAAATACATCAAATATTTTAAATGAGAAAATTTCTAATGTGAATAAATAAAACAGAATATAAGTGAATTATAATGCTACATTAACAAAAATTATCCTTTCTAATGAGGAGTACTCAAGCTAAAATTCTGCATTATTCAGCAGGGAAAATTGCTTTCTACATAGAAAAAATACTAATACTAGGATCTTCAAACATATTTACCATGTCCAGCAGTGATATCTTTCTCAATCCATATTCTTTTTTAATGCAAAGTTTGAAAACAGAATTCCATAATAGCTTAGTTGGATTGTAAATTCGCATGGGATGATCCCATACAGTATATTTCATGAATGTCGATTTCTTTATTTTCACTACTATTCTTTTTATAAGCATGTACTTAATATAGCTGCTCAAATTACAGGATAGAATATATAAGATATATTCCTTACTTCCTTCCAGATCTTTGCATTGATGAACATTATTTTTTATTCAATTACATTTATCCTAATATAACTGAAAATCTTTTAGTTCCTACAGGAACTTGTATTGCCCACATGATGGAAACACTTAATTGAATGGAATTCTATTAGCTGATGCCAAGGGAACCTTAGTTACTTATCACATCATATCTGACTTCCTCATTTACAAAATGATAGAGCTGTCCTAGATCATTGCTATGGACCCTGCCAAACTTAACATTTTATTTATTATTACCCCATGACTTTCCTTTCCTAATATAGAGGCTACTACATTTTGAGATGTTGATTTCATGCCTGGAAAATCAGTTTTCAGGTAGTAACAGACTATATTGTATCAGGTTCAGTCCAGGACAACAAGTTCTGTGCCAGACAAATGTGCCAGAAACACCGAGAATGAATATTCAGTACCATTACGAGCCAGTTAACCTCAGAGAGAGGAAACCGACCTCACAGCCGTAATACTCCTTTAGCCCAGAATTTATAAATACAAACTAAAGGAGTTATTAGTTCACTAAGGTTCACCATTGCTACCGTTGGGGAGGGAGAAACTCCAAAGGACTGTGAATTCTTAAGACTCTGGTGACTCAGCTATATTTTTGTAAATATATCAATAACTTGGGGACAGCATAGCCTCACCATTTCTTTTCCCCAAGTAAGAATATTTCAAAGCAAAAAAAAATTAATTAAAACTAAACTTTCACTTTTTTTTTTTTAAGAAAAGAAAGCTCTTTTCAACATTTAAAAAACCAATCTTACAACAGAAGACATTCCTTTAAATTAAATAAATTTTGGGTTAAAATAACTCAGTGGGATGCAGACATCAAATTCTCATTAAAAGACCAGATTTAAGGGTCTGACTGAGACTAGAAGGACCCTGGAGGTCATGGTCCCCAGACCTTCTGTTAGCCCAAGACTGGAACCATTCCCAAAGCCAACTCTTCAGACAGGGATTGGACTGGACTATAAGATAGAAAATGATACTGGTGAGGAGTCAGCTTCTTGGCTCAAGTAGACACATGAAGACTATGTGGGCAGCTCCTGTCTGGAGCGGAGATGAGAAGGCAGAGGGGAACAGAAGCTGGCTGAATGGACACTGGGAATACAGGGTGAAGAAAAGCAGTGTGCTGTCTCATTAGGGGGAGAGCAACTAGGAGTACATAAAAAAAAAAAAAAGCAAGGTATATATAAATTTTTGTATGAGAGACTGACTTGATTTGGAAACTTAAACTTAAAGCACAATAAAAAATTAAAAAAAAAACTCGCTTAAATTGTATTTTTTCATATCATCACCATAGCCTGGTAAAAATATCATCATGGATTAACTGTGGTCCCAGACAGGCATTTGGAACCACTTTATTTTTAACATATTTTATAAACATAGGTACATCAAATATTAAAATGCATGAATGCATCATTACTTGCATACCAAAGAAGATGAATCCCAACTTCATTGTTGGGGATTTTGGTAATATAAAAATAAAGTTAGGAAATAAGTCTTCCAAAATATGACTGGACACTAAACTCCTCTCCCACAAAAAGAATGTGGTGTCCCAGAGGATGATAGCTGATTCTTAGACAGCTCTGACTGTCTAGAGATGCTGACACCTAAGACTGCACTCCTTCCTTTTCTTCCTGATGATCTCCTAAAGTAATCAAAATTTCCTACAACACATTCCTGCACAAGCCAGTTTTATTATGGGAAGTTTCATTCCCAGATCAGCATCTCCTGTACCTAACACCTGTTTCACAGTGTTTTGTGGAATATTAATAGGTGAAAGGTGAAAATAACATGCCCTGGGAAAAGTCTGGGAAATGGTGAAACAAAATTCAAAATGTCTTATTAAATTTCAATAAGCTAGCATTTCCAAGAGGAGGCTGTAGAACACCCTCTTAGTACGCTACAGCTGCTGTAACAAAATACCACAACGTGGGTGGCTTTAAAGAACACAAATTTAATTGTCTCATATTTCTGGAGGTTAGGAGTTGAAATTCAGGCAGAGCCACGCTCTCTCTGTCTACTAGGGGAAAGACCCTTCCTTGTCTCTTCCAGTTTCTGATAGCCTTGGGATTTTAGATGCATCTTTACTTAGTGTCTGTCTTCGTCCTGGTTGAGGCTCTGTGTCTGTTCTCCACTTTTATAAGACACCACTCAGAAGGTGTTAGTGACCACCTTTATGTCTAAACAAGGTCACATTCACAGGTTCAGGAGTTAGGACTTAAACATACATTTTGAGGGGACAGAATTCAAGCCTTGACAAATGCCTAGTTATTTCGCATAAGCATATTTTACTTGGGAAACAGTTTTAGAGAATGTAACGCATTCTCTTTCTACACTTATATTAGAATTCAGATCTTAGCCTGGTAATGTTGGGAAATAAATCACATCGCTGGGGTGAAAAGAAATCCTTGCCTTTCAATATCTTTCCACTTAAAGACAGATTACTGTGATGTTACACCTGAGGATTTTGCCGTAGGTTATTGATAAAATCTGCTCTTGATTCATTGATAAATGTTTAGCAATTAGTGGGCGAGTCGCATTCGATTAATCAAAATTTAGATAAATAAAAGGTAACATTAACTTATTTCTATCTTTAGACTTTTTGATTTATACACTATAATTTAAGTATGCTGCTTTTCTTTAGTCTGGTTTTGGCTGTATTTACCCCTGGACTTGGCATGCAAAGTTTAATTATCCTCCTTTAATATAAAACAAAAGCAAGTAAAGGGTAAATGATGCAGGGCAACACTATCCCTCCCTTCAGCTCCAAAATAATGATCAAAGTAAGTTAACAGTGAAGTATAATATTTTAGATTACTGTACATAATGGTGGTGGCTCCTTTCAAGCAAGAGATATATTTTTTAAAGTCGTTTTTCCACTGATGATCTGTTTTTGCAGGTCAATAGTAATTATGCTTGAGGTATTTTTCATTATCGTCAAACAGTGAGATTAGCTGGTTGAAATTCAGTGGAGGAGCCACGACTGAGAGGTCAAGCTCTACAGTGTGTAACCCAACTGTTTATGAATGAATCCGACGAGCCTTCTAATCAGCTAAGACACAGAATAAAAGAAGGGGTCACTCTCCAGAAGTCTTCTAGCTGGTGATAGGAAATCATCAACTTATTAAGCAGCTACCATGTCCTCCTCTCATTAGCTTCTCTGTTCTTTCAAATAGCTTCTTTTCTGGAGCAAGGAATGGTAATTAGGAGTCCACAGTCTGGTACGACCAGCGTTAACGTTATGGTTTTCCATGTTGAGGATTAATAACACCAGCTATAATGATGACAGAAAACAGTAATAGTTCTAAATACTGATATTCATCTGAGGCTGGTAAGCAGCTGTTAGAACATCTCTTTCAAAGGTAAAGTTCAGTCACACACCTTTTTTTTCCAAATAGGGAAAGCTTTACTACTAATTAAAAAGGAAAATTACACATTCAAATGTCAGTCAGAGAGCACCATGATCGTTCTTTATTAACTTTTTTTTTTCCCCCTACCTTTAGCCATCTAGCCCTCGAGCTTTTTTAAAAGCTGAAAGTGACAGTAATGACAGGAGCCCCAGCAAGGCCTCCTGATTTCCACTTAAAACAGTCTTCTTCATTTCATGAAGGGAAATTTCTCATCTATTTGCCTTTGGAAAGTGTGACCTGTTTCCTGAAAATTATCACAAACTCATAAGCCTAGAAAGTCACTGCTAGTAATTCCCTTTGGACACGTGATATAATGACCACAAAGATGTCCAGGGAGTTGGGGTCTAGCCCATTGTTGCCAAAATCAGCTGTAATACCTTCAGCAAATCACTTAACTTCTTGGCAAGTGAGTCCATTATTTCATCTACGAAATGAAAGAGAATTGGTGGATCTAGACCCTATGAATCACCTAGGATGTGTTGTTGGGGGAACAGGTTTGCGACTGTGGTCTTCAGCCCAAACTCAGCATCAAAACCTCCAGGTCAGAGGGTATGAAATCAGAGTCAGAGTTAAATGTGGAAAGTCATTTTCTGGAACTATGGAAAGCAGGAGACTGGGGTGGTATTAAAGGCCACTGAGCACTGACTCAGCTTAATCCCAGGTAAGGACAGGACCCTGCTGATGCTATATTTGGTTCAAGAACTAGGAGAGCCTGATACATGTCAACAATCAGAGGTTGCTGATCTTTTTTCTATAAAGGGCCAGATGGTAAACATTTCAGGCTTTTGGGCCATGCGGCTTCTGTTGTAACTACTCAACTCTGCCACGGCAGAGTGGAAGCAGCCATGGATAATAACTCAATAAGTGAGTGTGTTATAGTCCAATAAACTTACTTTTCAATGTCATAATTTTCATATAACAAGAAATATTCTTCTTTTTATTTTTGTCAACCATGGAAAAATGCAAAAACATTCTTAGCTTATGAGCCATATAAAAAAGGTGATGGGAAGACTTTGCGGACCCCTGTCTTAAATGGAAATGCCAAGATTTTTAGGGTAACTTGATAATGTAAGCCTCATAATAAAAAGGCAGAAACAGAGCCAAATGTCACTACCTTTCTTTTTTTTTCATATTATAGATTTGCTATAGCAAAAAGGATACAAATGAAGAGACACATAGGGTGAGGTCTGGATTGGTTCCCAACGTGGATCTTCCACGTCTCAAATATGCATTAGTCTTCCCAGCACCGACATATTTCACCAACCAGGAAATCTATGGAGCTTCTCTAACCAGCAGAAGGAGGCATGGGAAAGGCACTGCAGAAACAGAGTGTGCCTGCTCCTGCTGCGTTTAGCCACCGCACTTCCATTAGGTTCTGTTTCCTTAGCTAATTGGGAATAGTATCGTCAGACTTGTGCGTGTGCATGAGTGTGTGCGTGTGTGGAAGGGGGGGTCTCTGCTGCCATTTATAACCTATCTGCAATGTTCCATTTGCTAGTTAAAGTACAGGTTTCCAGGCTCCTCCTCTATAGATATGTTTCAGTAGTTCTGAGGTAGTGTCCAAAAATCTGTATTTTAAGCATCTTCTCCATATTAGGTGACTCATATGATCGGATCTATTTAGGAAACTAATACTGGAATCAAGGTCTAGAACAATTTGGAAGTTCATGGTGCAATTAGAATCCTATCTTCTTTAGAGCTACAAGGCTACCCTTTCCCTTTTATAAACATAAAATTCGACTTCTGATGTGATATATTATCAGGGTGAACTGCATACCAATCATAACACTAAATGGTAAGGCAGCACCTCTGACTATGAGGTCCTGGAAGCAAGCAAAGCTTCTAAAGCTAACAAGAAGTGACACTCAGTAAAACATAAACAAAACAAAAGATGGTGCTAAGCAAGAAATGTTAAGAAAAATAGGCCATCAGCAACTATCCTACGCAAACTGATATGACCACAAACAGGCATGAGAGAAGGAATGCTTTGTTGGTGCTTTTCGGACACTGTGACAACTCTGAACCACAGAGAAACTCAGCAGCATACAGAGCAAGTAACGCCCAGCATTCAGAGATGGAGAGACTGTGTCTGAAAAGGGGGTGGGCAGGCCACACAACTATGACAGCTTTGCTCTAAACAGTAGCGACAGCTTGGAACCAAAGGGCAGCCTTTCTTGGAATAAACTGTTCAGCGGCATCTCTTGGCACAAATAGCAATCCCCATCAAAAGCACCGTCTCTGAATATAAAAGACAAAGCTGGCTGTATGATTCGGCTATGGGTCAAACACCTTAAGAGGCTATTATTCCCCCCATCACCTTTTCTATTCCCAAGCTTACACACTCCCTCAAGCCTAATTTCTACTCTTTGGCTTCATGCTCCTCACTGCTCCCTCCTGTCACAGGATCTCTGGTCAGCTTTCAGCTCAGGTTTGTTCTTCACGCACTGTCTTTCTGTAATTCTGATTGCTGCAGACCTCCGACTGTATTGAAAAATCCTGTCTGTAGATAACAACAGGTGCAGGGAAAGTGTTTCACTTTCCCTGCACCTGTTGTTATCTACAGACAGGATTTTTCAATATGCTCCGAGAGATATATTGACTTTTAACATGTCTATTATGTCATCTTGCTATTTCATTATGATTAGGAAACAGTTATTTCAATGGATTCATAAGAAATAATATTAACAGTATGTTCCTGCTATGTTCCAGGCATTGCGGTAAGTGGTTTACATGGATTTCACATTCAATATTAAAGAACCGTCCTATGAGGTAGGTACTATCATCATCCCTATTTTCCAGAAGGTAAACTAGGACTTGGGGAAGTTACGTAACTTAGCTAGTGAATTGTGGAACCAGCATGAAAGCGTGCTGCCCAGATTCAAACCTAAGCCCTATAACTGTACAAAAAACTAAAAAGTTGCTGTTGAATTGATTCCGACTCATGGCAACCCCATGTGTGTTAGAAACTCTATGTAGCACAGTTATAGTTATATAGACATATAGAAATAGATACATAAAAACACAAATATATATATGTATATATAATGCATATATACATACATATAATTAGGATCAAAATTTCTATTCTATAGATAATGAGCTATGTAAAAAGAGAGAGAAGTCACATCACACTGTAAAGCTGTTGATTGGAGGACTGCCATAAACCAAAGTACTAAACCTCAATTGTAGGAAACTAGGAAAATGGCTATTAGAGGTTTCACCTCCTTGTTAAGTGAGTAGTGAATGGCAGCAGTTTAGTTCTTTCCCTAAGGATGTTACACCGAAAAGTCAGCATCCCTTATAAGAATATCTTCTTCTTTATAATATCTTTCCAAAGGTTTGGCCTTTTTAATAGCTCCCCGGAATAGATTAGGGGGAAGAGAGAACTGATAAAGTAAAATAAGTCTTATTCCTTTGCTATGATCATTTAGCCCTTGGGTCCCTATACCTTCTCCATTTCTACCTTGATCCTTGGGGATCCTTTACCAGGAACCTCTACAATTATCATCAGAGAGTACTGATGGTCTGTATTTCCGAATGCATGCCCCTCCTTAATACCTTTGTGTTCTAGTTGTGATCCACATATAAAACTGAACAGTTTTGGTTAATCTAGTGGGTCATTCATGTAGTACATATTTATTGGAGAGCTATTCAGACTACTCCTTCAATAAACATTTATTGATTGTCTACTAAGTGCTGGGAATAATTCTCCTGCAAATTCTCACACTGCTGGAAACTGGGGATATAAGTCAAGACATACCCTACCATTAAGGAACTTACAGACAATAAGGAGACAGGCAAGTTCCAGGCTATCAGATAATATAGGAGTTTGTTGCAAAAACTGTACAAAGGAATTATAAGCACAAGAAGGAAAAAGAGAATAGAGTTAGACTAATCTTAAATACACACACACAAACATATATATACACGAGTCTTAAAGAACATTTTCGGAAGAGGGAAGAGAAGTTAGGGATAGCCCACCACTCTCTTGCCCACTGCTCTATTGCTTGGCAATAATTAGTGATTCTTGGAAATGTAAACTGATTTGCACAGTATCAAAAAAAGCAAAAAGAGGCTGCTGGCAGAACCATGTTGCATTGCAGGTCTATTTACAAGACAGGCTATTATCTTTATTAAAATAATAATTTTTAGATGTAAGTAATAAAAAAGAATGGCTGCTCTTCCCAGAGAGCTCAGAGAAGCTCACTGAAAGCATCTCGTAATAATTAAGGGAACACACAGGACATGCAACACACAGAGGGATCCTCTCTCCTACTACCACAATCTCTCTAAAGCCTTCCTCATTAACAATGACTGACATTTGATGAATGTTCATGCCTGAAATACTCCCTGGACTCCTTGGAAGCCTTATCTGTGACAACACAGCTTTGTAGCCAGTAGCCTAAGAAACTGCTTGATTCTTCCTCTGCAGGGAGGTAGTGGGTTGGGCTTGCTGTGGATTCAGAGAAGTACTGGAGAAAACTTGGAATCGAATGTTTTAAGTGAATGTCTGCATTATGCCTTGCCCCTAGGTCTTTTATAATTCTCCCCAGTGCAGACAAGCTCTGTATTTTGTGGCTAAAACTGAAAACCCAACCAATTTTCTTATCTTTCATGTCTTCCTGGTGTGCTATAAGCACAGGCAGATTTTTATTCTTCTCTGATTCATTTCTTGGATGCCTACTGTGTTACAAACCTCCGAGCTAGGCTCTTTGGGAGCTACAAATAAGCCTCGGTTTAAAAAAAGAAAGAAAGAAACATGAATTGGAGATCTTGGGTTGTACTTTCTTTTAGGCAGGGGAGTTTGCCTAATTCAGACCAGGTGCTTATCACTCTGCCCTGTAAAAGGACTTCAGGCCTCTCACCACCTGCTCCAATACTGATATCTATCACAAGGTATTTGGTGAACAGGACTGCACATCCGAGATGAAGGCAGGCCACTAATTTACAGTTTCACACAACTTCACTCTTTGTTTACAAACTCCATAAACGGCAGCAAATCACAAGAAGTACCAAACAGGTTTGCAGATTTTTATGTGGCAACTATTTCAAGTGCTTTCCATGAATGTTTTTTAGAAGGTTGACCTACTACAGATTAGATAGCTATTTTCAGAGCACATACATTGTAATGAATTAAAGCAGCCTGAGGCAAAGTGTACATATTCTGGCAGTAAAAAAAAATTCCTTGTTTTGGAGCTTGTGGATAGTGTAAAATGGATTCCTATTATATTGAAAATACTGACTGAGAAAAAAAAAATTACTCCCAGAAAAAAAAAACAAAAAAAAACCACCAAGGTAAAAAAAATTTTTTTTTTTTTAAGAAAGGACCTTCTATTTATAAGAAAGAATGGAGAATGGGAAAATAAAAAAAATTTTTCTTTTCATTTATTCTTCAAGTTTTCAAGAGGCAACGCAGTATAGTCATAAAGGTGTCAATGCCAATGTCAGAATGCGTGGGTAAAAATACCTCCCAATTTACTTACTTACTAGCTGTGTGACCTTAGCCTCAGTGCCCACATCTGAAAATTGAGAGGAGTAGTAGTACTAGTAGTGGTAGCGGTGGTTGTGAATGGTAGTAATAGTAGTAGTAATGGTAGTGGTAGTAGTTGTAAATAATAATAATAGTTGTTACCTCGCATAGAATTAAATGAACCAATTTTATACAAAGCCTTTAGTCTACGAAAAGACAGCATCAGTAAGCGGAAGGTATTATTGTTTTTTTATCAACTGCTTACTGAACCCTCAGGCATCCAGTGAAAAGAAGTGTCAATATAGTTCTTGGCTTTGAGAAACTTATAGTCTAAATAGGTAAAAATGCAGGAAACTAGACAATAATTTAAAACAATGAATAAGCACTTATTTTTTTCCAGGCAATGATAGCTAAATTGATCTGGAAGATAGGGGAGAGGGAGCTTGCTATGGAACAGAAATAAAACAAGGCTCAGAACTAGTAAGATCTTTGTTAAGAATGAAATTATACAAAATCTAGAGTTAGAAGCTTAAAAGTCAAGACCATTCAATCAACAAAATCTCTTCTAAATGACAGCTTTTCAAATATGTATTATTTTATTTATACATAACATTTATTCTATGCTTTGCCACCCATGATATTTGCATGGATGTCTTCTTCTCATCATTCGAGTCTCAATTCAGATGTCACCTCCTCAGAAAATAACTTTCCTAATCACCCTAGCTAAAGTAGCACCTCTCACCCAGTGAGGGGCAGTGAGTTACTTAATATGGCCCTTCTGGCCATAGTCTTTGTGACTCCCACAAAATAATTGGATGGGACTATGTAAATAAGGTGTTTGTGGCCCACCAAGAGGATTAGACAGCCTACTAATAATGCAAGTAAGGTGCACAGAATCACTGAAAGAGGATGGGACCATGCAAATAAGGTGTATGGAACTCTTGTAGGGGATTGGTCAGTTTTGCCATCCCACAAGGCTTAAAAAGAAGGCCAATCTCAGGGCAAAAAGAGAACCTCACTACCATCAAGGAAGAAGAGCCAGACAGGAGTGGATCCAGGATTCTTGCACCGAGAGTCTTCTAGACCCAGGAGACAGAGAGAGCTGTAACACCAGAGAGACAGTGATAAGTGGCAGCGAGTATGGCAGAATCCAGTGGCAGAGAAACAGCAGCAGCAGAATTAGGAGACTGACACAAGACAGCAGTGGGCTTCCTGACCCACTGAACAAGGCAGCTACAGCGGGCATGCCAACCCACGGAGCAAGAGAACTGAGAGCCTTCAGGCAGGCTTCCTGGCGGAGCGGGGTGCCTGTGAGCACTTGTCGGTGGAGCTAAAGAGCTTTGTAACACTTGCCCAAGCAGGGCAGAGGCCAGGCCTGAGCAGGCCAACGGCCAAGGGTAGAGAGAGGAGGCCTGTCCTGAGAGGGCCAAGAGGTGCCTGTTCTGAAGGGGCCTAGAGGAGCCTGTCATCAAGGGGCCAAGAGGAGCCCTACACAGCCAAGAGGAGCTGAAAGAGCTGTCCTGCACTGAAGAAGGGAGGCTTTTTGCTTACCTGCTTCCTGATCCTGTTCCTGATCCCAAGTTATAGCCTATTGATTCTGATCCTGAGTTGTAACCTGTTACTTCCCTAATAAACCCCATAACAGTGATCATTGTCTGGAGTTCTGTGTAACTACTGCAGTGAATTACTGAGCCCAGCAGAGAAGTAGAGAGTGCCATGGGAGGGATGGCTGGTGTCAGAATTGGTAAAAAAAAAAAAAAATGTTCAAGGGTGGAGGTATATTTGATCCCCATCTCATAAGAGCCAGCCTTGGGCTGATGCTGATGGTGATTCTCTCTCCCCTCATGAAGTTAGAGGAGGTCAGGTGCCACCCTCGCCATTTTTTGCACCCTGGTATTCTCTATCAAGAAAATAAAAACAAACAAACAAACCCACTGCCATTGACTCGATTCTGACTCAGAGCAACTCTATAGGACAGGGTATAACCGTCCCATAGGGTTTCCAAGACTGTAAATCTTTACAGAAGCTGACTGCTACATTCTTCTCCCATGGAGTGGCTGGTGGGTTTGAACTGCTGACCTTTCAGTTAACAGCCGAGTGCTTAACCACTGCACCACCAGGGTTCGTATTCTCTATCACATTCTCCTATTTTATTTTCTTCATAATACTTTTAGCAGAGTTTACTAAGTGGTATTTTGCATATGAATTATAGTAGAGCTTCTTAATCTTGTCATTATTGACATTTTGGGTTGGGTAATTCTTTGTTATGGGGTCTGTCCCATGCATTCCAGAATGTTCAGCAGCAGTATATCCTCTACCCACTGGATGCCAGTAGCAGGCCTTGCTCACCACAGTTGTGATCACACATGTCTCCAGACATTTGCAAATGTTTGCTTAGCCCTTCAGCGGAGAGACCAGTAGGACCTGGGGCAGCCAAAACCCTGCAGCAGTCACCTCTGGCCGTAATAAATCTCATGTATTAACCTTAGTGTCTATGCAGAAGGAATATTAGTTTCTATATGGACCAAAATGTGGAAGGGGTTGAGAAACTGCTGATCAGCACCTGAAATTACGTGTTTACATGCTTAATGAGTTTTACATTATTTATTTATACAGTTTAATCCCCATAGAAACACTAAAGAGGCACGAAATGTTATTATCCCCATTTTACAAATGAGACATAAATGGGTTTAAGTAATTTGACCAAAGTCTCATTTTTTTAAAGAAATGGAGATCCCCATGCTCCTAACACTTAGGTTAAAAAAGAATCCAAAACCCTCCCAGAACTTTAATATTCTACCAAAATCTTCTTTGGGGTAAATTTCTAAGTTACTTCAATGGTTTTCTTACATTGTTCCTGCAATATTGCCTATATGTCACCATATCGCCCTGATCCTTTACTTCTGGACTTTTTTTCTTTGTAGTGTGTATAAAACTGTCCATTTTTCTTTCTGTTACCTCATCTTAGTGCATTTCACCCATTATTCCAACCTGTTGAGGTATATTGCATCCTTGCTTGTCAGGTATACTACAACTCATTCAACATAAGTGAGGTAAATTGAAGGAAAATGAAAAGCTGTGAATATTTTGTAAAATGTGCACCAGATGATACGAATAAGGAAAAATGTAATTCAAAGAGGTGAAAAGTTCAGAATAAGAAGAAATTGGTCAGGAAAGTCTTCTTGGAAGAGACAAATTGATTTAAACCTTAAAAATATTACTGAAACTTAAAAGAACTCAAGGAGATTGATTTCTATTCATTAGCCTATTATTGGTTTACAGCCATTGATAAGTATGCTTACTTGGAAATAGTACAATTCGTCCAATGACATACACCTTCTCTGGAGCCCAGGAAACCCATGGCAAGATTAGTATCTAGGACTGTCAACCTTTATACTCCTTCTTCCTTGGGCCAGGACTGACCTCTTTCTCTCCATACCCTTCAACTCTCCTTGGAACAAGTTGATACTTGCTTATCTTTTAAATCTCAGATTGTATGTCACTCTATCCAGGGAGCTCTTCTGATTTCTCTAGACAGGGTTGGGTGTCACTTGTGCAGGATCTCACAATAGCCTGAATTTTCCACCATCTGTGAAAGACAGACTATAATGTAACTATGAGTTAACGTGTCTGGGTTTCCCACCGGAGACTGAAAGCTTCTTGAAGACAGGGACTCAGGGGCTGAAAGAATGTTCCTGGAAGACAGGAATAAAAGCAGGTCAATCACTGTTATGGATACTAGATAAATCCTACTCTGCCTTTATTAAGGGAATGACCAGCTCCAGAACAGGAATTTAAATACACCAAGGTAAACTGACAACCTTGACACAGGCTAAATATAGGGAGGGAAATAGGCCGTATCAAAAAAAGTCTCTTAATATTTGCACAAGAGGACATCCTTAATTAATCCTCATCACTATGCTTTTGTGAAACCACTTTATCTTTCCATTTGCCTTTTCTCGATTAAAAAAAAATTTTCGAATTCTTAAGGAAACTTACGAAGTTACATTTTTTGAGAGAAAATACCACATGCTAATTTCATGTGTGTATGTAGGTGTGTGTTTATAACGAACAAAAGCACAGAATGCTGCAATGATACTACGCATTTGCTTATGAAGAGTGCTATCATTGTAACTGATGTCATTTGACAATTTCTTGGTATAATGAAGACTTAACGATATTTCGTCAGTATCGGTGGCCGAAAAATGAACCAAGGAGTCAAAATACTAAATTTACTTTTGCCATCCTACCTTGTTTCAGCTTATATTTTCTGGACACGGACTGACTGCATGAAAATAAGGCCTGATTCTCCTTGATCACAATATTATTCATAGGATTTTGAGCCAAGGCTAACTCAGAAAAATTGATAGAAGAAAGTTTCTATAGTTATAAATTTCTAAGTGCATATTTTTTTTGTAGATCAAGCTCTAGATCCAGATACACCCTTTTTTTATTGAATATAGAGAAATCATTGCTCTCAATGTCTATTCAGATGCTTTGCTCCTTTTTAAATCTTATTTATATTTATTAATGAGTTATAAGCGTTCTTTATAGATTTTGCTACAATTATACTGCACATATGCTTATCAGACATATGATTCACTAAAACTTCTTCCCATTCATATTTACTTCCATAATGAAATTAGATGAGGAGGTATTAATATTATATTGAGAGATACATGTTTACTTTCTAATTTCTTCTGCCTGTATCCTCTAGCCTGCCAACACACACACACACACACACTCGCACACACACCTTTCACCTTATTCTCTCTCAAAAGCAATCATTTTCTGACAAGAACCCAGGAAAAACAAAAGAGAGATTTTATTTCGAAAATCAAAGTCTTTTAGGCCAAAGCAATTGAGAAAGAGCAGGTTCCTTGAATTCCCTCCAGCTTGGCTTTGAATAGCAAGAGCCAAACCTGAAGGATGGGAACACAGAGTTTAGTCATAAGACAAAAATTTCAAAGAGGACTAATAGTGTTCCTATTTTCCTCACCAGTTCCTTTCCTGAAGAGTCCAGACCTATTTAGAGTGACAAAAGAGAAAGCATCACAGCACTCCAATGACTCAACCAAAGGCAGGACTTCATCCCTGTATTACTTAGAATTTGAGAGAATGCAAAGGAGTCTGGGAAGATGTCACCAGTGGATGGTAACACTGAGGGAGAGTTGCACAGTTAAAATAACCAAATTTAATCCACCCTGCTCGGCCTTGAAGCAAGGGAATGCCTCTGTTACATTAACCTCCTCTTCCAGGATGGTTCCTGAATTGTATAATCTGATACTTACTTCCTACCATAACATCAAGCAATGGTGCTTCTGTTTTGTTTTGTTTCTGTGCTTTTTATCCTTCCTTCCTTCCTTCCTTCCTACCTTCCTTCCTTCCTTCCTTCCTTCCTTCCTTCCTTCCTTCCTTCCTTCCTTCCTTCCTTCCTCCCTCCCTCCCTCCCTCCCTCCCTCTCTCTCTCTCTTTCTCTCTTTCTTTCTATTTTTTACTTTCTCATTATGTCCCTCTCAGCAATTCAGGAAGCCTGAGAAATGTTAATGTTATTTGTCCAAAATCCTATCAGGTCCATAATGGTATAAAAACCCAATAAATAAAAACATAAATGTACCATCCAGGGTCACAAACCAGAACAAACAATTATTCAGGCTCAAATGTGTCCAAGATCCAATCATGCAAAGATGAAGACCCAAAGGAAAAGAGCTCTTAAAAAGTTGTTGAAACAAAGAGGTTTTTATTCGAAGAAAATCAAACCCTATGTTTTAAAGAGAGGATTGGCCATGAAACAGACTTTAATAAAAGCAAACAAATCATTCTGATATGCTTTGTTTTACATCTAAAAATCAGGAGTTCTAAATATAGCACCTATGCCCCACTTCTATTCATCTAGGTAAAATATATATATACAGTACACTGGGTGGTGAAAGTGAATTTGTTGATTTAATTTGGCTCTTCAATTTGCATTTGCAATAAAGTCTAGCTTTCCTCAAGTTACTTAAACTTTCCTGCCCACATTGGTGAAAGCATAACTCCTATTCAAATCAATTTTCAAGCACTCTTTGTGACATGAGATTAGGTTAATCTCTGCTCATCTTCTTGATGAGAAATTACTTTTGTTTGCCATTTCCTTTAAAGAAGTCACCAGTCACCTACATTTGGATATGTATTAAATTTAGACATGTATTTATTCCCAGTGACATTTCTCCACTGCGTTTAGGTAGGTGATAATTGAAGGGAGATATTTCTCAGCTGGAGATTACTGTAGCTAGGAGTTTTTCAAGCCAGCTGAAAAATACAATTCATCCTTAAAGACTAATCACAGTGTTTATAAGGGAAAAAGGAAACTGCATTATCTTGTTATAGGAAAAAAGATGAGATGAGAGCTGATCTTATAATTTCACAGTTCTTTTCATTCACCCACAAACACTTGCTAGGCTCTTAGCATAGATTCAAATACTTGATTAATTCAAATGAATTTTTTTTCACTGGTGATTTTTCTTTTTTATATGGGATAGTATACAGTTTACTGATACAGTTTACTGTTCCCTATATGCTCCTAAAACTTCCTTCTATTTTATTTAACAAACTAATAATATGGTTTCTCTAGCAAGCCCATTTATCTTGGGTCCCTAAAATAATCTCTTATATTTATTAAGACTTAAAGTCAAACATGGCATGAAAGGAACACACTATAATGACAATGAAGGTAAATAATTAGACAGTCAAGTAAATTATTTCAAGGAAAGAGACAACAGGGCACTGAACTTCTACACTAAAAATGAAAAGGTTAGTTGCTGTTATAATTTCATAGGCAGGAATATACAACTGGGTACATGCACGCTTGATATCACAGAGGGGTGGGGTGATCAATGATAGAAATGACTCACATAATAGCTTCTTCTCCAACTTCAGGATAGAATGTCCCAAGTATTATGCATTTGTTCTTGAGTCACATGTAACCTCTTAGTCACTTTATCAACACCATTATCTTCATTTATCTTTCTCTTTAGTTACGCTTAATTTCTCTCAGTCCCTGCCTGACTTGCCTCTATTCTTTTTTTTTTTTTTTCCTTATGCTAGGAATATTGTTGCACAATGAGAATAAGACATGACGCAGTCAAATAAGAAAGTAAGTCCACATACAAACCAGTCATCTTCACTGGGTTATTTTGCTACTCTAACTCTTTTGCTACCAGTGGTATAACAGTACGCTGGTCATTTTTTACGTTCTGGACCTTGTTGGTAGTACATTATTCTGATTTTAATGTATTAAGGCATCAAGGTGGGTCCTTTTGAAATTCTTGAAGCTCAGTATCCAGAGGTGGAGCCTCATTGTTGTGTAGGTTAAGCATCCTATTAGACCATGTTTCCTGAATGTATTAGTTCTGTAAACTTCTTCTTCTTTTTTTATTTCTGTGAGATATGGCTTGCAAGCATAATTATGGCTTTCCTGTGTGAAAGTTGGGGAGCCCCGATGAATTTGTTTTGGTTTTTCTGTGTCATATTTGGAAAACCAGAGATTCCCCGTGTAACCTATTCATGTGGATAGTCTGAAGAAAGACAGCTCAATTACTACATAAGGCACAGTTTCCTTTAATGTTATGTAACAATGGTATTGCTTTTGTCCTACCAGATTTGCTCTACTTTGTTGGATACATAATTTAACATAACTTCTCATTGTGCATTTATATGCCTACTTTGTATTTTGTATTCTGTCTGTTTACTTCATTTTTATATCCTGAAAACAACTGTGTGAGTACTTAATCATCTGTTTCCATTTTCATTCAGCATTGATATAAATGGTCCTCTAATGCATACTTTCTACTAGGTTACATGGGGAACTTCTGGTTTTCCAGATATGAACTAGAACCTAGCAACAAAGTATCACTATAGATTTCACTGGTATATTGTTGAACCACTGATCGGTGGTACCACAGTGCCACTTGCCTCCTTGGTAGCTTGTGTTACCAGACCATATTTCTCAAAATCCGTATCACCAACCAAAAACTTTAAACACACTCATTTAGTAAGCATGTATTCCAGTACTGAAAATATATGCCATCAAGAAAAAAAGAAAAAAATATACTAACAAAAGAGATAATCCATTCTTCTCATAGTTGCAGAATTATGCTACTAAAACAAAACTCAGGTCATGCCACTTTTTTAAAACTACCTGCAACTCTACAAATCTTCCCGTTGCACTTAGAATAAAACCGAAGCTCCTAATCGGGGAACCCCTGAGTGGTGGAAATGGTTAACGCACTAGGCTTCTAACCAAAATGTTGGAAGCTTGAGTTCACCCACAGGTGCCTCAGAAGAAAGGTGTGGCGATCTACTTCTGAAAAATTGGCAATTGAAAACCCTGTGGAGCAGTTCTACTCTGACACACATGGGGTTGCCAGGAGTTAGAATTAATCCACGGTAACTTGTTTTGCCACGGCCAGCAAAGCCCTCTGAGATCTGGTCTTTACTAATTCTCTCTAACCTCATCCCATTCCACTACCACCCCCTACAAATCTTTCTGTTACTTGAGGACAACCAATTCATTCCCACTTTACTTCTGCTCTTCCCTCTGCCTGGTACACATGACACCCATATTTGCATTATTATGATTTAGATCTCAAATATCATCTGCTCAGAGAAGCCTTCCCTTAGTAAACCAATAGAGGGTAGCCGTGTCACTCCTTGCTGTTTGTCTTACTTACTTATACTATCTGTATCCCCCACTGGAACATAAGCTCAGTGAAAGGAGGGCCCTGCCTGAATCCCCAGGCCTGGAACAATTCCTGGCATGTGGTAGGTGATCCATAAATAGTTGTCAGATAAACAAACAAGGCTGCAAACTTCTTTGTTGAAAGCTATAATAATACTGTTTTACTTTCAAAATAATCTTTTTTTTTTCATCCGCATGTGGATATTTTGAAGACAGACAGACAGCTCAATTATTATGTGAGCACATTTTCCTTTAATGTTATGTAACGTTGATATGGCTTTTATTCTTTCAAATTTGCTTCACTTTATTGGATACATAATTTAATTTCTCATTCTGCTTGTTTATTCAACTTTAGTGGAATATTTCCATGCACTGCCTAGTATATTTATATGCGTACTTTGTATTTTGTCTGTTTACTTCATTTTTACGTCCTGAGAACAACTGGGTGAGCACTTAATCATCTGTTTCCATTTTCATTCAGCATTGGTATAAACGGTCCTCTAGAGTACACAATCCAAACAGAAATTGTGGCATCTTCTGATTAGGAAATCTGACATAAATGCAAAAATATTTCTTTGGTCAGAAGTATTTATAGTGCTACGACTATTGTTTTGCAAAACATAGCAAATGCTTCCACAGCTGTGGAAAAGAAAAAAAAAAGCAAAGACTTTTCATGGGCTTTTTTTTTTTAATGGGACTGACTGTGGCTAGAAATTTGATTTGTGCTTTAGTTTAATATATGTGTGTATATATATATATATATATATATATAAAATAAATATATTTTAGGTTACCAGAGACTTTCATTGTATTCAACAAGGAAAACAAAGAGCAACTCAGAAAAGCAGCTTTCCATTTACAGAGCTTAGTTTTTTTTTTTATAGGTGTAGGGGTCAGTGTGGTCAGAGAGAAACACAGCCAGTACTTTTCCTCATGAAGTTTTTATACTTGAATATAGACTTCAGAATCACATATGAGATTAGGGAGACCATACATACATAGGAAAGCTCACCTCAATAAGCCCCAAGCTAAGAATTTGTGCATATGAAATTTCGAGGCTCTGTGGATCATAGAATCATTGGTAGAGTTTGTACTTAGTGACAAAAACATTTTCAGTATGGTTTCACTTCACCACCTCTTTCAGCCCACCTCCAAAAATTCTTCCACCTCAGAAGTCTAAACTCCATTTATCCTACAAGCTTCACTGTGCTCGCTCCCTCTGGTCCTCCTCTTCTTTTGATCAGTTTAAATTTCACAATTATGTAAGCATTCCCTCCCATGCAGCTTCAACTCGTTAGTCTCTCCCACAATTGCTTATTCCCTCTTGGCAAAACACAAATCCTGGTTAAATCAAGTTTTCTGTCTATTTGGAGCCTGTATCTGCGCAAATAAGTGAGGCTGAAAAGGCATACACAACCAAATGAGCTGGTCTCACTTTAGATTTGGGATCATTAACATCAAGTGGGATCTTAATGATACTGTATTTCCCTAGTCCATTGACTCTTCCCTTCTTCTGAACAGCTATTTCATACATTTTTTTCTGTCCTCAAGCTGCTCATACCTCTACCTTCATCCTCACTTTCAGTCATTGACCTTGCCTTCTATATTACTGAGAAAATAGAAGAAACCAGCACAAAATTTCCACAGCTCCAACCACCCATCAACCCACCTACCTGCCTGTGTGCCCAGATACTCTGCCTTCCCTGTCTCTATAGGCAGTAGCGAGCTATTCTCTTGTGCTTCGCAAGGACGTGGTACACACGGTCTTCTCCTCTCCGACATCAGCAGCATTCCCCACACTACAACAATCCCTCCTAACCGTATTTTCCCTTCCTACTTATCATCCCATTTCTCTCCTTGCCTTTTCAGCAAAACTCATACCCAAGTTTTGCTTTCTTTTCCTCAAAAGACTTTCTTCTCTTGGATTTTAAGGTTCTATGTGCTCCCGAGGAAACCCTGGTGGCATAGTGGTTAAGTGCTACCACTGCTAACCAAAGGGCCAGCAGTTTGAATCCACCAGGCACTCCTTGAAAACTCTATGGGGCAGTTCTACTCTGTCCTATAGGGTCGCTATGAGTCGGAATCGACTTGACGGCACTGGGATTGGTTTTTTTTTTTTTTTTTGGTTATATGCTCCCGATTTTCCTCCTGCTTTCACAGGCCTCTACTAGCTCCTCTTCATTTGCCAACCTCTTGATGTGGGAACGTTAAGGACCAATCATCAAAGTTTTATTCTATTTCCTCCTATGTATGCATTTAAAGAGCCCTGGTGGTGCAATGGGGCCCTAGTGGCACAGTGGTTAAGAGTTTGGCTGCTAACCAAAAGGTCAGCAATTTGGATCCACCAGCTGCTCCTTGGAAACCTTATGGGGCAGTTCTACTCTACTCTATAGGGCCGATATGAGTTGGAATTGACTCAATAGCAATGGATTTTCAGTTTGGTGGTACAATGGTTAAGCACTGGACTGCTAACCTAAAGGTCGGGGTTCAAACTCACCAACAGCTCTGTGGGAGAAAAGACCTGGTAATCTGCTGCCATAAAGATTTACAGACTAGGAAACCCTATGGTTTAGGACTCTGTCCTATAGAGTCACTATGAGTTGGAATCAACTCGATGGCAACGAGATTGGATAATTATTTATATAGTATATAATAAAAATAATTAGTTACTATTTATTGTCTCTCTCTTTGTGAACCCCTCCCCCCCAATAATTTAAGCTCCGTAAAGGGAGAGACTTTTGTTTTGTTTTGTTTCATTGCTACATGCCCAAAGCCTGAGAGAGTTGTGGAACACAGTAAATGTTCAGTAAATAATTATATAATAAATAAAAACAATCAATATAAAGTCTTGATTCTAAGCACTCCTAAGGGCAATAAGGGAGAATGACATAAAAGAAATGTTCAGGTGGGGAAAGACACTACTGTGCCACCCTCTGTCCCCTGTAAAACCATTGCCTTCGAGTCAATTTCAACTCACAGTGGCCCTATAGGACAGAGTAGAACTGCCCCATAGGGTTTCCAAGGCTGTAATCTTTACAGAAGCTGACTGCCACATCTTTCATTCACAGAATGGCTGATGGTTTGAACAGTTGACCTTTCGGTTAGTAGTTCAGTGCTTAACAATTGTACAACCAGGGCTCTTTCCCTCTGTCCCAGGACTATTTGCATCTCATTTCACTCTTATTTACCCAATCAAGTCTCCTTTAAGAATGCTTCTTTAAAAATATATTAGTCTTTCAGAAAGGGCCACATGAACCAGAGACCTACATCATCCTGAGACCAGAAGAACTAGTTGGTGCCCGGCCACAACCGATGACTGCCCTGACAGGGAGCAAAACAGAGAACCCCTGAGGGGGCAGGAGATCAGTGGGATACAGACCCCAAATTCTCATAAAAAGACCAGACTTAATGGTCTGACTGAGACTAGAGGAATCCCAGCAGTCATGGTCCCCAAACCTCCTGTTGGCCCAGGACAGGAACCATTCCTGAAGACAACTCATCAGACATGAAAGGGACTGGACAGAGGGTAGCAGAGAGATGCTGATGAAGAGTGAGCTATTTGTATCAGGTGGACACTTGAGATTGTGTTGGCATCTCCTGTCTGGAGGGGGGATGGGAGGATAGAGAGAGTTGGAAGCTGGCAAAATTGTCACGAAAGGAGAGACTGGAAGGGCTAACTCATTAGGGGGAGAGCAAGTGGGAGTACGGAGTAAGGTGTATATAAACTTATATGTGACAGTTTGACTTGATTTGTAAACGTTCACTTGAAGCTCAATGAAAGTTAATTATATATATATATATATATATATATTAGTCTTTTAGTCCTGCCCCTCCTTACCTTCTCCCAACCGAAAAAAAACAAAACAAAACAAACCCGTTGCCATCTAGTCGATTCCGACTCATAATGACCCTATAGGACAGAGTAGAACTGCCTCATAGAGTTTCTAAGGAGCACCTGGTGGATTCGAACTGCCAACCTTTTGGTTAGCAGCCATAGCTCTTAACCACTAAGTTACCAGGGTTTCCTCCCTTCTCCCAAATTTCCAAAGGCTTCCCAATGCTAGGAGAATGAAATCTAAGTACCTAAATGGACCTACTAGACTTTGCAAAATTCCATCTCAGGGTACAGTCTGCACACCAGCCCCAGGGGCCTATTCCTCTCTTTAATCCATTTGGTTCCTTCTGTCTGTAACAGTTCACCCTTGGATGACCAACTTTGCAGAGTTGGCTCTTAGTATTTTATAGAGCTACATACTTTGCAGAGCTAGGCTCTTAGTGCTTCCTCAGAATCCTTCCATGGCTTCCTAGACTATGTTGATTCCTCTATTTTATCCTCTTAGCAGCTCATATTTTACTTTTTGACTTGTATCACATTTCAATTAATCAATCATTTATGCAATTGGTTAATTAATATGAATCTCTCCATCTAGAACGTTACCTCTATGCAGGCAGCCTGACTTATTCACTCATATCCCTGGGGTCCTGATCATAGGTGATGCCCAGTAAACATTTACTGAATAAATGGAAAAATGAATGAACCTGACCTGGAATATTTCCCTCATCTGACTCATCTCTGTCTTGTGATTTATGCCTGGGCTGCTTGACTATCCTTTTAAATTCATGAATTCATTGCTTGTTTTTTGAATCCGATTGAAACTAATTCCATCCTTCATGTTGTCCACCTCAGCAACCTACTTTGGGTTGATAGTTAGCTTTGCCTTCACAGATACTGTTCTTAGATTTTATCAATACATCTATATTTCCTCAACAGGAGAGAAAAGAAATTTTTTTTCTCTTCTCAACCTGAAATAGAACTCACATTCCCAATACCTTTAGGAGAACAACTTTAGACACTAAAACTTGTATGTTTTAACTTTGGCTTTGATGTTATCAGTTTGAGTGGAAGTACTCTAGTCAGCTTGTGCTCAGTTTTTAATCTCAAAGAGGTGGCCCATGACTGAATAACCTAATATGCAGTGTTTCTCCTCTTCTGTAAAACTGTGGCTGGACAGGGTCAGAGACAAAGAAGTAACAATGATACTTCCACAGTCAGGCATAAAATTATGTGTGTAAAATATACTTATATGCTAAAAAATATGTTCCCAACTCCTAATTCCTATTGTAAATTCCATAGTTTGACCTTTCAGCATGGCAGTAACTAATTTTCCTTTACCCTGACTGAAATAAGAGAGAAAATACACCATCTCCCATTCTTGGAAACAAAAGTAACATTATATTTGCCAAGAGGAAACGTTTTCTCCCTCTGTAGTTAAGTAGACTTTCCCATATCTAACTGTGTATAAATGTGGGATGCACTGAGCTGCTTTTCACACAAAGCCAAACATGAAGGTAATCCAAGAGTTTTAAAAGAAAAAATCTAAATGGTCTCTTAGGGGCTTGTGACTCGTCGTCACACAGCTATGAAAGAAGCCTGCAGAACAGGCTGGGTCCTGTCTCCAAAAGTTCAAGGGCTAAAAACAATTACCTCTTCAAGGACATCAGCAAGCTTACTGAGGATCTCTTCAGGAAGGCTCTGGAATGTTGGAACGCTGGAAAACAAAACAGAGAATGATGCTGAAGGCATGAAAGCAACTTACTTTCCTAAATGAAACAGCAAAATATCTGAATGAAAATACAAAAGCATTTCATGACAAAGAATCTGCACATGCAGATCAAAGTAATTATTCAAGCATGGCTTGATGTCTAACAACAGGGAAAAAGGAGTGTTCTACTAGAAGGAACATGGATAAGACTGAGTTCAATTCCCACTTACATTTGCTTGCAATGACCTTGAGTGCCACAGCTATAAAGGGGAGAAAACCGCTGTCTCCCTTATCAGTCTGCTGTTGCCAGAGTCTTTCCAGCTTCACCAACCTCTGCATTCACTCCCCTGTCAAATACACAAATCCTTCTCCAGGCCAACTCCTACTTATCCTTTAGGATAAAGCTTGATTGATCATACCTCACAACCTGCAAGCACTCATTCAACAACTCTGGGAAGCTTCCTTGACCCTCATCCCAACTCCTCCCCAGCTAGGTTCCAGACCAGTTGCCAAAGTCCGTTCTGACTCATGGTGGCCCCATGTGTGTTAGAGTAAAACCGTGCTCCACACGGTTTTCAATGGCTGATTTTTCAAAAGGAGATTCAAGCGCTTAACCATTTACATCACCCAGAGATGGCTAGGTAAGGCCTCCCTGTTATGAGCTCTTTTATCTCTTACTAAAACTGTGATCAAATAATGAATTGAGTATTTGTTACTGCTGGTCTTGCCTGCTAGAATGAAAACTCCACAAAGATAGGAACCATATCTATCTTGCTCATCCTTGTATTTTCACTGATTTACAAACAACATAAAGGCAGCAGCATGCGTTAAATACAGTTACAAAAGCAGGAATGTGTGAATGCCTCCTAGGACAGTTATAAGGATCGGACTAGGCAGGATAGAGTCAAGAGTCAGACTCATAAAAGACACTCAAAAATCCTAGTTTCCTTCTTTCCACTCTTTTATTTCTTCCCATGGGGCAGTAAGCAGAAAATATTGAATGATGTTGAATGCATGAACCAAAAAAAAATTTTTTGTTTATATATACAAAATAGAAATGACTTTAAATGGAAAAAAAAAAAACCTCATCAACATATAGTTCTTGAAACTCCACTGGAAAATCTGAGATGTGAAACTAAACACTCATTTAATCACATGTCAATGTTAAAATAGAGAAACTACTACAGATGAATTTGTATACATTTATATGCCCTCTGATATTTGAACTACAGTATAATTTTGCCTTGATTAGAATAATACAAGAAAAGAAGCCACAACACACTGTTTTGATACAAGGATGAAAGTTTTGCTGTTAATTTATCACTCCAATTCCCATTACTTCAACCCAATAGGGTAAAGTCAATTGATAAAATCCAAAGGTTTTGTGCAGAGGTGTAACAATTCACCCAGGACCATCTGTTCCACCAGATTTATTGCTGTGGTCTGAGCATGTGGGTTTTTAATTTCAAAAAGCAGTCTATTTCAGCAGCCAAAGGGAACGTATCACAGAAAGAGACAGAAGATAGAAGAAGCTGTTTCCATGAGTTATGCAGGTTGAAAAATCTAGCCTTTCCTTGTTCTTTTAATGAGCTATACTTCAGTGACTTCTGAGATGTAAGAATGATTAGAGAGCTTCCATATTCCAGTGGGTATTTGTGGAAAACACAAACTATAACCGATTTTTTCCTGCTTTATTGTAACTGGCTCCTTTCTCTACACAGGCTTATTATTTCCATGCTAGAACTTATATTTCAATCTATGCTGTATTTATGTCAAATTATACTACAATACTTTCATTCTCATGGGAGTTCTCAATCATGAGGAAAAAAATTAAATGAGGACAATTTTAATATTTACTTGACCACATGACACACTAAATGAAAATAAAAACACTACATTTTAGGGGAACATTTTAAATATATTAAATTTTACAAGTGCCTCTTAAAATGTGCTAAAACATCCAGTAGCATTTACTATTAATAAAAATTAAAGATGATTTTTAAGAAGAAATGCATTTTAAATTATCAGTGCTAATTGAAGCACTTCTACATAATAGAAATCATTGAATTAAAAAAAAAAATCCTTCGTTTTTATAAATCACTCCAAAAACACTCTGTGGCTATCTTTAAAATCCTAAGATCTCTATTTCTCATGTAATTAATTTGCTTTCTAAGAATTACTGGTCTGTCAATGGCTTGAAGACCAAGAATAAAAAAATTCAGCATATTCTTACTTTTAATATGAATATACGTGAAATATATTAGTGGCATTTTCACAAATATATCAAAATACATTGACTCAGAATCTACTAATTTGGATGTATAAGAATTCCAGATGAAGTTGCCTATGGTTTAGAAAACTTAAGGCAAAATAATTACCAGGAAAAACTTCTAGCTAAAATTTTTAAACACTAGACAAGAATATTTTCATTTATGTAAAAAAAATTCATAGGAACAATTTACATTTTAATTACAAATAATCTTATGGATCTATTAAAATGTCTTGGCTCTCTAAGGATTTGTAGTAGGCCTGAAGTTACGGGAAGAACTTGAA
This sequence comes from Elephas maximus indicus, assembly GCF_024166365.1. Classification (NCBI taxonomy): domain Eukaryota; kingdom Metazoa; phylum Chordata; class Mammalia; order Proboscidea; family Elephantidae; genus Elephas; species Elephas maximus. The sequence goes on from NC_064834.1 coordinate 36,240,858, forward strand.
TCTAACAGAATAGAGATGATTTAATATGTGGTCTTTTTCCATTGGTTCTTCTTAATCTAATGAAACAAGGATTTGAATTTGTAGTGACAATAGAAAATAAGATTTGAGTGTTGTCTATTTGCCAGGCATTGAACTAAGTGTTTTATAGATAATATAAATTTCATTTTTATAAAAGCCTTATCAAATAACCATTATTATTGTGGCCCATTCTACAGAAAAGACAACTGGAACCTTGAGGGTTTGCTTGCAGGCACACTGCTCATCATTAGTGAAGAAAGGATTAAAATTCTTATCTGAATGACTCTGGAACTGATCACTGGCTCACTGATTTACACATGCTTACAATAAAGGTAAGTAGAAAAAAGGCTTTCTGTAACTTTCAAAAGAATACTTAATTATTTTAGGTAATGGCTTAGAAATTTTGATTAATAACATTTAATTTCATGACTTTATTTTGCAGCTTTTTAATATGAAAAATGTCAAATCAACAGAAGGGCTAAAAGAATTAGTCAAGGATCACCTGTATCCCCATCACCTAGATTGAAAAATTTTTGATGTTTTGCTGTATTTGTTCTATCTACTTTCAATTATTCTAATTTTCTGTGTGGTGAAATGAGTTCCTTTATGTGGCCTTTTGCCTTGGTTCTTTGGGAAAACAGCTGGAGGTTTTCTCCCTAAACCCTGAGGAGTTACCTTTGCCCTAGTTTTCTATCCCAGAGGGTTTGTTACTTTTGTCCAAGTTGATTGACATCTTCTGGGAAAATTGTAAACAATTTGATACCTTTTGTCTGGTCCTAGGCTGCAGCCTGTCCTGTGATTGGTATGCACCTGTAGGGACTGGTCAATAGACTATGCAAATGAGGTGAGTTATAGCTCGGCTGTGCCTCGTAGGCAAATGAAGTGTCTATGGCCCATTGAGACGGTTTTGGTCAGTTGGTGGCCCTGGTGAGAGTGTCATGCCTTGAAATTGACAAGGAGTTTGTATATTTAAGCAACCAGCCCCGAAGAGGTTTGTCAGACAGAAAGAAGCAGGAAGAGAAGAAGCAGGAAGAAGCAGAAGGAAGAAGGAAGAGAGAAGAAGCAGAGAGGGAGGAACCTCCTAAAAGAGCTGTAAAACACAGATCAAGGGCTGTAACACTGAAGGAAGTGACAAGCCCAGAAGGAGCCCAGCTGTGGAGCCAGCGGTGATGGGCTTAGAAGAGCCTGTCCTCAGGGGGCTGAGAGGAGGTTGTCCTTTGGGGGGCTGAGAGGAGTCTATGCTCAGAGGGACAAGAAGAACCTGTCCTCAGGGGACCAAGAGGAGGCCTGTGCAGCCAAGAGGAGCTGAGAGAGCTGTCCTGCACTACAAAAGGGAGACTTTGCCTGCATGCTTTCTGATCCTGATCCTGAGTTATAGCCTATTGATCCTGATCCCGAGTTGTACCCTGTTCTGTAATAAACCACTTAGCTGTTAAGTATGGTCTGTGAGTTCTGTGTGGCCATTGCAATGGATTATCGAACCCAAAAGAGAAGTAGAGAGTGCCATGGAAGGTATGGCTGGTGTAAGAACTGATAAAAAGTAGAGAGCGGGGGTCCATCTGACCTCCACCTGATGGGAATCAGCTTTGTGCTGATGGTGATTCTCGTTAGCCCTCATGAAGTTAGACAGGTTCAGGTGATACTACTAGTATTACTACTTCCACCATCTTACAGTGTATATAGTCAATATATACTTAGATACTTTTTAATGAAACATTTGAAAATAAGTTGCACATGTCATAAAATTTCACCCTTAATACTTTAGCATGCACGGGCTAAAAATAAGAACATTTTTTGTAAGTAAATAACCACAATACGATTACATTACATGAGAGAATTAACTATAATTTTATAATACCGTCTAATATATATTACATATTCTAATATTACCTCCTGTACAAAAAATGACTTTGTTAGACAGTTTGTTGTTTTTCTTTCAAACTAGGATGCAGTCAAAATTCATATAATGTTTTTGGCCATTATATCTCTTTAGTCTCTTATTCTACAATAATCCTCTCACATTTTTTTTTTTCCCATAACATTGATTTTTTGAAGAAATGTGAACAACTGTCTTATTGAATGTTCCACATTCTGAATTCATCTTAGTGATTTTATTTCTGGTAATCTACTATATGAAAAGAATGACTAACAGAGGGGTAAAAAAAAATCTAATATACAAAGTATTTTATTACAGTGGTATGCCAATAAAAAAATGAGGACAGATATGGAAAAACATACAGCAGCAGTTCTCAAAGTTCTGTCTGGCAGCATTGGGATTTCACCAAGATCTTTTCATGGGGATTCTCAAAATCAAAACAATCGTTACTGTTGTTAGGTGCCATTGAGTCAGTTCCATTTCATAGAGGCCCTGTGTACAACAGAACGAAACACTGCCCAGTCTTGTGCCATCCTCACAATCATTGCTATAATGGAGCCCACTGTTGCAGACACTGTGTCAATCCATCTCTTTGACAGTGTTCCTCTTTTTCACTGACCCTCTACTTTACCAAGCATGATGCCCTTCTCCAGGGACTGGTCCCTCCTGATAACATGCCCAAAGTATGTGAGTCTCTCCATCCTTCCTTCTAAAGAGCATTCTGGTTGTACTTCTTCCATGACAGGCTTATTCATTTTTCTGGCAGTTCATGATATACTCAATATTCTTCATCAACACCATAATTCAAATGCATCAATTTTTCTTCAGTCTTCCTTATTCATTGTCCAGATTTTGCGTGCATATGAGGCTATTAAAAATACCATGGCTTGGGTCAGGCACACCTTAGTTCTCAAACTGACATCTTTACTTTTTATCACTTTTTAAAAATCAAAACTGTCTCCATAAAGTTTAAGAGTTTGCCCTTTCTGTTCTTATTCTTTCACAAGTGTACCAGAGTTTTCCAGAGGCTATGTGGCATGTGATAACATCATTTTGATGGCTAATGGTTAGTATGCTTATTCCTGTATTTTCTAGGACTTTATAAGATAGTAGATTTGTGCTATAAATACATTGTTTACAGAAATTAACTCAGTATGCTTTCAGTACTTTTACTGTGCTCTTACCAGCCATTTTTTTTATTATACCTACTACAAACTCCGTAAGCTTATTATAATCCAGTAAAGCATTTCTTTGAAATACTGAAGTTTTCCTTGTGCCTTAGTGTAAAAACAAAAAGAAGTAAATACATTTCAATGGCTTATTTTGCCAATAACAGATCTCAATTTTTTTAAAAAATATTTCTAACTTTTAAAGTTTTATCTAAAACTTCATTTTAGAATAATTAATGTTAAAATTTAATAATACAAAGTTTATTTTATATATATATTTTTTATTTTTAAGAATGGATCATTTGCTTTCAAAGGGAAGATTAGAAGACTTATGTTCTCAAGCCACAGTGTAATTTCTAAGTCTAAAGATACTGAAAAAGATTTAAAAAATGACATAGCAGAGAGTTTTCTGATTCATGGGTGGGAGAAGTCTACTCCAAAGAAACTTGGAACACTGTAAATCAGAAATGAAAACATGATGAGACCTATCTTCTTCTCAGCGTTATAGACGAAAATACTTTATTGTCTTATAGAACAGAACATTTTTAACAGTATTATCGTGTTAGGTAAGTTGTGATGTTACTTTGAGGCCAAACATTCAGAGCATAAAGAAAAGGGATTTCAATTTTCAAATGCAGACATGGTGAACTTTTTTAAAGCCCCAAATTATTGGGTACAGCTTTTCAAATTAGAAATGAAAGAAGTCAGTGAAGCATCGTACAGGGTGAGTTATTGTATTCCATTGCTCAGAAAAGCCCACTCGATAGCTGAAAGACCAATAAAGCCTTGTAGAGTTGGCTTTGCTGAATGTCTGCTGGACAAAAAGTCAGTAAAAGAAATCATTGTGCTGCCTCTTTCCAATGATGCAGCACCTTGCTGAATTAGAGATTTAGCTGCAAGCACAAAGACTGAGCTAAATCTTATCTGTAGAACTGCACTTTTGCCTTATAAATGGGTGAATCTACACAGACATTGCTGGACTTGCCGCTTTGTTTGAGTTCATTCCTTTGCTGTCTGAACCAGCTAATCACTGATGAAGATCATCTTTTATGTGCATGCTTGGCAACAAACACAGTGGTGATGAAATATTCAAAGCATTGAATAACTTTTTTGAATCTTACGGCTTATCTTGTGTTGACATTTGTACTGATAGTGCCAAAGCAATGGTGGCCCCTTTGCACAAAATAAAATGCCAGTTTCACTCTGAACTGTTCTTGATAAAATAGCAATAGTTACTAATTTAATTAAATTTCAACCCTTGAGAACACATCTTTTTAATATCGTGTGTGATAAAATGGCAAGTATACAAAAAGCACTTCTGCTGCATATTGCAGTATGATGGTGGTCTGAAGAAAAAGTACTTGTACGATTGTTGGAGTAACAAGCAGAATTAGGTACTTTTTAATGGAACACAATTTTTACTTGAGAATGAAAAATAAACTGATTACTCAGACATGAGTATTTGGCAGACAATTTTTCAAATGAACCAAGTGAGCTTGTCACTTCAAGGAAAACAACAGTGTTTTCTTACCAATGACAAAAAATGAACTTCCAAATAGAAAATTATACTTAATAAAACTTTTATGCACCACTGTGAGCTTAACAGCTTCCCAATACTTAAAAACTTTTCTTCTGAGATCGATCGGTGGCAATATGTTGATATTAACAAATGAGGGTTTTTTTGTTTTTTTAATATTGTAAATTTTGTAAAACTTGTTGAACCAATATTTTCCAAATGACCAATGCATGATGGTACAAATCATGCTTGGGTAAAATGGGCACTCCAAGTACAAGATGGATCAATGGATATTAATGTAACAGCACAGAAAGTTAACAGATATGGTTTCAGAGTCCACATTACAACTAAACTTTAAGAAACTACAGTTCGTAGGATTTTGGTATAATATCAAATAAGAAGGTCCACAGTTATCTAAAAAGATCATTAGCACATTCCTCCCTTTCCCTAATACATGTCTCTGTGAGACTGGATTTTCATCCTATACTTCAACCAAAACAGCATAAATTCAAAAGGTTCAGTGCAGAAGCAAATATGTGAATAATCCACTATCTTCTACTAAGCCAGATGTTAAGAGATTTGCAAAAATGTACACTCAAGCTTCTCTTTTCACTATTTTTTGAAAATGTGTTTATTTTTATAAACATAGGTTCTTTCTGTTAACGTGTAATATGTTTATTATTGAGAATTTTAAGTGAATTAGTAAATATTTTAAAATTTTCTCTTTTTTTTTTCAAGACTGTATCAATAGATATAACCAACATAAGTTGGAGAACCACTGGCATACAGTCATTAAACCTGATGTATTGATGACAAGTGTGTTAAAAATGAAGTACATATAAGACAATATTACAAGGAAAGGATAATAAAAATTATGTCTACAATAAAATAATTATGTCTTTATTAAAACCTCTTACAGTTATGAATACCGAAGCTTTGCAGGGAAATATCAAAAGTTAACAGGAATTCTGTTAGGTACAGTGATTATTAGTCTTTATTTCTATATTCTAACATTTTTCTATTTTGTAAATATATTTTTATAATGCCAAAAAAACATGAAATGTACAATTAGAAAAGATGTATCTTAATGGGTCCATTTTAAAAAGAAGTTTCATAATGTTGATGAAATACAATTGTTTATTTACTCACCAAAATTTACTGATTTCCTACTATGTGCCAGAAATTGTTTTAGGTGTTTGGGATTCATCAATGAACAAAAGCAAACAGTCCTGCCTATTCAGCAGGGAAATAGAAAATAAAGAATAAACATATTAAATAATAGATATTATGCATTGTACATGTATGCATATATGTCATATAGTACATTAAATAAGGGTTACAGAGCAAGGTAGCAGGGATTACAATGGGAAGAAGAGCAGATTAAAAGATTAAACAGGGCAACCAGGATTCTTCATTGAGAAGGTGCGATTTGAACAGAAATCTGAGAAGTGAGAGAGGTAGTTAAATGGAGATCTGAGGATAGAGAAGCCACGCAGAGTAGAAAATTAGAGCAAAGTGTTTTAAATGACTTATGGATTCCAGGAGCAACAGTCAGGGTACCTAGATTTCAGTGACCTACTGGGAAGGTTGAAGAGCAGTAGATGTCAAGAGGAAAGAAGCAGGGTATAGATCACAAAGGGCATTGTAGACCATTGTAAGAACTTGGCTTTAAGCTGAGGGAAACGTGGAACCACTTGCCCAGGTGTGACATGGTCTTACTTACATATTAAAGAGACTCCTCTGTGGCTTTATGAAGAAAAAAGTGTGTTGGTGAGGCTGAGACTTGAAGCTGGTAGACCAGATACGAGTCTACTGCATAAGAGCAGATAAGAGGTTTGGACAGAATACAAGCAATGGATGTGGTGAGAAGCAGTTGGGCTTTCATATTGTGAAAGTAGAACCAGCATGATGTTCTGATAGACAGGATGTGAGATGAAAGAGAAAGGGAAGAGATGAAGATGACTCCAAGTTTTGGGGCTTCTCATTGGAAGGAATCCATAAAAACTGTTTAAAAATTTTAAATACTAAACAATTTTTTAAAAATCTATTTAGGGACTCGGGGGCCAAGATGTCGGACTACGTGGACACTACCGTGGATCCCTCTTGCAACAAAGACTCGGAAAAACAAGTGAATCAATCACATACATAACAATCTACGAACTCTGAACAACAAACACAGACTTAGAGACGGAGAACGAACAAATACGGGCAGACAGCAACCGTTTTCAGAACCAGGAGCTAGCGTACCAGCCGACTACCTGGAAAATCTAGTTTCCCAGTGATGGCTCGGAGACAGCAGTCCATATCAAACCACATAAGGAAACAGACCATGACAGCTTCTCCAACCCCCCAAACAAAAGAATCAAAATCTTTCCCAAATGAAGATACAATCCTGGAATTATCAGATACAGAATATAAATAACTAATTTACAGAATGCTTAAAGATATCACAAATGAAATTAGGATAACTGCAGAAAAAGCCAAGGAACACACGGATAAAACTGTTGAAGAACTCAAGAAGGTTATTCAAGAACATAGCGGAAAAATTAATAAGTTGCAAGAATCCATAGAGAGACAGCATTCAGAAATCCAAAAGATTAACAATAAAATTACAGATTTTGAGAACGCAATAGAAAGTCAGAGGAGCAGACTCGAGCAATTAGAATGTAGACTGGGACTTCTGGAGGACCAGGGAATCAACTCCAACATAGCTGAAAAAAAATCAGATAAAAGAATTAAAAAAAATGAAGAAACCCTAAGAATCATGTGGGACTCCATCAAGAAAGATAACTTGCGGGTGATTGGAGTCCCATAACAGGGAGGGGGGACAGAAAACACAGAGAAAATAGTTGAAGAACTCCTGACAGAAAACTTCCCTGACATCATGAAAGACGAAAGGATATCTATCCAAGATGCTCATCGAACTCCATTTAAGACTGATCCAAAAAGAAAAACACCAAGACATATTATCATCAAACTTGCCAAAACCAAAGACAAACAGAAAATTTTAAAAGCAGCCAGGGAGAAAAGAAAGGTTTCCTTCAAGGGAGAATCAATAAGAATAAGTTCAGACTACTCAGCAGAAACCATGCAAGCAAGAAGGGAATGGGACGACGTACACAGAGCACTGAAGGAGAAAAACTGCTAACCAAGGATCATATATCCAGCAAAACTCTCTCTGAAATATGAAGGAGAAATTAAGATATTTACAGATAAACATAAGTTTAGAGAATTTGCAAAAACTAAACCAAGACTGCAAGAAATGCTAAAGGAGATTGTTTGGCCTGATGACCAATAATATCAGGTACCAGCACAATACAAGGTCACAAAACAGAACGTCCTGATATCAACGCAACTCAAATAGGGAAAGCACAAAAACAAACAAAGTAAGATTAATTCCAAAAAATAAATAAATAGACAAAATAAAACACATAACAGGAAATCATGGAAATCAATAGATAAACGATCACAAAAATCAAAAAGAGGGACTAAATATAGGAGGCATTGAACTGCCAGATGGAGAGTGATACAAGGCGATATAGAACGATACAAGTTAGGTTTTTACTTAGAAAAATAGGGGTAAATAATAAGGTAACCACAAAAAGGAATAACAATTCCATAACTCAAGAAAAACGTAACGACTCAACAAACATAAAGTTAAACACTATAAAAATGAGGATCTCACAATCTACTAAGAAAAACGTCTCAGCACAAAAAAGTATGTGGAAAAATGAAATGGCCAACAACACACATGAAAAGGCATCAAAATGACAGCACTAAAAACTTATTTATCTATAATTACGCTGAATGTAAATGGACTAAATGCACCAATAAAGAGACAGAGAGTCACGGACTGGATAAAGAAACACGATCCATCTATATGCTGCCTACAAGAGACACACCTTAGACTTAGAGACACAAACAAACTAAAACTCAAAGGATGGAAAAAAATATATCAAGCAAATAATAAGCAAAAAAGAAGAGGAGTAGCAATATTAATTTCTGACAAAATAGACTTTAGACTTAAATCCACCACAAAGGATAAAGAAGGACACTATATAATGATAAAAGGGGCAATTGATCAGGAAGACATAACCATATTAAATATTTATGCACCCAATGACAGGGCTGCAAGATACATAAATCAAATTTTAACAGAATTGAAAAGTGAGATAGACACCCCCACATTTATAGTAGGAGACTTCAACACACCACTTTCGGAGAAGGACAGGACATCCAGTAAGAAGCTCAATAGAGACACGGAAGACCTACTTACAACAATCAACCAACTTGACCTCATTGACTTATACAGAACTCTCCACCCAACTGCTGCAAAATATACTTTTTTTTTCTAGTGCACATGGAACATTCTCTAGAATAGACCACATATTAGGTCACAAAACAAATCTTGGTAGAATCCAAAACATCGAAATATTACAAAGCATCTTCTCAGACCACAAGGCAATGAAGCTAGAAATCAATAACAGAAAAACTAGGGAAAAGAAATCAAATACTTGGAAAATGAACAATACCCTCCTGAAAAAAGACTGGGTTATAGAAGACATCAAGGAGGGAATAAGGAAATTCTTAGAAAGCAATGAGAATGAAAATACTTCCTATCAAAACCTCTGGGACACAGCAAAAGCAGTGCTCAGAGGCCAATTTATATCGATAAATGCACACATACAAAAAGAAGAAAGAGACAAAATCAGAGAACTGTACCAACAACTTGAACAAATAGAAAGTGAGCAACAAAAGAACCCATCAGGCACCAGAAGAAAACAAATAATAAAAATTAGAGCTGAACTAAATGAATTAGAGAACAGAAAAACAATTGAAAAAATTAACAAAGCCAAAAGCTGTTTTTTTGAAAAAATTAACAAAATTGATAAACCATTGGCCAGACCGACTAAAGAAAAACAGGAAAGGAAACAAATAACCCGAATAAGAAACGAGAAGGACCGCATCACAACAGAGCCAAATGAAATTAAAAGAATCATTTCAGATTATTATGAAAAATTGTACTCTAACAAATTTGAAAACCTAGAAGAAATGGATAAATTCTTGGAAAAATACTACTTACCTAAACTAACACATTCAGAAATAGAACAACTAAATAGACCCATAACAAAAAAAGAGATTGAAACGGTAATCAAAAAACTTCCAACAAAAAAAAGTCCTGTCCCAGACGGCTTCACTGCAGAGTTCTACCAAACCTTCAGAGAAGACTTAACACCACTACTACTGAAGGTATTTCAAAGCACAGAAAAAGACGGAATACTACCCAACGCATTCTATGAAGCTACCATCTCCCTGATACCAAAACCAGGTAAAGACATTACAAAAAAAGAAAATGTTAGACCTATATCCCTCATGAACATAGATGCAAAAATCCTCAACAAAATTCTAGCCAATAGAATCCAACAACACATCAAAAAAATAATTCACCCTGATCAAGTGGGATTTATACCAGGTATGCAAGGCTGGTTTAATATCAGAAAAACCATTAATGTAATCCATCACATAAATAAAACAAAAGATAAAAACCACATGATCTTATCAATAGATGCAGAAAAGGCATTTGACAAAGTTCAACACCCATTTATGATAAAAACTCTTACCAAAATAGGAATTGAAGGAAAATTCCTCAACATAATAAAGGGCATCTATGCAAAGCCAACAGCCAATATCACTCTAAATGGAGAGAACCTGAAAGCATTTCCCCTGAGAACGGGAACCAGACAAGGATGCCCTTTATCACCGCTCTTATTCGACATCGTACTTGAAGTCCTAGCCAGGGCAATTAGGCTGGACAAAGAAATAAAGGGTATCCAGATTGGCAAGGAGGAAGTAAAGCTATCACTATTTGCAGATGACATGATCGTATACATGGAAAACCCTAAGGAATCCTCCAGAAAGCTACTGAAACTAATAGAAGAGTTTGGAAGAGTCTCAGGTTATAAAATAAACATACAAAAATCACTTGGATTCCTCTACATCAACAAAAAGAACACCGAAGAGGAAATAACCAAATCAATACCATTCACAGTAGCCCCCAAGAAGATAAAATACTTAGGAATAAATCTTACCAAGGATGTAAAAGACCTATACAAAGAAAATTATAAAACTCTGCTACAAGAAATTCAAAAGGACATACTTAATTGGAAGAACATACCCTGCTCATGGATAGGAAGACTTAACATAGTAAAAAGGTCTATTCTACCAAAAGCCATCTATACATATAATGCACTTCCAATCCAAATACCAACGTCATATTTTAAGGGGATAGAGAAACAAATCACTAATTTCATATGGAAGGGAAAGAACCCCCGGATAAGCAAAGCATTACTGAAAAAGAAGAAGAAAGTGGGAGGCCTCACTCTACCTGATTTCAGAACCTATTATACAGCTACAGTAGTCAAAACAGCCTGGTACTGGTACAACAACAGGCACATAGACCAATGGAACAGAATTGAGAACCCAGATATAAATCCATCCATGTATGAGCAGCTGATATTTGACAAAGGACCAGTGTCAGTTAATTGGGGAAAAGATAGTCTTTTTAACAAATGGTGCTGGCATAACTGGATATCCATTTGCAAAAGAATGAAACAGGACCCATACCTCACACCATGCACAAAAACTAACTCCAAGTGGATCAAAGACCTAAACATAAAGACTAAAACGATAAAAATCACGGAAGAAAAAATAGGGACAACCCTAGGAGCCCTAATACAGGGCATAAACAGAATACAAAACATTACCAAAAATGATGAAGAGAAACCAGATAACTGGGAGCTCCTAAAAATCAAACACCTATGCTCATCTAAAGACTTCACCAAAAGAGTAAAAAGACCACCTACAGATTGGGAAAGAATATTCAGCTATGACATCTCAGACCAGCGCCTGATCTCTAAAATCTACATGATTCTGTCAAAACTCAACCACAAAAAGACAAACAACCCAATCAAGAAGTGGGCAAAGGATATGAACACACATTTCACTAAAGAAGCTATTCAGGCAGCCAACAGATACATGAGAAAATGCTCCCGATCATTAGCCATTAGAGAAATGCAAATTAAAACTACGATGAGATTTCATCTCACACCAACTAGACTGGCATTAATCCAAAAAACACAAAATAAGAAATGTTGGAGAGGCTGCGGAGAGATTGGAACTCTCATACACTGCTGGTGGGATTGTAAAATGGTACAACCACTTTGGAAATCTATCTGGCGTTATCTTAAACAGTTAGAAATAGAACTACCATAAAAAAAAAAATTTTTTTTTTTTTTTTTTTTAACATACAACCCAGAAATCCCACTCCTCGGAATATACCCTAGAGATACAAGAGCCTTCACACAAACAGATATATGCACACCCATGTTTATTGCAGCTCTGTTTACAATAGCAAAAAGCTGGAAGCAACCAAGGTGTCCATCAACGGATGAATGGGTAAATAAATTGTGGTATATTCACACAATGGAATACTACGCATCCATAAAGAACAGTGACGAATCTGTGAAACATTTCATAGCATGGAGGAACCTGGAAGGCATTATGCTGAGCGAAATGAGTCAGAGGCAAAAGGACAAATATTGTATAAGACCTCTATTATAAGATCTTGAGAAATAGAAAAAACGGAGAAGAACACATACTTTTGTGGTTACAAAGGGGGGAGGGAGGGAGGGAGGGAGAGGGTTTTTTATTGATCAATCAGTAGATAAGAACTGCTTTGGGTGAAGGGAAAGACAACACACAATACAAGGAAGGTCAGCCTGACTGGACTAAAAGCAAAGAGGTTTCCGGGATAAAATGAAAGCTTCAAAGGTCAGCGGAGCAGGGGCTGGGGTCTGGGAACATGGTTTGAGGGGACTTCTAAGTCAACGGGCAAAATAATTCTATTATGAAAACATTCTGCATCCCACTTTGAATTGTGGCGCCTGGGGTCCTAAATGCCAACAAGCGGCCATCTAAGATACATCAATTGGTCTCAACCCACCTGGAGCAAAGGCAAAGGAAGAACACCAAGGCCACACGACAACTAAGAACCCAAGAGACAGAAAGGGCCACATGAACCAGAGACCTACATTATCCTGAGACCAGAAGAACTAGTTGGTGCCCGGCCACAATCGATGTCTGCCCTGCTAGGGAGCACAACAGAGAACTCCTGAGGGAGCAGGAGGCCAATGGGATACAGACCTCAAATTCTCATAAAAAAACCATACCTAATGATATGAATGCGACTAGAGGAATCCCAGAGACAATGCTCCCCAGAACTTCTGATGGCACAGGACAGGAACCATCCCCGAAGACAACTCATCAGGCATGAAAAGGACTGGTCAGTGGCAGGGAGAGAGATGCTGATGAAGAGTGAGCCAATTAAATTAGGTGGACACTGGAGAGTGTGTTGGCAACTCTTGACTGGAGGGGGGATGGGAAGATAGAGAGGGAAGATGGCAAAATTGGCACGAAACGAGAGACTGAAAGGGCTGACTCAATAGGGGGAGAGCAAGTGGGAGAAGGGAGTAAGATGTATGTAAACCTACATGTGACAGACTGATTGGAATGGTAAATGTTCACTTGAAGCTTAATAAAAATTAATTAAAAAAAAAATCTATTTAGTAGCAAATGGGTGTGATTTTACTAAAAGGCTATATAGCTTTTAAAAATAATGAAGAATATCATAGATGAGACCACATATTTATAAGACAAAATATCTCTTGAACAAAACGAAGTCTGGAAATATTTCAATAATGTCCTCTACGTTGAATAGGCATATGGAGTTATCTTTGGCTAGCATCTGGAGAACAGTAGCAGCTTTTTGATTCTGTTATAAGAAATCAGCTCTGGATCAAATTTAATGGCACTCTTATTGACAGGTATTGTTTATTTCTCTGCCAGTGGCTTCCTATAGCCCACCGTTTTTGGATAAAAGCAGAAAACTCTGATTTACCAAAGAAATCCATTTCTATTGATGAAAGATTTAAGCATCCTTTTTCTTAACCTTACAGCTATCCAATCATTCCCCTCAGTGAGCTCAACAAGATGTTTTCTGTGCCAGAAATACTTTTCTCTCTTAATTGGATCGTTAAGTATTGATCCTGGCTCAGTCTGTTATGCAATAGTCTTATAACTGGTCTTCCTTCCTCAAGTCTCTTTGCCTCCACCCCACTCCAACGTACTTTACAAATCACCTCCAGATTTATTTTCTACTAGCATCATTTAGCTGTTATCACACAATGAATCCAACCCTCCAAAAGCTGCTCACTATCTCACTAGATTGTGGGAATTAGCAGAATATTTGTGTGTAATAATACTGTAGGTAAAGCTGGTAGAGACATAAGGTATAATTTTACCATCTATGTGAATAAGTCTAAACTCCTTACCCTGGAAGATGGTATAATGGTTAAGCATTATAGGCTTTAGAATGAAACAGTATCGGGTTAAATTAGGCTCTGCCACTAATTATTAGCTATGTCTGGCAGGTTCCCTAACCTCTCCAAATTTCAGCTTCATTACTGTAAAGAAAGAGTATAATACAACCAACCGCATAGGGTTGTGGTGAAAACAAGCAGCAAGATAGTAAATTTAAAGCATTAAAAAGGTGTCTGGCACACAGTAAACAATTGGAGCAGTTCCAATTATATATTTTTTTTCCTTAGTGTTATTATTGTTTAAGACTTCGATAATCAAAACAAACTTTCTAATGTGTCTGAGATGCATCTCAGTCTAGACTCAAGAGTGCTGGAAATACCCATTTCTTCATTTTCTTAAATCATATTTTATCTGATTTGGAGCACCAATTCTTCTTTATCAGGGAACTATTTAATCACTTCATAGTTTAGCTCTTCCCCAGGGTCATAGCAGAATCCAGGAAGTATGTCATGCCCAGATGGTGGGAAATGAAGTCTCTAATCCCCTACTGTCATGGTCACAAAGGAGCTTGAAGTCAAATGGCTGCCTGCTTTTGTGTCCAGAAAAGAGAGAGGGAAACAGCTTGAAATCCTGCTGCTTTTAGCCAGGCTGTCTAGGCAATTCCATGAAGTAGTTCTAGTCTCGGGTTCTATATCTCCCTGGGGTGTCTGAGAAACCCAAAACTGGGGAAAAGTTTCTAAGGTCTTTCTCCTTTTGACTCCAGGTACTCCTGGTAAACTCTCCAAATAAATGTGTTGTTGTTCGTTGCTACTGAGTGGCCTCTGACTCATGAATACCACACGCACAACAGAACAAAATGCCGCCAAGTCCTGTGCCATCCTCCCGATCGGCAGGATCAGATTGGACAGTTGTAATCCATAGGGTTTTTCACTGATCGGTTTTTGGAAACACATTGTCAGGTCTTTTTTCCTAGTCTGTCTTAGTCTTTTTTTTTTTTTGTCTTAGTCTGGGAGCTTCACTGAAACCTCCACTGACAGACAGGTAGTAGCTGTGCATGAGGTGCATTGGCTGAGGACAGAACTCGGATCTTCCCCATGGAAGGCAAGAATTCAAATGAATTTATACTTTCAAAATATACAGGGAGAATCCTCTAGAATTTTTTGTTATTGGCCCAAAACTCTGAGATGGAGAAATGCACAGGGTCTATCAATCTGCCTGGAAAGAAGAAAGGGAATGATATAGGGGCAAATATTTCAGTGATTAATATTTGAATAAACTGTCTTCTGGACTTATTCCTAACATTCCCAGGGCCCTGGTTCCCACTGTAACCAAGCTCCATCTACCATTATCAATCACCCGCTTCCCACACAAAGACACAGTCACCCTTCCCCACCACTTCGACACAAGGTTGGGTAAAAACGGCAGGGCGGGGAGAAAGGACTGGGGAAGAAGCTCATGTAGACCCTGGAAACAAGTTCAGGGCCATTTGGGCAGGAAATTCCTGGGATGATTCCTGCACCCATAGGGAGGGACACAACCAAGAGAAACTGGAGGAGGGTCCTTCTAAAGTATAGGGTTCAGGGACAGGCCACTCCATTTCCTTTGACCCTAGTTTTCCAATCCTCTCCAGCCCTTACTAAGTGCTAAGGCCAATTACCCTTCATGCCTTTTCTTGTGTAAATTCTTCAGGAAGTATATCTTTGCACACCTCACAAATCATTCCATACCTATCAGCTCAAATAATTGATTTAATGATGGCATAAAAATAAACAATTTTTGAATGGTTAAAAAGATAATATCTTTGAAACCTTTTCCAGTATTCCTGGAACTCTCATTTAGTCAAGAGTTTCTTTCTCATCAATTAGGTTATCTTTCCTACCTTCATAATCATAGGTTGCATGTGTAATAGATAAATAGGCAAGTCCTAAAAGCATTGTCTTGAGAACCATCTAAAACTATGCTATCCCTAACTACAAACTTTCAGATTTGACTTCAAAGTTATTCAACACTGAAGATTCACTGAATATTCCAAAGCAGGTACACATCTCTTCAACCAGATCCTTGGTCAAAATGTTCTACGCCACTTGGTTCCAAACGGTAAAGTCATTACAGAGTTTGGTTCAAGAGATTGTGGGGTAAGTTCCAAGAAATCAGTGTATTTTAAAAAATCTCCCCAGATGATTGTAACGTATAGCCAGGTCAACAACCCCACTAGTCAACTACTTTCAGTTGGCATACAAGAATTTAAAATAATCACTAAAAATCACAAACCTATTCTAGGTCATTTTCCCAAGAACAGCCAAACATTTACAAATACTCATTGTGTATCATCAGTCTTGGAATTCCCACATTTGTGGAAAATTCTTCAAGATTCACGTCAGGGACAACGTTTTCTGGGAAATGGTCCCTGACAATATTTTCTGTACACCTAAGCAGGCACCCCACCTTAAAAACACCTATCCTTTTGTCATAACTATCTGCTGACATATGTCTCCCCTGACTAATCTATAAATTAATTGAAAGCCCGACTGTGTAGAATAGCAGGGACTTTGGAATCTGAAAAAAAAAAAATAAATAAAAAGATTTTGAATCCTAACACCTCTACTTCCTAGCTATGTAACTGTTGGCAAGTTTCTTAAGGCCAGGAAGCTTCAAAATAAAAATTACAAAATTTAGTTCACAGAGCCATTATGAGTAATAATAAATGTGAAGCACTTAGCATAAGAGCTAGCATAGCCACTCATTTTTTTTATAATTTAGTTTGCATAATGCTACACTCAATAGAGAGTGTGTCATATGGTAGGTACTGAAGGCACGAAAAATGAAGGAGTATGTAAAATAAAGCCAAATACAATGAAGGAACAGTGATTCCAAATCAGGGTCACCACATAGGGTTGTGCAATTTGTACACTATACAAAGTCATCTGCATGGAGGATCAAACCAAAAACTAAACTCATTGCCGTGGAGTCGATTCCAACTCAGTGCAACTCCCTAGGACACAGCAGAACTGCCCCATAGGATTTCCAGGGAGCAGCTAGTGGATTCGAACTGCCAGCCTTAACCATTGCACCACCAGAGACGAGCCAGGGTAAAACTCAGCACACCCTCTGCACCCCAGCAAAGCTGCTGCAGCCCACAGGAAGACGTGTGTCTTATACAAAGGCACCTTATTTATGGCTACCCTTAAACCGTGCAAAGGATCTTCTGCTTGTTATTTTCCCAGAACCAGAGAAATATTTCCTCAAGGCTACTTAAGAAGAATTCAGAAAAGAAAGCTATTTACTAAGTATTCTTACAAAATTATTAGATAAGCCTTTTTTAAAACCCACTGAAGGGCTGCTTTCAAAATCAGAACTGAAGTCACTCTGGTGCTTCTGTCAAAATGACCAGAAGGAGGTGAGGCACTAATGACACACTTTAATAAATTGTTTCTGAAATGCTTAATAGCCCCTAATGACGTGGCTTATTCAGAAGATCACACTGTACCTGGTCTTTGCTCTGCAAATCTTACAATTGCCTCTGCCTGAAGTAAAAATAATATCTGATAAATTTTTATGGGAATAAAGAAATCATATTTGATTGCTAAAACTGAAGAAGAAACACATGACATTTTAAATATTTAATAGCTGTACTAATGATAAGCAGTTGATAAGGTTCTGCCCAGATTTTCTACTCAATTTTTCCTTAACCTTGGGAGGTGAGATGCCCCATTCCCATAGGTCAAGCTTGGCTCTATAGCAGTGTTTCTCCAATGGGCTCCATTGGCATTTGGATAAAATACATCATTACTATGCAGGCTTGTCCTATCTATTGCAAAAGGATTAGCATCTCCAGTTCCCACCCATTAAATGTCCATAGCATTCCGGATCTTTGTGACAACCAAACTCTCTCCAGGGAGTGATACTGTCCAAGGTTTACAACCATCACTGTATAATTTCATAATTATCTCAACCCCATTAAGTGAGTTTGCTGCTTGTTCTGCCTGAGACCTCAAAACCCATGGTGACTGAGTTCTTGCTCAAACTTCCATCTCCCAGTAGCTGGACATTTGTTGCCCAGTGACTCTTTGTGCTCAGGAATCATCTGTTTAAAGTGCTCTGGACCTAGATGCCTATCCATGGGCAGACAAACGGAATCTAGAACTCATTAGCTTCGGTTTATGCCAGTTTGCAAAACCACACAACTCAAAACATTACTTTTGAAACACAGTAGTGAGTGTTCCAACCAAAAAAGGGCTGCAGGAGCAAATAAGGAAATTCTGAGTTAAAGAAAGTTAAATACCTTTTTACTACAGGGGTTATCAGGGCCTTTATTTTGCATTAAAAAATTAATACAAAAACAAAACAAAAACCAACGAGAAGCTAACTGGAGAGGGAAAAGATAGTATTTTCCAAAGTTAACCAAGGAAGCCTTTTATTCAAGAATACCTATTGATTTATTGAGGAACTAGTATTCCATTCTACATAGTTTAGAAACATTGCTTTATATTAAAGTGACAGAATTCACAGTAGCCCCTATGCTTAACATGGAATAGATTTTAACATGGCTTCTTCGTGAACCACTTTGAGATGGAGTTCAGCCATAATCTTTGCTGAGAAGCCTTGCTTGGTAATCTCTCTGCTCTGCTTCCTTCCCTTCTCCACATTCACTCTAGACTCTGTACAGACACATCTACAAAAACTGTCAGTCTAGATACTCTATCTACACTCCTAAGAAACCTGTGTCTACCTCTGCCATAGCAATCACTGCATTGTGATTGTCAGTTTATGTATCTACTTCACATTAGATAGGAAAACTGGACCATGGCCTCATTTTGTAAATCAATTCTTATCAGCACACCAAACTAAAAAACAAACCTGTTGCCTTTGAGTCGATTTCGACTCATAGCGACCCTGCAGAGGAGAATAGAACTGCCCCATAAAGCTTGAAAGGAGCAGATGGTAGATTTGAACTGCCAATCTTTTGGTTAGTGGTAGAGCTCTTAACCACTGAGCCACCATGGCTCTATTGGAACACAGTCATACTCATTTAAGGAGTGTTTAAGGAATGTCTATGGCTGTTTTCACACTAGAATGGCAGAGTTGAGTGTGGCTCACGAGACTAAAATATTTTCTATGTGACCTTTCAAAAGCAATTGCCAACCCCTGCCTAAGTCTATTAACATCGTGAGGTCAGAGACAGTGCCAAGCTCCTTCAGCATAATACCCAAGAAATGGCAGATGCTCAGTTTGTTGGATAAAAAAATAACATCTTTCAAAATCAATCCAAGAATATTTGACCTTGAGGTAACTGTTTTAACAAAACGTGAGGGATGGAATATTCAACCAAGGTCACATAGTCAAAGGTTTTATTTAATGTTAACTTTTTTTTTTTCTAGGTAGACTTAGAAACATAAATTCCAACAAAGTTAACTCTTGATAAGTAAAAACACTTTGTAGAAGAATTCAAAGGTTATTCTGTAGAGAATCTTTTATATATTAATTCTTGATATGAATTCTTCTCCTCCAATATCATTCTGAATCTTTCAAATATGAAGCCTTTACTTTTTCCCTTAGGAAATAATTTCTGAATCCAATTGTCTAATACATACCTTTTCCTGCAATGCAAGCAAAATTGCCTTTTGTTTTATTTCATCCTATTATTCCTAAGTCTGTTACTTACCAACAGATTTTCTTTTCCAATTTTACAGTAAAAGCTTAGAAAGCACAGAATGTAGGAAATAAGTTTTCACGCTCAAAACCTATAGCAATTTGTTGGAGGATTTGATGAAGCAGTTTTGCTATTAATATTCAGAATATCCAATGAAATAATCAAATTCCTTCCTTTTAAGTGTTTTGCTTTAATTATAAATTAAGTTTACCTAGAAGTAGATGGTAGAGCTGGGATTAAAAGAGAAATGATACAGCCTATGTTAAAACTCTTTTGGCATAAGACTCAGCAAAGAGAATACAGATACTAATGACTTACTATTAGTAACTATTAATCATCACTTATATTTTAAGGGACATCCTACATATCATGGTCAAGAGTGGGATTTACAAACACGGCCCCATGATTTGGTGAGATGTTTCACCGATAGGTTTTCTGCCTTGCATTCAGTGTATTTTAGCACTGGCTTAAACACGCTTAATTATAAGTCATATATTACATGAACTAATCAAGCACAGGAAACAGTACTATGAATTTCCCATGATTACAGTACTTCGTACAAAAAAGGACAAAATGCCTGGCAATGGTGGTTGTGTTAGTTTCCTAGGACTGCCATAACAAATTACCACAAACTGGGTGGCTTATTACAACAGAAATTTATTCCCTCACAGTTCTAAATGCTAGACATTCAAAATCAAGGTGTCGGCAGGGCCCTGCGCCCTCTGAAGACTCTATGGAACAATCCTTCTTTTATTCTTCCTATTTTCTAGTGGTTGCCAACAATCCTTGGCATTCCTTGGTTTTCAGCTGCATAACTCCAGTTTCTGCCTCCATCTTCACGTAACCTTTTCCCCTGTGTGTATCTGTGTCCAAATTTCCCTCTTCTTATGAGAACACCAGCCATATTAGATTTAGGGCACACTGTAATCCAGTATGACCTCATTTTGACTTGATTAAATCTGCAGAGACCCTCTTTCCAAATAAGGTCACATTCACAGGTTCTAGGCAAACATGAATTTTTGGAGGAATTATTCAAACCGATACAATGGACAATAAGAAAAAGGGAAGATTTTATTAAAAGACAATGCTTTCCTCTGGTAAATTAAATGCATGCAGGAACTCTAAATCCTACGAAAACCTTTAGTTAATCCAGTGAGAAATGGATTACCTTTATAAAAATACTGATATTAATGATGGTAATAAAATAATTCTACTTTACTAGGGACTCGTATGTCTAGTTCCTTTCTTAGTTACTTTAATAATAATAATAACCATTGCCAACATCTACTCAGCACTTAACTATAATCCAAGCATTCCAATAACTGTTTTAAATGCATTATTTCATTTAATATTTGGAACAATTCACCTTTACCAAAAAGGATTTAATACAATTTACACAATGATGTACACCCCTTAAATTATCATATATATTAATTTTCAGACAATCTTAATAACTTATCTCAGCCCAGAATTGATGCATACCTTGTCAATTAGCGAACGGCTAATTAAATGAATACAATGTAGGAGAATATTGCAGTCAGGCAACTGACTGTACATAATCTCAAAAACTTATTCTAGGATATCAGTAAATGATGATGTTTAATATATTACCTTTAAAGATTCTCATTTTGATTTCTGGAGACAATGGTCATTATCCAAAGGCATGATTAGGGTAGGAATTGTAGAAATTAGGAAAGATTAATATGAAAGGTCAGAATGGGTGTTGAGTGGAGAACTTTATTAATCTCTTCCAGGACAGAGGGTGATAAACAGAATTAAGCATATAAACAAAATCAATTATTTGAGGAAAGAAAATCAGATCACTGTCACTTATTTTATAAAGGCAATTAAAGTCCCATTAGGTTTTATCATTTTTAAGTGCTTAGCAATCTTAGCTGTCTTTACTTATTTCTATTGTCATTCACATTTGTTTTCTTAATTACCATTACAAATATTAGAGAACTGAAAGACAGTATCAATTGTCAATCCAAGCTAAACAGTGCCTTTTTAAGATATATGTCTATTATATCAATGACTTTGCTCAATTTGTACTCACTATGTGCAAAAAAAATTTTTTTTTTTTTTTTTTTATGTGCTACAAACAGGGTTATATTAAGTCTCAGCCTAGGTGCTCAGTAGCTGTGACTTTGAATACGTTAACTAACTTCTCTAAGTCTGTTTTCTCATATTTGAAAAGGGGAAATATAATAGGATTTTATCTGATTTAATTTACAGTCGGCCCTCCATAGCCGCAGGCTTCCCTTCCCGGGATTCAAGCAACCACAGATCGAAATATACACAGGCCGCCTTATGCGCGGGTTCTCTTCCTGCGGTTTCAGTTACCCTGGGTCAACCTTGGCGCCTGGCTCAGCTGTAGCCATGGTCTCAGTACAGCAGATTTTCTTTGGTAGCGTGCCAGGATCCCTCCAGCTCCCCACAGTCTAGTCCTGAGACTTTCACCTCCTGTTCTTTTTTCCGGGCACGACGGTCAGTCCACTCTCTGAGGGCAGGGGCTGGGTTCTCTGCCTAAGAGCCGGAGGCACAGGCATGGTGGAGCTGGCCTTACCAAACCAAAAAACCCAGTACCGTGGAGTCGATTCTGACTCATAGCGACCCTATAGGACAGAGTAGAACTGCCCCATAGAGTTTCCAAGGAGCACGTGGCCTTAGAGGCCGGCCAAATGCAAGGCATACAGGTGACATGCGAATACTAAGGGACTTGAACATTCCTGGCTTTTAATATCCTGGGGAGGAGGGAGGTCCTGAAACCAATCACCCTGAGATACCAAGGGATGACTGTATTTTACCCTAATTTTTAATTCTGTGAAATAGGTTCTCTCATTCTCCATTTGGCGGTGGTTTACAGCACAAAAGCAATCTCTGTATGACATATTTACTTTTTCCTCTTCTCTAAAACTAAACTTTTGCCATAATTAATGTATGACTCATTAAAATTACACCACCATTGCCTCTCTGCCGTTGGCCTGACGTTTTCTGTTTAAAATTCTCATTCTTATTTACTTGAATGAAATTTGGAAGTGGCAAAGCTGGCTGTTTTATGAAAAATAAAAGAACACTTGAGTTTCAGGAAATTCATTTTCAAAGAAAACCTATTTCTGATTTAAAGTGGCTTTTCTTCTAAGAAGTTTAATAACTGACAAAGACAATTCCTTATCTCTGTTATTTCCTCTGATGGTTTTAAGGCATTCTACCACCTGGAAGGTCAAATGGGCTAATAACAAGTCTGAACTTGGAGACAGCCCTAATCATAGATAAAAACGTTTATAAACAGAAGAGGTTCTTTTCAAAGCACATTTATTATCTCAACGAATTCCATTTTGATACACAGACCTGACGGTGGGAACATGCTGCCAGTTTTCTTTGAGACAAAACACCTGTGTCCTTTAAAACTCCAAAATAACCCAGAGATAAATCAAAACATTAATCCATCAAGTGGTTGTTTAGTTAACATGATAGTTTTAATTACATAGGTATAGCCCCAGCTGAAGAAGAATTGATGCCTTTGAACTATGGTATTGGAATAATATTGAATATAGCATGGACTGCCAGAAGAACAAACAAATCTGTCCTGGAAGAAGTACAGCCAGAATGCTCCTTACAAGCAAGGATGGCGAGATTACATCTCACATACTTTGGACATGTTATCAGGAGAGACCAGTTCCTGCAG
The DNA here is from genome assembly GCF_024166365.1 of Elephas maximus indicus. Classification (NCBI taxonomy): domain Eukaryota; kingdom Metazoa; phylum Chordata; class Mammalia; order Proboscidea; family Elephantidae; genus Elephas; species Elephas maximus. The sequence continues at coordinate 36,264,153 of NC_064834.1, forward strand.
AAGGATGTCATGCTTGGTAAAGTAAAGGGTCAGGGAAAGAGAAGAAGACCCTCAGTGAGACGGATTAACACAGTAGCTGCAACAATGGGCTCAAACATAGCAACAATTGTGAGGATGGTACAGGACCAGGCAGTGTTTTGTTCTGTTTTGTGCTATGAGTTGGAACCAACTTGATGACACCTAACAACAACAACAACAGCCCCAGCCATTTGTTTTCTTTCATAATTAAAAAAAGTCTTTCTTAATCCATGAATAAGTCATGATTACCTCGATACTGTAGTAAAGTCGTATGATACTGAAATACAAAAGTTGTTAGAATTCCACAGAAAATATTATTAATGGTATGTTGAGGATACCAGCTAAAGCTTAAATTGTGTCTTATATTTCAGGACTCAAATATGTCTAGCCATATCTGGCAGACTGGAATGGCAGCTTTCTGAAATCTACTCAGGATATTTCTTGGAGAAAATCCATCCTAAGTAAAGGTGAAATCGGAAGAACTCAAAACAGTATCAAAGCCCTGGCCAACAGAAGAGAAGAAAAAACTGAGTATTTTGAGGTATTCGCCATTCAGATTTGTCCTATGGAGAAAGGAGCTAGGAATATAAACTTCTTCTATGAGAAGGAGGCCTGGTGACACAGTGGCTAAGCACTCAGCTGCTAACTGAAAGGTCTGTAGTTGTAACCCACCAGTCACTCCGTGGGAGAAAGATGTGACAGCCTTGGGAACCCTATGGGACAGTTCTACTCTATCCTGTAGGGCTGATATGAATTGGCATTTGCTCAACAGCAATGGGTATGAGTCTTCTACGTGACTGTTATCTCTCCATTATAAATCTTATAATCCAACAGAGCATTAGTTGGGATAGTAGGGAATATCTCTAAGAAATAGAATACAAAATGAAGAAAAGGAAATCTTCCTGTTTCAGCACCAAGCCCTCAACGAGGCTGCAGATGCAATATAAGGTATAGAAGGAAATTTCACTAAAAAATGCTGGAGTAGGAGTTAAGGAAAGTTGTGAACACCTGGTGGTAGGTAGCAAGAAGTTGTATTTATGAGGCCACATGAGATATACTTTAGAGATGTCCAGAAATAAATGGGCAATTGGCAAGGGCAGCTAGTTGGAGGTAGAGCTTCTAATGTCGCTGATAATGTTTCTCCATTTAGCTAGTGGGACTTTGGGGAATTTTAACTTATAACAATAATAGCAGATGGGCTTAGCAAGTTGAGGCTAATGAACTTCTTTGTTCATAAATTATTAATTAATTTCTTTTCTGAACTACATCAAGGAGTAGATCGATAATGAGATTTTCCAAAGGTGAAAACGCTTATGGTCTAAACTTATGTATGATGACTTTAATTATTACCATACTAACACATTTCAGTCATTGTCATGGAACATCACACCATCACCAAAGAAATGAAGGAACTGTGACTCAGGATCAGAAAGATGTTCACACAGCACCATAGTGGTCAAATACACAGAGTTGCACTAGTCTATCTTCAGTCAATACCTGGTCTGCCACTTAGTGAACCACCTGACTTAAGACGGAGATAATGATATCATTGCTTATTTCATTAAGTTTCTGTGAGGATGCCTGGAAATAATGCATTTCAAGTGTGGTAGGCATATACTAAATATACTAAATAATAAAAATCATGAATCCAGAATGCATTAATTTATCTACGTGGTACAGTGTCTTCAAAGTCGCTTCCTAACAATTCTTCCACTCTCTCTCTCTCTACAGGCTCACAACAACTCCTAAAAAGAGATGAATCCTAACTGTCTTACCTGGGATGGCCTTGTTACCTGCCTTGACAAATAGAATGGCTGTACCACTCTTGAGACTAGGTCACAAGAGATCAGGTACCTTCTGCTTCCACCCTCTTGGAAGCTAGTTGATCCTTAAGAAGTTTAGGCTAGACTACTACATTATGAGAGAACGCCTGGAAAGAGTCAACTCCCAGGTATTCTAGCCACCCAGCTAAGACCACATGAGTGAAGCCCAGCTGACCTCACAGCTGAATGCAACTAAGTGACTCAGCTGGCATATGGAGCAGAAGAATTACCTAGCTGAGCCCAGCCAAAACACATAACCATGAGAAATAAACTGTTGTTATTTTAAGCCTCTAGGATTTGAGGTTATTTGTTATACAGAAGTAGACAAGAGAAACAACCTACAAGGCCATGTATGATCGACCCCTGCCTATGTATTCAAACTTAACTCAGCCCTCTCAGGTGCTTTTAAATGTTCTACTCCCCACACATCTGTCAGTCTATTGTACTGTGGTAGCTTATGTGTTGCTGTGATGCTGCAAGCTGTGCTACTGGTATTTCAAATACCAGCAGGGTCAGCCTTGGTGGACAGGTTTCAACGGCATTTCCAGATTAACACAGACTGGAAGAAGGACCTATCTACTTCTGGAAAAATTGACAAGTGAAGACATTATGAATAGCAACAGAACATTACCTGGTATAGTGCCAGAAAATGAGCCCCTCAGGTTGGACGGCACTCAAAATATGAGTGGGGAAGAGCTTTCTCTTCAAAGCAGAGTCAACCTTAATGACTTAGATGGAGTCAAGCTTTTGGGACCTTCATTTGCTGATGTGGCACAACTCAAAATGAGAAGAAATAGCTGCAGATATCCATTAATAATCAAAATGTGGAATGTAAAAAGTGTGAATCTAGGAAAATTAGAAGTTGTCAAAAATGAAATGGAACATATAAGCATTGATATCCTGCACGTTAGTGAGCTGAAATGGACTGGTATTGGCAACTTTGAATCAGACAATCATATGGTCTACTATGCCGGAATGACAATTTGAAGAGGAATGGTGTTGCATTCATTGTTAAAAATAATATTTCAAGGTATATCTTGAAGTAAAACCCTATCAGTGAATAGACTAATATCCATATGCCTACAAGGAAGACAATTTAATACAACTATTATTCAAATTATTCACCAGCCACTAATGCCAAGGATGAGGAAATTGAAGATTTTTGCAACATCTACAGTATGAAATTCATCAAACATGCAATCAAAATGCATTCATAATTATGGGTGTTTGGAATGTGATAGTTGGAAACAAAGAAGAAGGATTGGTAGTTGGAAAATACAGCCTTGGTGATAGAAAAAAAGATGGAGATCACATGATAGAATTTTGCAAGACCAACAACTTCTCCATCACAAATACCTTTTTCAACAATATAAACGGTGACCATACATGTGGACCTCATCAGATGGAATACACAGAAATCAAATCAACTGCTAGTGTGGAAAGAGATGATGGAAAAGCTCAATATCATCAGTAAGAACAAGGCCAGGGACTGACTACGAAACAGACCACCAACTGCTCATATGCAAGTTCAAGTTGAAACTGAAGAAAATTAAAACAGGTCCACAGGAGCCAAAACGGGACCCTAAGTATATCCCACCTGAATTTAGAGAATATTTCAAGAATAGCTTTGAAGCACTGAACACTAATGACCGAACACCAGATGAGTTGTGGAACAACATCAAGGACATCACACATGAAGAAGGTAAAAGGTCACTAAAAAGATAAGAAGGAAAGAAAAGACCGAAGTTGTGCCCAAAGAGACTCTGAACTTACTCTTGAATGAGGAGTAGCTAAAACGAAAGGAAGAAATGATGAAGTAAAAGAGCTGAACAGAAGATTTCGAAGGGCGGCTCAAGAAGACAAAGTTTTATAATGCTATGTGCAAAGACCTGGAGTTACAAAAACAAAAGGGAAGAACACACTCAGCATTTCCCAAGCCAAAAGACCAAAAGAAAACGTCAAGCCTCGAATTGCACTATTGAAGGATTCTATGGGGGAAAATGTTGAACAATGCAGGAAGCATCAAAAGAAGATGAAAGGAATACACAGAGTCACTGTACCAAAAAGAACTGGTTGACATTCAACCATATCAGCAGGTAGCATATGATCAAGAACTGATGGTACTCGTGCAAGAGGTCCAAGCTGCACTGAAGGGAATGGTGAAAAACAAGATTCCAGGAATTAGAAGGAATACCAACTGAGATTTTTCAATAAGTGGGTACAGCGCTGGAGGTGCTTACTCATATAGGTCAAGAAATTTGGAAGACAGCTACTTGGCCAACTGACTGGAAGAGATCCCTATTTGTGCCCATTCCAAAGAAAGGTGATCCAACAGAATGTGGAAATTATTGAACAATATCATTAATATCACACACAAGTAAAATTTTGCTGAAGATCATTCAAAAGCAGTTGCAGCAGTACATTGACAGGGAACTGTCAGAAGGTCAAGCCAGATTCAGAAGTTGTGGAATGAGGGATATCACTGCTGATGTCAGATAGATCTTGGCTGAAAGCAGAGAATACCAGAAAGATGTTTACCTGTGTTTTATTGACTATGCAAAGGTATTCGACCGTGTGGATCATGAGAAATTATGGATAACACTGAGAAGAATGGGAATTTGAGAACACTTAATTGTGCTCCTGAGAAACCTGTTCAAACGGGAAGGGATATTGTGTGGTTTAAAGTCAGGAAAGGTATGCATCAGAGTTGTATTCTTTAATCATACTTATTCAATCTATATGCTGAGAAAATAATCAGAGAAGCTGGACTATATGAAGAAGAATGGGGCATCAGGATTGGAGGAAGACTCATTAACAACCTGTGATATGCAGATAACACAATCTTGCTCATAGAAAGTGAAAAAGACTTGAAACACTTACTGATGAAGATCAAAGACCATAGCCTTCAGCATGGATTCCAAATCAACATAAAGAAAACAAAAATTCTCACAACAGGACCAATAAGGAACATCATAATAAGTGGAGAAAAGACTGAAGTTGTCAAGGATTTCATTTTACTTGGATCCGCAATCAACACTCAAGTGAGCAGTGGTCAGAAAATGAAACTATGTGTTGCATTGGGCAAATCTGCTGCAAGAGACCTCTTTAAAGTGTTGGAAAGCAAAGATGTCACTTTGAGGACTAAGGTACACCTGACCCAAGTCATATTTTCAATCACCACATATGCAGGCGAAAGCTGGAAGATTAATAAGGAAGACCTAGGAAGAATTGATGCCTTTGAACTATAGTATTGGTGAATGATATTGAATATACTATAGACTGCCAGAAGAACTAACAAATCTATCTTGGAAGAAGTACAGCAAGAATGCTCCTTAGAAGCGAGGTTGGTGAGACTTCATCTCAAGTATTTTGGATATTTTATCAGGAGGGACCAGTCCCTGGAAAAGGACAACATGCTTGGTAATGTGTGGGTCATCAAAAAAGAGTAAGACCCTCAACGAGATGGATTGACAAGGTGGCTGCAACAATAGACTGAAGCGTAACAATGATTGTGAGGATGGCTCAGGACCAGGCAGTGTTTCATTTTGTTGTACACTTGGGCGCTATGAGTTGGAACTGATTCAATGGCACCTAACAACAACAATCATTACTCTGACTTTTCAAGATCTGAGATACACCATGGGGCACAGTATCTTTATATGGTGTGCACTCTATCTGGTTCATGCTCCCAACAGCTCATCCACTGCTTACCCCATATACTACCCAGTGCTGTCGAGTCAATTCCGACTCATAGCGACCCTATAAGACAGAGTAGAACTGCCTCATACTATATATCCTTTTTTCTGGGTCCTAAATGACTTTGAAGTCTCAGCTAGGAACCTGGGCTAGTCTAGTCCCTATACTAATTCAGTGGTTTGTCATATACTCTTTTTTTTTTGTTACAAAGATATATATATATATATCTCACAACATCTGCCAATTCAATCTTTTCCACATGTGTACCACTTAGTGATATCAATTATATTAATCATGTTGTGTAACCATCTTATAGAAGCCTTTCACTTTTCTTTCTAGCACCTACCGCAGTTATAATTAGTTTTGTAATTATTTAATGTCTGCCTGCCTTCTAATCAAGAAGTTTACTGAGCACCTAGCATAATGTCTGACATGTTGTAGATGCTCAATATTTATCATTTGAATTAATGAGCCTACAGGTGCTTGGCAGTACAGCCAAAAGTAACAGCTATGTCTCCTGACTCATAGGTTAGTGCTCCTGTTCTCATAAATCACCTTCCTCATTTCCTTTAGTGGAAAATCAGTGCAAGTCTCAATCTGGAATATCTTTTGCATTTTAAATTCAGGGTATGAGTTAATATCATTTTTGAGAGGAGGAACCTTTTAAAGGATTAACACTTGCCAAAATACAGGACTTTATTAGTTACTGGCTTCATAGTTACCTTCTCTAAGATCCCCAGTGTGTTCAATAATTCTTATTTAATAAACCTTATTCCTCATAGAAAATATCAAAGGGGCAACCACTGAATGGAAAAATGGGGACCTGGTAATTCTAGTAGAGCAGACTTTATTTCGATGGGGAGTTCTTAGAAGGTAGGACAAAGTAGATCCAGTAGACTTGGTCCCAGCCAAAACGGCTAATTTTCCCCACTAACCTTGCCGACAAAATCTCAGCAACCTTAGTAATAACTGAGCTCTGACTCAATTTTTTGACAAAAGTTTCCATTCAGTCAAGTTACTTACCCTCTTTACAGCTTAGTTCCACATGTAAAAAAAAAAAAAATGGATTAATAACTCCCTACCTATTCTCTTTCACCTACTTCCTAAGGGAATTATAAGAATTAGAGTTTACAATGTAGTCTATCATTTAAATATATGATCTCATACAAGATAGTGTTTTAAAAAATACAATGCAAAAAATATTTTTTGTTGTGCAAAAGAGGTATCTCTTTCTGAAGTAAAAGACAGAGGCTGAGAAAAATACTTCCAGAAGCAAGTGCCCAGGGTAGCACACATAGTTGTGCAGGTTGGTGCTGTGCAATTGCAGGGAGCCTTACTCACCTTTTAGCCTCTGTAAATGACACTTGCTGCAACTGTGGGGTGCACAACCTGTAGGTCCTTATACAGGGGCTACAATTCTTTTGCTTGCCCTGGTGTCTCTTGTAGGATGCAGGTTGCATATTTTTTAAATCCCACCCTACTCAGTAACCTTTACCAAATTGTGTGATTCAAGTGTCCACGTGAGGCATTTAGCTCCACGATTACTCAAGAGAACTGCAGCTGTCTTTCTTAACATTAGAGGCCTACTCTCAAACCAGCATGAGGAGAGGGAAGCTCCAGATGGTCACAGCAGAAGACCATTACCTCTTCCATATATAGGACTTTTGTTTCCTCTCTTGGGAGACACATTTAATGTCATGGACACATAGCTCCAGCAGCTTAATTGGGTTGTTCATGATGAGAGGGAGGCAGATTCATGGAAGTTTAGTGAAGAAAGAGACCTCAAAGAAAGTGATTCATGCTTGTTTTCCTGTCTATAATGCACTTCAATCCTCTCTCCCTTGGGCTCTTACATCACTTTATACCTCTGTTTATGACTTCTCAAAATGGACATAAATCATAGCTGTATATATGTCTCTTTCCCAAGAAACATAAGATACCTGAGAGTAATAACTTATGCTAATCATCTCAGCATGACTCAGATGTAACTGGCCCTTCTTGAGTCAGCCCCATGCTCACCCTGACACATCTTGAGACCAATGTCAAAGTTGCACAGCAAAGCACAGATAAAACAGAAGACTGATCAAAGGATACGAAGTTTAAAACATATGATAATCCAGGTTGCTATTATTTTTTTAAAGGTCAAATAATTTCATAAAGGCTCACTTAAAAAGATTGTAGCCAAAAGCAATTTTTTAACAACAAACAGACATTGATGTCCATTTCATTCTACCACCTGTCTATTCCATTTTGATGTCAGCTGGAGTATTTGAGTGGCAACAAAAACAGAGGCTCTGGACTCATGAAACAAGTTACACTTAGGTCAGTCATGCTCTCTCTGGGTTGGGAGGCCTGTGCTAATGTGACTCAAGCACTTTGTTTTGCCGCTGCATCGAAGTCAGTCCATGTGTCCGTTTTCTCTATATGTTGCTTTCTGTTTGATAAAAATTCATTATGAGAGACAGCCACTTGGAAAGATGCTTACTTGGAAATCACCAAGTAGGCAACTCTAGTCGGTTAGGGAAGAAAGGAAAACGACTTGTGACAGCAATAAATTCTTTGATAAAAACTGTAGATATTTCCTTTCTGGTGATGGTCTGGGGAGTAAAACAATTAGATGTTCAATCGCTTTAGGGACCCTCAAACAATTAGAAACTCTCCCCCGCAAAAAAGGTGACTGCATAGCACAATGGTATAAGATAAAGTCCTTATTTATCTTTAGGTCACCAAAAAATAATAATAATAATTTAGAGTACTCGTATGAGAAATATATGTTGTACCTGCCGTTAATTCTGTCTGAATATTTTTACTCACATACTTTGTAGGCCTATGCAATCTATTTGGTGAGATTTGCCATTTATGTGTAGAGAGAGTATTTCTTACTGGCACATCAGATAAACCTCTCTGTTCAGCACAGCATACAGAACTAACTACAATAGAGTTTCAAAATCAAATTTGTTAGCCCATACCCTACTAGTAGGAGCCCTGGTGGCACAGCAATTAAGCATTTGGCTGCTAACCAAAAGGTCAGTAGTTCAAACCCACCAGCTGCAACAGCTGAGAAGACCAGGCAATCTGCTCCCATAAAGATTATAGCCTACGATACCCTATGGGACAATTCCACTCTGTCATATAGAGTCACTGTGAGTCGGAATCATCTCAACAGCATATGATGATGACAACAATGTGTGTGTGTGTGCATGCATGTGTGTGTGAGTTTGTATGTGTATGTTTATATATGTATATATACTTACATATACATGCATTTAAGAAATAAGTATACTCTTTCCTGCAGTGTTTCATTTTCTTTATCTTTTCCTGCACTGGTTAAAAATGTACGATAAACAGTTGGTAGCTTGATAAAAAGGAAGATTAGACACAATTAAAAAAAGAGAATTTAATTATGTTAACTTATTCATAATTTTTTTGAGACAAAAAAATTAGTTCTCTAGGACAATTTATCAGTACACATAAACATGAGTTTATTTCTAAGTAATAACTGAGCCCTCAACCACTGGAAAGGCACCACACTTCTGAAAATCCAGCTCATCTTTGGAGTGTGCCAAGTTGGTCTAACTGTGAGAATTCTTGATTTAACAAAGTAATTCTAATCTGGATGTCATCACTATGGGTAGAAATTTGGGATGAAATAATGCTCTTCAAATTATTTTTATGAAAATGTTAAAAAATCAAAACCAAACCCATTGCTATAGAGTGAATTCCAACCAATAATAACCCTATAGGACAGAGTAGAACTGTCCCATACGGTTTCCAAGGAGCAGCTGGTGGATCTGAACTGCCAACCTTTTGGTTAACAGTCAAGCTCTTAACTACTGTGCCACCAGGGCTTACTGGAAATGTTAGTGCTTAGAATATAGTATGAGGGAACAGCAGCTCTTAGAGAACATGAAAAAAATTCTTCAGAAGAAAGATCTTCTTGCTACAATTTGTTTTTAATTGGTTCAATATTCCCTACATTCCTGTGGCAAACACTATTGTGGAAAGATGTTTGATGGTCATTGGCCAGTGACTGCAAAGAGTGAGTGTCAGAGTCATAAAGAAGTGAATCTTGTGATTTTTAAGAATGCATATTTCACTTGGAACCATGAGTGTTTGAAAACCAAACTAATTTAAAATATAAAATGTATAACCAAAAACCCAAACCCAGTGCTGTTGAGTCGATTCCGACTCATAGTGACCCTATAGGACAGGGTAGAACTGCCCCGTAGAGTTTCCAAGGAGTGCCTGGCGGATTTGAGCTGCCAACCTTTTGGTTAGCAACTGTAGCACTTAACCACTAAGACACCAGGGTTTCCACATAAAAAAAAAAAAAAAAAAACTTGTAATCAAATATAAATTCTTGTCAATAATGGTGCTCCGAGGGATGAACAGTAGGCATTCTTTAGAGACCATCATGTCTTTGCTTTGGAGGGGGTGGGGTGCAGTACTCATATCAATATATCAGAAAATAAAGCTTTTCAGGAAATTCAAAGTTGTTCAGACAAAAATCTACCCTACTTCACAAAACTGTTAATTAGATTATTTTAGTGTTGAATTTTTAAAGCAGACTGATATCCATGAAAAAGAAAGATGATCTTTAGAATCAACCAAAATTCCTGGGAAAGGTATTTTCTGACAGTGTTTTATGTGGAGTTCCCCCCCAGAAGCTGACCAGAGACAAGGATGTGAGTGTGAATTGTTTGTGAGCTGATCCCAAGAACCACTGGTGGGGAAGGAAAGGCAGCCAATGGAGTTTTTGTTGTTAAGCAAGTTTTTACTCTGAGTAACTGGATCTCCCTGGGGAACACCTGAAGCCAGTGTAGAACATGCGCCTCAGAGAGCTGAGTATTCCTACACAGCCTCCTGCTAGTCACCAGTGAGGCTGCTCCCAAAGCCATTAACTCCCTGACACTTCCAGCTTGCCATCTGAGTGGAAAAATCAGGCTCTGGAGCTTTGGTGCAAGAAAGATAAGCCCTCAAGCAAACAAATGCACGCGCTGGCAGATGAGAGTCTGAGGTGCTAAGTGCAAAGGATATGGATAGGGCACTGACATCATTTGCCAGGTAACTGGCTAGTATGAATAATTTGAAGAATGATTTGCATAAGTGCCTGCATATAAGCAGTTAAAAGACAAATATAAAAACCACATATATTCAAAGACCTACTCTAGGAGAACTGAGAAATGTATAAGATACAATACAAGTCTCAGAGGCTATGACACAGTTCACCCCTGTGCTTGTAAGATTAGGCAGCTGCCTCTGTAGTCTGATGTGAGAAATAGAAAAGTCCATAAACCAAAACATTTTCCCTACTGCCTTTTCTATACCTAGCATCTAAAATGCTTCCCTCTGAGGTTTACCACTTTGGTAACCTGAATTACTATGTGTATGTGTGTGATACAAACAAACATGTCTATGCATATAAATGTGTGCATACATTCCAGGGTTGGGGAGCAAACGTGTTGAAAATTTCTAGAACATTAGCTTATTAATTAGTTGTCTTTGTGAAAAGGGACACAGAAAAGGCTAGATTTAAAGGAAATGGACAGATGGGCAGTTTGTCGTAGTATGGTGGCTTACGTGTGGTTATGATACTGGAAGCTATGTCACTGACATTTCAAATACTAGCAGGGTCAGTCATAGTAGACAGGTTTTGGTGGAGCCTCTAGACTAAGACAGACCAGGAAGAAAGGCCTGGTGATCTACTTATGAAAATTAACCAATGAAAACCCTATGGATCACAACAGAACAGTATCCAATATAGTGCTCTGGAAGATGAGTCCCCTAGGCTGGAAGGCACTACTCAAACATACCAATGATCATGAAAATGTTACTGGACTGGGCAATGTTTCATTCTGTTATACAAAAAAAAAACAAACCCAGTGCCGTCACCATAAATCACAGCCAACTTAATGGCAGCCAAAAACAACAACAACAAAAGGGAAGGGGAGACAGGCAAGTTCTAGATCCCACCTTCTATAGCCCATAGTTTACAATGGCATATCTGGATAACAAACCAAAAGCACGTGATGCTGGGTCACTGGGGGAAAAGGCTCTGAAAAAGAAAAAATAAATAGAAAGAATAAAGGAGGAGGAAGATAGAACTCTGTGGGTAAAAAAGTAGCACTTACCTATTCTGGAAATTTGTATTGGATACATATGCAGGGCCATGTTGAATTGAACAATTCCAGGCAGCATCATTTTTATAAAATACAAAACAAATGGTATCTCAGATATTTGAAACCTGGTGTGTCTGTATACATGGTTGTGATATTTCTCCCTCTTTACTCAAGTATTATTTAAAATTTAATTAAATGTCATCAGTTTATTTTTAATAATATATTTTAAATGTTCCAGGGCAGGTTTATATAAGCTAAACAAAGTCTGGTGAATCAAAAAATTTTAAAAACTCATCAGGTGAGCTGTCTGTTTAAACAAAATCTGGTAAGTCTTTTTTTTTTTTTTTAAAATAATTCCTTCAAAAGTCAAATTTATCTGTTTGATTTATTTGGATTCTTATATGTAGTATTTTGGGTTTTTTTTTTTTTTTCCTTTCTCATTGAAGCTTAAAACATTTCATAGTCACCAATTACAAGCTAAATGCCCTTAGAAAGTGCGCTTAGCCACTCTGAAATATAGGTTTCCTTCCTCACAAATGCATTTAACACTCATCTAGCCCAAGCGATGCTTAGCATTTCTAATATTCCTTAAAATACAGTTGGGATATAGAGTTGAATATGACATGGGAAGAGGTACTATTATTTTATACTGTTTTCCTCTAACCAATCAGACTCCCACAGAGTGAAAGTCAAAAGAGGAAAAAAAGAGTAATTATTATGAATAATTACCATTTTTAAGAGATTCAGTCTGCAGGCCTGGCTCTTCATGAAGGCAGAGACTATGGGTTTGCCCTGTGCCCAGAATCCAGCAAGTGTCTGGCACACAGTAGAGGCTCAAATGAAATATGTTTAATTATTTAATTAACTAACTAATTTCACAGAATCTTCCCAATAGGAATGAAGTAGTTATTACTAAATTCGTTTTACTGTGGGAAAATCGAAGTTCAAAGAAATTATATAATTACCCTCAATGTTAAACAGCTGGTAAGTAGTAGAGGCTTGTTCTTAAACCATGTTTTCTAGGGGTGGAGGGAAGCTCTATTTCACAGTATATGTTTTCTACAATTTAAGTTTCATATATTTTACCATAACATGCTATAGCCTGTGATATCTTAAATCAGATGCCTTTTTTGTTAGGAAGTAAGATAAGAGACTGGCAAACCTCTATTTAGATACTGGCAGGCTTTGGGATTTTAGTGGTTTTTTGAAGCATTAACATTCCAAATTCAAGTGAACACACAATTTGCTTCAACAATATGGTGGCTTTGCAGATAATGAATTTACGCAAAGATGGTGAAAATATTAAAATCATTTCACAGCCGTATGATATTTTGATGTTATCTGCCCTTCTACTTCTGGGATTTCCTGCTGTCTTGTATAAATTACCTAACTTTTACTCTCACTGTGAAAGCATTTTCAAAAAAGTTGAACATCTATGTATTTTTAGTGAAACAGAGCAGTCTGCTAAAGAATGCAAAAGGCAACAGCTTTATCTTATTTCATAAGCACACAGATTGTGACAAAGGGAGAGAGAATCATATTCAGAATTCCCCAGACAAGCTACACAAGATCGGGAATGGTCTTTATGGCACCAAACTAGAAGGTCTGCCAAGCAAGTGGGAATTAGTGAATGGGCCTGGCATTTAGGTTTTCTCTTAAACTTGGCTCAAATACTTTCACATCCACTAGCTATGGACCTTAACTTTTCCATTAAGTAGCTAGAGAAGATGAATGAAGGCCCACAGAAAGTAGGAGATTTTACTTCAAGCTAGTGGCAAATTTAGTACACTAGGGTATAAAGAAGATAGAAGACCTGTCTCAAAAAAAAAAAAAAAATGCAGAGAAACCAAAGAGTATGAAAATCACTCACTAGTCAATAAGGCATTTGACTGTGTGGATCATAACAAATTATGGATAACATTGCAAAGAATAGGAATTCAAGAACTTAATTGGGTTTATGTGGAACTTGTACATAGACCAAGAGGCAGGAGTCTGAACAGAGCAACGGAATGCTGTGTTATTTAAAGTCAGGAAAGGTGTGTGTCAGGATTGTATCCTTTCAGGATACTTAATCTGTGTGCTGAGCAAATAATCCACGAAGCTAGATTGTATGAAGAAGAATTTGGCATTAGGATTGTAGGATGACTCATTAGCAACCTGGAATATGCAGATGACACAACCTTGCTTGCTGAAAGCAAAGAGGACTTGAAGCACTGATTGATGAAGATCAAAGGCTACAGCCTTCAGTATGGATTGCACCTCAACATAAAGAAAATAAAAATCTTCACAACTGGACCAATAAGCAACATCATGATAAACAGAGAAAAGATTGAAGTTGTCAAGGATTTTATTTTACTTGGATCTATAATCAATGCCCGTGGAAGTGGAAGCAGTACTGAAGAAATGGAATGACTTATTGTATTAGGCAAATCTGCTGCAAAAGATCTCTTTAAAGGTTAGAAAGCAAAGATGTCACTTTAAGGACCAAGGTGCAGCTGACCTAAGCAAGCCATGGTATTTCAATTGCCTCATCTGCATGTGAAAGCTGGGCAATAAATAAGGAGGACTGAAGGAGAATTGATGCCTTTGGATTATGATGTTAATGAAGAATATTAAGTATACCATGGGCTGCCAGAAGGATGAACAAATCTGTCTTGGAAAAATACAGCTAGAATTCTCTTCAGAAACAAGGTTGGTGAGGCCTCATCTCAAGTACTTTGGACATGCTATCAGGAGAGATCAGTCCCTGGAGCAGGACATCATGCTTGGTAAAGTAGTGGGTGAGTGAAAAAGAGGAAGACTATCAATGAGATGGCTTGACACAGTGGTTGCAACAACGGGGTCACATAGCAATGATCGTGAGGATGGTGAAGGACTGGGCAGTGTTTTGTTCTGTTGTACATAAGGTCTCTGTGAGTCAGAATCAACTCAATGACACCTAACAGCAATAGTCAATAATTATGGGAATGATTTTAAAATTTTTCATTAAAAAGATTTTTTTTTTTTACTTTTAAGTTAATTTAGAAGTTATTCTGGCTATGGGTATAGATAGATGATTGATAGGTAGGCAGAAAAATAGGTAAATGGATGAAGAATTAGATGTAGACACAGATAGATACATAGATAAAAATGAACTTCAGCTAACTTGAAAAATAACCAGTTAGAACTCTCATATAACTGAATTTTGACTGCAGTATGCTTTTTAGAATAGAGGTTGATTTCAGATTCAGTAACAACCAGAAAAACCACTGATTAAATACAGCCTTTGGTAAGCAAAGGTTAAACATAATCTCATTAATTTTCTCAACCTATAACTATTAAAAAAAAAAATAACTATGGTATTATATAATGAAAATTTAAAATATATATCATTTTGAATTTGCATAATATCATATATTATCAAACTTGTACTGAATATTATTTACCATACTTAATAAGGCAGACTAAAGTCACTTAAAATTAAAATTTTCATTACTGAGGAATTAAATTAATCAGATATTTGAGATTATTACATATGAATTCCAGTTAACCACATTTTTATTTCATCATCCTATAAGATGGTATAGAAACATCTATATTGCCTTCAGAAATAGATAAAAGAAAAAGATCATGGTGATATAAAATTTTATACAAAATTTTGTTTTCCCATTCAATTAAATTCTTAAATAGGTGTATGATTACAGGAATAGACTCTGACCCTAAGTAAATAGGTACCATATGAAATTGCTAACATTCAACCATTTTGACCCATAAAAATAATAACTTCATATGGTTCAAACTAGTACAAAAAGTAATTACCCATTCCATGTACATATTTTGAGCATCTCCTATATATTAGTTGCTGTGGGAAATACAAAGATTAATGAGACAAATAAAAATGTTACTTATAAAGAATTTGCAGCCACAAGGACTTATCAGGAAACCCTGGTGGTGTAGTGGTTAAGTGCTACGGCTGCTAACCAACGGGTCGGCAGTTCAAATCCACCAGGCACTCTTTGGAAACTCTGTGGGGCAGTTCTACCCTGTCCTATAGGTTCACTATGAGTCAGAATCAACTCGACGGCACGGGGTTTGGTTTTGGTTTTAAGGACTTATCAGTAAGTGAGTGATAAACCTCAAAACAAATATGGAAGAAAGAATTAAAAAAAAAATTATAAATTGTATAGTTATTTTTATCTTTGCCACAATGTAAAATGACCTAGGGGGTAAATTGTTTATGGAACTGAACTCACAGAGCCAAAAAGATCTCACTTCCGAAAAAGCTAATAGTCACCATGTTAATAAGAATTGCCAGCATTTGAACATTTACTATATACCAGATAGGGAGCTGAACATTTTACATAAACTGTCTCTATTTATCTTTACAAAAACCCTGTGAAACAGGAATACTATTCCACTGTTACAGATGGGGAACCTAAGGCAAAAAATGCTAAATAATTGCTACAAGACACATAGCTAATAAATTGCCTAACTGGGGCAATTTTTGAATCTGGTAGTCTGACTCAAAAAACCTACAATCGTAACCACTACCAAAGCAGGTTGTTCTTGCTTTCATTTAGGTGTTTAGATAAGATTTCCTAATGCTCTGTAGAAGGCAACACATTTGTAAAATGAATCTGGGCTCAGAGTGTGGGGGAAAGACCAGGAATGAAGGAAGTAAAATGACTAATGGGCCGAGATCGGCTATATACTTTGCAGAGCCCAATGCAAAATGAAAATGCAGGACCCCTTGTTCAATATGCATGGGAAAGTGCCATTACTAAAATATAAAGCGTTTTCCTTTCTTTTGCTGTCTCTCTCTACCTGTCGTGGTGTTTTTTTTTAATTTGCTATTTAATGCTGTCCTCCTTTCAGCACAGGAGTACTCCAGGCAAGTGCAAATCTACAAAGGCACTACCCACCCTCTGCACCATGACTCTGCATGCGTTCAAACCACTGGCACTAGATTTCTCTTCCTACTAGGTATTGGACCGGACCACCATGTCCCAACCAGAGGTGGGGAAGTCAAGTCAGATATTCTCTTCTTTCTACAGGTTCATGGCACCAACTCATGGTATAAGGGTAACTCCGAAGGGTATCACAATCTTTTTGCTGGGATATGCTAGGTACTTGTATGTGGATGGGGTAGAAGGGTAGACAAGAAGCTCCTCCCTACTGAGTCCCCCACCTAACATGACATGAACTGCCAAACTGATGCGAAGATGGCTACCACCATGTCCTGCCTGAGACACCGCAGAGTTTGCACGCATGCACCCAGGCCCCCACTGTGGGAAATAGGAAGCAGCAGTCACTGGGTAGGAATGGGGAGAGGGAGGCCAGGCAGGAACAAGAAGAATGTAAGGTAGAGGACCCATATTGAGGAGCTAGAGAGGAAAGTGGAGGTTGGATCATGAGCCAGGCTCTAAGTTGCTTCATTGTCCCATCATATTTAATTTATGAAACACAAATCCAAAGGTAAAATTACTCAAGAATTTCAAGATGATGACCACAGAGCACAAACCCCAAGTGAAGAGCCTTTCTGAGCACTGGGCCCTGTGTCCCATACCCATGAAGCCAGTTCTCTAAGGGGCTGTAACTCAGAATAATGTGGAAAGTAAGCCTATGGTTCAACTTCTTCGTTACCATACGCAGGTCCTGAAAGAAGACAATGGACATCTTAATGAAATACAAGATCAGAGGACTGGGAAAGTATGACAGACTATAGTAAAACTGAGTAAAATGACATTCTAGAAATCAGAAGCTTCAACTAATTGGTATTAGTTAAGAAGATACTTGCAGTGCAATTAATTACTTTTGTGTGTGACCTTTCTAGCCATGATCTTATAACTTCCATCCAGGTGGTTGGGCAGGACTGTGTGATAGGATAATTTTGGCCTACCAAGGGGATTGGTCAGTTTTGCCTTAAAAGAGAGCCAACTCCAGAGTAGTGAGGAAGATCCCACCATCACCAAGGACAAACAGCTAGCAGCTGGTGCTGGGAGGCTCCTGGAACCAGGAGACAGAGAGAGAGAGAGCTGTAACCCTGAAGACGGTGAGAAGTAGTGGTAGGAGAGACCCGGCAGTAGAAGATGGCATGATGGGCTGCTGGCCTACAGAGAGAGAAAGCTGAGTGCCTTTGGCCAGAGGCCTAAGACCAAGGAGAGGTGTGCCTGCAAGCACGGATGGCAAGAGACTGTCCTGACGGAAGAACTGTATCCTCGAGTGTCCCTGAGCATGGACTGTAACCTGTTAATTACTTCCCTAATAAACCCCATAATTGAGAGTATGGCCTGTGAGTTCTGTGTGGCCATTGCAATGAGTTATCGAACTCAGCAGAGAGGTGGAGAATGTTATGCAAGGGACGGTTGGTATCAGAATTAGTCAAGATAGCAGACAGAAGAGGCTTCTCTGGCCTCCAACTCATGGGAGTCAGCCTTGCACTATTGATCTTGGTTCTCTTCCCCCTTGTGGGGCTGGAGGAGGTCAGACACCGCCCCTGAGCTGTTTTTATAATACTTCAGAGAGAAGAGAATCAAGAATCAGAAGACCAGAGGTTCTATAGTAAACAACTTCCTGGTTCAGAGAAAGAAGAAAATGATCTGAAATTATTTTACTGAAAACAGCTTGGAGTTTAGCTTGGCCAGGGGTTGGGGGCAGTAGGCTGATTCAGTCCTTGGTGTGCTGGAGACTGGGACAGGCTCCTGACAGGCTATTGCTAAATATTCTGGAATTGTGTGAGTTGTATGTTAAATGACTGGTAGCTTGAAGCCAGCTACAGTGCAGATATTTATGCCACAGAAATCACTCCTTTAAGGGAGGAGCATGGAGGACTCTGAAAGTCAGGTTAAAAATATTTCATTTTGTAAGCAATGGGGAACAATTAATCTGAACCATATGGCTCTTTAGTAAACTGAATCTGACAGAATTATAGAGGATTATATCAGAGGGGAAACTGAAAGAAGGACAACCAGTAGGTCACTGCAACAGATCAAGAGAGAAATAATAGGAGAACTACAAACATGTAAGGCATTCCAGAAGAAAGAATAGTAAGTTAGGAAACTGATTTGATGAATTGAGATTATGGATGGTAATGTTGTTGTTGTTTTTGTTAGGTGCCATTGAGTTAGTTCTGACTCATAGCAACCCTATAGGACAGAGTAGAGCTGCCCCATAGGGTTTCTGAGATAGGACAGAGTAGAGCTGCCCCATAGGGTTTCTGAGATAGGACAGAGTAGAGCTGCCCCATAGGGTTTCTGAGGAGCAGATGGTGGATTTGAACTGTCGACCTTTTGGTTAGCAGCTGAGCTCTTAACCACTATGCCACCAGAGCTCATATGGATGGTGATGGAGGGGGTATAAAAATAACTTACAGGTTTAAACTTAAGGGGAGACACTGACACATCTAATATAAATAGAAAAGAGCAGATGGAAAAACGTATTTGACAAAAGATGGGTTAAGTTTTAAACATGCGCTTTGGGTGCTATGATAAGTCCATACGTATGTGGATAAATGGGAATTTGGGAGTTTAGGCGTGAGAACTCAGAGATAATAATAAGATAGTAAGCCAGCCAAGGATCATCCACTAAGAAAGTTTAGGGAATTGGATTGGATAAGGATGAGGAGCAAGAAAATGGAGAGCAGAGAATGAAAGAGAAATCCTTGGGTATTACATGCAAATGAAAGGTGAGAGGAAAAGAAGGAACCAGAAAAGAAGACAGAGGTTGTCCATCAAATCATTAAATACTAATTCTCTAAGAACACAAGGAGGAACAGACTCTTAACAGAGAAAATTTTGAACCTGACAATCGTTTAAAATCTAGTGTCAAGGGGCCTTAGGCAAGCACTAACAACGGTAGCAGTCAATCAATTCACAACACGTTGCTTGATTTGGGAAAGTGAAATATCTCCTTTCTTAACAAAGCAAACATTGTTCTTTACAAAAGCCCTGGAAGGAATACAGCTAAAGCATTTATGGTGAGAATTGTGTTACCTTAGGACAAAAGCCATTGCAAACACTTGTTCATTGACTCTTCTTTTGAACTTGGCAACTGATTGGTTGTGGGAGGTATAGAAGAGAACACAGTGAAATACCAATTATCTTGGGTTATTCAGGGAAGAAACCCTTCATGTTGCTTTGATTTTCTTTGTAAGGTAACTGAAAAATAAGGGGAAAAAAATTCCCTTTAATTTTTTAGTACTGAAAATGTTTCTGTAATGTCTAGGGTTGCTTTCTAGAGTAAGTAGTAATATGTAACTGCTTAATATAACTCACAAACACAGCTCTGTTCTCTAGCATTCTGGTTAATAGTCTATAAATTAAACAATATCCTTGATTCAAATTTAAGATTTAATAATAATGAGATTTATAAGGAATTTATACATAACATCTCCAGGTTTTTATGTTTTGCATTACAAAACTACAGATTTTTATTAAGTATATAAAGTATTTCCCACCTTTTTCTCTTCACTACTATGTATAGGTTAGACTACACAAATATACACATGATTTTGTTATTTGCTTCTTAAAGAAATCCCTTGTTCTACTGTGCCTTAGAACATACTTCAGTGTGAGCTAAATGTGGTAAGCTGGATGAGCTGGATGATAAGATCTTTGAGTTCAAGGGCCTTATTTATTCTTTTATCTCTTATGTTTCCATTTGTCGCTTTGCTTTTGGTAGTTTCCATTTTCCTTACAGGAGTTTTGTTTAGAATACTGATTGTTTTCTGGCTACTAAATAGTTGCAAAGCAACATAACCTATTTAAACAGGAAAAAAAAAAAAAAAAAAAAGAGGTTATATAGAAAGTCCAAAATAGGTTAAAATTGATGCCCAAAAATCTGACCTATGATAAGCATTGCATTTCAAGTTTTATATCAAACACACAGCCAGACGCATATAAAACAATAGGGGTATTCCTAGGTATGGCTAAAAACTGCAGCCACAAGGGACTGACAATCAGCGCAAAGGGGGCTCTGAAGGAACACAGGCTTATAAGAAGGAGCAGCAGAGGCAGAGAAGTAAACACGGATGGCATACAACATCTGAAAAGCAAAGAACATTCCCTGTGGATATACACTGGGAAAGCAAGTATCTTTTCAGTCATTCAGAGAGTGATCTGCATAGGTGTCAATTTCTATAATCAAAGAAAAATACATTAAGAAATGTGTAATCAAATGTCTCAATGCCAAAATGAAATGCTTACACTGGAGCCAGGTATTCACAGACTAAAATTTGTATTGCAAGATTTAGTTTGAAAGCATTTGAAAACAGTCAGTTCATAAGAGAAAAAGACCTAATAAATATTATAGATACAAATGGAGCAATAAAATTATTCATTGGAAAAACAAACCTGGGAAAATGCCCTAAACACTGTTAAAATTAGAAAACAAATTTATCCAGTGTTCCAGCCTGACTTACTCCACTAAATCCTTCATTATATGTACTCATTATAACATAGCAAGAGCGTAGTTTATCTTTGACATCCTCGGCACAACTCTTACCTTAAGGTTCTATAGTCCTAGGAGCAAAATGAATCTTAATACAGGCTTTTGGGATTTCTGGACCTTCAAGGAAGTTTGTGTCATTTATGCAGGGAGCTAGGCACAAGTTTGACAAGTGTGGAGCAGGGGATATGTATAGATGAATAAAGAGAGGTTCTTGAAGTAGAGGGTCCTCCAAATGTGTTGGCACAAAGGAGAGCCTTCAAGAGAAACTGGGAGTTGGGCAAGACACTCTAAATCTATGAAGACTTTCCTCTTGGAGAGGTAATGATAAAAGGAACAGGAGGAATGCTTCCCAGAATGTCAAGCTGGATATTTTTAGGATTCTTCAGATGGAAAGAATTTGGATAGATATCAAGGAGATGATAATATTTACTCTTTTATTATCTATCAGTCTGTCTCTCCTTTCCTTGCCACATAATCTTTTCACACCAAAGCTAAATTCCTCTCACTTTCAAGGCACTCCATGAACAGACCACACCTACCTCCATTTGTTTCTTTCTGTGCTTCATCCTGCCCTCCATTCCACTAGGCTACATCCCTCACTATTGTATGGGCAACCATGGCAGTTGCTACCTTCTCTTTGGTTCCTTTCCCATGGAAGCCAACTTTCCCACACTTACTAATCAAATCCCACCCTCTCATATGACACCTACCTTGCCTATCTTAGGATTGCATAACCCATTGTTGTCCAATCATGATGATTCTATAAGACAGAATAGAACTGCCCCATAGGGTTTACAAGCCTGTAAAGCTTTCTCCCTCAGAGTGGCTGGTAGGTTTGAATGGTTGACCTTTCGGTTAGCAGTTTAGCACTTAACCACTGCACCACCAAGGCTCATTTTTTAAACTCTGACATCCTACACTGCAAAGCTAAACTCATATAAAACATTTTAGTTGACACACGTAATTCTCTATTCTATTTCCCTTCCACAAACATTTATGAAGCAGTAGTTATCCACCTGAATTTAGAAACCATCCCAAGAATAGATTTGATACATTGAACACTAATGACCAAAGACCAGACAAGTTGTGGAATGACATCACCCATGAAGAAGGCAAGGATCATTAAAAAGACAAGACAGAAAAAAAAGACCTAAATGGATGTCAGAAGAGACTCTGAAACTTGCTCTTAAATATCAAATAGCTAAAGCAAAATGAAAAAATGATGAAGTAAAGATCTGAACAGAAGATTTCAAAGGGTGGCTCAAGAAGACAAAGTATTATGGTGACATGTGCAAAGACCTGGAGATAGAAAACAAAAAGGGAAGAACACTCTCAGCATTTCTCAAGCTGAAAGAACTAAAGAAAATATTCAAGCCTTGAGCTGCAATACTGAAGGATTCTATGGGGAAAATACTAAATGATGCAGGAAGCATCAAAAGAAGATAGAAGGAATACACAGAATCACTATACCGAAAAGAATCGGTCGATGTGCAACCATTTCAGGAGGTAACGTATGATCAGGAACTGATGGTACTGAAGGAAGAAGTCCAAGCTGCACTGAAGGCATCAGCGAAAATAAGGCTCCAGGAATCAGCAGAATACCAGTTGAGATGTTTCAACAATCAGGTGCAGCACTGGAAGTGCTCACTTGTCTATGCTAAGAAATTTGGAAGACAGCTACCTGGCCAACCGACTGGAAGAGATGCATATTTATGCCGATTCCCAAGAAAGGTGATCCAACTGAATGTGGAAATTATTGAACAGTATCAATAATATCACATGCAAGCCAAATTTTGCTGAAGGTCATTCACAAGCAGCTGCAGCAATATATCCACAGGGAACTGCCAGAAATTCAAGCCAGATTTAGAAGAGGACATGGAACCAGGGATATCATTGTTGATGTTTGATGGATCCTTACTAAAAGCAGAGAATAACAGAAAGACGTTTACTTGGGTTTTTATTGACTATGCTAATGCATTTGACTGTCTGGATCAAAACAAATTATGGACAAAATTTCAGACAATGGAAATTATGGAACACTTAATCGTGCTCATGAGGAATCTGTACATGGATCAAGAGACAGTTGTTCAAACAGAACAAGGGGATACCGCATGGTTTAGTCAGGAAAGGTGTGCGTCAGGGTTGTAACCTTTCACCATACCTATTCAATCTGTATGCTGAGCAAATAATCCGAGAAGCTGGACTATATGAAGAAGAATGGGGCATCAGGATTGCAGGAAGACTCATTAACAACCTGCATTATGCCTTGCTTGCTGAAAGTGAAGAGGATTTAAAGCACTTACTGATGAAGATCAAAGACCACAGCTTTCAGTATGGATTATACCTCAACATAAAGAAGACAAAAATCTTCACAACTGGACCAGTAAGTAACATCATGATGAACAAAGAAAAGATTGAAGTTGTCAAAGATTTCATTTTACTTGGATTCACAAACAACACCCATGGAAGCAGCAGTCAAGAAATCAAAAGATGCATTGCACTGGGAAAATTGAATACAAGAGACCTCTTCAAAGTGTTAAAAAGCAAAGATGTCAACCTGAGGACTAAGGCGCACCTGGCCCAAGCCATAGTGTTTTCAATTACCTTATGTGCATGAAAAAGCTGGGCAATGAATGTATAAGGAAGACTGAAGAAGAATTGATGCCTTTGAATTGTGCTTTTGGCAAAGTATATTGAATATACCATGGACTGCTAAAAGAGTCACCAAATCTGTCTTGGAAGAAGTCCAACTAGAATGCTCCTTGGAAGCAAGGATGGCAAGAATGAGTCTCACATACTTTGGACATGTTGTCAGGAAGGATCAGTCCCTGGAGAAGAACATCATGCTTGATAAAATAGAGGGTCTTGAAACAGAGGAAGACCCTCAATGAGATGGATTGACACAGTGGCTGCAATGATAGGCTCAAGCATAGCAACGATTGTGAGGATGGCGCAGGACCCGGCAGTGATTCGTTCTGTTATGCATGGGGTTGCTGTGATTCGGAGCTGACTGGATGGCACCTAACAACAACAACAGTTATCCACTAGGTGCTTGTACACATAGATACTGTGCATGCAGTAATAAGCAAGCTTTCTCAAGGAAATTTGAATAGAGTAAGACACAAATGAAAGCGGACTTTAAATTTTGTTTTTTTTTAATCAAATGTCACTAAGATTATTTTGTGCTTGTAAGCCTTATCTTATGCTCTCAAGTTTTTAGAGGACAAAGAATTTTGGTCTCAATGTCTTTTACAGGTGTTTGCAATTCAAACGTTAGGATTCCATGCTGTTTTTCATTTATTCTAGCACAGAATGTCTCAAAATATTATTAAAAGGGTAATAAAACAAAAATCCTCACAATTGAACCAATAAACATCATGATAAATGGAGAAAATACTGAAGTTGTCAAGGATTTCATTTTACTTGGCTCTACAATCAACACCCATGGAAGCAACAGTCAAGAAATCAAATGACTTATTGCACTGGGTGAGTCTGCTGCAAAAGACCTTTTTAAAGTGTTAAAAAGCAAATATCACCTTGAGGACTAAGGTACGCTTGACCTAAGCCATGGTATTTTCAATCACCTCACATGCATGTGAAAACTGGACAATGAATAAGGAAGACCAAAGAAGAACTGATGTCTTCAAATTATGGTGTTGGCGAAGAATATTGAATATACCACGGATTGCCAAAAGAACAAACAAATCTGTTTTGGAAGAAGTACAGCCCGAATACTCCTTAGAGGGGATGATGGTGAGACTTTGTCTCACATACTTTGGACATGTTATCAGGAGGGATCAGTCCCTGGAGAAGGACATCAGGCCTGGTAAAGTAGATGGTCAGCAAAAAAAGAGGAAGACCCTCGATGAAATGGATTGACAAAGCGGCTGCAACAGTGGGCTCAAGTATAACAACAGTTGTGTGATGGTGCAGGACTGGGCAGTGTTTTTTTTTTTTTGTATTTTACATAGGGTCACTATAAATCGGAATCGACTTGAGGGCACCTAACAATAACAACAATACCTTCGACCAGTCTTCCAAACTGCACTGCAGGGCAGTTTTCTTACAGTTTCTCTTTCTCTTTTGTCTTCCCTCACATTTAATTAATTAACCACGTGAAGTTGACTTAACCTCCTATAATTTTCTCAAACTCACCTATCTCTCTCCATCCCATTCCCCTGGCCTAGGTTCCTACTCTAGTCATTGTGTCACTTAACCAATCACACTTTCTCCATTCTTCCCCCATTTCAGTCCCTTCTCCACAATGTTTCAGAGTCATTTTTATTAGACGCACACCTGGCCATATCTCTTTCCTGCTTAAAGCTGTTTGATGGCTATCTATACTTTGTACATAAAACCTATTTAGCCCTTCATGAGCTATTCCCCTACTTTCTTCTCCAGGCTACCTGTGCCTACCTTGAATAGTTTCAACCTTCAGGAATGTTGAAGTTCTTAAACTCACCACACATTCCATGTTCTCCCACCTGTATTTGTTTATTCTATTCCTCTACCTAGAATGATCTCCTCTCCTTTGCACTTTTTAGGTGATGTTATGATTTAAAGGTTGACCTTGAGTATATAGTCTTCTACAGGACTCTTCCAACACAATTTATTCCTTGTCTCTCAGTCCAATCTCTAGAATGGACTAGGTAAATTTCCATCTGTTTATACACCTACATCATTGAACTCTAGAGTAATTGTCTCGCTGCTAAATGACTGTTGGGAGTAAGACATCCCTTAAGGGAAAACGTGATGGTTTATTACATCTTTGCAATTTTACCACAAAGCACACTTCCTGGCACAAAGGAAGTTTTCAGTAATTACTGAATGAATGTACAGACTAAGTACTCAAATACTTGTTGGACTAATTAACACCTGGTTCTTTGGAGAATAATCAGTCAGAACTTTATGGTATTTTATATGTCTAAGAAGAAAAATAATAAGCTTTATTTCATTAACAAAAAATAAAGGTATTTTAAATTAATATACCTCATGGGCAGAAATAAACACAATTAGTGTACCCAGAATTTGTCTGTGGCATCTGATGTTTTCCTCAAGCTTTCTATCTAAGATAGCTTTAAGCTAATAGTAGGTACTTAAAAAAATTCATCATTCCTGTCTGATAGTTGTAATTATGTTGATCTTCAAACAATTGTTTAATAATTTTTCTTTTATTTCTTTCAGGATTACCCAATGTTAACAACTTTTTAAATTACACACACATACACAAACATATGCGTATACATATATATATACACATATATGTATATACAATTTAAAATGGAGTCCAATGTGGTCTATACGGTATTCTGTGATTTGATTATTTAAATGGGAATACTGCTTTTAACTTTCCAATATTACATCAATTATATCTCTAAAATTTTTAATTAAATTAAGTTTAAATGAATACTGAAATCTATTATAAGATCTACATATTTAGAATTTTCAAATTAATATATCTCATAAGCACACATAAACTGATGGTCTTTTGCAGATAAACACAACATGTGAGTCAGGAGTTATTTTAAATACGTCCTTTAAGTTATTTTCTGAGATAAATAGAATGCATGCAATTTACACATGGAAAGTTGATGGGGCAGTGATATACATACAACTTAGAATGAGATAATATTTAGTATCAACACTGAAAAACCCTGATACTATGCTGATGTTATTTAATCTAAATATTAGGTCCTATATTCTTATTATATATGACCAAATTATTCAAACATAAGTGATAATATGATAAAGAGAATAACAGAAAGACTTCATTCAGAAATGTAGTGACAGGAAATCAGACATTTTTCATAGCACAGGTTATACCAGTCCATTCCTGAACATCTCGACCTGAGTTCCAAGCAAGAGTTCCACAATGGGCAAATATGGGCATATTATATTATTTTAACTGCAGTTTTAATGTTATTTAAAATATATGCATAGACAGAATTGAGAAGATCTTTCAGAAATATTCTAACTGAAATTCCAAAATTTTTCTCTAACATAAGGGAAAGCCAGAGTGAGAAAAAGGTGAGGTGAAGATCCAACTATGTGTTCATCAGTTCCTTAATATTTTAACATTTTCCTACTACAATACATGTAAGTAAGAAAACTATCCTTAATCATCAGAAAAGAACAGCTTTGAAACGGAATAACCAGAACGAAAACATTGAGAATGTTCACGAATTGTGAAGAATATAAGGAATGTCACTGAACAATTTGTGTAGAAATTGTTGAACGGGGACCTGAACTGCTGTGTAAACCTTCAGTGAAAACACAATACAGTATTGTTAAAAAAGAAAAGAAAAGAACATCTTTAACAACACCCAGTTTTACATGATAACATTGTTAACATACACTCTTTGATGGTGAGTTTATTTAGATGAATCTATATCATGGTGATGAAGTCATACTTAAAAAAAAAAAATTTTTTTTTTTTTTTAAGCAGTTACTAAATGGTTATAAAACTGATACCTTCACGAGCTTATTTTACTAAGGGCGCAGTGCAACAGCACTAGGAAAACTTACATACTGTTTTCGCCGCATTAGTAAAGTACTTGAGGATTAGATTCTGAAGAAATACAACTGTTCGGCTGCTGCTTATAAGGTTTTTCACTGGTTGATTTTTCAGAAGTAAACAGACAGGTCCTTCTTCCTAGTCTGTCTTAGTCTGGAAGCTCTGCTGAAACCTGTTCACCATGGGTGACCCTGCTGGTATTTGAAATACCAGTGGCATTGCTTCCAGCATCACAGCAACATGGAAGCCACCACGGTACAACAAAATGACAAAAACAGGTTTGTTGTTGGAGAAATAAACTTTCTGGTTAGGTACCAGCATGTCATGACACTCAAGCTACCATAAATATATCCAGTCTTCTATTTTCATTTCCGGTTCCAAGGAAAGGCCATATTTTAAATGAGGGCACTTTGGTAAAACACACATCTGCTTAATAACCCTGCTGTCAAGTCGATTCTGACTCAGAGTGAGCCTATAGGACAGAGTAGAACTGCCCCATAGGGTTTCCAAGGAGCGGCTGGTGGATTAGAACTGCTGACCTTTTTGGTTGCTGTTTGAGCTCTTACCCACTGTGCCACCAGGGCATTTAGTGGTGAATAAAATAATGATTTAACATAGGATTTTAAAAAAAAGAATTCAAGGCAAAATCCATTATCTTGCAACATTACTACAGGAATGCTAATAGATTAGCTGACCTGTGATGTACTGTGACAGGCATTATCTAGGTCAGCATAGCTTAATTTTTTTTTTTTTTAACATCTTGAATGTAGAACGTTCAAGTTTGCGGAAGACGGCAACTGCTCCAGAGATCCAGTTACTCTGAAGGCACAGCAAGCAGGGATGACAGAAAATAAGGCAGCAAGTCTTGGAGTAAGGCGGAAGAAAAATATATGGAGGAAAAGGGCTATGGAGCTGATAACCTCAGATCCACGCCCCAAATCACCCAGGCACCTGACCTTCAAAGTAGGGCTAAGGTGTGTTGTATCAATAAAATAATGATGACATCAGTAATATTAGATGGATGATGCTGGTGATATTCTACCACTTACACAGGCCAGGCACTGTGCCTTGGGCTTTACATAAATCTCATTTATTGGTGTCATTGCAACAGTCACCTGTATGCTTACGTAAATATAAATGCTTAAAATTATAACAGCACTTTTTGTGAATATATAAATGAGCAAATATTTCAAAATTTATTATTTGAATCATTAGGGTTTTCATAAAGAACTAACACACAAGGTTTCTTTTTCTTTTTTTTTTAAAGTAGAAAGTATATTTTGTAGGCCTTGTAATTCTATATTCCATTTGCTATATTTAAGACATTTATGAAAAAGATATAGAAGTTACCATAAGGCATGGATCTGACCAACTGTCATTATCCAGTCCAAAATGGCAAAAAGTAGATGGAATGATTCACTTAGAACTATAAACGAAATAAAGCATTGAAAGAAACTGATGCAGTACATCTGGGTACTTCCTGTCTGGAAAAAAAAAATGAGTTCTAATAAATATGAAAATAGTAAGGACCTCATCAATATTTTTACAAATACCTGCTGTGTAATGGTACCAAAAAAGGCACTGCAGAAGTAAAGAAGAAGCAAACAATTAAATTTTATGACACATCTGAGCCAGTTAGAGACAAAACTCACTCTATCCATGTTGACAAATGCCGTCATTTATCTAAATTCTACATTTCCATCCTTACTGTCTTCTTCCATAAGACAGTAAATTTGACGGTAGTAAGCAGTCTTTGGCTAAGCATGTGGGCTCAGAAACTAGACCAATCTGATTTGGATACATACTCCTTAATAGTTGTGTGGTATTGAATGAGTCTCAAAACTTTCTTGGGCCTTGTTTTTCCCATGTGTGAAATAGGTATACTAATGTTTCTTTCACTTATATAAATACTTGTAAAAGTGCCAGCTCATTTGCTAGGCAATACTGACTGCTCAACATACATGTGAAAAAGAAATGAAGGCATTCCCGCTCTTGAACTGTTTACCTATTTTTCAGTCTTTTTTAGTCATCAGTTTGGTTCGTTAGAACTTTCCCTGGCTTTCTATTCAGCTACTGAGTTGGACCAAAATTCAGACCCTATGCCAAAGCCCTTCCCTTACATGCTTCCCATTATCTTGGGACCTCCGGCTTTTGCCCAGGTTATCTGATCAGTCTACCCCTGCTTACAATTGTAATCTTTGATATGAGTCTCTTGACCAAGTTCAGCAAAGCCTTTATGTCTATTTAAAAAAAAAAAAAATCCTCAAATACAACGTTCCTCAGCAAGCCTTCACCCCAGGAGGGAGCTGTGACTGGAGTCTTAAGTATGGGCAGAGTGAAGGGCAGAGGCAGAAGACAGGGCTGCTGGTGTAGTCATCAGTGATGGACACCAAATAGTTAAGGCTCTCCTTTTTCTGGGCAAATGGTAGGACTATATTTCCTGTGCTTTTTGAAGTTAAGTACAGCCAAATGACTTTCTTTGGCCAATAAAACATGAACAAAATAACTTGTCATTTTGGGGCAGAAGTTTTAAGAATCGGTAAGTGATTCACCACAGTCGTCTTTTCTGCTGGCGGGGCCTCTGGAAATATTCCAGATGGTGCATGTTTAATCAGCCTGGGACCTCGCTTGAGAACAACATGGAGTAAAGACACAGCTCATCATGACACGCAGCATGAATGAGAAATTCTTTTTTTTCACTTTAAGCCACAAACTTTGAAGGCTGTTTATTTCTACAACATAACCTCACCTACCTTGAATGATACAAAACTGTAATGGTTAAGAGCACAACTGTTCAAGCCTCAGCCCACCACTTATTACATGTACAACTTTAGGCTACTTACTTACACTATTTTTAAATACGTGACTCAGAGCTATTTGTTTTCCTTTAATAGTCTCATCCCAGTAAAATGAGGATGATACTACCACCTAATTCATAGAGTGAAGGAATAACATGATATTATATGTAATGTGAATAGAACTATGACTAGTACATAGTATGCACTATAACCAAAAAATGTCTGCAGTTCAAACCTACCAGCCACTCCTTGGAAACCCTATGGTGCAGTTCTATTCTGTCCTCTAGGGTAACTATAGGTGGGAATTGACTTGACAGCAAGGGACTTTATATGCTACTGATCAACAAAGACTAGAAAGATAATATCCCAGACCTAAAGGAGCTTAAAATAAATCATACATAAAAATAACCATCTCATGGTGATAAGTACAAGAAGGGAGATAAAAACAAACTACTGTGGAATTTTAGATGAGAGAAATTGTTCCTTGCATGAGAAACAGAGAATACAAGGTGGATGGTGTTAGATTTTCACTGGACCTTGAAAGACAAAGAGGATTTAAAGGAGTAAAGAGGAAAAGGATTGGAGAGTGAGGGTGGTGAGAACATTTCAGGAGAAGAAAGTAGCATGCTGTAATTATTTGTGCATTTGTAATAAGAGTATATGTGGTAGAATATTAATTTGGCTCTACAATCTTCAGTCCTCTGTCCGTATGCCAGTGCTCTTCATTCGATGTGGTCAAGATCAGGACGAGGGCAGCATCCATTTTGTTTTTCTTTTTACTACAGCACCTCTTAATACTGTGAAATATATAAAGGATCACTTAATAAATGTTCTCACTGGAGATTACAAATATGAAGATCTTAGTCTCTTGACATGAGAAAGAAAAACGACTTCTCTTGAGATTAAACCCCAAAGGAACCATTGGAAGTTTTAAGCATCTCCCTGAGTTTAATTGCCTTAGCACGTACCGGTGTTTCCACAGGTGGAATATATGACTTGTATAATTCTCTGTACAATCTGGGTCTTTGAGAAGAGCCCATTTCAGAGCCTCTGCACATCTGTGTAAACACACATTTGAACACCAATTTGGAGGGAACCGAATTAATGGATTCAAGCCAATCCCAGGTCATTATGCAAATCCCCAATCCAACATTTAATATTAGGAATATTTCTTTCCTAAGGTCCTCTTCATTTTTTTCCAAAAAGCAGAAGCTTTTGCTCTAGCAAGTAGGCCATATTGAAAGAAAAGCGCAGAGAGACAGATATACCTGTTCACGATAACAGCTCTGCACGGGAAGCAAGAGAAAAGTCAACAGAATATTAAAGGCAGGACGTGGGAGCCAGGAAAACCATTGCCTACCTACTGAGATAAAGACTAGCCAACTCATTGGAATCAGCAATTCAGTAAAAAACTGTTTGACTCATGATGCTAAAGGCTCATAGCACAAAGTAGGTTTGAAGTTCTTTACTGCATTAAAAGGGTAAGCTCTATGAGGGCAAGCTTCCCTCACCATTCCTGGTATCACACACACCTGGAACGTGGTAGTTATACAATGAACATTTGCTAATAAGCACCCAGATACTCAACTGCATAGGTATATGAACAGGAAATATGTTTACCACTTGAAATACAACATGGTAGACACCAAGTGTTATAAAGAAGTTAATTTTTTTACAACTTTGAAAATGTTCCTGCTTGAAAGGCTAGGGATTTAAGGATGCTTGAATCAAATCACATTTATATCTGTGCTCAGATTTTAAGAGAATGCTAAACTTCAGTTATTCAGGTAACAGAAACTAGGACAAAAACCTCTTTCTCTGCCTCTTCAGGTTTTTGCTGTATATACTTTTTTTTCTTTTATGCCAATAAATCTAGGTATTCCTCAATCTAGATTTTCCCAACTTCTTCAAACACACTTGGGCTTTCCCTCAGTTCTTACCAGTGTTCAAAACAACAGGGAGAGAGTATATGACAGCATCTACAGGCTTTTTCTTTTTCCTTGGCACTAAGAGTTTCACCTGCTTAGCATGTTTCCACTGTCCTTGAGTGTGGAGAGGGAGCGCTTACAATGATTTTCTCTCCACCAGCTTTAGAAACACCCTAACCGCCGTGTGCCTTGAATGCAATTGTATTTTGCTACCTTTGAAATGAAGTGAGAAACATTGAGAAGAAAAAGCTTTGAAAACCTGGCTCCAAAGGGAAAGGCTTTAAGGACAGCTTTAAACATTCTAATAAGCGGTTTCTGTCCCTTCAGCTGATTGCCTTGGAATGAAACAAAATTAAGAAACAAACAGAGCCAGGATAAATTAATTCTTCTCCTCTTCTGTCCCCAACTGCTGTTCAATCACAGGAAAAAGAAAATCACCATGTACAACTCAGAATCTTGTCTGTTAGAATGTGTGGCCCTTCCTGGTGGGCAGTCTGTTTACTCCACAGGCCCCTCCATCAGTGTTTGCTGAAATCGCAGAGGGGTGATTCTGAAGTCCTCACAAATGACTTCTATAATGCAGGTGTCTGTGCTGGCATCAAATGAGATGATGGATGTAAAAATGCTTTGAAAAGAGTAACGCAGTACACAAGTGAACACTATTACTGTTATTAGTTGTTCACAGGTTAAAGTTATTATTATTATTATACAATGTGACTCTTTCCTAAATAGGGCCATCTTCCAGAGCAAGGGTGCCTCTGGATTAAGGAACTGTTAAACCTATCAGGTCCTTCTGCTTCACTGTAATGCTGAAGAGAGACACACGCAAAGAGACAAACTGATTTCATCCTCTCCCTCCCAAAAAAAGTAATCAAATAAAATGTAAAAGTTAAGGGAAGATGACATCTAAAAAGGTTAGACTATGTCACAATTATGAGCGGTAGACTTTGCTGAGTGTGTTCTATGTTTCAGGCATTGTTCTGAGCCTTTCACTTATATTTCATTGAATCATCACAACAACCTTATGAAGTGGGTTTCATTAGAATGGCCACCTTAAGGAAGAAGAAAGTGGGGCAAAGAGAGTTTAAGTTAGCCACAGTGAAGTTCTCAGAGGTAGCGACAGGTGGAGCCAGGATCTGAACACCAGAATCCTGGCAAATGGGTAACTATAGGGCCTCCCATGAAAAATCAGCAAAGAGCTTTACACTGAATATCAGCAAATATTTATTGTGTGACTTCAAAGATGTTTGCACCTTTGCCTAGAAAGTAA
This sequence comes from Elephas maximus indicus, assembly GCF_024166365.1. Taxonomy (NCBI): domain Eukaryota; kingdom Metazoa; phylum Chordata; class Mammalia; order Proboscidea; family Elephantidae; genus Elephas; species Elephas maximus. Next base: position 36,297,745 of record NC_064834.1, read on the forward strand.
ATGGCAGGACAGAATTCTCACCTGGTAAGGTAGCCCGAATAATAGCCCACCAAAAATGTCCATATCCTGCTCCCCAGAACCTGTGAATATGTTACCTTATATAGAAAAAAAAGTACTTAGTAAGATGGGGAGATTATCCTGAATTTCTGGGTGGGCCTTAAATGTAATCAAGGATTCTTTGTAAGAGAGAGGTAAGACGATCTATGGAGGAGAAGGCAGTGCTGTGATGATGGAATCCAAGATTCCAGTGATGAGGCCAGAAGCCAAGGAATGTCAACAACCTCTCGAGGTTAGATGCAAGGAACTGATTCTCCTCGGAGCCTCCAGAAAGAACCAACCCTGGTAACACTTTGATGTTAGCCCCTTAATACTCATTTGGACTTCTGACCTCCAGAATTATAAAGGGAATACATTTGTGTTGTTTTAAGCTACTGGGTTTGTAGTAATTAGTTACAGCAGTGACAGGAAACAAATACATCTCCCTTTTGTTGTTGTTATTGTTTGTTTTCTTGTTTTATTATTAGAAAGACAATGATTTTTTTTCCCCAGGACACCAAAGTGATAGTAATTTACCTTGATGATGATCTACATTTAAGTAGTAGCACTGAAATTCCCACATCTCCAGAAATCTCTCAGTCCCAGACAAACCAGGATGGTTGGTGACCTTATTTCTAAGTGAAAACATCATAAATGGAAGGGAGAAAGAGGTCTTTTAAGTAGGAAGAATTTTTTTTTTTTTTTAAGGATTCATTGCTTGGGATTTAGAAGCAAATTGAATTCCGTGCTTGAAAAATGACTTGCTTGGACTGAGAGACTGGGTGGATTGGAAATATACGTAATTGCATTATTCACATCAGAACACATTTATCACGGTTCATGCAGAGTAGACACCAGCAACATTCAACTAACCTCAACTGCTAAAACCATGGAGGCTATACAACTATCAAACTCGACTTTAAGGTGGATAATAGGAAATTTCTCCTCCCCCTCCCCCCACCACACTACAACCAAGAATATCTCCAGCCACCCTAGAAGTCAGAGTGATCTGATATACAACGCACTATTCTAAAGACTAAAGACATACTAGGTGGGTGACAAGGGACAGATTAGGACTTATTCAAGGCTTGCCTGATTCTTGAATTCACACCCAAAGATGAAGAGTGTGGCAGGATTCTTTGAAATATGTCCAACCGTTACCATTTTTCTTATTCTGACAACCAAAGAAATAAAATGCTACCAATAAAAAAAAAACTCTTAAACATTATGCTGAATGATTAATTCACAACACCAAATTGCATTACTTAAGAAAATAATTTATTATTTGCTATAGCTCTTTTTAAAATTGTTAACACCTGTTTCGCAGCAATCTAAGTTTATCAGGTACAGTGCTATTTCCCTCCTCTCCAGTTCTCTCATCTATTTAAGCCACACATATGCAATACACAGAACTCACAGTGATCCTACAGGACAGAGTAGAAATGCCCCATAGGGCTTCCAAGGCTGTAATCTTTACAGAAGGAGATTAGCACGTCTTTCTCCTGCAGAGCAGCTGATAGGTTCACACTGCCAAGCTTTAGGTTCGCAGTGCTTAACCACTGTGCCATCAGGGCTCTTTTGTTTAACTACTGGTATACAAATAAGTCCTTCACGTGGTATGTTTCTTGCAACATTTCTGCACATTCATATTATTTTCTTAATTTCAAAAAGCCCATGGTACCAAAATTTTCAGAGTATAAAATTTAATGGAAAAAAAATACTTTCTTCCTCTACCACCCCAAACTACAGTAACCTCAGTTTGGTGTGTGCCTTCTTAGACTCCATTCTAAGCATATACAAACTAAGTTATGCTTATTAGTTGTGAGATTCCTTCTTACATGTGTTTCAGCAACTTGTTTTTCTTTTTCATTTTTTTCCCCACTTAATATTATATCAAGGTTATCTTTTCATTTTAGTACATATATCTGCCGTATGATTTTTAATAAAACCAACCAAACACATTGTGGTCAAGTCGACTCCCACTCCTAGCGACCCTGTTGGACACAGTAGAATAGCCCCATAGAGTTTCCAGGGAGTGGCTGGTAGATTTGAACTGGTGATCTTTTGGTTAGCAGCTGATCTCTTAACCATTAACGGTTGTGTTATATTTCATATTATGGATACCCAAAACAACAAAAAAACCAAACCAGTTGCCATTGAGTCGATTCTGACTCATGTCAACCCCATGTGTGTCAGAGTAGAACCATGCTCCATGAAGTTTTCAATGGCTATAATCTTTCACAAGCAGATCACAGGTCACCAGGCCTTTCTTCCAAAGCAGGTTTGGATGGGTTCGAACCCATCAGTTAGTTGCTGAGAGCTTAATTGTTTGTACCACCTAGGGACTCCAGTAGGGATATACCATGATTTACTTAAGCATTCCTTTATTGATTGACATATTGGTTATATCTAATTTATTGTTACTTCAATAAACTCTCTAGAGTGCTTTTCACGTGAATTATGCCTTCCTCAGTCCTGGGTGAATAGGTGAATATTGTCCCTCCCACCGCAACTAGAGATATTAATATAATCATATTTTTTTTCTAATCTGGCTTCTCAATGGGCTAGCTCTAAGACTTTTTTTTTTTTAAGGAAATTTAGTAGTATAAATTCAAATGAGAATATTAAATAATACTAAAGTATTATGCCTGACACTAAGAGGAGGTTAATAATGCCTGCTGATTGACAGGCTGAATGAATATGATTCATTTATCAACTTTGAAAGCTAAATGCACTCTCCCCTTTTTTTCGTCTAACCCAGTTATATTAACAACCCAAATTTATATACAAAAAGGTCAGAGGCCATTCCCATCTGACTTCCAAAATTCTGTATATGTGAAAATTTAGGAAAACAACTGTTTTGTAGGAAAACAAATGAAAACAATTTTGCAAGTCTGCATTTTACCACTTTCGGGTTGAACAACAAAAAAATGTAAAGCTTAGAAAAAGGGACAAATGCTGAAGGCAGCAAACTTACAAACACCCCCAAAAGGACGATAAAAGACCAGTGTGTGATTAGATAACCAGCTGTGGAAGAGTGTTTAGTACAGGAGGGGCTGTTTCTCTCCCGAATCGTCCTCTTCCTTGAGGCTTTTACAATACCCAGATCCCACATTTGGCAGTAAATGGATAGGAGGCCTGCCTGCAGAGCACAGATATAAAATGGCACATCCCGTGAAATAGTGTATGATTATTTAGTATTTGGAAAAGTTATTGTTTTTCTTGACAAACACGCTTAGGCCAAAATTCATGAAGTCACTGTTGTCTGCTAACGTTTTATCAGTCTATGGGAAAATCTTCCAACAAGATTAAAGTAGGCAAGGAATTAATACACAATCGTGAAACACTCCACCCGTTCGATGCATATAACAAACATTTTATTTTTCCTTCCCATTAGCTTGTTCCGCAGGTGTTTTAGTTTATGTGAACGTGTTCCTGAAACCCAGTTAGAAGCAGCAGATGCCAAGAACTAATTTTCCATCTGAAGTTTGGGCCCTTGTTTGTATTTTTATTTCCTTTTTGATGTTTAGGTACTCATAGATTATTCATTTACTATCCATTGTACACAATTTAGAATAGTCCCTGGCACGCAATAGGTGTTCAGGAAATAATTAACGAAATATTGAAGTCAGTACCGTGGTGAGATACAGAGACAATGCGTTAGAAAAAAACTCCTGACCAGTTCTCTGTCCTGATTGGCAACAAATTTTTTTTTTTTACACCTATAATCTATAAAATGTGTGAATATATCATCATGCCTTCTGTGTGTGCCTGTGTGAGAGGTTAGACATAGAGACAGAAGTCTAGACTACCTTTAGTTGTTTTTTTTTTTTTTTAGGTGCCAAATTACTTAAGACTATGAGCTGAATTTGACTTGATGGCAATGGGGTTTTTTTTGGTGTTTTTTTTTTTTTTTAATTCCAGCCTTGGAGTAACTGATAAAATTATAAGCCATTCGTATAACAGTTTAATTAGGAAGAAAACACTGCTTTTTTATACTTAAATACATTTAAATTAAAATATTTTGGACACATGATCAAAATTACTCAAATTCACACACGTAAAATAGATAATTGTGCACCAAAATACAAGAAGATTGCTAACTACGCCTGTGAATCAAACTACTTGTTTTTAATTCTCTTGGAATTTAGACAAATAACTGTATTTTACTTGCATGGTATTCTTATTCATGTTGTTGTTGTTGTGCGCCATCAGGTCAATTTTGACTCATAGCAACCCCATGTACACTCGTGTGTATTAATAAAAAGGACTGGTCTTCAGGGTCAGACAAACTTGAACTTCAATTTTGGCTCAGGTGCTCATCACCTGTTCGAGCTGCAGCAGGTTACTCGAGTAAGCCTCAGTTCCTTCATCTGGAAAATGCAGATATCACCAGCGACCACATGGAGCTGTAGGAGATTGGAGATCAACTGCCTGGTTACATGTTAGCAGCATCTGGAGTCACAACAATATTCTGTTATTCAATTGAAAGAGCATGTCATTTTCTTCTCTCCTCCTCCACCACCTTCTTTTTCTTTCTCCTTTTCTTCCGATTTGTATTAAGTTGTCTTAAGGCTGTTTTTTTATTACCAAACATTTTAAGATAATAAATAACCTATCATTGTGGCTGCATAAATTAGAGAGGGCAACCCCGCCCCCCTGCCGAAAAAAAAACCCACAGCTAGTGTGGAACATATGTTTATATCTTTCCATCCTTTCACCATGGCAGACATTACTAATTGAATATGGCCGTCTTTACCACTGAGACCACAAAAAGCCTCAGAATACTTCTCAGTGCAGCACTGCTGGAGCTCTACTAATCTAGTGGACTAGTTTTTACAATGAAACTTGTTTGCCAGCCTTGGCAGCTGTGTAACAAATTGCATTTGGTTTCCAGAGCATTACCAACCCAGCAATTCAGTTCCTCTATGTCCAGAATAGCTTTGTAAAACTTAGAAACAAGAAAGACCTTGCTTTTTTATAGCTCAAGAAGATTAAAAAAAAAAAAAAAAAAAGCTTTCTGCTCAGCTTTTATACTTTATATTCAAGTTCAAATAAACACACAAGTCATGTCATATCAAGAGCCCTGGTGGTACAGTGGTTAAGAGCTTGCCTGCTAATCAAAAGATTGAGAGTTTGTGGAGCAAGAGAAAAGTGCAAAGCAGAACTCAAATTCAAGTAAAAAAGACCAGACTTAATGGTCTGACTGACACTGGAGGGACCCCCAAGGCCATGGTCCCCAGACGCTCTGATAAGCCAGAACTAAAACCATTCTCGAAGTCCACTCTTCAGACAAAGATTATACTAGACTATAAAACAAAATAATACTTGTGAAAAGAGCACTTCTTAGCTCATGGAGATACAGGAGACCAAGTGGGCAGCTCCTGTCTGGAGGCAGGATGAGAAGGCAGGAAAGGACAGGAACTGGATGGACATAAGAAACCCTGGGGTGGAAAAGGGGAGTGTGATGTCACATTACAGGGATTGCAACTAATGTCACATAACACTATGTGTATAAGTTTTTGTATGAGAAATTAGCTTGAGCTATAAAATTTCACCTAAAGCACACACACAAAAAAAAGACCGGGAGTTTGAATCCACCAGCTGCTCCTTGGAATCCCTATGGGGCAGTTCTACTCTGTCCTATAGAGTCGCTATGAGTCGGAACTGACTCGACAGCAATGGGTTTGGTTTTTTTGGTTTTAATGTCATATTGAAAGTTACATATAATTTTCATTTTACATAAGATTGAAGGCTACATTTATGTATAATATTCATTTTTATTAAAAAAATAGTAATAATCATTTTAGGTATTTATCCTTGTGTGGTGTAAATGGTTAAGTGCTCAACTACTAGCCGAAAAGTTGTTTGTTTGAACCCACCTCAGAAGACAGGCCTGGCAATCTGCTTCATAAAGGTCAGAGGCTTGAAAACCCTATGAAGCTATTGTTCTTTGCACGCATGGGGTCACCATGAGTCGGAATTGACTCAACCGCAACTAAGAACACTGAATAAGTTATATGCATTCACTTCATTTTTATTTTTGTAGAGATTTTCTGGAGCCCTGGTGGTACAGTGGTTAAAAGCTTGGCTGCTAATCAAAAAGTCAGCGGTTCAAATCCACCAGCCACTCCTTGGAAACTCTATGAGGCAATTCTACTTTGTCCTGTAGGATCACAATAAGTCAGAATTGACTTGATGGCAACTTTTTTTTTTTTTTTTAAAGAGGTTTTCTATTTTATTAATTCACCTACCAGGCAATGTTCTAAACACTTGGAATAAAACAGTGAATAAATGTAGACTAAAATCTCTGCCCTTGTAGAACTTATAGTCAATTATGATGAAATAGCCATACCTTTATATGAACCACCCATTATTACGATGGGTAAGTGGGATAAAACTTAGGGTCTGCCTCAATTTGGAAACCCTCATGCTTTCATGCTAAGTTACTGAACAGCCCTGATGCTGATGCTGTAAGTCACTGTTTCTAAACCACATTTTAGATGAAAACATTTTCACTAGAGGAAATAAAATGATAAGAAACGGTTGTTTAATGAACAACTACCTTTTCCCAATTCATAAACATTTTTTTTTTTTTTTTCCCTCAGTGTCAAGGAGAAAAATCTGTGCCATAATGCTCCTTACTCTGCTCCTGCTGGCCATGCTCTTGTGAGTCCCTGGTGGTCACCATCACCAAGGCAGGCTCCTTGGCTGCATCTGACATTTAAATGTGAACAGCGTGTGTAAGATGGCTGGGTAAAGAAATATGCAGAAAAACAGTCTTCAGCACCCTCAACCAAATGACTACATCCCTCCCTCTCAGCTGTTCCCCTTCTCTAAAACGTCTTGGCACTGAATCTGCACACATTCAACATTTGAATCAGGTGGAAACCAATGTATTGGCCATTTTTGCCTTATACCTTGTTCTGGGGTAGACGAAAATGAAGAGCAATGGGTGAGAGACGGTTGTGTACATGTGTGATTTTTTTTTTTAATAAGTCAAACGTTGAAGTCCATTGTCAAATTTACTCAGACATTACAAGAGAACAGCGGCTGCCCTACCTAATGTTTGACTATTGTAGCTAACAAGAACACTGATCATGTAAATTCTTTCCTACTTATCAAAAGTGCTTCCAAAAGCAATTCTGTCTCTTCACCATCCTCTTTTCCTTCACCATACCCTAAACTTAATGTATCTGGGTGTCAGCATAGTAAAATCTAATGTATTGATGACTGTGTTTAAATTACTAGAAACCCTAGAGCAAAGTTCCAATTAGTAATTGTTAACAAACAGAATTCTAGTACACTAAATTTGCCTTTGCTCAGGGGTCAAGTTTAAACCCATTGATAGAATAAGTTGTAATCACAAAAACGTTATTATTATTACAAACCACAATCATGTCTCTTATCCAAGGCAGGATTTAAAGGGCGACAGTTGTAAAGTTACAATAAAAATGCAATTATTCAATATATTTTGGGCTATAAAAGGATCTTCAGGAATAGGATCAGTAATGGTTACTAATAATTTTAATTGGCTGTCTTTAATCATTCATTTCTCAGCCAGTGATTTTTTTTTTTTTTTTTTAACTTTCTTAGTTCCCTCAGATAAAGTTCATTTTAGTAATGGAATTGTAGACCTTGTCACATGGGAATGAAGAACGATAAATGAGACTACCATTTAACAGCTCTAAATATTATCAGAATTCACTTTTTAAGATGGCTTCCTGTCCATCTCATTTCAATGTTAGGACTTTCAGCAATTGATAAATAACTAGTCACCATTATAATATTTGGCACCAAAACTCTCTTCCTTGCTTATTTTGGCGCTTTCTAGTGTATTTGCTCCTGAAACTTCTAAAATATTCCATTCTTTACGTGTATACTGTCTTTTCAAACATTTTTCTAGGTTCTTGATAGAGCAGACATAGAAATTACTGGAGCCCTGCTGGAAATATCAATTGTAACTTTTGCCATCATTAAGTCTATATAAATATCTTTACTCCTCTTATTTTATTTTGCATGTTTATGTTATAATATTAACTAAGAGAAAATCCTGTTTTCCAAGAGTACTGAATGTTACCTATATATTTACATAGGTGCTCATAAGTATGAATAATCATGTAGGAATGATACCCAGTGAGAAACAAGGAATAACTTTGGAACAAATAAATATTAGACCAAAAATCAAGGATACATAGAGAGGGAGGATAGAAATCCATATTCATTGAACAATTAAATATTAATCAAATATTTAATACCCACTTCATAGATGAATAATCTAAGGCTTGTTGAAATGGTTAAATAAATTCCCCAGTCCATTTCTTTACTATGTAGCAAAACTAAAATTCAAATTCACGTCTATCTGGCTCCAAGTAGTATATGTTTTGCCCTGTATAGGAACTGAAGAGGCTAAAAGAGGAGGGTTGGGATGGGAGCATGGTATGCAGAGTGGGATTTTGGTAACATAAAAAAATCGAAGAACATTAAGTAGATATAACAGAGAACAGAAATTTTGGGAATAAAAAGAATATCAGCTAGTTTGAGGCCAAATTAGTTTATTGCTATAAATACTACGGCTACAATACTAAATACTAGGATTTTAACTGTGATTTTGTAGTTTGGAAATTTTGCAAGGTTCTAAAAAAATGATATAATAAAACTAATATTTATGAACCATCAGTCTTACTGCGACAGAAAGAACAAGAACGAGGTAAAACTAGAGAAAGTATCAAGGAAACACTACAGGAATGTTAATCTTAGTCTATGCTTAAAGAACACACACACAAGGCATACATACACAGTAGATAGGACTCTAACTCTGACACATGATGCATCTTTCAGAAGGAGTTTGAGAATCAGTAAAGACTGTAAATGTAACATGTCAAAATATGGACAAGCTTAAAAGGACGCTGTTCATTTCATCTTGTCCATGAAATTGAAAAGAGACAAGAAAGGAAAGATCACACAGTAGGTTGCCTTTGAAACTAAAATTTGGGGGTAGAAGTTCTTTTTAATTTCATTACTTTTTCTCTCCATGTTATCATATTAATAAGTTTACATAAATTTCATATTCATAGATGCCATAATTTAAATTTGAGGCACACAAAACTGCATTTAGAAAAAATGAATATAAACATCCATCTATCAGGAATATCTATTGGAATAAATGTACACACCCTTAAAATCTGGCTGGAGCCACAGGCATGTGCTCACCTCACCGGGTTTTACTTTTCAATACTTCCTACTGCGACCTTGAGGAGTATCCTAGGATTGGTCCTCTGGTTATCAGTTGCTAGTGTTCCTCTCTGCTGAAGGCTTAGGAATTTATAGGGACAAGGACATAGATAAATAATAAATATTTCTTAAAAATTATGGAACACACATAAAAGAGTGTATTTAATGTACACATACATTTAAAGGAGCCCCGGTGGCATAGTGATTAAGAGCTCCGCAGCTAACCAAAAGGTTGGCAGTTCAAATTCACCAGCCACTCCTTGGAAACCCTATGGGGCAGGTCTACCCTGTCCTATAGGGTCTCTATGAGCCGGAATCGACTCGACGACAATGAGTTTGGTCTTGTTTTTTTTTTTTTTTTTGGTATGTTAAAAAATAAAATAAAACAACAAAAGTGGTATAATTTTCTTAAAAAAAAAAAAGACTGCCATTGAATCAATTCCAACTCATAGCAACCCTATAGGACAGAGTAGAAGTGCCCCATAGACTTTCCAAGGAACTTGGTGGATTCAAACTGCTGACCTCTTGGTTAGCAGTCTCACTCTTAACCACTACACCATCACGGTTGCCACACTTTTCTTAGGCGATGAAATGGAGTTGATATATTTAGACTACTTCTTTGGTCTGTTTGGTGAGGGAGGGAGAAAATCAGTTTAGAAACTAATGTCATGGAGCACTTTGTGTACAAACCATCAAATGGGAAATTAATTTGCTCTGTTAACTTTCACCTAATATACAATACAAAAAATTTTTTAAATAAGCTTAATTTAGCCAACTAAAAGGGAAAAATTCATTCATTGTTAAATGTTTTCAATAGTTTATACATTAATATATTTTTTCTATATAAAATTGTATTTAAGTCAGCTGGAGAATCATTTACCAAGCTGGGCAATGAATAAGGAAAACTGAAGAAGACTTGATGCATTTGAATCATGGTGTTGGCAAAGAATATCGAATATACCATGGACTGCCAAAAGAACCAATAAATCTGTCTTATAAGAAGTACAGGTATCCCCTGCTTTTTGAAAGCACACTTTACGCCACCTAGCTTTCATGAAAGACCTTCTTTACTCCTTGTTTTCCCTTACTGAAAGAAATACAAAGAGGATTTTTGCTTTCAGGATAAAAAGCGAAAAGCAGAAATAGCATTCAGCCTTTGTTTTGCAGGAAGCCTTTAAAGAGGAAGTGAGCACTGCCCCCCCACTCCACCCCAGAGCAGCGAGAACATACTCCACATCTCCTGCAGCTAGAGTGGCGTCACCAAACTCCTTCTCTGGGAACTATACTCATCTCAGCATCAAGCCGCCATTGCTCTGAACTGTGTCTGTGAGCATCTGTTCTTTATGTTGATTTATTTTGTGCGTCTGTTAGCAAGATGTGTCCTAAGGTATCAGAAAAGCCTAATCCAGCTTGTAAGGGTGTTAAACTTAGCATAAAACTGGATGTAGGCTATTTTTTGGGTGGTAATGCTCAAAATTTTTTCCCATAGAAATTAATGGTAATCACTTTTTTGCTTTATGCCATTTCAGCTTACAAAAGGTTTTATAGGAATGCTCTACTTTTAGATAGTGGTGGAAACCTGTACAGCCAGAACACTCCTTAGAAGGAGCAAGGATGGAAAGGCTTCCTCTCATGAGCTTTGGACATGTTATCAGGAAAGACCAGTCCCAGGAGAAGGACATCAATGCTTGGTAAAGTACAAGGTCAGCAAAAAAGAGGAAGACCTTCAACGTGATGGATTGATTTGAACAATGGCTGCAACAATGGGTTCGAACATAGCAATGATTGTGAGGATGGCAAAGGACTGGTCAGTGCTCAGTTCTGATGTACATAGGGTTGGTATGAGTCAGAATCGACTCAACAGTACCTAGCAACAACAACAACAATTACATACAGTGAAACCTGTGAGAGCCAGAACTCCATGGGACTGCCTTGTTTTTCCAGGTCTCACAAGTTTTCCACCTTTGACAGGGTGCATACTTACCACTTTTCTTTAGCTCATTTTACTGGAACATATTTGAGTTTTCCTTCTCTCACAGGTTTCCACCTTTCACAGGTTCTGGCTTTCACAGGTTTTACTACGTTGGTTTCTTCTCTTTAAATTCTAATAAGCTATCACATGTAGAGATTTAAAAAAAAACACTACTTTTTACTTCAAAAATGGTGAAATAGGCTTATAATATTCAACCTTTGCCTTTCCCTCCCCTTCTCATTCTGTAACCAGAAAGCATCTGATTTTTTGAGAGACCACAGGCATATTTGCTTCTGTTTCAATCCTCACTCTGCTCTTGAATCTGTGGCTTTGAATGACAAATAGTAGTGCTTAGTTCATAGCCACAGGTAAATTTTGACAAAGTAGTTTTAAGTTAACTAAATTGTTTTAGGTAGGAGGGGCATCAAACATCCTCAGCACCTGCTCTTCTTTTGGATTTAAAAACTTGAGCTACAGGGAGGCCTACGTACCTGATGCCATCAGTGAGAAGGCCAGCTACTATTAGTACAAGGGCCTTAGGATTGTCTTACCTGCTTTCCACCACCCTACCCCACTGTATTTTATGCTTTCATGGAGAATAGGTGGGGAGACACTCCCTGGAGTCAGAATGCTCATCATTGATTTTTAGCAGCATTAATTCTGTAAGTTTTATGCTAAAAAAAAAAATTTACCTGAGGTAATATTATTAATATTATTACAAACCAAGTTATGATCCAACTTCAAAACAGATATTTCCATTTGAAGATATCAAATCCATTCACTTCTAAAGTGACTACTGTTATTCAAAAATCCTACTTTAGGAATTTTTTATTTAGAACTTCTTTTCTCAAAACATCTGTAAGCAATTTAGAGATGATGCCAATGGCATACTACGGCTTTCAGCAAAATTGAAATATAGATATCAGTAATATTCAGCAGCATGTCAGCAACAACAGCCAAGACCTAGACTGTGTTGTCCATAGCTAGAGATATTAATTCTTCAAGTGGTCACCTACAAAGACACTTTTATTTCTAATACATTGTTTAAAAAAAAAAAATCAACGTAAACTAAAAATATAGAAAGCAGCATTTCACTAGGATTATTTTAGAGATTTGACACATTCCTAAAAGACTAAATCAATAAATAACAGCAACCAATTATTTAATGCATTGCATTTGCCAAACTGTGTGGTAAGTGTTTTGTGAGCATTTTTCCCAAAACCATTTTATGAGGTGGGCTCTACCACTAGCTCATAACTCAATAGCTAGAAAGTGGCAGAGTTGGAATTTGAACTCCAAGCTACTGCCCAAACTCTGACTCATATATTCCACATTTCTGTATCCCTAATTTTTTTTTAAAAAAAAAAGAAGAATATTTTGTCAACTATAATAAAGATGGGGGGAAGAATTGATGCCTTTGAATTACAGTGTTGGTGAAGAATATTGAATATACCATGGACTACCAGAAGAATGAACAAGTCTGTCTTGGAAGAAATATAGCAAGACTGCTCCTTGAAAGTGAGGAAAGTGAGACTTCATCTCATGTACTTAGGGTATGTTCTCAGGAGGGACCAGTTCCTGGAGAAGCACATCATGCTTGGTATGGTGGAGGATCAGCGAAGAAGAGGAAGACCCTCAATAAGATGGACTGACAGTGGCTGCAACGATGGGCTCAAATATAGCAACAATTGTGAGGATGGTGCAGGACCAGGCAGTGTTTCATGTTGTTGTACCTAGGATCGCTTTGAGTTGGAACCGACTCCACAGCACCTAACAACAACATAAAGTATTATGTATCCTGAAGGTATAAAAATACCAAGTGTGATCATCCCTCCACACTCCCCAAGAAACAGTTGATTTCCCTAGCAGAATGGGAATCAGCGTTATTATAAGAAGTGACATTATACAGTAAACCACATTTCAGGTCCTCAAGAAGCTGATATTCTACTTTTAAAGAGTTAACATATGAAAAAGGCTGGTAATGCTAAGTGTTGTGTTGGTGATGTTAAAAAATTGTCATTTATTTGGTGTCTACTTATACATCTGGAACCCTGGTGGCATAGTGTTTAAGTGCTACAGCTGCTAACCAAGAGGTCAGCAGTTCAAATCCGCCAGGTACTCCTTGGAAACTCTATGGGGCAGTTCTACTCTGTCCTATAGGGTCACTATGAGTCGGAATCAACTCGACGGCAATGGGTTTTGGTTCTTTTTGTACTTATACATCAAGCTCATTTCATCTGCACACCAACTTTGTAACAAGGCTATATAATTTAATGTCCCCATTTTACATATATTGAGACCATGCCTTAATGATTTTCTAAAACTTACGGGAACCAGGAAGAGGTACAGTCTGGACTCACACCCAGGGCTAATGATGCTGTTGCTTTTAACTAAAAGCCAACTTCTCCTAAACACAGTATAATAAAAACCAGTTGCCATCGAGTTGATACAACTCACAGTGACCTCGTGCATATCAGAGTAGAACTGTGCTCCACAGGGTTTACAGTGGCTGATTTTTTGGAAGTAGATTGCCAATCCTTTGTTCTGAGATACCTCTGGTGGGCTAGAACCTCTAACCTTTAGGTTACCTACAGAGCATGTTAACCTTTTAAGTCCTTAGAGACTTTTAATTAGGAAAGGCATCATAGGGGAGGTGGTGCTTGAGGAGGGCCTTGTAGGAGGAATAACAACTAAAAAGATGCCTGGAAAGATAGCCAGCATTGGGGAAGAGCACTTCAGACATGGGGAATGGCATGGAAAAAGTATGGAAGTAAGAAAATGTACATTGCCTTTGGGCGAGGAAATTATTTACCAAACTCACATGAGGGGAGTATCTGTAGGAAGGATATGGTGAAGTCCACTATGATATTTTGAGGTCAGCTTATAGAGGAGGGGAATGGATGACAGATGAGATGGCTTGATCACCACACATTTAAACTTCTAAATAAACCCAATTTAGAATTCCATTTTTTCCACATGTACTTTAATACAAGCTGAATCAGATCAATGTAGGATAATCGAATAATATATGATGATACAACTGAAATTTTGCCCAATCTCATCATAAGAAGATTTTGGCATCCTCAAGCAAGATGCATTATCAGACGTTTTATTGTGGGCCATAAACACTGGCAAAGTAAACTGTTTAGAGGCTGCATTTTGGTTGGACCTTGTGTGATTTCCTGTTATTGTCTTCGATAGGACACCTCCTCCCTCTGGCTCCCAACTTAGCCTTGACCTTGAATTTAACTTTTGACTATTTATTGGCCTGCATAGTTGTTAGCCTCTGAAATATCTCCAGAATTTGTGTCAAAGCCTAATGCTCTTTCATACTTCCTGTTAGTATACCACATCTACCCTTGCCTGCCAAAAGCCAAGAAAATAGAATTCCATGCCAAATTATTTGTATTAATACACTTAAGGTATAAACACACATTTTATCTTAGGGGTAGTAACTAACATGATTTAAGTTGACAAACCTAGTTACAAGTATAAATAAAATCTATCAAAGTTAAGCACAACCATATATTTTATCATCAGGACAAAATTCTAAAGATAGCAACTGTTGCATGACCTATTGTCATAGTTATCTAATATTTCTACAACAGAACTACCATAAGTGGATGGCATTAACAAAGAGAAATTTATTCTCTCACAGTCTAGGAGGTTAGAAGTCTGAATTGAGGGTGCCAGCCCCAGGGGAAGTCTTTCTCTGTTGGCTCTGGGGGAAGGTCCTTGTCATCCATCTTCCCCTGACCTAGGAGCTTCTCAGCTCAGGGACCCCAGGTCTAAAGGATGCACTCCCCTCCTAGTTCTCTATTCTTGGTGGCATGAGGTCCTCATCCTCTTGGCTCAATTCTGTCTTTTTTATCTCAAAAGAGATTGACCAAAGATACAACCTAATCCTGTAAATTGAGCCCTGCCTCATTAACGTAACTGCCTCTAATCCTGCCTTATTAACATCATCCGGGTTAGGATTTACAACACATAGGATAATCACATCAGATCACAAAATGGTGGGAATCACAATACTGGGAATCATGGGTTTCCAAGGAGAACCTGGTGGATTTGAACTGCCAACCTTTTGGTTAGCAGCCACAGCTCTTAACCACTGTCTTTTATATCTCAAAAGAGATTGACCAAAGATACAACCTAATCCTGTAAATTGAGCCCTGCCTCATTAACATAACTGCCTCTAATCCTGCCTTACCAACATCATCCGGGTTAGGATTTACAATACATAGGATAATCACATCAGATCACAAAATGGTGGGAATCACAATACTGGGAATCACAATACTGGGATGTGTAGCCAAGTTGCTACACATTTTTGGGGGACACAATTTAATCCAAAACATGTATCATATTTTCATTCTCTTCTTAATGTTTTACTGTCTTACTATAAGTTTTTATTCTCAATTTCCACATTCTAAGATCTATACTTCATTTACATTTTGATGTTTCTGTAATTTGAAATTGCCTTACAGTCATTGAGTATATTTAATAGTCTTCCTCCATCAGAATGATGGTTTATCACCCAATCACTGGCATTATAGAATCTGGGAATATGCCATTCCTTTAAGTTTTCTTCCTTTTTGCCAACTTGTATGTTGAAAGCAAAACAAAACAAAAAACCACTGAACAGTAACAACAGCAAAAATACTATTTCTGAAAAATAAGCAAAATATAAAACTTAATTCTACTTGTTCACAAGTGAATACTGCAAATATAGTAATATGCATAATGCTGACAGTAACTAAACATCAAGACACCATTTTCTTCTCTGAATTCTTCTTTATTCAACCTTCTTATCTTGACTCACTCTATTCTCTCAAATGGAAAAAGAAACTCAGTTTTAAATAGAACAACAGAAACAGTAAAAATTAAACCAGGGGGCTTCCATGGACACATTTCATGAATACTCTACTTAGAATTTTGTTTGAAATTTCATAATTTTCTGTAAAAGGGAAGAATCTGGTGTGCATTCCAAATGCAGGTTGGGTCACAAGCTGAGGGGTGGTTATGATCAGGAAACAGCATCTGGAATTCCTTATTCAGAACCAGGTAGTACCATGCTCCTCTCTATGTAGGCATAGCTGTTACTTCAGCATGTCAGGATGGAGATAGAGTGCGTTCAGGCTGAACACAGTATTAGAAAAGTGGCTGCTATTTAAAATTTGACCTGCCCTTTTCCTCCAAAAATTTATTTCAATTAAGTCACTAGACAAGTTTGAGAACATAATGTTGAAAAACAAGCCCTTTTATATTAAGGTGCCTATGTCGCCTATTAAACTAGATTCTAAATGGTTACTATAGCAACAAAATTGCTACTGCCTAACCGGGTATGCACTGACACAAATGTGACCATCCTGACACTCATGCTGATCGCATGAGCTTTCTTTGTTTCCTCTGAGAAACAGCAGCACTTAAACTTTTTTAGTATATGGAAAAAAAAATGATTTCTGCAAAATCAATATTTAAAGTATTAAACTAAAATTCATAATTTCAAAAAAATTAAATAAAAAATAAATATATTGAAATATCTGCTTCTATAGTTTTATTTCTTGGAAACCCTAGTGGAGCAGTGGTTAAGAGCTGTGGCTGCTAACCAAAAGATTGGCAGTTCAAATCCACCAGGTGCTCCTTGGAAACCCTATGGGGCAGTTCTACTTGTTCTATAGGGTTGCTATGAGTGGGAATTGACTTGACGGCAATGTGTTTGGTTTTTATAGTTTATTTACACAATGATCTATACTGCAATCATCTTAATAACTATTACTTGATCTTACGATTCACCAAAGCCTTAAACACAGTTCACTTAATAAAAATGTTAAATTGATCTAAGCTTCCTAGAGTAACCATTAAATGGAACCATAGGTCAGAAAGATCTTAAATGACAGATGAGAGACTAATTCTCTTTCTCTGTTTTTGTTTTTAGTAGTATTTTATTGTGTTTTTGGTGAAGGTTTACACAGCAGTTTAGGTTCCCATTCAAGAATTTCTACACCAGTTGTTCAATGACATTGGTTACATTCTTCACAATGCATGAACATTCTCATTATTTCCCTTCTGGTTGTTCCAAGATACTATTTCTTGATAATATCCTAGTTTGGAAACAAAGAATAAAAGTTTGGTGAATTTTTTTTTTTTTTAAACAAACCAGAAACCAAAAAACACAAACATTTTATATACTATATGGCATACAAGAGGCCTGGCAGTATAGTGGTTAAGAGCTTGGCTGCTAACCAAAAAGGTTGGCAGTTCAAATCCACCAGCTGCTCCTTGGAAACACTATGGGGCAGTTCTACTCTGTCCTACAGGGTCGTGATGAGTCAGAACTGACTTCAAGGCACCTAACAACAACATGACATATACTGTTATACACACAAACATAAGCACAAATACATATACAGACAGGTTAGGAGCAAAGTAAAACAATGACTTTAAAGTGCTTTCAATACACACATACACACACACACACACACACACGTCTTTGTAATCCAACAGGTAGCACTCTAGTGACAGTCCCAAGGAGCCCTGGTGGCAAAGCGGTCAAAAGCTTGGCTGCTAACCAAAGGCTGGTAGTTTCGAATTCTCCAGCCACTCGTTGGAAACCCCATGAGGCAGTTCTATTCTGTCCTATTGGGTCACTGTAAGTCAGAATCAACTTGACGGCAATGGGTGTTGGTTTATGGCAGTCCCAAAGTGCCATTCAAATCCAAAGCAAGGGCCTTTATTTCTTATAGCACAGACAAATGACAAACCCAGTGTCATGAACTATATGTCAGCACTGACCAGGACAACAAGCACCACAACACACATAAAGATCAGAAGGAAGAAGTAGCCAGAGACTTGTCTGAGATTGTGCCCTCTACCACATTCAGCTGTCTTCCCAGTTGATTTGATTCTGACTCACAGTGACTCCATGTGTATCAGAGTAGAATTATGTTTCACAGAGTTTTCAATGCCTGTTTTTTGGAAGTATATTGGCAGGCCTTCCTTCTAAGGCACCTGTGGATGGACTCTAACCTACAATCTTTCATGTTAACAGTAAAGTACGTAAACCGTTTGTACTCCCCAGGGACTCCAGCTGTCTTCTAGTGCAACAGATAGCCTGCTTCTACTGGTTTAAGCTACATGCAAGTTGGGAGGTATCTCAGATAATGTGATCTGATAGTACTCAGTCAACCAGGGCGAATTACCCTCATATACAACTGAAGAAAATCAGAGCAAATCCACGAGAGCCAAAATATGACCTTGAGTATATGCCACCTGAATTTAGAGGCCATCTGAAGAATAGATTTGACACGTTGAACACAAGTGACTGAAGACCAGACGAGTTGTGGAATGACATCAAGGACATCATACATGAAGAAAGCAAGAGGTCACTGAAAAGACAGGAAAGAAAGAAAAGACCAAGATGGATGGCAGAGGAGACTCTGAAACTTGCTCTCGAACATCGAGCAGCTACAACTAAAGGAAGAATTGATGAAGTAAAAGAACTGAACAGAAGATTTCCAAGGGTGGCTCGAGAAGACAAAGTAAAGTATTGTAATGACATGTGCAAAGAGCTGGAGATCAAAAACCAAAAGGGAAGAACATGCACAGCATTTCTCAAGCTGAAAGAACTGAAGAAAAAATTCAAACCTCGAGTTGCAATAGTGAAGGATTCCGTGCGAAAATATTAAACAACGCAGGAAGCATCAAAAGAAGATGGAAGGGATACACAAAGTCATTATGCCAAAAAGAAAAAGTCAGTGTTCAACCATTTCAAGAGGTGGCATATGATCAGGAACCGATGGTACTGAAGGAAGAAGTCCAAGCTGCTCTGAAGGTATTGGCAAAAAACAAGGCTCCAGGAATTGATGGAATATCAATTGAGATGTTTCAACAAACAGATGCAGTGCTGAAGGTGCTCACTCGTCTATGCCAAGAAATATAGAAGACAGCTTCCTGACCAACTGACTGAAGAGATCCATATTTATGCCTATTCCCAAGAAAGGTGATCCAACCAAATGTGGAAATTATAGAACAATATCACTAATATCATCAAAAAAAAAATATCACACACAAGCAAAATTTTGCTGAAGATCATTCAAAAACAGCTGCAGGAGTATATCAACAGGGAACTGCCAGAAACTCAGGCCAGTTTCAGAAGAGGATGTGGAACCAGGGATATCATTGCTGATGTCAGATGGATCCTGGCTGAAAGCAGAGAATACCAGAAAGATGTTTACCTGTGTTTTATTGACTATGCAAAGGCATTTGACTGTGTGGATCATAACAAACTTTGGATAACATTGCGAAGAATGGGAATTCCAGAATACTTAATTGTGCTCATGAGGAACCTTTACATAGATCAAGAGGCAGTTGTTCGGACAGAACAAGAGGATACTGATTGGTTTAAAGTCAGGAAAGGTGTGCATCAGGGTTGTATTCTTTCACCGTACCTATTCAATCTGTATGCTGAGCAAATAATCCGAGAAGCTGGACTATATGAAGAAGAATGGGTATCAGGATTGGAGGAAGACTCATTAACAACCTGCGTTATGCAGATGACACAACCTTGCTTGCTGAAAGTGAAGAGGACTTGAAGCACTTACTGATGAAGATCAAAGGCCACAGCCTTCAGTATGGATTGCACCTCAACATAAAGAAAACAAAAATCCTCACAACTGGACCAAAGAGCAACATCATGATAAATGGAGAAAAGACTGAAGCTGTCAAAGATTTCGTTTTACTTGGATCCACAATCAACAACCATGGAAGCAGCAGTCAAGAAATCAAAAGACGCATTGCACTTCTACTTTGTCCTATGGGGTTGCTATGAGTTGGAATGGACTCAACGGCAATGGGTTTGGTTTTTTTGTTTTAATCCCTACTCATCTCTGAGCAATGCTCTTAAATACCACCTGTTCCTGAAAGCCTGCCTGGATTCCACACATCCAGGTTATGTACCTTCTTAATATGTCCCTGTATCATTCTGTGCTTACTTCTAACATGGAATTTATCACCCTGTACTGTAGTTTCATTTTTCCTTTTTCATTGCCCCCATTTGACTATGAGTTCCTTGGGAACAAGAATGGTGTCACCTTCATCTATGTAGTCCTGGCACCTGGAACAGTCCTCGGCACAAAGTAGATGTTTAGTGAATGAATAAACTGAACCCAAATAGGAATCACTGTTAAGTGATGAAGAGAAATTGGCTCACTGACTATAGGTGGATCTAAGTTTCAGAGATGTCAAGAGGCAGCTACTAAATGCAATGGGCTTCTTTCAGAGGAGGTGAATTCTCTTTTACTGGAAGAATTTAAGTAGGTGCAAGACGGCCATTTGACAAGGAACCTAAATCATTCATCAATTGGTGATACAGACTGTTTGAACTTTGAGATCCTCTCTAACTCTGAAATTCTGAGATTCATAATCTATATTCCATAAAATGAAGCCCTGTATTTTAATTATCTGTCTTGCTGTCTAAAAATGAATATTTGTTTCCTCATAGGTGTTCCATTCTCTGCATTGTTCCTTTTTTGTCTTTAAAGAACTGGATGGTTGTCGGCTACAATTGCTGAACATTTTGATCAAAGATTCTATAGAAGAATCCTGATCAAAACGGGAAAAGTACAGAACAGAATTCCAAATTCTCAGGGACTCCAGACTTTCTAGAGTCATAGGGGCTGGATGAACCCCTGAAACTTCTGCCCTGAGATAATCTTTAAAACTTAAACCAAAAATATCCTTTGAAGTCTTCTTAAAACCAAATAACAGTTTAGCTTAACAAGTTAAAAATGCCTGCCTTGAGCATTATGCTTTTTTAAGAACTACTATATGGGATCAAAGTGATAAAAGCAACTTGAAAGATTAGATAGGAGTCTTACTGGCCAGTGAGTTTATGTTAATGGAGGAGGAACAATTCAGAAAAAGTAGGTGAGAATGGCTGCACAACTCAAAGAATGTAACCAATGTCACTGAATTGTACATGTAGAAATGGATGAATTGGCATTATGCTTTGCTGTGTATATTCTCAAAGACAACAAAATAAAATAAAAATACAAAGAAAAAGCAGGTTCAATAAGGACATAGGTGACTTTATAAAAGAGCTCTGTTCTGAGCCTCTTGAGCAATTGTGTGATCCATATCAGTTGTTAGACAATTTGTAATTGTAAACAGTGTCAGAATAAAAAGGATTCTTGGATATATTTGAAATGTAAAGGCGTTACCTCTAACAACACAACAAATCTTCTTTAGGAAATGAGATGTTAGCTTGACAAGAAAACTCCTGGTCAAATGGAAAAATAGGAAAACAAAATCAAGCAGCTTCAAAAATCCTTAACACCCACAGACATCTTATTACAAGGTACCACCTGTGGTCTTTGTGGCCAACTGTAGGCTTCTCATTTATGTACACCACTGTTCTGGGTAACAAGCTGTTTCCCACCAGACATATCAATTCATCATTTTAGCAAAGTCTCAAAGTGCTCCACAGATGGACATTAGGGACAAAAGTGATGGTCTGCCACCTGCGTTTACTGCTAATCTAAATTAAAACTGGATTTGAAATGCCTGGGAGAAAGATAGGTTTGCCATTTACTGAACCCAAGGATTACAAACCAAATCTATTTATCACATCTCTTAGCTATAGACTTCCTGTGTCATTCAATATTTTGTCCATAGAATCCTTCAATATTGCAAATGGAACCTTGAATTTTTTCTTCAGTTCTTTCAGCTTGAGAAATGCTGTGCATGTTCTTCCCTTTTGGTTTCCTAACTCCAGGTCTTTGCTCATTTCATTATAATACTTTATTTTGTCTTCTCTAGTTGCCTTTTGAAATCCTGTTCAGCTCTTTTACTTTGTCATTTCTTCCGTTTGCATTAGCTACTCTATGTTTAAGTACAAGTTTCAGAGTCTCTTCTGATGTCTGTTTTGGTCTTTTCTTTCTTTCCTGTCTTTTTAATGACTGACTCCTGGGCACCTAGAAACAATGAGCTATAGACTGCAATGAGATGCTTTTGGAAAAAAATGCAGAAATTACTATTGGTTGAATGCCATTTGAATGGCAACTAATATTGGGTAGTAACTCACTATCTATATGGGCGTGCCTCTTATGAGACTGGGTCATCGAAATGTTATAGCAGAGGGCTCCTGCTATTTCATCTAAAGAATGAGGCCATTTAATTTCCATAGGAAGGCAAGCCTCCACACTACTGCAGTAAAGCAGAGATCAATTCTCTTCAGAGTGTTGGTAAGTAAACTAGGATTGTTCATAACCAAAGATAATCAAACCAAAGTCAGATCCTGCTTATCATGGCTGTTTGGCTCATTTTCAGTATAATTCCTGTTAGCTTAACATACTTCCCAGAAGATGGGTGTCCTTTCAAAAATATTACCTGTATGTGAAATTAGTGAGTCATATTTTTTATTAGCCACACCATTTTATTGACCACATCATTTTCTTCTCAGCCACTTTTTCATTTTAAATACAAACATTAAAATTGTTCCCTATACCAATCACTGAATTAAACATTTCCACTGAACATGGTGGGGGTGTGGTGGGGGTGCAGAGGGTGAGAAGATATATTTATTTATTGGCTTCTATGCTAAATGTTCCCATCACCACTTTGAATATGAAGCTCTGAAATGTACAGCTATAGGAAATAAAATGAGTACGCAAATGAGTTAGAAAGGTCAGTAATAAATGTGTCTTTAAGAAAATAATCATGTACATTTCATCTCTATTTATTTCAAGCATCATTTCAATTCTGAAAACCTCTGCTCAATCGACTTTAAAAAAATAAAAAGAAAGAAAAAAGAAAAAGCTCTTCTATGTGGTAGTACGGTCAGGGGCAAGTCCTGAAATGTCAGTTTCCACATTTCTGACACATTTATACTGCAGAGTCCATTTAAACTCTGGCAGACTATTTCAGTGAGACTGGGACTCCCTTATTACAGTCAAGTTCTTAAATCTCCCTTCCAAAACATCAACACCAAAATGTATGCACTATTAATGCAGCCAATAACAGGGCCCAGTTCTGTCTGGAGCAAATGGATTATCTTAGAACTTAAGAAGTTTATTTGGCTCAGAGCTAATGCGGTCATTTTTATTTCCTATTACTACAACCATTAGGCTAACAACAACAGCCCAAGGTACATCATAATTTTTTCATTGACCTGGAAAATTCCTAGTACTATCAGCTTTGAATTTAGGGTTTCTCAAGAATTAGGGGACAGGGAATGATTCCAAAGCTTCCCCTGATTTCACACTTAGAGGCAAAGACAGCAAAGGAGAAGATAAGTTAGGCACTGGGACCTCAAAGAGTGATACTGATAATTCACAGCCTCAGAACACTTTCAAAGTAAAATTATTTCTACCTTTAGAAATAGGTACAAGAGATTTAAGTGGGACTTAGAGGACACCTCCTTTTAGAAACACTGCTAAACTAACTGGCCAAATATTATTTAAAAAAAATATTGTTTAGGGCCTCATTATTCATGTTTAGATTTGGTCTGTTTTTTAAAAAAAATATTGTTTAGGGCCTCATTATTCATGTTTAGATTTGGTCTCTTTCTGTATGGCTTTATGTCATGTCTCAGCTTATGAACACAAATGTGAGAGACAGGTTAAGGATATATAACTGGACCTATTTTGCCTTATTTTATTGCTCGGGGTCAAAAACAAAACAATTATGGACCAGAAAAAAGAAAAATCCTTAAATCACTGTGCAAGAGCACATATATTATTAAAAATTGACTATAACCTTGGATGGTTTTAAATATTTTCTGAAATTTCCTAATCTTTAGCTATACTTTTCAACCTATTTTTAACAGAAATGTTTCAAATTATTACTTTTTTTTTTAATGAATTAATTATATTGGCCATGCAGAATTGCCAGGTAGATAAACTGTTTTTCAGAATTTCTAAGAGAAGTTCACAGTAATGAAATGAGGCAAAGTCTGAACTACAGATGCAGCAAATTTCCTTCCACTCTAGTAATCTGATATTTAATAGTTCATCTAAAAGTAGAAAGTCAGGAGAATTAGAAGCGAAAACACAGTATTAGGCAAATCAAGTAAACCTTTATATACTAAATCATCTAATAACTGTTTACTAAGTGTATGCTAGGCACCAGTCATTGGGTTCTGACCTAGTACTATGAAGATAAAAGACATAGTATGGCCCTTTATAGAATTCACAGCCTAGTGGGAAAAACAGAAAGAAACCACCCAGGACAGTATGGTGTTACTGTAGAGGCAAACTCACATATTTTGTGAGATCATAGACCAAGAGTCCATAGTCTAGCCACAGGGGATTGCCAGGGTAGATGAAGAATGAGTGAAGGTTAGTTCAGTGGAGGGAGAAGGCCCTACTGGGCAACGGGAAGAGCAAGACAAAATCACGGAGGAAAAGAGAGAACTGTGTGTATCTGAGGAAATAAAGTTTATGGCAGAAAAAGGAAATATGTGGTAGCAAACAGCAAGAAATGATGCTGGAAAGGTAAACAGCTTCAGAACATAAAAGGCCTCAAAATAATAAAATGGTGTTCATATTTTTATTCATATTCTTCAATGTTCCATGAAGCACACTATTTAATCACTTTAACTACCATATTCAAAAGACTTGCAAAACTTATTCTAAATGTTTTATTTAGAAGAACTTATATAAAGCCTATTAACTTCCATCTCAAAGCAAGTTCTACCCTCAAAGCAAATCATTTCTGTAGACCTCACTTTCACAAACTTTATATTTGAATTGTAATGTTTAATCATGTTAACTTAAAAAATCAACCTACTTCTTCCCTTTCAATGTGGTTAGGCATCAGCTTCAACAACAGAAGGAATAAGAAGAATCTTATTTTCTCGGTAGTTTTCCAGTAGCTTAACATCTGACCATCAGATTAAAAAAATCGTGTCATTTTCTAAGTATACTCAATACTATTGATAGGTACCATGAAGTTGATTTCAACTTATTTGCAACCCCGTGTGACAGAGTAGAACTGCCCCATAGGGTTTTCTAGGCAGCTTGGTGGTGCAGTGGTTAAAAGCTTGGCTGCTAACCAAAAGATCAGCAGTTCAAATCCACCAGCTGCTCCTTGGAAACCCTATGGGGCATTCTACTCTGTCCTATATGGTCGCTATAAGTCGGAATCGACTTGGCAGCAACAGTTTAATCTTCACAGGAGCAGATCCACCAGGTCTTTCTCCTTGCAGTTAACACCCGACATTTAACCATTGCACCATTCAATATACTGAACATAAATCAGATACCTGTAATTGTGGTTCCAGTCCAACCGGAAATGCCATATCTATCTCATAAGCAAATTTCTGCTAAAGCAGTAAAAAAAAAAAATTCTCTGCACACACTTCCAATACAACCCTCTAGACCATCATTCACTAGTGTAAACAGCAATATGGGCAGGAGCTTTGAGTTCAAGACCCATGTTTGAATCCAGCTCTATCACCTATATGTAATTGTGTAACCTCAGAAGTTACTTATTCTTAAACAAAAAAAAAAAACAAAAACACTGTCTTGGAGTAAATTCTGATTCATAGGGACACTATAGCACAGAGTAGAACTGTCTCAGAGGGCTTCCAAGACTGTAAATCTTTACAGAAGCAGACTACCACATCTTTCTCCTACAGATGGTGAAAGATGAGAAGATATCTACCCAAGAAGCTCATTGAACCCCACACAAGGTAAACCCCAAAAGAAAGTCACCAAGGCATAGTATAATCAAACTAATAAAAACCAAAGATAAAGAGAGAATTTTAAGAGCAGCTAGGGATAAACAAAAAGTTACCTACAAAGGAGAGTCAGTAAGACTAAACTCTGATTACTCAGTAGAAACCATGCAGGCAAGAAGGCAATGGGATGACACACAAAGCCTTGAAGGAAAAAAAATTGCCAACCAAGAGTTATATACCCAGCAAAACTGTCTCTCAGATATGATGGTGAAATTAGGGCATTTCCAGACAAACAAAAGTTTAGGTAATTTGTAAAAACCAAATCAAAGTTACAAGAAATATTAAAGGCAGTCCTCCAGTTAGAAAATCAATAACATCAGATAACAGCCCAATATTAGAATATGGGACAGAGCAACCAGATATTAACCCAGACAGGAAAGTCACAAAAACAAATCAAAGCTAAAATACTGAAACTAGGGAAACAGAGATGTCAATATGCAAAAGATGACAACATTAAAACAAAAAAGAGGGACTAAAAAACGTAGTTATTGATCTTTCATATGGAGAGGAAGTCAAGGTGATATAATGAAATAAAAGATTGGTTTACACTTAGAAAAATAGATATTAAGGTAACCACAAAGGAAACTAACTTCCTACACATCAAAATAAAAAAAAAATAAAAAAAACATAAAGACCCACCAAATACAAAATCAACAAGGAAAAAGACAAAAAGAAAATACATAAAGAAAAACAACTCAGCACAGAAAATTAAGTGGAACAAAGAAATTGTCAACAATACACAAAAAGACATCAAAACAATAGCACTAAATTCTTACCTATTGATAATTATGCTGAATGTAAATGAATTAAATACACCAATAAAGAGACAGAGAGTGACAGAATGGATTAAAAAAAAAACAAAGATCCATCTACATGCTGCCTAGAAGAGACACACCTTAGACTTAAAGACACGAACACACTAAAACTCAAAGGATGGAAAAAATATATCAAGCAAACAACACTCAAACAAGAGCAGGAGTGGCAATATTAATCTCTGGTAAAACAGACTTTAAAGCAAAATCCACCACAAAGGATAAGGAAGAACACTATAAAATGATTAAATAGTCAATATACCAGGAGGACATAACCATAACAAGTATTTACGCAACAAGCCACATGGCTCCAAAATACATAAAACAAACTCTAGCAGTATTGAAAATAAAAATAGCTCCACAATAATAGTAGGAGGCTTCAACACACCACTTTCTGTGAAGGACAAAACAGCCAGACAGAAGCTCAATAAAGAGATGGAAGATCTAAATGCCACAATCAACCAACTTAATCTTATAGACATATGAAGAATGCTCCACCCAACAGCAGCCAAGTATACTTTCTTTTCCAATGCATGTGGAACATTCTCCAGAATAGATCACGTATTAGGCCACAAAGCAAGCTTTAACAGAATCCAAAACATCGAAATATTATGAAGCATCTTTTGTGACCATAAAGCCATAAAAGTAGAAATCAAAAACAGCAAAAGCAAGGAAAAAAAAATCAAATACATGGAAACTGAACAGCACCTTGCTCAAAAATGACTGGGTTATATAGAAGAAATTAAGGGCAGAATAAAGAAATTCACAGAAACAAATGAGAATGAAAACACATCCTACCAGAACCTTTGGAGCACAGCAAAAGCAGTGCTCAGAGTTCAATTTATAGAAATAAATGCACACACCCCAAAAGAAGAAAGGGCCAAACTCAAAACATTAACCCTACAACTTGTACAAATAGCAGCAAAAGAAGCCCTCCGGTACCAGAAGAAGGGAAAAAATAAAAATTAGAGCAGAATTAAGTGAAATAGAGAATAGAAAAACAATCGAATGAGTTAACAAGACCAGAAGCTGGTTCTTTTAAAAGATCAACAAAATTGATAAACCATTGGCCAAACAGACAAAAGAAAAACAGGAGAGGAATCAAATAACCTAAATAAGAAATGAGATGGGAGATATCACAACAGATCCAACTGAAATTAAAAGAATCATAACAGAATACCACGAGAAACTGTACTCCAATAAATTTGAAAACCTAGAGGAAATGGAAAAATTTCTAGAAACACACTACCTACCTAAACTAACACAAACAGAGGTAGAACAACTAAATAAGCCTATAACAAAAGAAGAGATTGAAGAGATAATTTAAAAAACTCTCAACAACAACAAAAAAAGCCCTGGCACTGGCAGCTTCACTGGAGAATTTTACCAAACTTTCAGCAAAGAGTTAACACCCCCACTGCTAAAGGTACTTCAGAGCATAGAAAAGCACAGAATACTCCCAAACTTATTCTATGAAGCCAGCATAACCGTGGTGTCAGAAGCAGGTAAAGATGCCACAAAAAGAGAAAATTGCTGGGATGGTTCAATATTAGAAAAACAATCTATGTAATCTATCACATAAATAAAACAAAAGACAAAAACCACATGATCTTATCAATTGAGGCAGAAGAGGCAATTGACAAAGTCCAACACCCATTCATGATAAAAACTCTGAGCAAAATAGGAACAGAAGGGAAATTCCTCAAAATAATAAAGGGTATTATACAAAGCCAAAGCCAACCTCATCCCAAGTGGAGAGAGTCTGAAAGCATTCCCCTTGTGAATGGCAACCAGACAAGGATGCCCTTTATCACCACTCTTATTCAACATTGCTCTGGTCCTAGCCAGAGCAATTAGGCTAGAAAAGGAAATAAACAGCATCTAAATTGGTAAAGAAGAAGTAAAAGTGTCCCTACTTGCAGATGATATGATCTGATACCCAGAAAACCACAAAGGATCCACAAGAAAACCACTGGAACTAATAGAAGATTTCACCAAAGTATCAGGACACAAGATAAACATACAAAAATCAGTTGCATTCCTACACTAACAAAGAGAACATCGAAGAGGAAACCACCAAATCAATACCATTTACAATAACCCCCAAGTAGGTAAAATACTTAGGAATAAATCTAACCAGAGATGTAAAAGACCTATACAAAAAAACTACAAGACACTACTACAAGAAACCAAAAGAGATCTACATAAGTGGGAAAACATACCTTGTTCATAGATAGGAAGACTCAACTTTGTGAAAATGTCAATTCTATCCAAAGTGACCTACAGATACAATACAACCCTGAACCAAATTCCAATGACATTTTTTAGTGAGACACAGAAACAAATCACCAACTTCATATGGAAAGGGAAGAGGCCCCCGATAAGTAAAGCATTACTGAAGAAGAAGAATAAAGTGGGAGGCCTTACACTACCTGATTTTTAGAATCTATTATACAGCTATGGTAGTCAAAACAGCCTGGTACTGATACAACAACAGATAACATAGACCAATGGAACAGAATTAAGAGTTCAGACATAAATTCAACCACCTATGAGCTGCTGATATTTGGCAAAGGCCCAAAGTCTGTTAAATGGGGAAAAGACACACTGTTTAACAAATTGTGCTGCCATAAGTGGATATCCATCTGCAAAAAAAAATGAAACAAGACCCATACCTCACATAATGCACAAAAACTAACTCAGAATGGATCAAAGACCTAAATATAATATCTAAAATGATAAAGATCATGGAAGAAAAAATAGAGACAACACTAGGAGCCCTAATACAGGGCATAAGCAGAATACTAAACATAACTAAGAATGCACAAACACCAGAAGAGAAACTAGATAACTGGGAGCTCCTAAAAATCAAACACTTATGCTCATCAAAAGACCTCACCAAAAGAGTAAAAAGATAACCTACAGATTGGGAAAAAAAATTGGCTATTACATATCTGATCAGGGTCTAATCTCTAAAATCTACAAGATACTGCAAATCTTCAATCACAAAAAGACAAATAACCCTCTTAAAAAATGGGCAAATGATATGAACCGACACTTCACCAAAGAAGACATTTAGGTGGCTACCAGATACTTGAGGAAATGCAAATCAAAACTACAATGAGATATCATCTTACCCCAACAAGGCTTGCATTAATCCAAAAAACAAAATAATAAATGTTGGAGAGGTTGTGGAGAGACTGGAACACTTATACACTGCTGGTGGGAATGTGAAATGGTACAAACACTTTGGATATTGATTTGGTACTTCCTTAAAACACTAGAAATAGAAGTACCATATATCCTAGAGGAATAAGAGCCTTCACACGAATAGATATGTGCACACTTATGTTCATTGCAGCACTGTTCACAATACAAAAAGATGGAAACAACCTAGGTGCCCATCAACAGATGAATGGATAAACAAATTACAGTATATTCACACAATGAAATACCAAGCAACAATAAAGAATGGTGAATCCGAGAAAACATCTGATAACATGGATGAATCTGGAAGGTACTACGCTGAGTGAAATTAGTCAATCACAAAAGGATAAATATTGTATGATACCAATATTATAAGAACTAAATAAAAGGTTAAACACAGAAGAAAACATTCTTTGATGGTTACGAGGGTAGGGAGGGAGGGAGAGGAATTCACTAACTAAACAGTAGACAAGTATTAGGTGAGGGAAGGACAACACACGATACAGGGAAGTCAGCACAATTGGATTAAACTAAAAGCAGTTTCCTGAACACAACGAAACACTCTGAGGAACAGAGTAGCAGGGGTGGGGGCCTGGGGACCATGGTTTCAGGGGACACCTAAATCAACTGGCATAACAAAATTTATTAAGATGATCTTCTGCATCCCATTTTGGTGAGCGGCATCTGGGGTCTTAAGAGCTAGTGAGCTGCCATCTAAGATGCATCAATTGGTCCCAACCCACCTGGAGCAAAGAAGAATGAAGAACACCAAAGACACAAGGAAAATATTAGCCCAAGAGACAAAAGGGGCTACATAAACCAGAGACTGCAACAGCCTGAGATCAGAAGAACTAGATTGTCCCTGGCTACCACCAATGACTGCCCTGACAGGGACACAGAGAGTCCCTGACAGTACAGGAGAAAAGTGGGATGCAGAACTCAAATTCTAGAGCAGACTTAATGGTTTGACTGAGACTGGAGAAACCCCAGAATCCATGACTCCCGGACTCTGTTAACCCAGAACTAAAGCCATTCTTGAAGCCAACTCTTCAGACAAAGAATAGCCTGGACTATAAGACATAAAATGATATTTGTGAAGAGTGTGCTTCTTAGTATATGAGACTAAATGGACAGTTCCTGTTTAGAGGCAAGATGAGAAGGCAGAAAGGGATAGGAGCTGGTTGAATGGACACGGGAAATCTGGGGTGGAAAGGAGGAATGCACAGTCACATTATAGGGATAGCAACTAGGGTCACATAATGATGCATATATATTTTTTTTAGGAGAAAGTAACTTGAGCTATAAACTTTCACGTAAAACACACACACACACACAAAATCAGACTTATTGGCCTGACAGAGACTGGAGAAACCACAAGAGTATGGCCCTTGGACACCCTTTTAGCTCAGTAATGGAGTCACTCCTGAGGTTCACCCTTCAGCCAAAGATTAGACAGGCCCATAAAACAAAATGAGAGTAAAGTGGCACACCAGCCCAGGGGCAAGGACTAGAAGGCAGGAGGGGACAGGAAAGCTGGTAATAGGGAATCCAAGGCTGAGAAGGGAGAATGCTGACATGTCATGGGATTGTTAACCAATGTCATAAAACCATATGTGTACTGTTTAATAAGAAGCTAGTTTGTTCTGCAAACCTTCATCTAAAGTACAATTAAATAATAGTAATAAAAGAAAATTAGAATTTCACCACTACCTAGGTAATAAGCTTGTCAAACCATGGAAGCTCAACAAAGGGGTTTAAAAAAAAAAAAAAACAAAGGGGAGCTGTTATAAATATATGCTTGGTGAAACTGTCCCCACTGAGGGTCTTCCGATTCCTCACTACTGAGGATCGATGAACTTCTAAACCACCCTGTAACCCCACTTTTCATGAATTATTCACAAGACATTTCCCCATGAGGTCCCTCCTTGTTATTTCCAATTTCAGACTCTCATTTTTTGTTTTTCAGTATAGGACTCAGCAAGTCAGGTCCCTCCTGTGGGGGTAGATTTGTTGGCATTCATGATAAATACACTGTATGAAATGTTTATCTTTTCGTTGACAACCCAGGCCTCTCAGCCTTTTGTTTAAAAGACAATCAAAATATCATTGGAAAAGGAAATGAAAACACTGTTTATAACCTCTAAAAATCTCTATTTTCAAATAAAGTTAAAGTATTGATTTTCTTTCCTTCTTTTCCCTTTGAACATAGAGGCTTCAACCTGTACTAATGCCAAAGGACAGGCTCAGTGTTACTTGAACTGAAATAAATCCTGCAACTAGACATAGTCTAGCTTTTCAAGAGCTTAGTCAGGGTTTTCTAAATGGATCCTCAGCTAGCTTGAAGTACATCACCATATCAGGTGAGATGGGTGTGCCTGATTTAAAACCACATGATCCTGGCAGGGCCTGGCAATGCTCTTCCCTTCATATGACATCTTCTTCCACTAGAGAGCCTGCATTTCTTTATAAGGGTTTAAGGGCTGCATAACATGGCCAAATGGAAAGGGCATAGTCGTGGGAGTCAGGTAAACATGGGCAGAATCTTAGCTTTGCTACTTACCAGCTTTGTGAGTATGGACAAGCATTCGAAGTCACTATTAGAATAGAACTAGAATAGAATGAGCAGATCATAGTCTGTATATTACACTGCGTTGTTCAGACCAAGGTTGGCAATCTATAGCCCACTGTCTGATTCAGAATGGCCCATGAGCTAAGAATGGTATGCCCATTTTAAAAGATTGAAAAAAAAAAGTTTTTATATAAGTACCTAAATGATACCCTTGATTTTGCATCCTGACCCACAAAATCTAAAATAATTACTATCTGACCCTTCATAGAAAATGTCTGCTGACCCTTGGTTTTGATGATTAAATAGACTGAGAACCTTATGTACATGCTGTATGCACTCGCCATATTGAGGTGCCTAATAAACATCAGTTCTTTCTTGAGGGAACAACTATGGCTTTTTGTAATAAGCATTAATTGTAAATGTCAAAGTTTTTAAAATGTGCAATAGTTTTTACCACTCATAAACTTTGTGATGTTGGAAAATTTTTTAGCCTCTGTGGAGCATAAGTTTACTTCTCTTCAGAAGGACAAGGTTATGAATACTATTTTTGTGCATTTTTTTTTTTTAAGGAACTACGTAAATTAAAATTACTTTTAAACACCTGAAAAAGTCTGATATATTCAGTTGCTTTATAAAAATTAGCTCTTTTCACTTTAAAAACCTCTTCATAAGCTTATTAGAGAAAACTTATAAAACACTATTAAAAAAAAAAAAACAACCCAGTGCCGTCGAGTCAATTTTGACTCATAGTGACCCTATAGGACAGAGTAGAACTGCTCCATAGAGTTTCCAAGGATATGGAAACCCTGGTGGCTCAGTGGTTAAGTGCTACGGCTGCAAACCAAAGGGTTGGCAGTTCAAATACACCAGGTGCTCCTTGGAAACTCTATGGGACAGTTCTACTCTGTCCTATAGGGTCACTAGGAGTCAGAATCGACTCGACGGCACTGTTTATATATATATATATATATATGCATGTATGCATATACATGTAAACAGAAAACTAAGTCACTCATTATGCCACCTTCT
Organism: Elephas maximus indicus; assembly: GCF_024166365.1. Taxonomy (NCBI): domain Eukaryota; kingdom Metazoa; phylum Chordata; class Mammalia; order Proboscidea; family Elephantidae; genus Elephas; species Elephas maximus. The sequence goes on from NC_064834.1 coordinate 36,331,344, forward strand.
AGAAATAATTTCTGTCAATATCAATTGGGATATTTTCTTTCATTTATTCTCATAGTCTTTCTCTTTTTCCAAGTCCCCTATTTTGTACCTTGCCACCCTTGCAAATATGTGACTAAGTTCTGACCAATTAGATGTATGCAGTGGAGACACACAGAATATCCAGAGAGCCTTCTTCAAGTGCAGGAGGTAGTCCTCATTTAAGTCACTTCCTCCATCCTATTGCCTGGAGTGCAGAGATGGCTGGCAAGTTGGTCAGTCATCTGGTAACATGAAGATGCAGCATCCTAGGGATGTAGGGAATCCTAATGACAGCATAGCAGTAGGCTAGAGTTAACCTGGGTCTCTGACAAAGTTATGCAGGTACCACATTAGCTGCAGATTCCCTTTCTAACCGTAGGCTACTTCCTTCTTCTTTTTGCTTAAACGCGGACCTTCCATCATAGTGCATATACATTATTCCAGTGGGTAAGGGGTGGAAGTTAGAAAACGGACCAAAACATTACCAATGATTTTTTCCTGGGTGGTAAGGTGGCACAATGGTTAAGCGCTCAGCTGTTAACCAAAAGGTTGGTGGTTCAAATCCATCAGCAGCTCCAAGGAAGAAAGGACCAGATGATCTGCTCCCGTAAGGATTATAGCCTAGGAAAACTTAGGTAGCAGTTCTACTCTAGAGTCTCTATGAGACAAAGTTGATTCAGTGGCACACAACAGGGTCAAAGTGTATTTTATTTTATTTCTATGATTTTCTGTACTTTTCTACATTTTCTACCAGGAACACATGATAAATGCTATTATCAAAAAAATACTTTTAGAGTCACATTTTAAATATCCTGGTCTTCAGGTTAAATTATGAATCCATGGTAAAATACACACATACCTGATAATAAGGCCCCTCTTCCTCTAAAACATCCCTAAGAACAGAAAGAATTGCCATATATCCAACTCCTCACTAAGTTCTATTGATGATGTTCACTTTGACAACCAATACACTCGGGAGACGATACATTAGTCTGGAAAAAAACCTCAATCAATAATGGTTTTGAATGCTATAGAGGTTAGCTAATGGAATTGCTAAGAAGGAAGGCAGAAAAATTTAACACAGACTTAGTAATTATTCCTAGGGGTATGATCTCACAGTTAAAAGTGTTGGGTGTTATTATAAACAGCTTTTTAAAATTCACTTTAGAAGCAATTCAATAAACGGTTATACTGTAGAGATCACAATTATATTGCAATAGGACTAGAATGAATAAATAAGCCAACAGCCCTAATGTTAGTGAATGGGTACCTATGGCCTGGGATAAAATTTATAGTTACAGTATCAAATATGATTAAAAAGGAACAGTGTCTCAAACAAATCAGATGATTATGTGCTCTGGAAAAAATGTTAGATGGCTTAAAAAGCAGCTGTAGTAAAGGCATAGACATTAATGTCAAAAAATGCTTAAGTATATAGAAACTAATGTTCTTTAGTGGTTACCATGGATGGGAAGAGGGAGGAAAGTTTATTATCTAGATAGTAGACACTTGTTATTATTGGTGATGAGAAACCCATTGCTATCTGGTTGATTCAGCCTCATAGTGACTTGATGTATCATCAAATGAGGGTAAAGTGTGCACAGCTTGACAAAGGCATATGGTGCTAAAAAGCACACAAGAAAAAAGGACCTGTTGGTAATTGATAAGGCACACATAATTTTGAAACAACAGCAAAAATAACAACAACAACAAAAAAAAAAAGCGAGGTGTATATGTGGTGCAGTGGTTAAAGTGCTAGACTGCTAATAGAAAGGTCAGTGGGTCGAAACCAGCAGTGGCTCTGTGGGAGAAGATGTGGTAGTCTGCTTCTATAGAGATTTACAGCCTTGGAAACCCTATGGGGTTGCTGTGAGTCAGGATCAACTCAATGGCAGTAGGTTTGGTTTTGGCTTATGCAGGCATAAACGTCGATTTTGACTCACAGCAATCCTATCAGACAAAGCAAAACTGGACCATAGGGTTTCTAAAGCTTAATCTTTATGGAAGCAGACTGCTACACCTTTCTCCCATGGAACAGCTGGTGGATTCAAACCACTGACCTTTCAGTTAGCAACCAACTACTTATGTATATATAGATGTGTGCATATGTGTATGTATATGCATCCATGTGACTGTAGGGACATATATAAAAAATATATACATATATATAAAATAAAGCACATAGAGAGCACAGTTAGGATACATCTTAGACATAACCAAATACCTCGCAGGATTGGATTTTTGGGTTTGAAGGAATAGGACCATAGTCTCATTGGACATCTCAATAATTGGCATAATATAGTTCATAAAGTTATGTTCTACATCCTAGTTTGGTTATTAATGTCTAGGGTCTTAAAAACTTGAGGGTGGCCATCCAAGATACAACTATTTGTTTGTACTCATCTGGAAGAAGGAAGGAAACCAAAGACTCAGAGAAGAAACTAGTGTACAGGACAAATAGACTATGTGCACCATGGCCTCATCTACCCTGGGACCAGAAGAACTAGGTGGTGCCCAGCTACTACTAACAACCATTCTAATCAGGGCCACAATAGATGGACCCTGATAGAATAGAAGAAAAATGTAAAACAAAACCTCAAGCTCCTAAAAAAAAAACCCACAGACCTACTAGACTGGTTGAGACTGGAGGCTCCTTGACATTATTTCCCTGAGACACTCTTCAAACCTTGAACCGAAACCGATCCCTGAGGTCACCTTGTAGCTCAAGAACAAATTGGATCAAAAAATGATGAATAATACTTGTAAGTAATGTGTTCCTTTAAAAAATTACCCATATGGGACCGAATGGTCACCAATTATTTTAAACCAAAGATGGGAACGTAAGGGGGCAGGGAAACTACGTTAATGGAAAAGGAACAAGAAAAATGGAAATAATGAGAATGTCACAAACATTGTGAGGAATGTAGTGAATGTTACTGAAAAACTTGTGTGGAATTTATTGAATGGGAACCTAAACTGCTGTGTAAACCTTCATCAAAAACACAATAAAATATTTTTAAATGCCTAAATAGAATAGCATTGTGTTATGTGACAGTGGAAAAAGCAAAGAACTCTAAAAATCATACTGTGCAAAAGAGTTAACTCAACAGGTTTGAATTGCTCAAACCCTGCACTTTCTCGAGAAAGGCCTGTCTCAGAACTGGCCTGTCATCACCTCCGGGGACCTGATCTCTGACTCCTTAGAATGTTCTGAGTGTTTTTGTATGCCTGAGGCCTTAGGGCATGCTATAGGGGTTTGAACAGATTGCTTATGCTAAGAATGTGATTTATGGTGAAAATCTGTTTTTTCCCTAGGGGTATAAAGTCCAAGAAGTTGAGGTCATTCAAGCAGGCACCTCAGGCCTACTTGACTAATCCCCAATGAAAACCACTAGAAATTAAGTTACGGATATCCATATGTCATATGTCATGAGGCAGTCCTGTGAGAGACCCACATGGTAAGGATATGAGACCTACTAACGTGAGTGAGTTTGGAAACTGATACTTGCCACACCTCCATTCCCCCTCCCCCCTACCACCAATGGAGCCTTCAGATGAGACCACAGCCCTGGTCAACAGTTTGACTGTGACCTTATGAGAGACTTAAGCCACAGGCACCCACATAAGCCACTGCCAAATTTCTAACACTCAGACACTCTGAGATAATATATGTTTGTTGTTTTAAGCCACTAAATTTTAGGGTAGTTTGTTGTACTGTAATAAATAACTAATACAGACTTAATTTCACTATCATATCCCTTTAATCTCGTTGCCGTCAAGTTGATTCTGACTCCTAGCCACCCTATAAGACAGAGTATAACTGCCCCATAGGGTTTCCGAGGAGCAGCTTGTGGATTTGAACTGCTGACCTTTTGGTTAGCAGCCAAGCTCTTAACCACTGCGTCACCAGGGCTTCTATATCTCTTTAGTTTCTTTTAATATTGAGGAGTCCCCTTAAGTTTTTTTTTCATTATGTTAACATTTTGAAGGGATCAGACCAGGTTTTTTATAGACTGCTCACATTTTGATAATATCTATTTGTCTGATTCTTTTCCGGTGATGCTATTTAACTTGTTTCCAGATTCTCCTATTTCTCATAAACTGAAAGTTATATCCAAACAGTTCATCGAAGATTAACACTGTTGGAAAGAATACTTCACACGTGATGCTGTGTACCTATACTACATTGCATCAAGAGGCACATGATGTCAGCTATCCTACAAGTGTTGTGGTTGTTGGGTGACATCCAGTTCATTTTCAACTCATAGCAACCCCACGTAACAGACCAGAACTGCCCCCAGAAGATTTTCTAGACTGTAACTTTGTTTGTTTTTAATCTTCGTGGAAGCAGATTGCTTGGTCTTTCTCCTGCAGAGCCTCTGGGTAGGATTGAATGGCCAACCTTACTGTTAGCACCAGAGTGCTTAACCACTGGGCCATTCAGGTTCCTAGTGCCATTATTAGTTATGCTACCTTTAAAGCAATGACCACCATCTCTCTCTAGTATAAAGGCACTCCCTTCCTTTTTTGCTATTAGCAAGTAATTTCCTCACACTCATTTGAATGCTCTCTTATGTCTTGTCTCTAATAATACGAGGAGAATCCCATCTTTTCCAGGGACAGGCCCCAGTAGCAATGGAGTAGTCAAACAACTATGTCAAAAAGCCATAATCAATATTGTCAAAATGTTTCTTATTTCTCACATAAAAATTATGAAACATACTTAACTGTTGAAGGATAATATAATACATGAACATAAACTAGGGTAAAGATTTTGGAAATTTAAGCTTGCAAACTACTTTGGAAATTTGAGCTTCATTGGCAACTTATTGCCATTTATTCTATCCACATATATTAAACATTCACATATTAAAATGTTTCAGTATGAAAGTAAAATCAGAGGTCACTGGAGAGTTTTCCAGTAATTCAGATACATATTCTTCATGTGACAAAAAGTAGTTTCCTATAGTCCGATAGTCTGATATTATCACAATTTTACAAGTTCTTATTATCACAAACAAAATGCTTCTCAGACGCCCAGAGAAAACCTATGCTTTCTCAGGTGTCATATGTGTTGTAAAGTGTGACAGTTTGATTCCAAATTTTCTTAACCTACTTCCAGCAATTAGAAAGAAAATAGAGGAATTCAATATTTGAAGAATAGAATTTATCTGGGAATGAGTAGTTTTCTTATTCTATAGTATGGCACTTTTCAAGTTAAAAACTAAGGAATAAAATGTAGTGAAAAACAAAACAATGTATTTTTCCTTTTCAACTTAATTAACTAATTATGTAGAATAATTGCAATCTCCCTGTTTATGTTAAAATGAGGTCTTCGATATCAGTCCCTAGAAATAGAGGTTACTGTAGTTCAGGAATGAACTACACCACTCTACTCATAAGTTAGTAAACCCAAATTGGACCTTATAGAATCACTGCCTCCAGCAATAAAGAATTTTTTTTTTTGCCTTTCTTCCACTGAAAGCTCTTCCAAGAAGACAATTACACATTTTACAGTACCATTCCAATGTCCAAATGTCCTTGCTTGAGCAAGTTATTACTAATGTTTATCTATGATTTGTGTTCAAAAATGTCAGCTCTAATATTCTGTTTCATTCTCTTTATGAATCAAAGTTAGCCAAAATGTTGCAGAAATAAATGATATCTAATATTGCAATTTTTTTTCTTATTTTTTGTATATTTGTTGACAGTCTTGTCCATTAGAGAGGCTATATAGAATTGGTTGCACAGAATCAAGGGAATTGAATAATTACGGCATATACCTGAACGCTGAGATAATCAACAAACGTAGGATTTTATTTTTTTTCTTTGCCCTGAATGTTTTAGGAAATTCTGCTTTGTTGATGTACCCTTGATGTTTGTAAACAAGTTATAATAATTTATCTTTCATCATTGAAAAAGCTAATTATTTCTCTTATTATTAATGGCCTATATAATACAGAAGCTGTCTCTCGGTTTCAATGTTATTTTTTTTTTCCCCCTCAGGAGAACCTAAGCTTGTTATCCCAAGTTTGTTCAATTAATCTTTTCTTGCAAGAAATGGGAATGGTGAAATTCTTCTCCATCCTATAAATTACGCTATATCTAATAAGATGCAAGTGGCTTCAAATAATAATTTCTCCCCTTTTGATGATTAACAGGTGGGGAGTATAAAAGAGAGAGCCACCTTTTTTTCTCCATCTTTGTTTTCTTCTTGGGAAGCAATCACTCTCAATCTCTTGGTTCCATTTCTCTGGAAGAAACCCCTCCCCAGTGACAGAGAAGACACCTGTTGACAGAGTTCATTTATCCTATACTGCAGCCCCCTTCTTCCAAATGAAAACATCCAGGAAGTTTATATAAACATTTGCTGAATCTCAGCTCTCCAACAGATATGAATAGTGGTGCAATGGTTAAGCACTCAGCTGCTAACCCAAAGGTTGGTGGTTCAAACCCACCAGCAGCTCTGTAAAAGGGAAGACCTTGCGACCTGCCCCCATAAAGATTACAGCCTAGGAAACTCTATGGGGCAGTTCTACTCTACCCTATGGAGTCACTATGAGTCAGAATTAACTGGACAGCACACAACAACAATAGCATTTAAGAAAACTCTATTCAGATTGTGAGTTTTTGCTCTCAACTTAAACCCTCACCAGCACTTTCACAAACATCTGAAAGACAAAGTACTTTTATTTTAAAGATTCTTGGTTCCCATAGGGAGTAGTTAATCTAATTTTCTCTTTTGCCGTAACTTTTATTAAAACAGATTCTTAAAAATTTACCAGAAGAACTTAATGGTGCCTGGCTACCACTACCAACCACTCTGACTGGGATCACAACAGGGGGTCCTGGGCAAAGCAGGAGAAAAATTGCAGAATAAAAAATCAAGCTCACAAAAAAGACCATACTTGCTGGTATAACAGAGACTAGAGGAACCCCTGAGACTATGGCCTTGAACTCAAGCCACTCCTGGAGATCACCCTTCAGACAAACCACAGACAGGCCCATAAAATAAAAGGAATATGTTCCTTAGAACAATCAATTATATTAGGTCAAAAGGGCAGCATTTTCCCAGAAGCAAAGAAGGCAGGAAGGGGTAGCAATTCAGGATGAAAGGAAATGGGGAAACTAGGACAGAAATGGGGGAAGTGCTGGCACATTGTAGGGAATGAAATCAATGTCATGGAACACTTTATGTAGAAACTATCAAATGGGAAACTAATTTGCTCTGTAAACTTTCACTTAATGCACAATAAATTTTTTTTTAAATAAATAGATAATATTATTAATCATCAGAAGAAAAAAGAAATTACACAGGGGGTGAGGGCTGAGGATAGTTATATTGGTTTACCATAGGAAGCTATTAAATCTATTTTGTTGGAGTCTTTAAAAGCTGCATTTAGAGTAGTGTGCTATAGATAGGACTTTCCTTATATTTAGCCTAAAATGTTCTACCTTATCTACAATGTCATAAGATGTTGTAGGCATTGGTAAATGTGCCACCACAGTCTACTCCATGGTGTCCATCACGTTTTCTCCATCTACTAGACTAATAAACTCATCCAAGAAAGAGATGGTGAGATAGTGGGTTCATTTTGGCTCCTAGAATCACAGCTCTCCTCATAGTTATTGACAAATCAGCCCTTTACTATTCTGTTTTAGAATTGTAACCCTAAATGAGCATCATGTTCCTTGTCTTGTGTCCATGGAATCCACCAGTTTCCTCTTTCATCTCTAATTTCTCATCTTTCATCACCCACATACCATCAATTGCTGAGGACAGATGAAGACCAGATATGTGGCCCTCGGTCTTAAGATTTTAGGGATGGGAAGGCTTTAAGCCTTGATGACTATCTCATACCTCCTATCTTTCCACATTCTATTCCTTCCTATGCATTCTTCCTAGACTAATTATAGTGATACATACCTGAAATCCTGATTCCTGCTCAAAAATTTTTAATATCTTCCTACTACTTACCAAATTAAGTTCAGATTATTCACTTTGAAATTTCCAAGGAAAATATTTGAGCAGGAATTTGGCAACCTGGGTGTGGGGAGGCCCTTGCAGGCAAGGGAGAATGGCAGAAATAGACAATGAAGTCTAAAAGTGTCACCAATGACCCTGAGTTTTCACACTTCTGTGCTTTTTCTTAGGTTGTGCCATTGCCTAGGATGTTCTTACCATAGTTCCTGCCTGTGAAAATCCAATGTTAAGTTCTATCTCAGTATTCCTGTCCAGTTTGAACGCCAACTGAATTTAGTTTAATTTCTTCTTAAAATGTCCATTTTATTATCATATTATGGTTCCTTTGTTCTTGATGCATTACCCCTCTGAATATCAAATATCAGGGAAAAGAATAAAGAGCTTAGCAGAATCTGAAAATGGTAAGAATCATGCAGGTGTGACTCAGTGATTTCTAAAATCTAAAACCACTCAATTGGTCTGTATTTAATTTGCCTAATTAGTTTCTGCTCTATACAGAAAATATGAACATGTGTTCTAGTCACAATTAGCTTTGACTATTTGAAACATTAATGACCAAGATCATGGCTGCAGTGACCTATTGTTATAAGTCAGCATTCTTTGATAGGTTGGAGTAGGAAAAAAAAATTGAGAACCATTAATGTGGGGAAAATTATGTTGACTAAACAGATTAAAGCTCCAAGAGCTTGAGAAAAAGTGCTTTTATCCAAAGTGTAACTGCTATGCAAATGATAATTCCAAACATTGAACACCATTAATTTCATAATCGTATTAGACATTAATCCAAAGATGCAAACGTTTACTTGTATATTTGATTTATGCCATGCCTATATTCACAACAGGCAGGAATTTTTTAATATCAAAACATAAATAAAACTAGACAGAGAAAATATCAAAAAATTAAATTTGCAGAGGAGAAAATAAATAAATACAGGGCTCCTGATTTTAGAGTTAACTCTAAATGAGCATTTGATTTAGGACTAAATTTCTCTTAACCAAGGCACTAATGCAAATGCAGGGAGTTATGTGGTTCTTTTTTTTTTAATGTCTGAGTAACTATAGTATTCTTTCTCATCAGAAAAAAAAAAAAAAAAAAGAAGACACTGATAAATGCTATCTATCCCAGCGCTGAATTCTACAAGCATCTTCTCACACGGATAAAATTCTGGAAAATATAACCAATAATTTGTCTGAAGACAATTCTTATGAAAGTTAGAGAGAGGGCATTTAAAAGAATTTCAACATTTCTATAGAATACTAACAGTTCAAGTATGAAGCTCTATTTCAAGGCAGAATTTAGAAAACCTAAAGAAATGGATAACCAACACTGAGCTTTAGCTTGTCTCTCTCAAACATCAAAATGTTTAAGACAATTCTGAACAATTTCTAGATGAAGTAAATTCATGGATGAATTACCTGACATGTTTTAGAAATGCCAAGAATTGATACTGTTGAGTAGAAAGGTACATTGAAATTGTATATACTGGACATAAAGACAGCAGAAATGACTACCCATTGAAAAAATCTGGGAGACCCATGACTTATGTTAAAATTAGCTGCTTGAGTTTGAAATTAGCTCCTAGTTCAAGTTTATCACTTTATATTTTAAGATAATTCATTTGTTGTTAATGCCAGACTGCGTGTCATACAGATGATACGGACAGAATTTGTTCAATGAATTCCCATTGTGTTATTCTACAAGCATGGATCTATCTACCAGAACACTACTGCCTATTCAAAAGTTTTCATGTTTTAATGAAATAATTTTTCTCCTAAAAATGCAGCTTTTATCTGAAACACACTACCAAGTTATAGGGAGAAAAAAAAGATCTTTTCCTTCCCATAACAATCAGCCTCTTAACAACTTTGCAAAGGGTGAAAAAGATCTTTTATCTTTTAATGAGGTAGAGATGTTATCCCTGTCCTTAAATGGACATGTTTCAGTTTCAAATGCTAGTACTGGAAAGGGTTTTCCTAATAAAATCTAGAGAATATTTGTCCTCATTTTATCTGGTTTTATTTTAAAATATTGATTTGTCAAACTTTATGATTTCAGGACCTCTTTACACTTCTAAAAAAAAATATAGAAAACCCCAAAGAACTTTTTTTTATATACCCTGTATCTGTTGCCATCGAGTCAATTGAGACTCATAGCAATCAAATAGGACAGAGGAGAGCTGCCCCACAGAGTTTCCAAGAAGTGCCTGGTGGATTCAAACTGCCGACCTTTTGGTTAGCAGTCGTAGGTCTTAACCACTATGCCACCAGAGTTTCCTTTGTTTATATGGATTATATCAATCTACATTTACCACATTAAAGCATAAACATGAGAAAATTTTGAAGCATAAAATATACAAGCCTACATTCCATTAGCCATTTTAGCTTCTGGAAAACTTCCCTGTACTCTTTTGAGAGAATGAGAGCAAAACGGCAAATAACACCTAAGTGCTGTTGTTAGGTGCCTTCAAGTCCTGCACCAGAGCCCTGGTGGCACAGTGGTTAAGTGCTCAGTTGCTAACTGAAAGGTCAGCTGTTCAAACCCACCAGCTGCTTTGTGAGAGAAAGATGTGGCAGTCTGCTTCCATAAAGATTTTGGTCCTGGTCACCCTAGGTTAATCCTACTCTGTCCTATAGGGTAGCTATGACTCAGAGTTGACTTAATGGCTATGGGTCTGTTTTTTTTTTTTTTTACTCCTGTGAAAATAATCTTGACTTCACGGATCCCTCAAAAGTATGTTAGGGATGCCTAGAAATCCCCATATCACACTTTGAGAACCACCAGTTCAGAAGAACAATGAAAAAATAAGCCACAAACAAAATAAATGTGGAATAAAAAAGGTCTATACTCTATGCATGCACACATGCCTTTAAGTACCTAATCCGCTGGGGAGAGTGCACTAGCTTGATGCACAGCTTGAAGGAAAATACAGTGAGATGGCTATAATGGAATGACTCACGGTCATCAGCCCCCGCAAAACTTCTCTATGTTATTACAGACCTGGGCAAATTTCTCTTTAATCTAGTTTAGATTATCTCCAAAACTGAACCTGGAGGAACTCTTGTGGAATACAGAGCACCTGTGAACAGACACTTGTGCAAGAGATATTAAAGTCATCCCACCAGGGAATCATTGATTTCATTATGATCCATGGGACATATGGATCCCTTATAGCAGGGATATCCTTGCATAAATTGTGCAATATAATTTACTAATTCTATTTATTTATGGATATGTTTATATTTTACCTTAAAAAAAATCTTAGTCTGTGTATGTTTTCATTTCAAAGTTCATGCATGTAATTTAAGACGGAATAGCAGTGTGCTGAAATACTTTGTTAATGGAGTGTACACACAAAATGATTTACAGGTGATGTAAATTCTATTTTATTAAAATATCTTAGCCAAATAAAATTAAGATTGACAATGTCAAATGTTGGTAAGGATGTAGAACAAACTCCTTTCACATTTTTGATGGAAGTATAAATTGACTTAACCACTTTGGAAAATTGTGTAGCACTATCTATAAAAGTTAAACATCCACCTCTACTATGACCTGGAAATTTTATTCTGAGGTATCCACTACAGGAAAATGAAAGCAAATGTTCACCAAAAGACCTGTTCAAAAATACTTCCAGCAGCATAATTTATAAAAGCTCCACCTTGAAAGGAACCCAAACGTCCATTGCAAGTAAAAGGGGTACACAAATTGTGCCATATTTAACTATGGAATGCTACACAGCAATAAAAAAGAATGAATTATTGATACACACCTCAGACTGGATGGATCTCTCAGATATAATGGTGAACAAAAGAAACCAGACACATAAAAGTACATACTGTTCAATGGATGGATCTCTCAGATATAATGGTGAACAAAAGAAACCAGACACATAAAAGTACATACTGTTCAATTCCATTAATATGAGGTTCAAGAGCAGGCAAAGCTAATCTACGATGATTGTTGTTGTTAGGTGCTGTGGAGTGGTTTTCGACTCCTAGTAACCCCATGTGATGGAGTAGAACTGTCCCACTGGTTTTCCTAGGCTGTAATCTTTATGGAAACATATCTCCAAGTCTTTCTTCTGAGAAACCACCAGGTGGTTCTAACCATCAACCTTTCAGTTAGCAGTCATGCACTCACACATTGCACAACCAGTCGGAACGGTGGTTACCTTTGGCAGAGGGGGATTAACTGGGAAGGTCACAGGAAAGCCTGCCAAGGAACTGGAGATGCCCTATAACTTGGTGTGGATATTGGCTACATTGTTACATAGGTAAGCATTGATCTGTACATTTAAGATTTGTGCACCTGAAAATATGTATTGTAGTTAGTTGCCATCAAGTCAATTTTGACTCACACTGCAGTTAGAAATTACTTAAAGGGTTATAACTAAATTAGGAAGTGTTCAACTTAATTTTTCTCTCATCAAAATGATGAAGGATCTGTGGAAATCCTTATGCACATGAAAACTCCATGTAGATAGTATGCTTAATTCTAAACCAAACCAAGCCCATTATCATCAAGTTGATTCCATCTGTAGGACAGAGCAGAACTGTCCTATAGGGTTTCCAAGGTTGTAATCTTTACAGAAGCAGACTGTCACATCTTTCTCCCACAGAGCCACTGGTAGGTTTAAACTGCTGACCTTTCAGTTAGCCATTGAGCACTAAATGACTGTGTCACCAAGGTGTCACAAGATTTCTTTCTAAAGCCAAAAATCAGTCTCACATCCCTCAGGATCTTTCTCTGAGACTGACCATTTTCCAGAGCTCAAATATAATCTGATTAGCCTCTGCTCTGCGTCCACAACAACTGTACAAACATAGGGTGAGGCTGTGTTACTTTTCTTACTAATGTTCTTTCTTATCACACCTTTCCTGTCTTCCGGTCTCACAGAAGAGTCTTTTAAACTCAGGTAGAGAAGTAGATGGTGAAAGCATAAGGCAGAAAAGGAGAATATAAATGTTATGTAATATTAAATAGCATAGAAGGACATGATATTATATTAAGGCAACATTAAAAACGTTATATACATTATGAACATAAATAGGTAAAAGCTGCAGATCCATAGAAGAATAGCAGGAGTAATATCCTCAAAATGTTGACTGTAGGTGTCCTTGGAAGATGCAATTAGAGATGATTTTCTTTTCCATTTTTTGAATTTTTGTAAAATATATGCTTTATATTATTAATTTACAAGTTAAAAATGAAATGATTTAGAAAAGCTGTCGATTTTTAAAAGCTGTTTAAAATCCACATAAGGTTGTAAACTATGTCTCAATTGTCATGATTATGATGATGAGACTTTTAATTCTCAATGATTTTTAATTTACTCATGACTTCAGCTCTCCTCAAGTTATATACAAATATTTCCTGGTATATCAAGATCTTTCACTACAATATTATTCCAAGATGATTTATTCCCTGATTATTGGTCTCAAGCACAGACCCTCAGCTTCACATAAACTCCAGATTTTTGCCTGTGTGCTTGTGAGACTGTGGCTTGTTTCCCTCATTCAGTTTTTTGTTCCTTGGCCAACATCCCATCACAGCTACGAGGTCACTAACTCCTCTAGACCCTATTGGCCCCTCTTAGAATGTCAAACCCCAAAACACTGCCTCTGTTTATTTTATTGCACTCAGCTTCAACCAGCTCCTGAATGACCAAATTAACAGATGTTGGTAGCAGTAGGACAGGTGAGCTAAATGAGACCAGGATAGGAGCATCGTCAGGTTGCTGGACCAATATGAGGTACAGAGAAAGGTGGACATAATGGAGCTTGGTGCTAAAGGTCATATTGAAGGGAGGGCCTTTGGGTGCTATGATTTCCAAGGCTTGAACACAGAAGAGCAAACATGTGGCTCAGACAGAAAGATCAGAAAAACCAATGACAGAAAGGAAATCCTGAAGTAGTCCAGGTCTACTCTATGTTACCATATAATTATTAATTCCAAGAAAATCCTTGGATACTTCTGTCTTAATTTGGGTTTGAGAACCTTTTTAGGTATGGAGAAGGCTACTAGGCACTCTTCAGAGAGAGAGACCAAAGTGTGCTGGTGGGGACGGAGGTGGACTAGGACCTCTAAAAGATTCTTTATGTGGTTAAAAGAAGGTATTGACACCCTAAACTGTAAAAATATTGAAACTTAGTCAGAACACAAGTCATTTTCATTTTGTTTCTTTATTAACAACTTAGAAAAAACTCCTGAAATAAAATTTCAGTTTGGTTACCTGGATTGTACGTTTTTTTCCCTTTACTTTTTCTTAAAAAGAAAATGTTGTTATGTGGCATCAAGTCGGTTCCAACTCATAGTGACCCTATGTACAACAGAACAAAACATTGTCCTGTCCTGCGCCATCCTCGTAATTGTTGTTATGCTTCAGCCCATTGTTGCAGCCACTCTGTCAATCCATCTCGTTGAGGTCTTCCTCTTTTTCACTAACCCTCTACTTTACCAAGCGTGATGTCCCTCTCCAGGGATTGGTCTCACTTGATAACATGTCCAAAGTATGTGAGATGAAGTCTCCCACCCTTGTTTTTAGGAAGCATTCTGGTCATATTTCTTCCAAAACAGATTTGTTCCTTGTTTTGGCAATCCATGGTATATTCAATACTCTGTGTCAACACCATAGTTCAAAGGCGTCAATTCTTCTTCAGTCTTCCTTATTCATTGTCCAGTTTCCAAATGCAAATAAGGCAATTGAAACCACCATGGCTTGCGTCAGGCACACCTTAGTCCTCAAAGTGACATCTTTACTTTGGCAAATCTTTTGCAGCAGATTTGCCCAATGAAATGCATCATTTGATTTCTTCACTGCTGCTACCATAGGTGTTAATTGTGGATTCAACTAAAATGAAATCCTTGACAACTTCAATCATTTCTCTGTTTATCATGATGTTGCTTATTGGTCCAGTTATGAGAATTTTTTTTTTAAGTTGAGGTGTAATCCATACTGAAGGCTATATAATCATAATATTGTGAAATTTATACGGAAAAAGAATTAAAGAAGTAAGCCATGCATTTTGAGACGCCAGAGCAATCTAATTTTGGCTCTCATGGAATTGTTCTAATTTTTCTTCAACTTCAGCTTGAACTTGCATATGAACAATTGATGGTCTGTTCGGTAGTCGGCCCCTGATGTTATTCTGACAGATGATATTGAGGCTTTTCCATAGTTTTTTTCCACAGATATAGTAGATTTGATTCCTGTGTATCCTAACTAGCGAGGTCCATGTGTATAGTTGCTATTTATGTTGTTGAAAAAAAGGTATTTGCAACCAAGAAGTAATTGGTCTTGCAAAATTCTATCATGCAATCTCTGGCATTGTTTTTATCATCAAAGCCATGTTGTCCAACTACTGGTCCTTCTGTTTTGTTTCCAACTTTCGCGTTACAATCACCAATAATTATCAATGCACCTTGATTGCATGTTTGATCAATTTCAGACTGCAGAAGTTGGTAAAAATCTTCAATTTCTTCATCTTTAGCCTTAGTGGTTGGTGCATAAATTTGAATAACAGTCATATTAACTGATCTTTCTTGTAGGTGTATGGATATTATCCCACCAATGGCAGTATTGTATATTAGCATAGGTCTTGAAATGTTCTTTTTGATGATGAATGCAATGCCATTCCTCTTCAATTTGTCATTCCTGGCATGGCAATCATATGATTGTTCAATTCCAAATGGCAAATACCACTACATTTGAGCTCACTAATGCCTAGGATATCGATGTGTATGCATTCTATTTCATTTTTGATGACTTCCAATTTTCCTAGATTCATACTTCGTACATTCCACATTCCTATTATTAATAGGTGTTTGCAGCTGTTCTCATGTTGAATCACACCATATCGGCAAATGAAGGTCCCAAAAACTTGACTCCATCTACTTCATTAAGGTCGACTCTACTTTGAGGAGGCAGCTCATCCCCAGTCGTGTTTTGAGTGCCTTCCAACCTGAGGGGCTCATTTTCCAGCACTACATCAGACAATGTTCTGCTGCTATTCATAAGGCTTTCCCTGGTGAATTTTTTCAGAAGTAGATCACCAGGTTCGTCTTCCTAGTCTGTCTTAGTCTGGAAGTTCAAGGGAAATCTGTCCATCATGGGTGACCATGTTGGTATTTGAAACACCAGTGGCATAGCTTCTGGCATCACATGTAAGCCACCACAGTATGACAAACTGACAGATGCATGGGGTGTTTAATGAGAACTCAACTAGGTGTTAGAATTCTAATAGTCAGCAAGAGTGAAGACTCTGGGCCAAGTGTCATTAAGGAAAGAAAACACTTTCTAAAGAAGACTCCAATATTCATAAAGTTGTTTTACTTACTCCTTATCCAATACAAAAGATAATTTTGATAGGCCTATATATCTCACAAAAACTGATTTAGGCTAATTCTATATGTCCAATATAGAAATCTTGATTTTGCCAGATGGTCCAATCATTGCTACCATATACTTAGCACCTTCTTTCACCTAGAGGTATAAGTATCTGAAAGGATTTACAATATGACTTAGATATATATAACAGCAAAATACACTGCTTTAAATAATAAAAAAAAATGGATTGTATATTTTTTGTACCTGAACTTTACTCTTAATCTATTGACTACGTTTCTACATATGAATGCATTTGTGAGAGAGAGAGAAGAAAAGGAGAAAGAGGAAGAGAGGAAAAAGGAGAGGAAAGAAAGAAGGAGCAAGGGAAAGAGAAGGAAACAGGAAGGAAGATTGGCTTAATATCATTTAGAATAATGGGCATTAAATTAACTGAGTCACTTCTTTCAGGTTAGAATTTAGCTACTCTTCAGACTTATTTGTTGGAAAGCTTCATGCTTTTTCATATGTTTACACAAACAATATTGGAACACAAATGAACAATAACAACAACAAAAACTCTCCTTCTCCCAAATCCCCTTTCCCCAGGACATAATTTCAAGAACAGTACTGCTTCTACATATAGAGAGTTCAGGGCACATATATCCAAAAGAGATTTAAAATTCCTAGGAATTTAGAATTCTCTGGAATTTAAATCTTTGGGTTTTAATATCTTTCTTTTATTCTTCTAGAACTTGGCCATGTTTGTGTTATATTTATTTGTGGATTTGATTTATTTTAAAAAATTAAAATAAACAAACCTATTCTCCAAGGCAACTTTGATTTATCATTGTTTGCACAACATATCAGAGCACTTAAGTACTTTTTTCCAAACATGGAATGCAATGTTTACGTATTGGACCCCTTCCAAGCAACTGGGAAACCAGTGTTTATTTGATTCCTTGAAAAGTATGGAATAATTTTATACACTCTATTTTATATGTATTTATAGGATAACTGAAGTTGTGCTACCTAATTGGAATCCTCCTAGGCTTTAGCAAAAATATTCTATTATCTATTATATACACACAACGGAAATGAAAAGAAAAATGTCAAGACTACCAGAAATCTAAACAAACAAAATCTTCTTCCCTCTAGCTGTTTTTAACTGACTTTTTAGAACCTCAGATTCCTTCCATATATTGATGGATACACATATTGACAAAGAGAGAGAGAGCCCTGATGGCACAGTGGTTAAGAGCTTGGCTATTAACCAAAAGGTGGACAGTTACAGTCCATAAGCCACTCCTTGGAAACACTACAGGGAAGTTCTACTCTGTCCTATAAGGTCACTATGAATCAAAATCAACTCGACAGCAACAGGTTTATAAATATATAAATAGAGAGCTAATCAATGTCAAAATTCTATGTTAGGAATTTTTACAATAGTTGAAATATATCAAGTCCAAGAATTATTTTTGTCACTCCTTTATTTACACTTTTAATGAATTTTTCATGTGTTCAGCACTTGATACTTTTATTCCATATAGAAAGAAATTATAAATATTGATCTTCTTTTGACACTACCCATTTTCAGGAATTTGGCCTGATATAATTAATAGAACAAGGACTTTGGGATTGGGTCGGATTTTGAATCTAGTTGTGCGACCCTTGGAAATCTGCTAGTTTTCATGACTCTTAGCTACCTCCTCAGTAAAATGAGGACACCACCACTTAACTCAAAGAATCTTGTCAAAATGAGTGAGGCAATGCGTGTAAAGCAGCAGGTGCAGGCTGGCTGTTTTCTCCCTGGTCTCCTTCACTGCTGTGAAAGCACTCTCACTGTGGGGAAATGTCCACAAATAAGCCCACGGCTCTGTCATGTAACATCATGCCTAGTGCTCCCTCTAATGGTTCCTCTTTCCAGGGTATGCTTTGGAGATAACCATGCTGCTAAAAAGCCAGGTTCCAAGTTCTCCTTTAAGAGATCACATCTTGGTATTGGTGAAATCAGATTACAAATAAACTATGATTAACTCACTCCAAGAACAAAAAATTGGACCCATAATGGACATTCCATCCCTTTTATGCTTTGTCTAAACTGATGTATTATCCTCTTCCCAGGATAGAAAAATGGGCAAGCTAAAATTCAGTCTTTGTCTAAATCATTCTGATCTTTAACTGACCCTCAACAGCATTTCCTCAATCGTACTCCAACTTCTCTCTGATTTCTCTCCATCTGTGAGGAATCATGGGTCTATACCAAATAAGGAAATCTAGGTTGCCAAATCTCAAGAAGTATTCCTCCAAAGGCCTGTGGGTTCCTTCTGAACTTGTTTATTACAGAATACTTTTTCTTATAGAAAACAACGCATTCCCAGATGCACCAATCCTCTGCTTACAAAGTATTTTACAAATATGGGACTTAAGTAGGTTCAATACAAATAATTTAGAAATGAAATAAGCCTCATTACAGGAGCAATTTATAAGGTTCAAAGCTACAATGACGAAATGAACAGATTTTCAAAACTGCTTCATCAAACTGCTTTAGCATTTTAATCCCAGAGTGTTGAGAAACTATGCTGAAGAATCTGATGAGGAAAAGCTTGCCAAGGATCCCCCCCAAACAGATCTTTCCCTCCAAACATAGGCTCAGAGACAAATGTATTAAGCCCTTTAGCTGGGCCTTGTCTTTCCCTGGACCAAATAGGGCATATCTGCACGGGATTCATTATTTGGTTCAAACAGGAGATTTTAGCTATACATATCATAAATTGTGCATCTTATTAATCATTGCAAGGATTAGAGAGAACTCTATACATATGTAGGTGAGTGTGACTATATGTAGTGTGTGAAGATGAACAATTTTTTTTTTAATCGACATAGAATTAAGAAAATATATGAGGTCACGTCCTGTTCCTTTTTTTTTTTTGAAGGATAAATATGGAGACATTTGTGCAAATGCTAGATGACAACATGAAATTAATAGCCACTTTTATGTTTATCTGCTCCTCATGTCATCTTTAATGAGAATGGATCTGCTACCACAAAATGGTCTGTGAGCAGACAGACTGGAAAATGGGGTGAGAAAATGCTGCTTTATTTATTCTTCACATTACTTCCCTTCAAATTAAAATTATACCAGCTTTGTCAAGCTTAATCCTGATGCAGATTTCACAATCTTCTAGAAAAGCTCTATTAAAGCTCACAGCTTAAGAGCTTAATAGCTCTGTCACTTATTCTTTGAAAAAATTTTTTCAAAAGGTCTAAAAGCCAGAAAACTGTTTTCATATACACCTTCTTTTGCCATCTATCTCTGTAAAAGACAGGAGAAAAAATTTTGAGGAAAAGGGATCATAATTTTGATTTTTAGAAATGTGATCTCAACAGGTCAACTAGCCTATATTGGTGTCTTAAATAATTTGAGTCAAAACAGTTGCATCTTGATTTCTTCAAGCTAAAGTTGATAAAAGATACTGCATCAATAAATGTCCAAATGGTGCATTTTTTTAATGCTAAAGGAAGATCACAAAACACAGTTTGAGTAAGAACCAAACCAGTTGCCTTTGAGTCGATTCTGACTCATGGCAACCCATGTGTGTCAGCGTAGAACTGTACTCCCTACGGTTTTCAAGCACTGATTTTTTTGAAGCAGATTGCCAGATCTTTCTCCCAAGGCACCTCAAAGTGGACTTGAACTTCCAACTTCTCAGTTAACAGCCAAGTGTTTTACCATGTATACCACCAAGGGATGAGCAAGAACCAGACCATTTGAAGAACACGACATGTGCCTGAGGAACTCATTTGCAGGAAGGTCAAAAGGAGCCATACACACAAAACCCTGGAAATCTGAAGAAAACCCTGATCCTGAGCTGTTGGTTCCTGAATATCTGTTTTGGAAATAATGATGCCTGCTTACATAGAGATGGTGGGTTTCCAAATGACTGAAGGCCCCTGCACTGAGCATTTACAATTTTAATTTATATTCACATTTATTCAATACCTTTGAAATATGATTTACTTAAGGCCATTCAATACCACTGAAATACCTCGATAGCTCTCAAAGTATTACCCATTGCCATCAAGTTTATTCTGACCTCACAGTAACCCCACAGGGTTTCCAAAGCTGAAAATCTTTACGGAAGCAGATTGCCACATCTTTCTCCCTGGAGCAGCTGGTGGACTTGAACCACAGATCTTTAGGTTAGCATCAGAATGCTTTAACTCGCACCATCAGGACTCCTTCTCAAGGTGTTGTTGTTCAGTGCCACTGAGTCAGTTCTGACTCATAGCAACCCCATGTACAACACAATGAAATACTGCCCAGTGTTGCTATGCTTGAGCCCATTGTTGCAGCTACCATGTCAGCCAGCCCATCTCTTTGAGGTCTTCCTGAATATTTCTGAGAATATATTCTAGTGTGGGTAAGAAGAAGGAAAGAATACTGAGAGTTGGGAAAGGGCACTGCTGAAAGACAAATATGATGAATGAGAAACCAAGGGACACCAAAGTCAACCTACAACCCAAATCTCCAGACAAAGTAAATGGTAGCCTGATAAGAAGGGCAGTGGTGTATAGGAACTACCATTGGAGTAAACCTAGTATTTATTAAGGCAGTGTAGGGTAGAGTCTATGATTGCCAGTTCTGGAGCTAGTGGTTCTTTACTAGCTGTGTTATATCAGGTATATTATTTAACTCTCTGGCCTCGGTTTCCATATCTATAAAATATAAATGATGTTGGCACTTATTTACAGATTTTTGGTGAGGATTAAATGAGTTAATACATCTAAAGTGTTTTGAAAATTGCTTGACACACAGGCAATATTTACCAGTATTACATATGATTTTGTTTTTTCCTAATTATAATCCTTCCTAATTTGATGGTCCTATATTTTTGGTTGTAGAAGCTGAGCTTCAGATTAAAGAAATTTGCCTAAGATTACATGCTTATCAGTGGTAAACCTGGGCACACTTTTTATTTCAATAAGTCATACTAGAACTACCAGTTGCCATCAAATTGACTCCTACTTGTGGTGGCCCCATGTATGTCAGAGTAAAACTGCTCCACAGAGTTTTTTGTGGCCAATTTTTCAGAAGTAAATTACCAGGAATTTCTTCTAAGGTGCCTCTGAATGGACAAGAACCTACAACCTTTCAGTAAGCAGCAAGTGTGTTGACTGTTTTCACTATCATTTGAAATGTTTAAAATATTTGAATTACATTTTGTACTTTCATCTTACCACAGTGCCTCTATCAGTTTGTCATACTGTGGTGGCTTGCTTGTTGCTGTGATGCTGGAAGCTTTGCCACCAGTATTTCAAATACCAGCAGGGTATTGGACAGGTTTCAGCTGAGCTTCCAAATTAAGACAAATTAGGAAGAATAACCTGGTACTCTACTTCAGAAAAAGTTGGCCGGTGAAAACCTTATGAATAACAGTGGAACATTGTCCGATATAGTGTCAAAAAATGAGCCCCTCAGGTTGGAAGGCACTCAAAATATGACTGCGAAAGAGTTGCCTCCTCAAAGTAGAGTCAACCTCAATGATATGGACTCAAGCTTTTGGGACTTTGCTGATGTGGCATGATTCAGAATGAGAAGAAATAGCTGCAAACAACCGTTAATAATTGGAACCTGGAATGTACAAAGTATGAATCTAGGAAAGTTGGAAGTCATCAAAACTGAAACAAAATGCAAAAAGATCAATATCCTAGGTATTAGTGAGCTGAAATGGGCTGGTATCGGCCATTTTGAATTGGATGAACAGATGGTCTACTACGCTGGGAATGACAAATTGAAGAGGAATGGTGTTGCGTTCATCGTCGAAAAGAACATTTCAAGATCGAACCTAAAGTACAATGCAATAGTGATAGGATAATATCTATATGCCTACAAGGAAGACCAGTTGATACAACTACTATTCAAATTTATGCACCAATCAATAATGCCAAAGATGAGGAAATTGAAGACTTTTACCAACTTCTGCAGTCTGAAACTGATCAAACATACAATCAAGATGCATTGATAATTACTGGTGATTGGAATGCAAAAGTTGGAAACAAAGAAGAAGGAATACCAAAACCAAACCAAACCCACTGCCGTTGAGTCAATTCCAACTCATAGTGATCCTATAGGACAGAGTAGAACTGCCCCACAGGGTTTCCAAGGAGTGCCTGGTTGATTTGAACTGCCAACCTTTTGGTTAGCAGCCGTAGCTCTTAACCACTATGCCACGAGGGTTTCCAGAAGGAGAGGGAAGAGTAGTTGGAAAATATGGCCTTGGTGATAGAAACGATGCTGGAGATTGCATGATAGAATTTTGCAAGACCAACAAATTCTTCCTTGCAAATACCTTTTTTCAACAACATAAACGATGACTATATACATGGACCTCAACAAATGGAATACACAGGAATCAAATTGACTACATTTGTGGAAACAGACGATGGAGAAGCTCAATACCATCAGTAAGAACAAACCCAGGAGAAGATTGCTGAACAGACCATCAATTGATCATATGCAAATTTAGGTTGAAGCTGAAGAAAATTAAAACATGTCCGCAAGAGTCAAAATACGACCTTGAGTATATCGAACCTATATTTGGAAACCATCTCAAGAATAGATTTGATGCATTGAACACTAATGACTGAAGACCAGAGGACTTGTAGGAAGATATCAAGGACATCATTCATGAAGAAAACAAAAGGTTATTAAAAAGACAGAGAAGAAAGAAAATATAAAAATGGATGTCAGAAGAGACTCCAGAACTTGCTCTTGAATGTAGAGTAGCTACAGTGAAAGGAGAGATGACAAAGTAAAAGAGCTAAACAGAAGATTTCAAAGGGTAGCTTGAGAAGACAAAGTAAAATATTATACGGAAATGTTTAAAGATCTGGTTTTAGAAAACCAAAGGAGAAGAATAAACTGGGCATTTCTCAAGTTGAAAAAAGTGAAGAAAAAATTCAAGCCTTGAGTTACAATTCTGAAGGATTCTATGAGCAAAATATTGAATGACGCAGGAAAAATCAAAAGAAGATGGAAGGAATACACAGAGTCACTGCACCAAAAAGAACTGGTAGACATTCAACCATTTCTGGGGGTAGCATATGATCAAGAACCAATGGTACTGAAGGAAGAAGTCCAAGCTGCACTGAAGGCATTGGCAAAAAACAAGGCTTCAGGAATTTACAGAATACCAACTGAGATGTTTCAACAAAGGGTGCAGCGCAGAAGATACTCACTTGTCTATGCCAAGAAATTTGGAAGACAGCTACCTGGCCAACTCACTGGAAGAGATCCATATTTGTGCTCATTCCAAAGAAAAGTGATCCAAAAGAATGCAGAAATTATTGGACAATATCATTAAAATCACACCCAAGTAAAATTCTGCTGAAGGTCATTCGAAAACAGTTGCAGCAGTACATCGACAGGGAACTGCCAGAAACTCAAGCTGGATTCAGAAGAGGATGTGGAATGAGGGATATCATTGCTGACATCAGCTGGATCCTGGCTGAAAACAGAGAATACCAGAAAGATGTTTACCTGTGTTTTATCGATTATGCAAAGCATTTGACTATGTGGACCATAACAAAGTACGGATAACATTGCAAAGAATGGGAATTCCAGAACACTTATTTGTGTTCATGAGGGACCCCTACACATATCAAGAGACAGTCATTCGAACAGAACAAGGGGATCCTCTGTAGTTTAAAGTAAGGAAAGGTGTGTGTCATGGTTATATTCTTTCACCACACCTATTCAGTCTGTATGCTGAGCAAATAATCCAATAACCTGGACTACATGAAGAAGAATGTAGCATCAGGATTGGTGGAAGACTCATTAACAACCTGTGATATGTAGATAACACAACCTTGCTCACCAAAAGCTGAGAGTACTTGAAACACTGATGACTATCAAAGATTACAGCCTTCAGTATTGATTACACCTCAACATAAAGAAAACAGAAATCCTCATGATTGGACCAATAAGCAACATCATGATAAATGGAGAAAAGATTAACATTGCCAATGATTTCATTTCACTTGGATCTACAATCAACACCCATGGAAGCAGCTGTCAGGAAATCAAAACAATGCATTGCATTGGGCAAATCTGCTGTAAAAGACCTCTTTAAAGTATTAAAAAGCAAAGATGTCACTTTAAGAAGTAAGGTGAGCCTGACCCAAGCAATGATATTTTCAATCCCCTCACGTGCATAAGAAAGCTGGATAATGAATAAGGAAGACTGAAGAATTGATGCCTTTGAATTATGATGTTTGTGAAGAATATTGAATATACTATGGACTGCCAGAAGAACAAACAAGTGGGTCTTAGAAGAAATACAGCCAGAGTGCTCCTTGGAAGTGAGGATGGTGAGATTCATCTAACATATTTTGGACATGTTATCATGAGGGACCGAGAAGAAAACTCAAATATTTTCCACTGAAATGAGCGATAGAAAAGTGGAAAGTCAAACCTGTCAAAGGCAAACAATTTGCAAGACCTGGAAAAACAAGGCAGTTCCACTGAGTTCTCGCTCACACAGATTTCCCTGTGAGAATGCCTTCTTTGTACTCAGGGAATCAGACATTTATAGCTGTTCTGAGAGACAGTAGATTCTGTTTTCTGCCACAGCATGCATATTCAGAGTGGTATACTACAGATCGCACTGGGAAATACACCCATGCAAAGACAGGAGAGCCCTGGGATAATCACCACTGATAGATACAATGCGGGAAAAGAAGGGTGTAAAGTGTTCATTCAACATGTACTGAGTGTATATGGGAGGCCTACCATATGTCAGACACTGTTCTAAGTGCTGGGAAACAAGACTGGCCAAAATTAGTGTTATTCCTGACCCATGGACCTTACAGTTGGGAGCTGGTGGATGGAGTGTAAAGGTGAATGATGACATCAGCCAAATAATCACCCAAGTTGATGCAAATCTGTAACAGTAATAAGTGCTACAAAAGAGAATTATATCATGCTTTGAGAGCACACAAAACCATGATTTCACTTAGTCAAGGAGATGAGGGACATTTCTCTTAAAAGCGACCCTTGAATTGTTATAAGAAGGGTGAGCAGGAGTTAGCTGTGGGAAGATGGAAAAAAATAAGCAGCATTCCACGCATAGAAAATAGCAGATGCAAGGATCTCATGGAGGGAGGGAGCTTGGAGTATCTAAGTAAATGAAAGGGCACCATGTGGCTGGGGAAAAGAGAGAATGAGGAAAGAAAAGATGGAGAATGAGACGAGTCTGGAGAGGCTGGCAGTGGCCAGGGCAGGCAGGGCTTTGAAGACCATAGTAAAGACCTAAAATTTATCCTAAGAGCAATAGGAAGCTATGGAAAATGTAATATCCACAGTAGATTAAAAGGCCTTTCAACAGGAATGGCGTGGCATTATCATCTAGGAAGCGTCTCGAAAGGCCAGAAGCCCAATTTAGCTTTGCAAGCGTGGTGGCTAAAGAGTACCCAGTGAAAGTACCCAGTAAGTAAGTACCCAGTGAAACACATGTCCTACACCAATGGATTAAACACCTCCAAAATAATTGGTTCACTGAGGACATGAAATACGCACCTGTTAACAACTCGGACTGAACTTTGTTATGAGAAAAGGTGAGTTCCAGGTCACCCCTGAGATCTCCTCTCCGGAGGATCCTCCCAGACCATTGGAAGACTGCCAAGCCTCCTGTGCTCTGATCCTGCCATTTTACCCCATAAACCAACCAACCAACCCACTGCCATTGAGTCGATTCCAACTCATAGCGACCCTATAGGACAGAGTAGAACTGCCCTGTAGAGTTTCCAAGGAGCGCCTGGCAGATTCAAACTGCCAACCTTTTGGTTAGCAGCCATAGCACTTAATCACTATGCCACCAGGATTTCCATTTTACCCCATAAGTGCTATTAAAACTTCCATGCGTGTTATGACTGTGTGGGCAGTCTTCTTGTTTTCCACCATCCTTTCACCACAACAGGGGAAGCATCTAATCAGGAAAAGCAATCCTGATCGATAATGCAGGGGAATGACACGAGCACACTTGCTTTTCCAAACGATTCCCCAGACTGCCTAACAAGAACAGACTTGGTGTTTCTTACTTCTAAACGCCCAAGTGGATAACAGAAAAGTTTTCTGAGGGACAGCAAGCTGGCTTAAGAAGCTTAAGTTCCAAACATATACCTGCTGTGTCTCTGATTTGTCAGGATGCAAGTAATAGAAACAAAGGTTCACCTTTATCATCATCATCATCATAGTCCAAGATCAAAAGAAAACCTAGCTCCAACAAATGCTTCCCAAAAGTCATGCAGCTGTGTTCTAATGTGCCTCTGGGTATAGACACTAGTGCCAACCACAGTGACAGAGGATATGCTCAGAGAAAAGCAACACAAATTAACTCTGGCAGTTATTTGACTCATTTTCCAGAATCCATCTCAAAAACAACAGCATGTTTCAGTAACCAAAGAGGATGGAAAATCCTGGCAACTCACAAAGTTGCTGCTGGACCTGTAGCAAACATGCCATGTTTAGTAGCACTGCCCCTTGAATACGTTTTCAATGCTTGCATGGGAACATCTGTGTTTACATCAGGGAATATGAAATACAGGCACAATAGAGAAATGACTCAATAGGATTAAAGAGCCAGAATCACAGTTTAATGTGGCCTTTAATAACAAAGAGGGGGCCAAACCACATGACTGGTAGTTACAAAATGAGTAAACACACTGGAATCAAAATAAAAACCAACTTGGACAATAAAGAAAAATCCTTGAGTATTAGCGACGCAATTACATGCTTAGTGTGTCTCCTTTTCTATCCTTCAAACATATGTGCTTATTTAGGAGAATGAGTAGGAAGAATTTACATAAAGAAATGAGCAGTGACAGAGGGCATAATCTTGTTCTCATAAGCAGAGAACGTAGTGACAGCCCATAAAATGAAAAGAAAACATATGGAAATCTCTGACGTCTGAGCTAAAGCGAAACGGAGCATTGAAGGATTAGGTGATGGACAGAATAACAGCCCCTAGAGCTGACCTTAGGTAATGATCAGAATCCCAAACAAGCAGACTCCATGTGATTAAACCTGCTGTTGACAACATGCGAGAGATGATACAAGCATGCCTACGGCCGAAGAAAGAACACTGGGGTTACCATCAGAACTCAGCTAAAGGGACCACAGATTAAAGAACCCAGTGTGGTTTTACTACTTCTCACGACTCAAGTTTCAATAGCATACACAAATATATTAAAGGTAGCAATTTTGCTTAAGGTGCAGAGAAGATAAAAATCATACGCTGTAATAATTAATGTGATTTTTTTTCCAGTTTTCTCATCCAAATGGACTGTGCTGAGTTGCTCAAATGATTACTAAAAAATTAATTGCAATTTTCTGTTCACAGATCCATCAGCGTCTGTCCTTAGCCAACCATGCCAGCCATATTCATCAGAGTATGGGGACATATGAAGAAATGGCTGATCCTTGCATTAAAAAACCTATTGCCATTTGCATCAATTCTGACTCATAGTGACCCTACAGGATAGATAAAACAGCCCCATAGGGTTTCCAAGGCTGTAAATCTCTGTGGCCTCCACGTGTCTGTCAGTTTGTCATACTGTGGGGGCTTGAGTGTTGCTGTGATGCTGGAAGCTATGCTACCAGTATTGAGATAGCAGCAGGGTCACCCATGGAGGACAGGTTTCAGCTGAGCTTCCAGACTAAGACAGACTAGGAAGAAGGACCTGGCAGTCTACTTCTGAAGAGCATTAGCCAGTGAAAACCTTATGAATAGCAGTGGAACATTGTCTGATATAGTGCTGGAAGATTAGCCCCCCAGGTTGGAAGGCACTCAAAAGATGACTGGGGAAGAGCTGCCTCCTCAAAGTAGAGTTGACCTTAATGACGTGGATGGAGTAAAGCTTTCGGGACCTTCATTTGCGGATGTGGCACGGCTCAAAATGAGAAGAAATAGCTGCAAACATCCATTAATAATTGCAACCTGGAATGTACAAAGTATGAATCTAGGAAAACTGGAAACCGTCAAAAATGAAATGGAACACATAAACATCAATATCCTAGGTGTTAGTGAGCTGAAATGGACTGGTATTAGCCATTTTGAATTGGACAATCATATAGTCTACTATGCCGGGAATGACAACTCGAAGAGGAATGGTGTTGCATTCATCGTCAAAAAGCACATTTCAAGGCCTATCCTGAAGTACAATGCCATCAGTGATAGGATAATATCCATACAACTACAAGGAAGACCAGTTAATAGGACTATTATTCAAATTTACACACCAACCACTAGAGCCAAAGATGAAGAAATACGAGATTTTTATCAGCTGCTGCAGTCTGAAATTGATCGAACATGCAATCGAGATGCATTGATAATTACTGGTGATTTTAATGCAAAAGTTGGAAACAAAGAAGAAGGATCAGTAGTTGGAATATGGCCTTGGTGACAGAAACGATGCTAGACATTGAATGATAGAATTTTGCAAGACGAAGGACTTCTTCATTGCAAATACCTTCTTTCACCAGTGACTATACACATGGACCTTATCAGACGGAACACACAGAAATCAAATTGACTACATCTGTGGAAAGAGACGATGGAAAAGCTCAATATCATCAATCAGAACAAAGGCAGGGGCCGAAGGTAGAAGAGACCAACAATTGCTCATATGCAAGTTCAAGCTGAAACTGAAGAAAATCAGAGCAAGTCCACAAGAGCCAAAATATGACCTTGAGTATATCCCACCTGAATTTAGAGACCATCTGAAGAATAGATTTGATGCATTGAACACTGGTGACCGAAGACCTGACGAGTTGTGGAATGACATCAAGGACATCATACATGAAGAAAGCAAGAGGTCACTGAAAAGACAGGAAAGAAAGAAAAGGCCAAGATGGATGTCGGAGGACACTCTGAAACTTGCTCTTGAATGTCAAGCAGCTAAAGCAAAAGGGAGAATTGATGAAGTAAAAGAACTGAACAGAAGATTTCCAATGGTGGCTCAAGAAGACAAAGTCTTATAATGACATGTGCAAAGAGCTGGAAATGGAAAACCAAAAGGGAAGAACATGCTCGGTGTTTCTCAAGCTGAAAGTACTGAAGAAAAAATTCAAGCCTCAAGTTGCAATAGTGAAGGATTCTATGGGGAAAATATTAAATGATGCAGGAGGCATCAAAAGAAGATGGAAGGAATACACAGAGTCATTTTACCAAAAAGAATTAGTCAATGTTCAACCATTTCACAAGGTAGCATATGATCAGGAACCGACGGTACTGAAGGAAGAAGTCCAAGCTGCTCTGAAGGCATTGGCAAAAAACAAGGCTCCAGGAATTGATGGAATAGCAACTGAGATGTTTCAACAAACGGAGGCAGCGCTGGAGGTGCTCACTCGTCTATGCCAAGAAATGTGGAAGACAGCTTCCTGGCCAACTGACTGGAAGAGATCCGTATTTATGCCTATTCCCAAGAAAGGTGATCCAACCGAATGTGGAAATTATAGAACAATATCATTAATATCACAAGCAAGCAAAATTCTGCTGAAGATCATTCAAAAATGGCTGCAGGAGTACATCTACAGGAAACTACCAGAAATTCAGGCAGGTTTCAGAAGAGGATGTGGAACCAGGGATATGATTGCTGATGTCAGATGGATCCTGGCTGAAAGCAGAGAATACCAGAAGGATGTTTACCTGTGTTTTATTGACTATGCAAAGGCATTCGACTGTGTGGATCATAACAAACTTTGGATAACATTGCGAAGAATGGGAATTCCAGAACACTTAATTGTGCTTGTGAGGAACCTGTACATAGATCAAGAGGCAGTTGTTCGGACAGAACAAGGGGATACCGATTGGTTTAAAGTCAGGAAAGGTGTGCATCAGGGTTGTATTCTTTCACCATACCTATTCAATCTCTATGCTGAGCAAATAATCCGAGAAGCTGGATTATATGAAGAATGGGCATCGGGATTGGAGGAGGACTCATTAACAACCTGCGATAAGCAGATGACACAGCCTTGCTTGCTGAAAGGGAAGAGGACTTGAAGCACTTACTAATGAAGATCAAAGACCACAGCCTTCAGTATGGATTGCACCTCAACATAAAGAAAACAAAAATCTTCACAACTGAAACAATGAGCAACATCATGATGAACAGAGAAAAGATTGAAGTTGTCAAGGATTTCATTTGACTTGGATCCACAATCAACAGCCATGGAAGCAGCAGTCAAGAAATCAAAAGATGCATTGCATTGGGTAAATCTGCTGCAAAGGACCCCTTTAAAGTGTTGAAGAGCAAAGATGTCACCTTGAAGACTAAGATGCGCCTGACCCAAGCCATGGTATTTTCAATCATATCATATGCATGTGAAAGCTGGACAATGAATAAGGAAGACTGAAGAAGAGTTGATGCCTTTGAATTGTGGTGTTGGCAGAGAATATTGAATATACCATGGACTGCCAGAAGAACGAAGAAATCTGTCTTGGAAGAAATACAACCAGAATGCTCCTTAGAAGCAAGGATGGCGAAACTGCCTCTTACATACTTTGGACATGTCAGGAGGGATCAGTCTCTGGAGAAGGACATCATGCTTGGCAAAGTACAGGGTCAGTGGAAAAAAGGAAGATCCTCAATGAGGTGGATTGACACAGTGGCTGCAACAATGGGCTCGAGCATAACAATGATTGTAAGGATGGCACAGGACCGGGCAGTGTTTCGTTCTGTTGCCTATGGGGTCACTATGAGTCAGAACCGATTTGATGGCACCTAACAACAACAACAACAAATCTCTGTGGAAGCAGACTCCACGTTTTTTTCCTGTGGAGTGCTTTTACCACTGTGCCACCAGAACTCCTTGACCCTTGCACTAAAAAAAAAAAAAAAACTAGGCCCCACAAATTATGTAACTGGTCATGCATTTACTGTCCTGTAAACTGCCTGCCTACAAAGCAGTAAGTTTGGTGCCAAAGAATAACACTATGTTTAAGACATAGCCTCAGTACTGAAAAATTTATCATCTAGAAATAGAAACAAGTTCAGACTAATCTGACAGAGACTGGAGAAACCCCAAGAATATGGCCCCCGGACTCACTTTTAATTCAGTACTGAAGTCACTCCTGAGGTTCACCCTTCAGCCAAAGATTAGACAGGTCCATAAAACAAAACAAAACTAAATGGGCACACCAACTCAGGGGCAAGGATGAGAAGGCAGGAGGGGGAAGGAAAGCTGGTAACAGGGAACCCAGGGTTGAGAAGGGTAGAGTGCTGTCATGCTGAGGGGGGTGGCAACAAATGTCACAAAATGATATGTGTATTAATTTTTTAATGAGAAACTAATTTGTTCAGTAAACCCTCATCTAAAATACAATAAAAAATTAAGTTAAATTTAAAAAGAACAAAAAGAAAGAAGCTTAAATTATTATAAAACAAGTAGAAAATGAGACATGCAGTAGATATGAGGCCCCAGAGGAAGAGAAAGTTTACTTCTGGGTGGATAAGGTCAGTGTCTGTGGAAGGAGCTTTTAGCTGGATCTGAAGAGAGGCATTTGAACACGGATGATGGCGAAGATAGGCAGAGAAGCAGTGTGCCGTGCAAAAGCATTGGAAAGCATGAGTGCACGGAATTATTTGGTTTGCTTGGGATAAAAAGATATCAGGTTGAAAAAGTAGGTTGGTATTGGCCGTGGGAGGATCTTGAATATCTAGCTGATAAGGTTGTAAATAATTCAACAGGACTTTGGAGCCAGTAAAGGGCTTAAAAAAAAAAAAAAAAAGTGCCACAGAGGAGTCCTGGTGGCACAGGTTAAGTGCCTGGCTGCTAACTAAAAGGTCAGTGATTCAAGCCCACCAGCTGCTCCACAGGAGAAAGATGTGGCAATCTGCTTCCCTAAAGATTACAGCCTTGGAAACCCTATGGGGTAGTTCTACTCTGTCCTGTAGGGTTGCTATGAGTCAGAATCCACTTGATGGGAACCGGCTTGGTTTGGTTTGGTAGAGATAACCAGTGGGTTACACTCTACTTTAAGGCAGATTAAAGTTGGCCCCAGGCAATGACGGTAATCCTATCGTTTCTCAAGAAGCTAGGACTACAGTCAAGAACAATGTGGACGTGATGTTTAACTGAGTAGACACATGCAAAGTGACAACAAAATTAGCACCTACCTATTTTTTTTTTTCAGTTGAACCAGTTAAACTCTACCTGCTTTTATCTGATGTACAGATACTGTTTACTCACTCTGAAGAGCCAACTTAAAGCAAACAAAGGCAGCACTGAGAATACTACAAAAACAAATGTCTATTCAAGCTCATTAAAAAAAAAAAAGTGTAATAGCTTCATCTCTGAAATAGTTTCCCTAAAAAAATACTGTAGTTCTTATTTAGAGTCACACAGAACAGCATTGGACTTGGTCCATTTCCCTGCAAAAACAAACTTACGGAAGCTGAAATCAGCATCATTTAATCATTTCACTGGCAACCAACTGAGGTCTTTTTCTCTGTTAGAGACGCATCAGAAGAAAATAATAATTCTTGTACTTCAGGACTTAGAAAATGAGTATTCTATCTGGAGCCCTGGTGATGCAGTGGTTAAGAGCCCGGCTGCTAACCAAAAGGTCGGCAGTTTGAATTCACCAGCCATTCCTTGGAAACCCCATGGGGCAACTCTACTGTGTCCTCTAGGGTTGCTATGTGTCAGAATCAACTCAACGGTAACCAGTTTGGTTTTCTGTGGTTTATCTATCAGTCTATCTGTCCGTCTATCTATCATCTATCTATCTCAGCAGGATAATTTAATTCTCTTGCAAACCATCCTAAAATCCAAATAAAAATTTACATTTCTACCTCTCATCCAAATGTTTCATCCAAACACATTGAAGGGGAAAAATATACCCTGCTGATAAAGTAATATTTCAGTATATTATTACTTGATATCAGATTAGAATTTTTTTTATCCCTTTAGCAGGAATATAAAGGGAAGGTTTTAAATGGAAATGAAAAATGTATAAAAGATGAACCAGAAACAAAATTAATTAACCACACGAAATACCCAAGTACGGAATATTAAAATTGAATCTTAAGGCAAGTCCATAGATAGCTGTTAAGATATATCACTGAAACAAAAGGTGAATTTCATTTTTTTAGTCCATTTTTACCATTTATTTACCAAAAATGAAAATACAAAACAAAAAAGCCAATATTCTAGCTCTCAAAAATAAAATCTTGATCAGTGTTACACACCCCTTTATCTCACATAACCCATGCATCATTATTGTATTAATGGTTCTGTTTCAAAAGAAAAAAATACAAAATAACTACTTTTTGGAAAAAAAAGTCAGCAGAATTGTCAACGTTCTTTTCAATAATAAAATAATACAATTTCTTTAAAATAAAATAGGCTTCAAGACATAAAAATTAATTTCAGCAAATATCATGTGCATTCAGAAGAAATGAAAAGGTGGCTTTTTACTCCGAATTTCCTTCCTATATTAAGTTCTTATGGTAATAGATAATATTAAGAAAAGAAAAAGCTTTTGATATTTCAGAACTGTAACATTAAATGAATTTAATTTGGGGAATTAAACTCAGGATTAAAGGATAATAAGTTTCTTCTTGGAAATTTTCCATCTTAGTAGTCTGACCTTTAATATCAAACCTCACACAACAAGGGATGGCACAACCTTACAATGTGGGTCAGTTTAGAAGCGGTATAATAAGTACGTTATACAATAAATAGAGATGAATGCGATGTTCTTTTTTATTCAAGAAAATTCTCATTTGTTTTTCTGAGCCGAACTCCTCTGTTGAGATAATTATCAGTAGCAGAATAATATATGTGATGAGTCTCTGAAGTTCTGACTTAATCACATATGCAAATTGGTGTTGGAAATATAAAGAAGCCAGTCCGAGCATGCTATTAAGACTGAGATATGGACAGGAAGTCTTCACTGTACTATAATTTGCGATAGAAGAATCAACGGGCAATCAGTGCTCTCAAAAGGAGGAAAGAAAGCATCCTACCTTTTTAAAAATTCCATATACTCGGTGTGCTTGATGAGCCCTGTTCTCATCATTATTGTTTGAAAACATTGTCGATCAATGGCCCAGAGTTTCACATTTACAAGAGCTGGAAAAAAAGAAAAAGAAAACAAACAGGGATAAATTAATTAGAGAATTTCAAATGTGAACATCCTCCTACAGAAGAGATGAGTCATTCATGGGACGCATGAAAGTGATTAACCTTTTACACACATTTGAAGCTAATACTATACTGCTGTGCTATTCTGTTAAAAAGGTAGGTATGCTTATAGGCAAAATGTAGTTCATAATTTTCCATACTAGTATTATTTTCTAATAAGAAGGTCCCTGTTGCTCTTAGGCTCCTAAGGGGATGAGAGTATCTAAGTACACATTGAAAACATTGAATAATTTCAAGACCAAATATAATGGGAATCACATGGAAAGAAAGAAAAATGCACAAGTAATAACACTCCCTGGTAACTACCCCAAAAAAAAAAATCTGGTGTTAATAACTCATATGATCATATTTTAATTGTAAAACATAGGGGTAAAATTTCAATTTTCAGGTTCTGGGGTGAATTTAATAATAGAAATAATAATTACACAGCCATTTCTATACAAAGCTAATTTTACAAATTATAACCTGTGCCCAAAGTTACCACATGAAGTTGTATTAGATAGGTTTTTGCAATTTTAATTTCTAGTCCTCCACATCACTACCTTTGACAATGCATAATTAAGCGTTGAAACCAAATACTACAGAACTTCACCATTGGAATGATCTATTAAGCACATGACTAATAGACAAGTTTTAGGAAATGATAAAAAGACACATAGTATTTGACAGAGCTGTGTATCAAGGCTATTCAGCTTTAAAAGATGAGCATACTAAAAGTCTTGGCAATTGAATCTGTGTGATGAAGGTATGGGAGATTTATTATTATACTCTTCGTTCTGCTGTTGTGCATGTTTACAAATCTTCATAAAAGAAAATATTTTAAGTCAGCACATGCACTAAACAAAGCCAATTCACATATAACATGGGGGATGGGGTAGAGAAAGGGTATGTAGGGTGTGATCAAGACCATTGAAAGGAACCCGGATGTAGATAATGAGCCGAACATAGAAAGACGTAAGAATGCAATTTTCTCTTCTTCACAGACTTCAGACTAAACCCAGTGAATCTAATGGATCAAGATTTGTGGGTGTGGAAGGAGAATAATTAGGCCACGTGTGTGCATCTTGCAGCAGAGTTAGGAGTAACACACAGAGGAAAAGGGGAGAAAGAAGATAAAAGAAGTATCATACTCCAGAGAAAGCCCCTATCTTTGAATTTTACCTACTTTTCCTTTGAGAAAATTGTGAGGCTAAGCAACTACAGCATAACTTCTCACCTGACCAGCTCTTAATTGGAGAAGAAAGGTACTAATTCAAGTAGAAAAAAACAAAGCAGCAAGGACTGGTGTGTGAATGGTTCCATCCCAAATATCGATTAAAAACTGATAGTCCAACAACAAACAAACAAACTCATCTTATAGGTATTCTCAGGCCATATTCTAGTCCCTGTGCTGAATCCAGGCTCTTTTCCAGAATACCTGTTTACTTGACACAAACCACAGCCATGAAGTCCTGGGATAATCATGACAAGATTCATAAGATGTGGAACTGAAAGTAGGACATTAAAAGATGATAGAAGGTGAGCTAGAAGAAAGACGGACAAACGGGTGACTGGGTGCAGAAAGGTTATAACCAGAGCACAGCTGGGAACAAGCTGGGGCTGCTAGAGTTTGCTCAGAGAAAAAGACAGACAGAAATAGTCGAGATTTCTGTAGAGGAGCTATATAGTTTAAGAGTAAGTTTACACAGGGTCCTGAAAGCCAGGCTGATGAATCAAGAATTTATTTGACAGACAACAGAAAGTTATTGGAGACGCTATAAAAAAAACAAACTAAGCAAAACCAAGGACCAATATTTAAAATAATATACCATGGATACATCATAATTTTTTTAATGCCAATAAGCAAAAATAAATACATAATTTTTTTCTGTATTCATCATCATTTTTAATAGTTCCTAGGTATTTCATGGTATAGATATGCCTCCCCTTGAAGGACAGAGTAGGATACTCCAACCAATTTTGCCATTTTCTTAATAAAAAATATCAGCAATAAAAATAATTGTAATTATTGTATATATTTTTAAATGCCCCTTAAATAAGTTCTTAGAAGTGGAATGGAATGTCTAACTGAAGTAAGCACACATACCTTTTAAGGCTTTGCCCTCCAAAAAGACTTAATAAATGTATACCCCCAACACCAGTATATTAAGGTTTTAGGACAGGCTCTTAAACAGAGAGATGACATGATCAACATTATGTCTGAGAAAGACTAACCTGGGAGGGCTATAAACTGTATTAAAAGGTACCTGAGTTATGCAAAGTACAGACCAAAAAGGGTGCTGTCAAATAATAATTTATGTAAAAACCATAGGGCAGAGTAGTCCTATGATGAAAGCTCTGCATGAGGAAAATTGATCTGGTAGTAGGTCGTGTACATAGTTTCAAACAAGGAGAGATGAGCAGGAAGTACAGAGCCACAGTAATTTGGGAGTCGAATGAGGAAGGTCTTCATGAAGATCGTAGCAATAAGAACAAAGGCTTAGTATGTGTGCCTGTGTGCATGAGTGTGTATCTGTGTGTGTGCGTGTCTGTGATTGTGTGTTGTGAACAGGGAAAAAAAGAAAGATATGTGATCAAGCTGTCTGCAGTGTTTTCAGCTTGAGATGACACCTCGAGCCCATGCCTCTTTCCAGGTGTCTCCTGATCAACAGCCTCCCTTTGTCCTATGAATCTCTACAGCTATTTTTACCTGTATCACTCACTGGCACTTAGCACACGGTCTCCTATAGTGTTAATTATCTCCCATATGTCTACATCATGTTTCCTCAGATAAGTTTGTACATCCCTTCAGAGAAAAGTCCCTGTCTCAACTCTTATAACATTCCCCACCCTCCCCACCACAGAAATTAGCTTTTCATTTAATAAGCATTGGATATATTTGTTGATGAATTAAATTTATATATATATGAAATTCCCTTGCACAAAAGATTATATGCTCGGGTGGTCACAGTGTTACACTACAAAGTCTACAGTGATTTTACAGATATTATAAGCCATGTATTCAAAAATGACCTCTAAAAAATTCACAGGATTTATTTTATCTTTTGGCTGATTTGGTATTGAAATGTCCCTAAGTAAAACTTGGTGTGCATTTCAGATATTTTGCACGATAATGAACATGGCTTGATGAGATTCCCAGTGTGTTCATAACCTTGGCCAAGATGCCAGAACCTTTTTTTATATTAGGCCAATATACATATTAGGTAAATCAGCGTTTTACAGACGAGCAAGCATGACTAATAATCACCTTGCCTTCTTATCAAAAATGTGGTTGCAGTGGAATTATGGTCAACATCTTGCTTATTCAACAGCCTGCTAGAATACAAGTCTGTTGCTTTCATAACTTAAAGAGACTATTAAAAAAATCTATTTATCCTTGATCTTAAGTGGTGTATTAATCTCTGTAGGGAGTAAGCACTTCACAAATAAAATTCCTGTGATTTTCACAATGATTAGTGAAGGCATAAAACAGAGAAAGTGTTGGGAGGGTATTTTCCTTTTTGTTCAAGTATGTATCGAAAACTCTGCTGATGCATTTATCATATTCTCAGGTTAAGGCTATGTTCCACTTAGTGGAAAGCACACAAGCTCCCATTAGTCAGATCTCTTAAGTGCACGAATACATTAAGAGTACATAACCTAAACAAACTCATTGCGACAGAGTCAATTCCAACTCATAGCAACCCTATAGGACAGAGTAGAACTGCCCCATAGGGTTTCCAAGGAACGGCTGGTAGATTAGAACTGCTGACCTTTTGGCTAGCAGCCAAGCTCTTAACCATTAAGCCACCAGGCACAAGTATATTAAGAACACCTACCACACAGAAAACAATTGGCATTCATTTATGGGGTACCAAGATTACAGAAAAAAGAACCCTACAATTCGGTGATACTAGGAGATCATGAAATCTGTATTTAGCTTTAGTTCTACTGAAGAATTTAATTTATCTGTAGTCTGATTCAAATTTCTTTGGTTTACTGAGAAGTCATGTATGAGTATAAAGCACTTAGAGGTACAAATATATATTTAGTTCATAATTATTTTACACCAATATGGCAGACCCTGGTGCTAGATGTAAGGAACAGAAAACAAAATTACAGCTCCTGCTCTCAAGAAATGTATGGTCAGCTTATAGAAGTCGACAAACTATACTCTGGACCAAATCTAGCCCATGGTCTATTTCTGTATGGCCCACTAGCTAAGAATGGGTTTTATATCATTTAAATGGTTGAAATTTTTTTTAAAAAAAGAAGAATTTTGTGACACATGAAAAATAGTTCAGTGTTAATGAATAAAGTCTTATGGGAAGGTAGTCGCACCCATTTATTTACCTATTGTCGTGGATTGAATTGTGTCCCCCCAAAATATCTGTCAGCTTGGCTAGGTCACGATTCCCTTGTATGATTTTACCATTGTCTACCATTTTATCTTCTGATGTGATTTTCTGTGTTGTAAATCCCACCACTACGATGTAATAAAATGGATTAGCGGCAGTTATATTGATGACGTTTACAAGATTAGATTGTGACTTAAGCCAATCTCTTCTGAGATATAAAAGAGAGACGCGAACAGAGAGAATTGGGAACCTCCTACCACCAAGAAAGCAGCACCGGGAGCAGAGTGTGTCCTTTGGACCTGAAGCTCCTGTGCTGAGATGCTTCCAGACCAAGGAAAGACTGATGACAAGGACCTTCCTCCAGAACTACAGAGACAGAAAGCCTTCCCCTGGAACTGGTGCCCTGAATTTGGACTTCTAGCCTATTGGTATGGTGAAAGAATAAACTTCTCTTTGTTAAAGCCATCCACTTGTGGTATTTCTGTTATAGCAGCACTAGATAACTAAGACACTTATCATCTCTGGCTATTTTCTTTCATGCTGCAACAGCAGAGTTGAGAGATGAAATAAGAAGGGAAGGGGAGGGGAGGGCAGGAGAAGAAACGAGAAAGGGAAGGGAAAGATGCTCAGTTAGTAGGATCTTGTTATAATCCCTGTAGGCAAATTATGGTGGTGGCAATGAAGGTGATGAGTTAGATGAATTAGAAGGATATCAAAAAGCTTGAACACATACAACACGTCAAGGAGAGAGAATTTGACCGTAACACCCAGCTTTCTGGCATAGACATATAAATGAAATAAAGAAATGCAATAATGAATGTTGCATCCATATTATTCAAAAGTACAGATGGCAGTGTATTTTTTAAAAATAACTATTTTTAAGTGTGAGAACAATGCACATCATAAGCTAACTTAAGTAATGAGCCAAATGAGCTTGTAATTTTCTTTTATTTCTACATTATAAATATCAAATTATATCTGCAAAATATGTCCTTTTGCTCAAGTCCACTCAGAGGTGCTTCTGAAGAAAAGTCAGGAGATCTACTTTGGAAAACAAACAAGCAAAAAACAGCCATTGAAAACTCTATGGAGCAGTCCTATCTGACACACTTGGGTCACCATGAATCAGAATTGACTAGTAGCCTAAAATTTCTTAGGACTATTCTAGAATCACTTGGGCCACTGATACTTGCACACTAGAAATAAATGTGCCAGATTTCTGTGAGTCCCAAGACAAACACTTTAATGTCCAGATAACTTTGGGAATGTTAATAGGACCAAGATGAAAAGTCACAAAAATTATCAAATGTCAGCCAAAGGAATCTTATGTTTTGGAGGCAATTTTTCCTTGTATAAAAGTTGATCAGATGGATTTATATGATTAGATTACTAAATAAAATGTGTTTCATAGTTATTATTTTGCTTGTTTTTTACTTCCATAAGCCCCAAACAAGTATTTAAAAAGGAAATACTCATGTACCTGAAGTTTCTAAGGCAGAGGTCAAATTCCATAGGGAGGCATTGGTAGCATTTTCCAGGTCTTCCCCAACCTCCTTTCCAGCCTTGAATCTGCCCTCTGGAACTCAGGCTTAAGCTTGTTTAATCCCATGTCCTTGTTCACAATGGTCCCTAAATCTAGAATGACTTTCTCCCCAATTGTCTCCTAAAGCTCTCACTCATCCTTCCAAAGCAGAGCTCAATATGGCTTTTGTTTGTTTTTGTTTTAACTTTTCAGACCCTTTCAAACAAAAGTCTTTGCAAGCTTGTTTGTATTATCCTAGCCCTTGATTCTCTTAAATCTGAACTGTGCAATTATGATAGCCACTAGCCATGTGTGAGGAGGCCCTGAGTGGAGCAAATGGTTAAGCACTCGACCACTAGCTGAAAGGTTGGTGGTTTGAACCCACCGAGAGGTGCCTTGGAAGACAGCCCTGAAAGGTCACAGCTTTGGAAACACCATGGAGCAGTTCTACCCTGTACTCATGAGGTTGCCATGTGTCAGAAATGACTGGACAGCAACAAACAATAACAACAAAGCCATGTGTGAATGTTGAGCACTTGACATGAGGCTAGTGTGAAATGAGATGTACTCTATATGTAAATAACAGGTAGGATTTGGAAGACTTAGTATGAAAAAAGAAAAGAAAATATCTTATTAATAATTTTTATACTAATTATATGTTAAAATATTATGATTTTAGATATATTTGGGTATATAAAAACATACTATTAAAATGAAGTTCACCAGTTTCTTTTCACTTTTTTAATCTGACTACTGGAAAATTCAAAATGGCATATGTTGCACACAAGACATTTTACGGGGCAGCGCTACTTTAGAAGACCACTATTCACGTTAACTATTTATTGTAAACCCTGGTAGCGTAGTGGTTAAGTGCTATGGCTGCTAACCAAAGGGCTGGCAGTTCGAATCTGCCAGGCGCTCCTTGGGAACTCTATTGGGCAGTTCTACTCTGTCCTATAGGGTCGCTATGAGTCGGAATCAACTCGACGGCCCTGGGTTTGGTTTTTGGGTTTGGTATTTGTTTGCATGCTTCTCTTATTCTCCATTAAACTAAAAAAAAAAAAGATGATAGATAGAAAGAGTTAATCAAATATTTTTGAAATTGAATTTTCAGGTGAATCAAATGTTTTGTCTAAATACTGTTTCTCTTCTACTTCCTGGGAAAATGACTAACAGACTCTTATAATCTCTATTAGGAAAGGAATGGTATTCAATTTGAGGTTAGTCTAAGCTTCTTGTCCCTGTAGAGAAGCATTAGTTGAGTTTTCTGGTACAGGTTTCAGAGTAATTTATCTCTCAAGTCAGCTCCTGTTCTTCAGGACGTCTGAAAAGACAGTACATAGGTCTCATTTAAAACTTTCTGCTCATCTATGCTCTCTCTAAATGGGCTAAAAGCTTTTGAGGGCTTAGTGCAGGAGGAAGGACAGAGAAAAGCATCATCGTCTTACGCTCCTACCCCACCTTCAACACTTAGCAGACCCAACTCATACCACAGATGCTTTATCATATGTTCAAGGCATTCCAGAAGCCTATTCTACCCCTCATCGCTTGATGCTTTGATTCTCTATCATCACTCAGACACTTAGTATGACAGAATCAGAGGCTTGAAAGAGACATGGAGGGGACCCATCAAGCCCACAACTGCTCGCCTACCATATTAAGGCATATGCTAGCCTAAAGCTAAATTCCAACTGCCTGTACATATTGAAACATGTTCTGGGACAAATGCCTCATAATTGGAAAAGGCCATTTGCGGCTTACGATA
Source organism: Elephas maximus indicus (assembly GCF_024166365.1). Taxonomy (NCBI): domain Eukaryota; kingdom Metazoa; phylum Chordata; class Mammalia; order Proboscidea; family Elephantidae; genus Elephas; species Elephas maximus. The sequence goes on from NC_064834.1 coordinate 36,373,505, forward strand.
CATCTGGAGCAGCACAATCTCTCCAATATGCAAAGTGGAGTATACATTTTAACTTTTCTTGCCTAGAAAAAATGATCTTTTTAATGATATTTATTATGTGAAGAAAAAAAATTTTTTTTTTTAATTATGTGAAGAGGATGGGTTGTAAAATTGGGCACTGTAGATAAAAATAGTTACTACTATAAGTTTAATAGAAAAATGGATCAATGTTGTCATGATATTTCTATATGTGAAACCAAGTGGTACAGTGGGATGCCCAGGAATGAAGCAGATAGAAATTAAATAGATGTTTCTCTAAATTCTGCTTGACATTAGACTGTATACAGTGTAACTAGTAAAGACCAAGCCATAATTTTTAAAGCATTAACCAACACAACCATTTTAAAATTTAAATGTATCTTTAAATGTTAAGGATTGTGGAAGGGCCAAATGGATGGTGATAAATTTTAGCATGTATATATAATAATAATAATAAACTTACTACAATTATTATATATATTATAATTGCTATACAATTATTATAGTAATTTTAATTATTATTATTTTGGGTATCTTTCTTGGACATTTACTATATGATGTAACAGGGACTTTATGTCTGTTATACTTATGTCTGTTTTACCTATATTAACCCTGTGAGATATTCTTATCATCTTCTCTATAAATATGGAAACTCAGCCTCAGAAAGGCTAAGTTACTGTCAAGTATATAATTATCAGAAGAGTCAGATCAGTCTGACTCCAAAGCCTAGGTCCTTCCTACTAAATGCGCTTCTTAAACTGGAGTGAGAATATCTGCTTTCATTATTTCCTTTTTCTGGCCCCATTTTCTCCCCTAAGAGCTAAGGCTGCTAATCAAAAGGTCAGCAGTTTGAACCCACCAGCTCTTCCTTGGAAACCCTATGGGGCAGTTCTACTCTGTCCTATAGGGTCACTGCAAGTCAGAATTGACACAATGGCAGTGGGTTTGGTTTTTATTGAGAAACACAGGAGCAATGAGAAATGTAAACATGACTGCAATAACTGAGGTGGGGAGGATTATTTTGAATGAGTGGAGTGGCCTACAAACTTTACCAAAGGTTCTACTGTAAAATGGAAGCCTTCAAAGGCATTTTGTACCTGAGGCAGGCTCCTTCTGGCAACCCTTTTCCCTACCTCTCCCACCTCTGGCCACCTGCACTACGTTAGACCCAGAATGTTCCTGTTACTATCTCCTAGAGTTACCTGGAGTCATTATTCCCTCTGCTTTTCGGTAATGTTATAGATCGAACTATGTCCCCCTCAAAAGCTATGTTTAAGTCCTAACCCTCTGTGTCTGGGCATGTGACCCTGTTTGGAAATAGGATCTTTAAAGATGTTATCAGTTAAATGAACATGAGGTTATACAGGAATACAGTGAGTCCTAATCCCACTTGAGTGGTGTTCTTATAAAGAGGAGAAGAACAGAAAGAGACAAAGGGGAGGACAGTCATGTGAAGATACATCTGCAAGCCAAGGAACACCAAAAAATGTCTGGGGCTACCAGAAGCTGGAAGAGACTTGGAAGGATCTTCCACTAAAGGAGACAGAGATGGCCCTGCCACTTGAATTTGGATTACTGACTCCAGAGCTGTGAGACATCAAATTTCTGTTCTTATAAACCACCCACTTTGTAGGTTTTGTTATGGCAGTCCTAGGAACAAGGTGGTCTTCAGTGAAAAGGCTTAAGAGTCACCGTGCCTCATGCTACAGGCTCCAATTTTTATGCATAACTCCCAACGGTGTCGAAGAAGTCCTTTTAAAAGTCAAAGTCAAGTAAACCATTCTGAGTCCAGTTGACAGTGGTTACTGAAGGCAGCAGAAATAAATGTGTGTTAAGGCTTAAGTGTGTCAGAGAAATTTTACTCATGCAGAACTCTAACCATGTCTCCCTTCTTGATAGTTGGAATCCAATAGTGCCAAAAGCTAGGTGCTGATTCTGGGACAGGTTCTTCAATAGGTTCTGGGGTTACAGGATTGGGATACTGAAGCAGGGAATTCCCCAAGTGTCCTAGTCTTTCTCTCTGCAGCTATCACTGTTTGCAACAACAGAGTATTGCCTTACATCTGTTAAACCATCCTGTAATTCTTTGGAAAGCTGCAGACTCTGTAAAGAATTGACAGTGGGGAATGGGGATTGCATGGGGTGGAGGAATGTGCAACCATAAATAAATAAACTTCAGGTCATCTGAAACAATCCTGGCATGAGGCAAAGGTCATGTGTGTTAGGCAAAAGAGTAGGAAGAAAGGGGACATGAACCTATAGGAAATAAGTGTCTTTCTATGAAACTCAAATACAAATTGGGACCAAGAGTGAAAGGAGGGGCCAAATGGCCCACAGATAACAGCAGTGTCAGGAAGACTAAAAGGCAACAAGTTCCATCTTTTGAAGAATAGTAATGATCACAAAAATTCAGAGAAACACAGTTAAGAAAATGATAAAGTACTCCAATCTGTCCTACAGATTGTTAGAAGCTTGACATTCCTAAAGCACGATTCTAATAACATCATTCTGTCCACAAAACCTTCAGTGGTTCTCTGCTATCAGTAAAGAAAGCAAAACATCTTCATCCTCCCATTTAATCCACATTCAGTTAAATGTATCTTTTTAGTTCCATCTCCTGCAATCCCTTATACACATCTTATATTTCTGCCAAAGGTTCTAATTCACAGTTTCCTAATCCACCTGTCCTTTCCCTGCTTCCAGATCTTTGCTCCAATCATTTTCCTCTACCTATCACTTAGGCAAAAGATACATTGCATTGGGTAAATCTGCTCCAAATGACCTCTTTAAAGTGTTGAAAAGCAATGACGTTGCCTTGAAGACTAAGGTGCGCCTGACCTAAGCCAAGGTGTTTTCAATCACCTCATATGCTTGTGAAAGCTGGACTATGACTAAGGAAGATCGAAGAATTGATGCCTTTGAATAGTGATGTTGGAGAACATTAAATCTACCACAGACTGTCAAAGGAATGAACAAATCTTTCTCAGAAGAAGTACGACCAGAATGCTCCTTAGAAGCAAGGATGAAGAGACTACGTTTCACATACTTTGGACATGTAATCAGGAGAGATCAGTCCCTGAATAAGGACATCAAGCTTGGTAAAGTAGAGGGCCAACAAAGAAGAGGAAGATCTACAAGGAGATGGATTGGCACAGTGGCTACAACAATGGGCTTAAACATAATAACAATTGTGAGGATGGCGCAGGACTGGGCAGTATTTTGTTCTGTTGTACATAGGGTTGCTATGAGTTGGAGCCGACTCGAGGGCACCTAACAGCAACAATCACATAGGCCATCAAGGCCCTGTTCAAACACTACTTTTTCCATGAAGACTTTCAGTTCATCCAGCTAGAATCTCTTTCTCCAAATTTCTATGACATTTTGATTGTGTCTCCCTCTGGACTTTTATTATTCTGTCTCACCTCATATTATTCATGTACCTGAGTTATACCAGTATCATATTGAACTCTGGGTACTGAAGTTTTCAGAATATTCAAAATGCCTGTGGGTGAACAAATCACTAGATGACAAGGGGAAAAAAATCTGTGAAAAAGTACGGTAACCAGGATATTCAGTCTGGATAAAACAAGACTACAGAGAAAACACAGTAACTGTTCTAAAATATCTGGTGGATTATTAGACTTCAAGTAAATTAAATGCAGTCATATGTAATAAAATTAAGGGATAGCCTGTGTTATGGATTGAACTGTATTTCCCAAAAATGTGTGTCAGCTCAGCTAGGCTGTGATTCCCAGAATTGTGTGGTTATCCTCTATTTTGTGATGTGATGTGAGTATCCTATGTGTTCTAAATCCTGCCTCTATGACGTTAACGAGGCAGGATTGGAGTCAGTTATGTTAATGAGCCAGGATCCAATCTACAGGATTAGGTTGTATCTTTAGTCAATCTCTTTTGGGATATAAAAGAGAGAATTCAACAAAGAGGAGAGAGACCTCATACCACCAAGAATGCAGAACCAGGAGGGAAGCGTGTCCTCTCCACCTGGGTCCCTGAGCTGAGAAACTCCTAGACCAGGGGAAGATGTATGACAAGGACCTTCTCCCAGAGGTGACAGAGAGAAAAAGCTTTCCACTGGAGCTGGCACCCTGAATTTGGACTTCTAGCCTCCTAGACTGTGAGAGAATAAATTACTGTTTGTTAAAGCTATCCACTTGTGGTATTTCTGTTATAGTAGCACTAGATAACTAACACAGCCTGAAATGAAGAGTTGGAAGACATTTACTATAAACATCCTACAGGCATTTGTTGCAACCTTTCTATGTATCAAAAATTATGTTGGGCACTAGTGACAAAAAAATAAACAAGATTCTTTTCTTGCTCTCAAGTAGCTCCTTGCCCTGCAAATTAGCTTTCTTTACTTTTCCTCTTTATTTTACACACTCATTTTTTCTTTATTTTATTATTCTATCTTAAGCTAACAGGCTTCCTAAACTGGAACCAATCTACCAGGTAATAATGTTTCTGGTAGATTAAAAGGCAATTCCTTCTGACTGGCCTAAGGAAAACTGAGACCAGTTTTTGGAATTTACAGGTTTGGTAATCAGAACTCAATGTAAAGACTAAAGGAGTACAACGATGGCTGCATCTTGTACTAAGAAGCTTCCCAACACAGGTAGTCCTCAAATGGACCACCTGATACAATGGTGGAAAAAGTGCTCCTAAATTGGATGGGAAATTGACTTGGATCTTTTCAAATAAGCATTCAAAACATAATATTTGACAGTAAATAAAATATTAACACAGAGGCAGAAGTCTTAAATCTACATTATATATAATGATAAGTTACTCTGAGGAAACATACCCCAGTATGGAGCCCTGTAACAAAAAAATAAGAGTTTAGTGGCAGGCCCTACATCAGAGGGTCAAATGTTGAGAAAAGAGGTTACGTCATTTGTTGACTTTAATAAAAGAAATGATGCTTCAGTCAATGTTCTATGCATAAATTTAAGGACTATGAGGGATTCCTACTGCAAGCTATAGTATGAAGAGCCAGAATTTGGAATCAGGCCTCTGTGGGCATCTTGCCTACAACACACAGGAGTTGTATGGCCTTGGGCAAGCTGTCTGAGATATGAATGAAATAAATCATGGTAGATACCTAGCAAGGCACCCAGCACCTAAAACGTAGATTCAGCTATTGATGCCCGTCAATGATGTTACTATCATACATATATATAGTCTTCCCTCGGTGTCTGTGGTCCCAGAACCACTCCTCTGCCCACTCCCCCCACCCCCATGGATGCCAAAGTCCACAGATGGTCAAGACCCTTATATAAAATCGTGTAGTATTTGCATATAACCTAGCATATCCTCCCGTATCATTTAAATCATCTCTAGATTACTTATAATACCTAATAGAATGTAAATGCTAAGTAAATAATTGTTACTGTTTAGGGAATAATGACAAGGCACAAGATGAACACTGTGCAAACGATGAGTGCCGGAGAGAGATTGAAGACCTGTAAATGGTGGGAGGCAGGGTATGCCTACACGTCATTTCATTCCGGGGATTCAGAACAATGCTTGGTGCACAGCAAATCCAAGTTTTGCTTTTTGGAAGTCTCTCCCCCCTTCCCAATATTTTGATCTGCGCTTGGTTGAATCCACAGATGCAGAACCCACGGATACAGAGGGTCAACTGTATATACATCAGAAAACAAACAAGTCTGGCAATTAATTCTAAGAATTTAAAAAAGAGAACAAAAGTTTAGGGTAGCCATGGAAAGCCTCACTGATTTAGCTCAAGACCTCAGAAAAATAGACCTACTCCTCATTTATCAACTCTCATTATCTGACATTTTGCATTTACAACAATAGTGAAAAATCTACTATCTGACTATTTTGTACATTAACGACATACGTCTGGCAATAATGAACACTGAGGTAGGAAGCAAGGGTAATGCTGGCTGTGATGGTTAAGGCTATGGGTCATCTTGGCTAGGCTATGATTCTCAGTGGTTTTGCAGTTATGTAATGATGTAATTTGGCAGTTAAGTAATGATGTACTTATCCACCATTTTGTGATCTGATGTGGTCATCCTCCATTTTCACATTACACTAATTTTTGCATAATGACCTGGTCTTTGAAACCTAACCATGTTGGTAAGTGAAGAGTGAATGTAAAAAGAAACATTACCTGGTAAATTGCATCCAGGTTTTGGTAGGCTCTGGGCTTAAGAGTGAAAATTAAGATAAAGAGAGACTTAAGAGTATATTAATAAGGCAAAGATAACTGGCTTACAGCAAGCAGCACAGAGCTCTCTCAAAGCAAAAAAAAAATGTCTTGTTCATCTTTGTATGACTAGTGCCAACCACTGTTCCTGGCACTTAGTAAGAGGTCAATAAATGTTTGTTGAATGAATAACTCATACATATTCACTCATACATATTCCTGTCTGGCACTTAGGTATAAATGTCTCCCAACTCTTCATTTCGGTATAGCCTTTAATTCTGTTATAAACAGGCCTCAAATGATTTAATGGAAGTCAAAGCCCAGAAAAATTCAAGAATCAATTACTAAACAGATGGTTTGTAATCTTTTAGAAAAGGAAGCAGAGGCTGAGTGGCTATTTGCCTGTAATGAGATCAATTTTCAATGGGCTCTTTAATATGTCAGAGGGTCCAGATCACATCAATGAGGCTCCAGACATGGCACATTTGGGGGCACATTGTTGGCCTCAATCACAAGCTTCAAACTCTGGCAAACTACTGAGATGGGTTTTGCTGGCAGCCCACTTATGGTGACACAATTTCCTGCAGGTTGGCACATTTTGAATAGTGTGCCTAATCCAAAAATATCAGCACATGTTTGGTAAATATCATTGCACATCTGTGCATCACAACAGATTTTAAATCTTGAATCTCATTAAGGGAATGGGTCTTACATCTGTAAGTCCTTTTGTCAGTTGTATGGGCGGCATCCATAAACACTACACCAAGATGTTGGAAATATATGTTTACAGATTTGCTGAAATTCAAGTAAAAACTTTAGAAAGTCGTTCTAATCCCTGTTCTTTGCAGATTGAACTATGTGACTTCAACTCAGAAATGTTATTAAGATTTAGTCTCCCTGAGAAGGGGGTTTCCCTTTTCCCTAGTCAGTCCTTATATCATACTGTTTCTTTCTGCAAATGGTTTGTCTATACGTCAGAGGTCAAATATTTGATGTATTCTTAATTAATCTTATTTTTTGAGAGGGAAAAAAATGAAGCATTGAGATTATATGCCTATTAACCCCCTGCTATATCTTCCCTACAGAGTTCACTGTTGATGTGCTTTAGAAGTTTCCTTTTACGTTGTATGCTTCTACACCACCTCAGTTCATTGCCACCTTAGGGCCACACTCAACAGCCATAATTTATCATCTCTTTCAATCCTTGTACAAATATGAAAACAAGTGCTTCCATCTAGGTCGCATTAAGAAAGTATAAGACAGATCTGGCTAAGAGACATAGACTCAATACTACCTGGCATTTATTATCTAGGCACTAATAGGTTTTGAAATAGAAATGCCCCTTTTTAGTCAATCTCATTTTTAGTAAATTATATGTAATTCTCCAGGTTTGGCAGAATTCTGGAAAAAAAATCACCAGAAAAGGGAGCTTTCTAACAGTCTCCTCTGCTGGCAGATGAAGTAGACGGCATCAAGAAATGTCAAGTGAGCTCAGCTGTTTTACATTTTCAAAACTGTCTGCTTTTGGCACATTAGGAGAATGCCATTTCCCTTCTTGTGATTTTTTCTCGTCTGGAAGACGCATGGTGTTGCGAAGAAAACTGATCATTCAACAACGATTTAAAAAATGAGCTTTAATGACATGAATACAGAAGTTGGTTGGGCTATTATAAAATACGAAAACTGACAGTGTTCATGTTTACATAGATGAAAGAACGTCATCTATAGTTTACAACATGATCATTGGTTTCAATGATCATTGGTCAGGAGTAAGAAAAACATGAATGATTTCTAGAGAAAAGATTCTCTGAGTTAACACATTCAACACTAAACAGACTCCCCTTTCTTGAATCATTTTCACAGAATGGCACCAATTGTGAATGCCAGAAGGGGTGATATTCCGAGTGCAATCCAGTTACCTAATGACTTTTTCAAATACATAAACCAAAAGGTCAGTTGATACATTACTCACTTCCTCCTCCAGTTGTTTCATTCAAATTCCAGGTAGAACTAGACATATTTCCCTTCATGTTATCTCCTTACCTATGCCTGACCTCATAAATAATAAGGCACAAAACAGAGTTTTTCTGAAGGCTTATCGTAATAGGTAATAAGTTGTGAGTTTCTGTTTTTTTAAAACAAAAACAAGGGATAACATTTAATTGTTGTATTGACCAGGCTTCAAAAATTCTGGCTTTGATAAACTCTGCCATTGGTCAGCATAATTGTGTCAGCTCCTTTAACAAATAATGGCAGACCAAGCATAGCCTAGTATTTACTCACACCATTTAAAGACAATATTCAGTAAGAGGAGGTGAGAAGTGGTGGGAATATACACAGAAGGAGTAACTGCTAAACTCCTGCGTCTGGCCACTGCTGAGGCTTACATGGATATGTTGTTTGTGCCTTCCTGCAGCATCTCTTCTTGGGAACCACTCTCCTGGAGAATTCACTTCTAGTTCCCCCTCCCTATACATCTCTGATCATCCTTCCTGAGTATGTGATCAATCAGGTTACCTTTTTGCATAAGTTAGCTGGAGTCTGGTCCCTGCCTTGAACTCTGAAAGGAGCACTGGATACCATACAAATCACTGATTCTGGCATTATCACTGAGATCTAGCTCACATGTGCATAATACAGAATCAAAGCACAGAATACCAAAACCAAACCCGTTGCCATCGAGTCAGTTCCAACTCATAGCAACCCTATAGGACACAGTAGAACTGCCTCATACGGTTTCCAAAGAGCACCTGGTGGATTCAAACTGCCGACCTTCTAGCTAGCAGCCATCAGTACCATAGCTCTTAACCACTACACCACCAGGGTTTCCGAAGTACAGAATAGAATTTTGCTATCTAAAGAGGGCTTTCACATACATGGATCTACTTTTTCAAGACAGCACTTAGATAAACCAAGTTTATAATTCCATTTTACCAACAGAAAATAACAAGGCTCAGAGATATTAGGTGATTTTATAAAGATTATCCACCAGAGGTTAACACTACAGAGTTCATCTTTTGTAGGCCTTTCAAAGGCATTCCCAATTTATATATCACATAATTTGAATCACAATGACCAAAAATGTTCAGATCAATATGGTACTGATTGAAGATGTACATCTTCCAAGTTGTACACTTGGGACTGAATGACCTTTATCCATTGCAAACTATCTTGGGTTTTAAAGATAAAGTACTGAATAACTGACAAATTTCCAGAAATTATATGCAATCTAGTTGACTTGATCTGATTTTTGAAACTTATGACTGAGAGGTAAAGATTTCAAGACACTGAATACAATCATCAGGAAGTATGGATATGTAAAGAAAAAAAGAAATGTACAGAAGCCGTGAGTGAGGCTTTTATATGATAATCATTTCACAAGTAAGTATTTAGGGAATACTTAAATGCGAAATATTGTAGACAAAGAAGACAGATACATATCTTGTCTTCTAGAAGCTTACGGTGGTACAGTGGAAGAGAAAAAAATAAACCAAGCAATATCAATACAAAGTGGTGAGTGCCAGGCTTACCTGGCAAGCTCTTAAGGTGTGTAGGGGAGCCTCTATCAGGGACATCTAACCTAGTCCTAGAGGCAAGGAAGGAGTTTCCTCAGTAAGAAATGTTTATAATGACGCCTGTAGGATGAGTTCTTGTTAGCTGCCCTAGAGTCAGTTCCAACTCACAGACCGAGAGATCTGCCCCTGTAAAGACTGCAGCCTGAAAAAACCTATAGGGTCACTATGAGTCAGAATCGATTCTATGTCACACAACAACAGATATTTCATATAAGTGGGATTATATAATATTTGTCATTTTATGTCTGACCGATTTCACTCAACATGTTTTCAAGGTTCATCCATGTCACAGCATGTATCAGAACTTCATCACTCTTTATGAGTAAATATTCCATTATACGAATATATCTCAACTTGTGTATCCAATTATCTGTTCATAGTTACTTGGGTTGTCTCCATCTTTTGGCTATTATGAATAATGCTGCAATGAACATTGGCATCCAAGTATGTGTAATTCTATGTTTAACTCTATTTTTCTTTGTTTCGTTTTTTTACTGGCTCTTCAGTTTTCCTGACCACCACTTATACGCAAACTTTCCTCTTTCCCTTCTCCTTCCTTATGTCTCTAATCAGGAGAAGTGAAAAGAAGAACACAGATGTTCATGGTCAAGATTATGACACTGTGGAAGTGGTGAAAGGTTTATACAACGGACAAACTATAACTATAGACCAGAGATTGTACCAAAAATAAATTTATCCTTCCTTTCCATTTCACACATGAGTTTATCACTCACCTATTTGGTGCAGCTCTACTCTGTCCTATAGGGTCACTATGAGTCGGAATAGACTCGACGGCATTGGGTGTGTATTCTTAACATCAATTTTTTAGGGTACTGATGAAAAATACCAAGAAGAGAGATTGACATTGTCCCTAATGTTTTCACTTCAAAATAATTAAATTAAAATTTGTATGACCTAAAGAAGGAAGACAGAATGGCAACCTCAGTGAGCAATCTTGATTCTAAAAAAATGAGAAGCACATTTATTTTAATTAGTCATGGTCTTCACACTAATTGCTCCCTCGTACAAATTAGCCTTTTTCCATCAATAATACATACACTTGTCCTTTCAATAATAAAAAGGAGATGAAAGGCAGAAAAAAAAAGCGTACCTTTTTTTTTATTTCAAAAGCTATGACCATTTAAAAGTTCAATTAATGGTAGTCTAATTGACACTAGGAAACCCTGGTTGCATAGCCGTTAAGTGCTATGGCTGCTAATCAAAGGGTTGGCAGTTCAAATCTTCCAGGTGCTCCTTGGAAACTCTATGGGGCAGTTCTACTCTGTCCTATAGGGTTGCTATGAGTCGGAATTGACTCGACAGCACTGGGTTTAGTACGGCACTGGGTTTAGTTTTTGGTTAATTGACACTAATGAAACTATACACTCATATCTAGACTTTGGAAATTGTTCCTTATTTCATTAGGGAAGGAAGTCCAATACTGTAATCGTATTGTCAGGTGAATGCCCAAAAGGAATAAAGGAATAAGGGTAGGTTTCTAGAACAAGTAGGGCACAGACATCACCCTATAACCTATTACAAACTCTGGGGTACTGTCACATTTCGTCCAGGCTGCTCCAATAGCAAAGTGGCAATAACTTCAGGACTTAAGCCAGATGTAAAATATACCAGAAGTGATTTAAAAATGTGTATATTCTGGTTCCCCTAGAAATACCCTAAAATAAAACTATTCGTGACCTTCCTTTCAGGTATAGTCTTGAGATTTTGATGCTGTTGTTTTGTATAACTTTGAAAATGACTACCAACCTGTGTTTTCAGTTTAAAAACACACATCAGCTGACACTGAAAATCAAACGGGAGTGCCATAGATGGATGTTGCATTGAAACACTATAGGGGAAAAGGTGTTCCATGGACAAATTTAAAGAAGTCCACCCATCTCCAAGTCAGGCACAATGGCATTCAAATGCAGGGAGAGAAAAAAAGAGTTGGAGGGCGCAATCTTGCATGCAGAGCATGCATTTAATCTTCATTAGGCCTCAAGAAGAGACTCTGCTGGGCAGCCAAGGGAGTGATTGCTGTGGAGATAGGCTGTCAAAGGGTAGAATCAGCTACGGAAGGAAAAAACACATCAGACAACCCAGCAAAGGAACGCATATCACAAGAGGGGTATTAAAAGCAGCAACCAAATATGAGGAAATGTCAAAAGGAATAGAGAAAGAGCTAACCTGGATGAAAAGGGGTAAACACCGGAGCCAATTCTTTCCTGAAAATTAGCCACTTTCCAAACGACTCTTAATTTGGCCTCCCCCATCCATCTGCAAGAAGCTGTGCTCCTATTTTTAGGACTTTGATTTGTTTTCCATTAAACTAAAGTTCACATGGCAGGTTTTCCTACACATTTATGAACTGTTTCATTTGCAAAACAAAGGAACTATCCCGTTTAATGAAGGCTCTCCAAATGAAGTATAATTAGTAATATCATTGAAAGGTTCTGGCATCTCAGAAGAACGTAAGCACTGGTTCTCAGGATTGGGAGGGCATCAGAATCAACTTGAAGGCTTTTCAACACAGCTTAGTGGGCCCCACCTCCAACAGGTCTCAAGCAGCACTGGAAAATTCACATAGCTGAAAAATTTTCAGGTGGTGCTGATAGATGCTGCTGGTCCATGGAGAACATTTTAAGAACTACTAGTCTAAGGAAAAGGAATGAGTATGTATATTCCCATGCTGAAGCTTATAACTGGACCATGAAGAGCAAGATCCAAGACAGTAGCTTACTAATACATGTAAACCTTTGCTGACATATTCAAAACCTACAGGGAAAACCAGTAGGCAATTTCTTTTACAATTCGAAAATCAGGTAGAAGGCTGATTTTTTTTTTTTTTTCCTCCCTAAAATAGTTTCATTTCTATTAGCAAAGGTCTTAGATCAGTACTTCTCAAGTTTAAATGTGTGTAGGAATCAGTTGGGGATCTTGTTAAATGCAGATTCTGATTCTCCAGGTCTGGAGTGGGGCCTCCTCGAGACTTGGTCTTGTTAACAAGCTTCCAGGTGATACTGATGCTGTTAAAAGAGAACCACACTTTGAGTAGTATAACCAAGTAGGCCGGGGTGAAAAGTGATGGCTGTGGCGCCAAGGTGCCTGGATACATGTCCAAGCTCTTTTACTTACTGGAAACCCTGGTGGCATGGTGGTTAAGCACTATGGCTGCTAAGCAAAAGTTCAGCAGTTTGGATCCCCCAGGCACTCCTTGGAAACTCAATGGGGCAGTTCTACTCGGTCCTATAGGGTCGCTTTTTACTTACCAGCTGTGTGATTTGGGACAAGGTATTTAACCTCTATGTGCCTCAGTTTCTTCAACTGAAAAACTAGATTAATAAGAGTACATACACCTTATACAGGTTTTGTGAGGATTAAACAAACTAATACCTATAAAGAACAGTGCTTGGCACAGGGTGATTATATCACCTCCGCATACACAGGCGGCTGATTTCCTTTTTGTTAAACCTAGTTGTATGTTTGCTTCTTACATTTTATTTACGAATGCTTGAAATTAAGCAGTCTTTGTTCAGAGTGGGGTGGTGGCAAGGGTGTACATAAGATTAAATATTTGATTTGACAAAATTTGACTTGTTTCTACTAGTTTTATTGAATTGTTTATACATTTTAAGGCTGTACATAAAACAACTCTGTCCCTGAAAATTTTAAAGAATTTTTGCTGTTTTGTCTGTTTTTTTTTGTTGGTTGTTTTTTTTTTTCATTCAGGGCAGTATTGAATAAATTTCAATGTGCGTATGGGCGGGGGCACGGGGGTTCTTATGATGAGGAAAAAATATTTTAGGCAATGCTACAGACATAGCATGATAAATTTTATGTATCAGATGGCAACTTTCTCATTTGTTTATGTAATGGAATTACAGGAACTTCTAGCTCATTCCACTACTTACATTTTCTTAAGGGCAATAGTTCTCACAGCCGCTCAGAAACATACAGTATACCTCTTAATTTGCTTGCCCCTGCAGTGGAGGAAATTCGTGCTAATTTCAGCTGTGACTATTTAAGATCACTAGTACTAGCCCTGGTTTTCTAATGGGGGGGGTGATATAAAGCCCTGGTGAACTAGACGTTTACTGGATATTTATGAAGTGGGAAAAACAATAATTTTTCATTAACAATATAAAGACATTTTCAGGACCCAAACCACTGCTATTACGATGGTACAATTTGCAATGTCTGTCTGCTTTCAAATGTCGGCATAGTAAGACTATTTTGGTGAGGCTGTCAACATTTTATTGAAAAGGGTAATCTGGGATAATTGTAGAGCCCTGAAATTGCACCTGCTATAATTTCACTCTAGGCTTTGGAGAAAAAGCCTCTCTTAAAATGACAACATAACAGAATTGCTTTGTAACCAATGTCTTTTCACATCTACACCATTCATATCTGAGATCATGAGTAAAAATACACACACACACACACACACACACACTGAGACATTTGATGACTAAACCAAAATGACAAATTTTTAGTTCTTTGTAAAGCAAAAAGGACATTTGGCCTTGAAGAGAAAGAGAAAAATGTATCAAAAAGGGAAGAATTTTAAATTTGTTGTTAGTGATCATTGTTCTCTAGCTAGAACACAGTAATTATTCTACATATCTTAAATACCACTCTAGCCAGCAAGACTCATTCTTTTCCTGAGAAGCCATTTCCAGCATCTTCAGGATATAACAAATGCCTTGAAAGAATCCCAGAACCTTAAAATAAATCTGGCAAATTTAAGGATGATAAACATGCCTTTCAAAGGCTGAATGACTCTTCTTATCCTCTATCAGTGTTTTATACTATGGCACCTCTTTCATTTGAATGAGAAAAATAATAAGCTATCTCTTTGGTTTACAAATGGAATGCAAGATCCCCTGCAAGGAAACAACCAGAGATAAGCTTACGGCCTTTCCAGGTTTATGAGAAGACTATATACATATAATCTTTCACAAGCACAATGGATGTTGGTCTCAAAATGATTTAGGGAGGTAAAAATCAGTCTTCCAAACCAAGTTAATCCCAGATTAATTTGAGAAATCTATGACATACTTATGGACAGACTGAATCCCAGGGACCAGGAATGATTAAACATTGCTTATAATTTTATAAAATGAAAAATGACTTGATATCTTAACCCTATTAACTGCATAATATTTGTACATAGAGATACATCTTAATATTTTAGATCTGTGGAAGGATAGATCCCTACCAGAAGAGTCATCTCAAATATTATTCATAAGTTTTCTTCTCTCCCTAAAAGTGGACATAAGCTTTTGCAAAATTCATAAAGGCAAGAATAAATTTTACATATTTGATTCAACTTGAAATTGTAAAATAAATTTTTCTTTTTTTCCAGCTGTAGAAAGAGGGAAAAGAAGATCTAGGAGACCACATGGGTAGGAATACAGCACCATTTTTTTTAAGTAAATAAGTTTAAAAATTGTGTGCCCAGAATTGATATAGTTATATTGAAAGATATCTATATTTTGAAATAGGCTTACTAGAATAAAATTGTTGCTTGTTACAAATGGATAAAATCAAATGTATTCAGCAAGATACAATTCAGAAGGATGAATATATATGCACTGTGAAGTACCTAATACATGTTATTGAAAAAATTCTTTTTTTTTCCTGAACATTTGTACTTCAGGTGAAAGTTTACACAGCAAATTGGTTTTCCATTCAATAATTCATACACAAATTGTTCTGTGACACTGGTTGCAGTTCCCACAATATGTCAGCACTCTCCCCATTTCCATCCTGGGTTTCCGTTTCCATTTGTCTGGTTTCCCTGCCCCTCCCAACCTTCTCAGCTTGGCTTTTGGGCAAATGTTAACTCTTTGGTTTAGCATAATTTATTGTTCTAAGAAGAACATTCCTTATGGGTGTTATTTTTTAATTTATAGGCCAATCCATTATTTGGTTGACAGGTGATCTCCCAGAATGACTTCAGTTCCAAGTTAGAAGGGTGTCTTAGAGCAACAGTCTCAGGGTTTCCCATCACCTGTATCAGACCAGTAACTCTGGTCTTTTTATGAATTTAATTTTCTTCTACATTTTTCTCCCACTCTAACCAGGATGTTCTATTGTGCTCATGGTCAGAGCTGTCCGTGATGGTAGCTGGCCACCATCTAGTTCTTCTGGTCTCACGCTAGTGGAGGTTGTGGTTTATCTGGGCCACTAGTCCTTTGAACTAACTGCTTCTTGAGTCTTTGGTTTTCTTCATTCTCCTTTGCTCCAGATGGAAAAGAGACTAATAGTTATATCTTAGATAGCTGCTCACAAGGTTTTAAGACCTCAGTCGCCACACACAAAAGTAGGGTGTAGAACGTTATCTTTAT
Organism: Elephas maximus indicus; assembly: GCF_024166365.1. Taxonomy (NCBI): domain Eukaryota; kingdom Metazoa; phylum Chordata; class Mammalia; order Proboscidea; family Elephantidae; genus Elephas; species Elephas maximus. The sequence goes on from NC_064834.1 coordinate 36,389,641, forward strand.
GAATTATGTTATGCCAATTGACTTAGATGTCTCCTGAGATTATGGTCCTTAGCCTTCCAGCCCAGTAACTCAGTCCATCAAGGTGTTTGGTTATCTCTAAGAAGTTTCCATAACTATACCCCCTATGTACTTTATTATATATATGAATATAAATGTGATTCATGCAAATATGTATGTACAAATATCCACAACCATACTTATATATGGAGACCAGGTAGGGCAGTGGTTAAGAGCTTGGCTGCTAACCAGAAAGTGAGCAGTTTGAATCTACCAGCTGCTCCTTGGAAACCTTATGGGGGCAGCTCTACTTTGTCCTGTAGGGTTGCTATTAGTCGGAATTGACTTGACAGCAACAGGTTTTTTTTGTTTTTTTTTTTTTATATATACCTATGTATACACCTGGGTATATGCCTGCACAACCACTCACACCTGTTTAGCATACATATGTACCTATGTATCCATTCTTATATTATTGTTTGTGATTACAGTTGTTGCAGCATTGTATATGTTACAGTATTTACCATAGTTGTCCTTTATTCTTGCATACCTCTCAGTGTCTTCCTTTACTTTGGTTATGTTGTGCTGACTTTCCCCGTATTGTGTATTGGCTTTCCCTTCACCAAAATGAACGTGTATCTACTATCTAGTCAGTGACTCTTCCTTCCTCCCCCTCCCATTGGAATGTGGACCACAGCTCAGTTAAAGCTTCACTAATCCAGAGGTAAGCAAACCAAAACCATTGCTGTCGGGGTGATTCTAACACATAGCAACCCTATATGACAGAGACGAACTGCCCCAGAGGGTTTCCAAGGAGCAGTTGGTAGATTCAAATTGCTGACCTTTTCGTTAGCAGTCAAGCTCTTAACCACTGTGCCACCAGGGCTCCATGAGGTAAGATAGGGTATAAATTACTGTTCATTTAAAAATCCACCCATAAAAAGCTACCTTCACCTTGAAGCTTGACTGTACTAACAGGAAAACCCCTTCTATCTTGTAGAATCTGATTACAGGCAGCCTACAGACTACGAACAAGTTCCATTCCTAAATCTGTCTTTAATTTGAATTTAAAAGCAGGTACCAAAACAAACAAACAAAACTGATGCCATTGAGTTGAGTCGATTCCAACTCATAGTGACCCTACAGGACAGAGTAGAACTGCCCCATAAGGTTTCCAAAGAGCAGCCAGTGGATTCAAACTGCCAACCTTTGGGTTAGCAGCTGTAGCTCTTAATCACTATACCACCATGGTTTCCAACCTATGTATCTAATGTCCGTGAGTCAAATGTTTCTCTTAATATATAGTATATAGTGTACCCATCTATACATAAAAAAACATTAAACACTTCCAGATACACTAAAATATCTTTAACATAACAGTATTAATAATAATAATGTTTTGGCATGCATCACAAAGTAGTGCCAGTTTGTTAATATGCACCACTTTTACATAGATTGGTTCATAACTATAAGTTGTATGTAAGTTACATGTTCTGTAAACCGGGGACTGCCTATACAAATTAAGTTTTTCTCCCTCTCTGTACTTGGAAGATCAGATTATACCAAACTCAAAATGGGACATTTGGGATAACTCAACTAAGTCTTCAAACAGAGGAATCGTCAAAACCACGTACACGGAATCCTCCAGTCCTCTCTTCTGCATCAAAAGATCTTCAATTAGGTTCAAATACCAAAGTAGTTTTTCCCTAAACAACTCAACTCATAGACATTTGGTAACATAATATGGAGTATCAAAATCAATAACTGAGGAAATGACTGAGACAAGCAAACCACAATGAATAACTGTAATTCATGTCTCTTTCTGAGCAAAAACATTCAGAATGCAAAGCCAGGCGGCAACTACAAACAACGTTAAACCCTGCAGGCAACAGCTGTGTTCATTAGCAGGGAGACAGCACAGATAAATGTGCTGGCTGGGCCAGAAGAAGAGTCTTATCTTCAGTCATTTCTGTTCACACAGAGGAAAAGGATTTTGAAGGACTTAACTAGTTATGTGATGCAGTTAATGAGATCATATTATGCTGGCTCCATAACAAATGTTTAAATTAATGAAAATAAAGTCTAGTCTTTATAGTCAGAATTTCTGGATTCCTACATTTATTTAATCAATCACATTTAATAATAGTGAGCTGGCTAGGTGGAGTTTAAATTGGGATTTGGAGTCTGGCTGCATCTGAACTGGTGCCTTCCTGGTGTGTATATGCATGATCTGATTTGTAAGCAGAAAAGGGATCCAGAAGGAGGAATTTCATGTATTGCCACATTAAAAGAAAAGAAAAAAAAGCAGGGGAAGATGGAAGGATCTATTTCCCAATTGTTGTTGTTGGGTGCCCTCGAGTCAATTTCCACTCAGAGGGACCCTGTGTGGCCGAGTAAGACTGCCACAGTAATCTTCACAGGAGCAGATCCCCAGGTCTTCCTTCTGCAGAGCCACACTGAATGGATTTGAACAACCAACCTTTCAGTTAACAGCCAAGTGCTTAACTTTTGCCCCAGCAGGACTACTTATTAGAGCAGCTATATAGTTCCAACTAAAATACCAAACCGTGAAAGGAAATCTTGTAGCCAAGCATCTAATAGGCTCAGGTGTGCATCATCCATGCCTAGGGAATAAGTGAGGACACTGGGAAACTATGCGTTCCTGAGCTGTCATTTTAAATTCATGGTTCTTTTGTGGTACTACAGGGTAAATACTGCACTTTCTAATTAAAACACGGACACCTGGCAATCCTAGTCTCTATTTAAATCCCCGTTTCCATTATTTAAATCCTCTTTTCCATTGTAAAGGGAAAACCAATAATCTTCACATTCATTTCAAGAAAAAAAAATTTGAGATTCCTATTCTGCCCCCAGTGGAATAGCTCTCTACATTATTAAGCAAAATATACAGAAAACCCCTCTGAAGTGTTTACATTTGGATTACTTCCTTAAGGTCAGCACAATCCTAAGAATAAGGAGTAGATATTTTGCTTGTTTTCCCAGAACAAGGAAGAACTTTCTCAGAGTCTCAAGTATCACATCTACTGTTAGAACTATAGGATTATTTCTGGAAGTTTTTGAATTACTGTAATCTTTCTTGCTTCCAGACGCATGTGATTCAGAAAAATTGAAGTCTAGTCTCTAATCACTCCACCACACATTCTCTGCTAGAATTAAAACTGAACTCAAACTTTTTTTGTTTTTTATTTTCCTTTTTAAATTAAGTTCCATGCTACCAGATAAAAATCTAAAATTGGCTGCAAAAAACAAAGTAAGACACTGGAACAGGGTCTTCAGGACCCTGAGCCTTAGAGGCACCCAGATACAGCATTCAGAGCAGAGACACAGCGTTCTACTGGTGGTCAGGGGTACCGGTTGTAGTGGTGGGTTCTATCTTCATACAACACGGCAAATAGCCAAGATTGAGCAGGAGGTCAGAGTATCATGGGATGACTGTTCTCACATACACAGAAACCATCCCAGGGTCTCCTGGAAAGATCTAATGTAGGAAACACAACGAAATGTGGGCTTTCATGCCTGGTGTTAACTCCTATAATCTCACAGGCTGGGAAGACCTAAGGAAATTTGAATTTCTACCACGTGCAGACCATCCTGGCAGGCTTTAGGGATACCAAGAGAGAGAAACACAGGCCTGGCTATGAAGAGACGTATAGTCTACTGTAGGACAAGATACAAGTAAACAGAAAATTGAGATAGACAGCCAATCTAGTCATAGAAGCCCAGAGTGCTAAGTGATCACATAAGATGAACATCTATTTTGGTGGGTAACAGGATGTTTTCTAGGGTGGGAGGGTGAATAGTATTTTCAGTATTTTCTAGGCATGTTACCTTCTATAACCAACCTGAATGTCAAGTTCTTCTTCTTTAAAATGGGGATAATACTGCATATTTTGCCTGTTATTGTGAAGATGAAAGATAATATACATAAACCACCAGTAAACCAAAAAATCAAACCCATTGCCATTGATTAAATTCCAGCTCAATGGCAACCCTATGTGTTAGAGTACAACTGCTCCACAGGATTTTCTTGGCTGTAATTTTTATGGAAGCAAATTGCCAGGCCTTTTTTCCATAGCGCTAGGTTTGAATTGCCAACTTTTAGGCTTGTGTTTGTTCAAACTGTCTGTACCATCCAGAGACCTTAAGTCACAAATATTCTTGTTGCTATTAGATGCCATCGATTTTTCAACTCCTAGTGACCCCACGAGACAGAGCAGAACTGCCACATCCAGTTTCTTAGGCTGCTTTACAGAAGCAGATTGCCAGGTCTTTTTCCCATGGAGCCACTGCGTGAGGCTGGACATTTAACCTTTCAGATAGTAGCTGACCATTTAACCACTGTACCATCAAACCAACCAAAAAACCAAACTCCTTGCCATTGAGTCAATTTTAACTCATAGCAACCCTATAGGACAGAGTAGAACTGCCCCATGGGGTTTCCAAGGAGCAGCTGGTAGGTTAGAACAGCCAACCTTTTGGTTAGCATCCATGGCTTACGGTAGCTCTTAACCACTGGGCCACCAGGGCTCCATTGTACCACCAAGGGACCTTAAATCACCCATATCAACCAAACCCATTGCAGTCAAGTCAAATCTGACTCATAGTGGCCTTGTAGGACAGAGCAGAACTGCCCCATATGATTTCCAAGGCTGTAAATCTTTTAAGGAGGCTAACTGCCACATCATACTGGTTAAGAGCTACAGCTGCTAACCAAAAGGTCTGCAGTTCAAATCCACCAGGCGCTCACTGGAAACTCTATGGGGCAGTTCTACTCTGTCCTATAGGGTCGCTATGAGTCAGAATCGACTCAACGGCAATGGGTTTGGTTTGGTTAACTTCCACATCTTTCTCCCTAGGAGCAGCTGGTGGGTTCAAACCACCAACCTTTTCATTTAGCAGTCGAGCCTTAACTACTGGGCCACCGGGCTCCTCTAAATCACCAATAGTGTTTGCCAAATAGTAAAAGGGTACTTATTACTATCTTATTATAGTGCTAATTCAACTATTATTGTATCATTCTAGAACAAAGTTGTATAAATTACAAATCAATTAACTCAAAATTAAACTGTAACATGCTACTTGCCCTTTTGGGAGTATTAAATAGGCTAATTACTGATTCATTGGACTAGAGCTCTCATACTTGTTTTTTAAAACAATTACACTCTTTCTGCAAGGTGTCAAAGGAGCCTCCATACAACTTCCAATATCTTCTGTGACACAGGTTTTCCAAAAACCCAAGACCATGCTTATGTTCACCTCCACACATAGACCCCTGGATTTTAAATATATTGTTATCTAAAGTTTTTCAATGTTATTCAGTATGTAATCATTAATTTGCTTTCATATTTAAGATAAAAAATGCACTGATTTCTATAGGGTTTTTTTGAAATAGAGAAAATAGTCCTCGGGTACCAATTACTATATCAATATTTTTCTGCATCTAAAACTACCCCTGTATTTATAGCTATATGTTAGATTTTGTGCTACAGATTTCTTAGCCAAGAAGACATGCATTCTGAATTTACTCCAACTCTAGACAGTTGCAATAACTAAGCATCATTACAAGACAGATTAGATAGATACAGTGTAGTTATTCTGCCAAATACAACAACTACAGGATTTCGAATATACTGGTCGCTATGAGTCAGAATCGACTCGACAGCACTGGGTTTTTATATATATATTTAGGAATATCTTCTAAGATAATGTTTACCTTTTTTTGTTTGTTTGTTTTAGTATTAACCAAGGGTCAGTATCTGGATAAATAAACATTTCACCTGGGATTATCTCATTTAATGCTCACAACCTGCTTAAATACATACTCATAACTTTTTTGTTGTTTCAGTGTGGAAACCAACAGAGAAAAGCTGAAAAATTTGCTCAAGATTACAAAATAAGGATGTAGCTGGGATTTGAACTAAGTCAAATAAAGGAGCTATAAAGGAAAGAAATTTGTGAGCAAATAGTAAAGAATACAGAGAGTAACAGTGAAGGGGTTTTTATCCGTGGAAAATAGTGCCTATGGCAATTAGTTTTAAATTGCTGAATGATCTCTCACAGCTGGTGATGGAAACGACAATCAATGGCCAAGAGAAACTGCTCATTGGTGGACCCACACACTCCCCACACCCAGGCAGCACCCAGGGCACTTGCCATACCCAGCATACCTTAGACATGCCTGACTGGAGAAGCAAGGAATGAAAATGAGGTAAGTAAAGAACTGGGCTCCTCAGCAATATGAAAGAAGGTGCTGCTTCTATCCACAAAATCATCTATTCACTTTTGCATCTTGCAACAAGTCAGCTACTATACTTGTAAATATAAAATGTCCACATAATGAGGACTTTCACAGTGGAAGAATGTGATCATTGTGGGAGTTTCCAATAGAAACATCAATTTAGCAGACCTAAATGAAACCCCCTTGTGGTGTAGTGGTTAAGTGCTATGGCTGCTAACCAAAGGGTCAGCAGTTCAAATCTGCTAGGCGCTCCTTGGGAACTCTATGGGGCAGTTCTACTCTGTCCTATAGGGTCGCTATGAGTCAGACTCGACGGCACTGGGTTTGGTTTTTTTTTCGGAAATGAAGGGAAACCTTGGTCACAGGGTGGGTAAGTGCTACAGCTGCCAACCAAAAGGTTGTCTGCTCAAATCTACCAGGTGCTCCTTGGAAACTCTATGGGACAGTTCTACTGTGTCCTACAGGGTCGCTATGAGTCAGAATTGACTTGACGCCAGTGGGGTTTTTTTTTGTTTTGTTTTTTTAATGCAGGTGAGCTAACTTATTTTGACTTGAACTACCCTCAGGAAATAAGTCAGGCTGTCTTTGAAGATACATGAACTCTTTTAGGCCACTGTGATGTTGGTGTACTAAAACAACAGGGTACTACGTGATGGCTTGGAGACTGCAAGGATAGATTTTGTGTAAAATTTATGATTTGAAATTGTATTGCCATGTCATTGGGTAAAGAGCCCTGCTGGTACAGTGGTTAATTGTTCCACTGCTAACCAAAAGATTGGCAGTTGGAACCCACGAGACACACGCAGGAGAAAGATGTGGTAGTCAGCTTCCCTAAAGATTTACAGCCTTGGAAACCCTATGGGGCAGTTCTACTGAGTCCTATAGGGTTGCTGAGTTGGAAGTGACTTGACAGCAATGGAACTTATCATAGGGTGAAACAATCTCCCCTAGGAGCAGCTCTACAACACAGGCAAACTCCCTTAATACAAAAGTTATCAAGAGCTCCAAACAATCATTTAACCAAAAAATATTCATCTGAAACATATTTTTTAAAACTACATACAGAAATGTAGTAGAACACCCTTCTGAGACAAAGTTATGGAGAATAAAATGAGTATATTAAGACACGAATAAAACAGGATATTGAATAAATTGTATGCTTACTAATTACATTCTCAAAATCAACCAAGCAAACCTAAATGTTTTAAAAGTTTACCTTGGGTTTTTGTATTCCTATCTGCACATTAATTTTACGAGCTTCCCAGGTACATCATGAAATATGTATCTCATCACTGTCTTATACAGTGTTTTAAACTGACCTTTGCCTTCATGAAAACACTTCTTTAGAAAATCTTTGGGACTCAGTCATACAGCACTAAGTAGTTTTTGTGCCAACTGTGATTTCTTTTAAATAACTGCTTAAAATATAAATGAATTGCGGAGGCGGAGCCAAGATGGCGGACTAGGCAGACGCTACCTCGGATCCCTCTTACAACAAAGACACGGAAAAACAAGTGAATCGATCACATACATAACAATCTACGAACCCTGAACAACAAACACAGATTTAGAGACGGAGAACGAACTAATACGGGGAAGCAGCGATTGTTTCCAGAGCCTGGAGCCAGCATACCAGTCAGGTACAGCACAAGCACAGAGACCTGCTCCACCCCCCTGAACTAACCCCGGGAGGGGGACTAGCCGGTTCCACGGGCGGCGTGGGACGCAGCCGTTAGGAGAAGTCCCCGGGAGGCAGTGACTGATCTTGGAGCAGAAAGAGCAGCATCCGAGCCGGGGAACCGTCCCACAGGGATTTGGACTGCACGCAGGTACGCCATAAACACGGAGAGTTGCTCCACCCCCTGAACTAACCCCGGGAAGGTGACCATCCGGGTTGCGCGGGCGGCGTGGGACGCAGCCGGTAGGAGAAGTCCCCGGGAGGCAGCGACTGGTATTGGAGCGGGGAGAACAGCGTTCCAGCCGGGACACTCGGTCGCGGCACAAGCACGGGGAGCTACTCCACCAATCTGAACTAACCCCGGGAGGGGGCCCACCTGGTTCACGGGGGCGGCACGGCCACGCGGCTGGAGGGACGAGAAGTCCCCGGGAGGCAGCGACTGATTTTGGAGTCGAGAGTGCACCGTCCCAGTAGGGGAGCCTTGACGCTGGGCGTGGGGCTGGAAGCGGAGGATCTGACCGTGACTCCAGCGGGCCAGACCCCCCGGGGGCAATCTCCACACAGACAGCACACATAGGCGACGCGCCCGCGGGAATCTCAGATATAATAGTCATTCCAAGCAAGACAAGCAACTCTGGCTATATTCTGAGGTGCTACTCTCCTATCTCTCTGTTCCCTCCCCCACCCTCCCCAGGCGGCTTCATTAACATCTGAATAGCCTGAGCCAGAGGGAGAACTCTGATAGGGATCTGACTGCAGTTTTTTTTTAGCGGATTTTCTGGAAAAACTAGTTTCCCAGTGATGGCTTGGAGACAACAATCCATATCAAACCACTTAAAGAAGCAGACCGTGACAGCTTCTCCAACTCCCCAAACAAAAGAATCAAAATCTTTCCCAAATGAAGATACAATTTTGGAATTATCAGATATAGAATATAAAAAACTAATTTACAGAATGCTTAATGATATCACAAATGAAATTAGGATATCTGCAGAAAAAGCCAAGGAACACACTGATAAAACTGTTGAAGAACTCAAAAAGATTATTCAAGAACATACTGGAAAAATTAATAAGTTGCAAGAATCCATAGAGAGACAACATGTAGAAATCCAAAAGATTAACAATAAAATCACAGAATTAGACAACACACTAGGAAGTCAGAGGAGCAGACTCGAGCAATTAGAATGCAGACTGGGACATCTGGAGGACCAGGGAATCAACACCAACATAGCTGAAAAAAAATCAGATAAAAGAATTAAAAAAAATGAAGAAACCCTAAGAATTATGTGGGACTCTATCAAGAAGGATAACCTGCGGGTGATTGGAGTCCCAGAACAGGGAGGGGGGACAGAAAACACAGAGAAAATAGTTGAAGAACTTCTGACAGAAAACTTCCCTGACATCATGAAAGACGAAAGGTTATCTATCCAAGATGCTCATCGAACCCCATTTAAGAATGATCCAAAAAGAAAAACACCAAGACATATTATCATCAAACTCACCAAAACCAAAGATAAACAGAAAATTTTAAAAGCAGCCAGGGAGAAAAGAAAGGTTTCCTTCAAGGGAGAATCAATAAGAATATGTTCTGACTACTCAGCAGAAACCATGCAGGCAAGAAGGGAATGGGACGACATATACAGAACACTGAAGGAGAAAAACTGCCAACCAAGGATCATATATCCAGCAAAACTCTCTCTGAAATATGAAGGCGAAATTAAGATATTTACAGACAAACACAAGTTTAGAGAATTTGCAAAAACCAAACCAAAGCTACAAGAAATACTAAAGGATATTGTTTGGTCAGAGAACCAATAATATCAGATATCAGCACAACACAAGGTCACAAAACAGAACGTCCTGATATCAACTCAAATAGGGAAATCACAAAAACAAACAAATTAAGATTAATTAAAAAAAAAATACACATAACAGGGAATCATGGAAGTCAATAGGTAAAAGATCACAATAATCAAAAAGAGGGACTAAATACAGGAGGCATTGAACTTCCATATGGAGAGTGATACAAGGCGATATAGAACAATACAAGTTAGGTTTTTACTTAGAAAAATAGGGGTATATAATGAGGTAACCACAAAAAGGTATAACAACTCTATAACTCAAGACAAAAACCAAGAAAAACGTAACGACTCAACTAACATAAAGTCAAACACTATGAAAGTGAGGATCTCACAATTTACTAAGAAAAACGCCTCAGCACAAAAAAGTATGTGGAAAAATGAAATTGTCAACAACACACATAAAAAGGCATCAAAATGACAGCACTAAAAACTTATTTATCTATAATTACCCTGAATGTAAATGGACTAAATGCACCAATAAAGAGACAGAGAGTCACAGACTGGATAAAGAAACACGATCCATCTATATGCTGCCTACAAGAGACACACCTTAGACTTAGAGACACAAACAAACTAAAACTCAAAGGATGGAAAAAAGTATATCAAGCAAACAATAAGCAAAAAAGAAGAGGAGTAGCAATATTAATTTCTGACAAAATAGACTTTAGACTTAAATCCACCACAAAGGATAAAGAAGGACACTATATAATGATAAAAGGGACAATTGATCAGGAAGATATAACCATATTAAATATTTACGCACCCAATGACAGGGCTGCAAGATATATAAATCAAATTTTAACAGAACTGAAAAGCGAGATAGATACCTCCACAATTATAGTAGGAGACTTCAACACACCCCTTTCGGAGAAGGACAGGACATCCAGTAAGAAGCTCAACAGAGACACGGAAGATCTAATTACAACAATCAACCAACTTGACCTCATTGACTTATACAGAACTCTCCACCCAACTGCTGCAAAATATACTTTTTTTTCTAGCGCACATGGAACATTCTCTAGAATAGACCACATATTAGGTCATAAAACAAACCTTTGCAGAGTCCAAAACATCGAAATATTACAAAGCATCTTCTCAGACCACAAGGCAATAAAACTAGAGATCAATAACAGAAGAACGAGGGAAAAGAAATCAAATACTTGGAAAATGAACAATACCCTCCTGAAAAAAGACTGGGTTATAGAAGACATCAAGGAGGGAATAAGGAAATTCATAGAAAGCAACGAGAATGAAAATACTTCCTATCAAAACCTCTGGGACACAGCAAAAGCAGTGCTCAGAGGTCAATTTATATCAATAAATGCACACATACAAAAAGAAGAAAGAGCCAAAATCAGAGAACTGTCCCTACAACTTGAACAAATAGAAAGTGAGCAACAAAAGAATCCATCAGGCACCAGAAGAAAACAAATAATAAAAATTAGAGCTGAACTAAATGAATTAGAGAACAGAAAAACAATTGAAAGAATTAAAGCCAAAAGCTGGTTCTTTGAAAAAATTAACAAAATTGATAAACCATTGGCTAGACTGACTAAAGAAATACAGGAAAGGAAACAAATAACCCGAATAAGAAATGAGAAGGACCACATCACAACAGAACCAAATGAAATTAAAAGAATCATTTCAGATTATTATGAAAAATTGTACTCTAACAAATTTGAAAATCTAGAAGAAATGGATGAATTCCTTGAAAAACACTACCTACCTAAACTAACACATTCAGAAGCAGAACAACTAAATAGACCCATAACAAAAAAAGAGATTGAAACGGTAATCAAAAAACTCCCAACAAAAAAAAGTCCTGGCCCGGACGGCTTCACTGCAGAGTTCTACCAAATTTTCAGAGAAGAGTTAACACCACTACTACTAAAGGTATTCCAAAGCATAGAAAATGACGGAATACTACCCAACTCATTCTATGAAGCCACCATCTCCCTGATACCAAAACCAGGTAAAGACATTACAAAAAAAGAAAATTATAGACCTATATCCCTCATGAACATTGATGCAAAAATCCTCAACAAAATTCTAGCCAATAGAATCCAACAACACATCAAAAAAATAATTCACCCTGATCAAGTGGGATTTATACCAGGTATGCAAGGCTGGTTTAATATCAGAAAAACCATTAATGTAATCCATCACATAAATAAAACAAAAGACAAAAACCACATGATCTTATCAATTGATGCAGAAAAGGCATTTGACAAAGTCCAACACCCATTTATGATAAAAACTCTTACCAAAATAGGAATTGAAGGAAAATTCCTCAACATAATAAAGGGCATCTATGCAAAGCCAACAGCCAATATCACTCTAAATGGAGAGAACCTGAAAGCATTTCCCTTGAGAACGGGAACCAGACAAGGATGCCCTTTATCACCGCTCTTATTCAACATCGTGTTGGAAGTCTTAGCCAGGGCAATCAGGCTAGACAAAGAAATAAAAGGTATCCGGATTGGCAAGGAAGAAGTAAAGTTATCACTATTTGCAGATGACATGATTATATACACAGAAAACCCTAAGGAATCCTCCAGAAAACTACTGAAACTAATAGAAGAGTTTGGCAGAGTCTCAGGTTATAAAATAAACATACAAAAATCACTTGGATTCCTCTACATCAACAAAAAGAACACCGAAGAGGAAATAACCAAATCAATACCATTCACGGTAGCCCCCAAGAAGATAAGATACTTAGGAATAAATCTTACCAAGGATGTAAAAGACCTATACAAAGAAAACTACAAAGCTCTACTACAAGAAATTCAAAAGGACATACTTAAGTGGAAAAACATACCTTGCTCATGGATAGGAAGACTTAACATAGTAAAAATGTCTATTCTACCAAAAGCCATCTATACATTTAACGCACTTCCGATCCAAATTCCAATGTCATATTTTAAGGGGATAGAGAAACAAATCACCAATTTCATATGGAAGGGAAAGAAGCCCCGGATAAGCAAAGCACTACTGAAAAAGAAGAAGAAAGTGGGAGGCCTCACCTTACCTGACTTCAGAACCTATTATACAGCCACAGTAGTCAAAACAGCCTGGTATTGGTACAACAACAGACACATAGACCAATGGAACAGAATTGAGAACCCAGACATAGATCCATCCACGTATGAGCAGCTGATATTTGACAAAGGACCAGTGTCAATTAACTGGGGAAAAGACAGCCTTTTTAACAAATGGTGCTGGCATAACTGGATATCCATTTGCAAAAAAATGAAACAGGACCCATACCTCACACCATGCACAAAAACTAACTCCAAGTGGATCAAAGACCTAAACATAAAGACTAAAACGATAAAGATCATGGAAGAAAAAATTGGGACAACCCTAGGAGCCCTAATACAAGGTATAAACAGAATACAAAACATTACCAAAAATGATGAAGAGAAACCCGATAACTGGGAGCTCCTAAAAATCAAACACCTATGCTCATCTAAAGACTTCACCAAAAGAGTAAAAAGACCACCTACAGATTGGGAAAGAATTTTCAGCTATGACATCTCCGACCAGCGCCTGATCTCTAAAATCTACATGATTCTGTCAAAACTCAACCACAAAAAGACAAACAACCCAATCAAGAAGTGGGCAAAGGATATGAACACACATTTCTCTAAAGAAGATATTCAGGCAGCCAACAGATACATGAGAAAATGCTCTCGATCATTAGCCATTAGAGAAATGCAAATTAAAACTACGATGAGATTCCATCTCACACCAGCAAGGCTGGCATTAATCCAAAAAACACAAAATAATAAATGTTGGAGAGGCTGCGGAGAGATTGGAACTCTCATACACTGCTGGTGGGAATGTAAAATGGTACAACCACTTTGGAAATCTATCTGGCGTTATCTTAAACAGTTAGAAATAGAACTACCATACAACCCAGAAATCCCACTCCTCGGAATACACCCTAGAGAAACAAGAGCCTTCACACAAACAGATATATGCACACCCATGTTTATTGCAGCTCTGTTTACAATAGCAAAAAGTTGGAAGCAACCAAGGTGTCCATCAACGGATGAATGGGTAAATAAATTGTGGTATATTCACACAATGGAATACTACGCATCGATAAAGAACAGTGACGAATCTCTGAAACATTTCATAACATGGAGGAACCTGGAAGGCATTATGCTGAGCGAAATGAGTCAGAGGCAAAAGGACAAATACTGTATAAGACTATTATAAGATCTTGAGAAATAGTAAACCTGAGAAGAACACATACTTTTGTGGTTACGAGGGGGGGAGGGAGGGAGGGTGGGAGAGGGTTTTTTTATTGATTAATCAGTAGATAAGAAATGCTTTAGGTGAAGGGAAAGACAACACTCAATACATGGAAGGTCAGCTCAATTGGACTGGACCAAAAGCAAAGAAGTTTCCGGGATAAAATGAATGTTTCAAAGCTCAGCGGAGCAAGCGCGGGGGTCTGGGGAACATGGTTTGCGGGGACCTCTAAGTCAATTGGCAAAATAATTCTATTATGAAATCATTCTGCATCCCACTTTGAAATGTGGCGTCTGGGGTCTTAAATGCTAACAAGCAGCCATCTAAGATGCAGCAATTGGTCTCAACCCACCTGGAGCAAAGGAAAATGAAGAACACCAAGCCCACATGACAACTAAGAGCCCAAGAGACAGAAAGGGCCACATGAACCAGAGACCTACATCATCCTGAGACCAGAAGAACTAGTTGGTGCCCGGCCACAATCGATGACTGCCCTGACAGGGAGCTCAGCAGAGGACCCCTGAGGGAGCAGGAGAGCAGTGGGATGCAGACCCCAAATTCTCATAAGAAGACCAAACTTAATGGTCTGACTGAGACTGGAGGAATCCCGGCAGTCATGCTCTCCAGACCTTCTGTTGACACAGGACAGGAACCATCCCTGAAGACAACTCATCAGACATGAAAGGGACTGGTCAGCGGGTGGGAGAGAGACGCTGATGAAGAGTGAGCTAATTATATCAGGTGTACACTTGAGATTGTGTTGGCAACTCTTGTCTGGAGGGGGGATGGGAGGATAGAGAGAGAGGGAAGCCGGCAAAATTGTCAAGAAAGGAGAGACTGAAAGGGCTGACTCAAGACGGGGAGAGTAAGTGGGAGTAGGGAGTGAGATGTATGTAAACTTATATGTGACAGACTGATTGGATTTGTAAATGTTCACTTGAAGCTCAATAAAAGTTATTATAAAAAAAAAAAATATATATAAATGAATTGCATTTTAAAATTCAAGGATTGGGTAATTATCATGGATTTACTTGATATTCTTTCATACAATAAATATCTACTTGGAAAAACAATAAATAAATATGAATGTGTGAAAAGTAAGCATACTATACTTCAAAAAAACTCCATGACACTTCTTAAAGTGTGGTTTGAATTCAGTTAAAATTTTAAATTGAATCTGTTTCTTGGCCTTTGAATTTAAATCATCTAGAAATGATGTACAAATGATACTAAGGTAATACTAAGAATTCAACTGTTCACAGAATCTTATATTAAAATGTTTGATTAGAATACAGTTTAAGGAAAAATATGGGCATTTCCTCATTTAGTTTTTGTCTGTTTAACCCATTTCTAATGAATACTCCAAGAAGAAAAAAACAAATTACAATATATTTTCTGTTGGGCAAAGTGATACAAAAAGTGTAAAAAACATGGGTCATACAAAAACAAAAACAAACAAACCCAGTGCCTTCGAGTCGATTCCGACTCATATCGACCCTGTAGGACGGAGTAGAACTGCCCCATAGAGTTTCCAAGGAGCGCCTGGCGGATTCAGCCAAGTTTATTTAAAAACCCATAGAATCTTGAGTTTAATCCAGGGCTTTGAACTCATTTGAACCCCTGCTGAGAATTTACATTTCCACCCCAGATATACTGAATCAGAATCTACATTTTAACAAGATGCCCAGCTGATTCTTATGTATAATAAAATTTGAGACCCACTGTTGTACTAGTGAATCTCAGAACTGGTCCCAAACCAGCAGCATTAGCATCACCTGGGAACTTATTAGAAATGCAAATTCTCAGCAGAGGTTTGAATAGGAATAAAGTGGTTCAAACCCTGATTTAAATCATGATTCAGCTACTTCAGCTACATGGACATGTAAATTAAATGTGTTGTTGTTGTGTGTAGTTGAGTTGATTGACTCATAGTGGTCCATATGACAAAGGAGACAGAACTGCCCCATAGGGTTTACTAGGCTGTAGTCTTTAAGGGGGAAGATTGCCAGGCTTTTCTCCCAAAGAGCCCCTGAGTGGGTTAAAGCCACTGACCTTTTGGTTAGCACACTAGCGCTTAACCGTTGTGCCATCGGAGCTCCTTTAAGCCTGAGAACGGGTACTGAGAAGTACACATTTATTCAGCTAAAAAACAGATTACAGCTCTCCAGCTAGGTTTTTGGGAAGAACAACAGAGATCATCTAAGTAAAGTGGCTTGCATATACTATTAGCAGCTGAACAAATCTTAGTTCCTCTTCTACTTGATTAACAAAACCTTAGGTAGGAAGGCTGTGCTTTCTTTTGTTTTCTCCCATACTCTGCTTGGAGCCCTGGTGGCGCAGTGGTTAAGAGCTACGACTAGAATCTACCAGCTGCTCTTGGGAAACCATATGGGGCAGTTCTACACTGTCCTATAAGTTCACTACAAGTCAGAATTGACTCAACAGCGATGAGTTTATACTCTATTTACTAAAGTAGATGTTCTTAAAGTGGGTTTACAGGGGCTTGAGGGTGAAAATGATTTAAATGTTGAGAGCTAAGTTTTGTGAGTAAAAAAATCTAGCTCTGCATCACACTTGTTGTTATTGTTAGCTGCCTTGGGTTGGCCCTATTCATGGCGATCCCATGCGTTACAGAGCAGAGCCATAAGGTTTTCTTGGCTGTAATCTTTATGGAAACAGATAGCTAGGCATGTCTTCCGCAGAGTTGCTGGGTGAGTTAGAACTGCCAACCTTTAGGTTAGCAGCTGACAGCAAACTCCTTGTGCTTCCCAGGCTCCTTTTCTGCATCACACTAAATGTATATTAAGTGACAACCTTTCTATGCCTCAATTATCTGAACTGTAAAAAACGGTGACGATAGCTTTTTGTGAGAATTTAATGAGATGATTCATGGTATATGGTATACATAAAAGCAATGTATAGGGAGTTATTTGTAAACTTTCTAATATGCTATTATTTCACAGAACATTTTACAAATTGGAGTGTGAGTGTATATGAATATGTGATGTAAATATAATATATAAATATAATACATACATAAATATAAATGTATACGTAATATAAAGATATACATATACATGCTTTTATCAGATCTTCAAATGGTACCATGATCTGAATCAGGTTTAAGGGCCCTAATTTTAGACAAAAAAAGAAAATCATGTTTAAAAAAGCAAAAAATTTGAAGATGTGGTTTGTTCCATGCTGTTTCTAATCTCTCTTAACTCTCCTGTATTTTCATGAACCTGGCACACAAAAATTTTAAAAGCAGAAAGACACCATCTCAATCACAAAATTCCCTTCCCAGAGCATCCCTGATGCACATTCAAGCAATTGCAGAAACCAAAGCTTCTGAGTGTCCTGAATTAGCCCCAGTATTTACATTCATCAAGATTCCGAGTCTGTGAAAAATCGGTATTTGCACAGAAGTTAAGTTATAAATTACATATTTGATTTTACAAAATTTTTAATTAAAGGATGTTTTAAAGAACCAGTTTACCTGGTATTGTACAAATTTTTTTTTTAATAAAAATGAGAAAAAATATTGAAGGAAGCCAACTATTGCATAAATCAAGGTAAACAACACAGAAGCAAAGCAGCTAAAATGGGCCCACTGATCAGGAAAACTAAGCAATAAAATAATGCCAGGTTTGAACTGTAATCTCTGACTGGAACATTCGTCAGAGAAAAAAGCACTGAGCCATGCATGAAATGAAGAATTAATTTTGTATGGCCTGTTGTACTAAAAACTTAATTTTTACCAAACGGTACACTATATTTCTGTCAATTAACAACACATGCTATGTGAACTCCGAATCAGAGGAATAGACTGGAGAGCAAAGATAATCAGCTAAATTCCTTTCCTACCTTTACTTTCTTTGTCAATCATTCTATATAATTGAAGAAATAAAATTTTAGCCACTAAATCTCCACTTGCCAATTTAATTTCAAGATAGACTTTTAAAATTACTATTTTTCTACTGGCCAGTAGTCTCTAGCCTAGATTGGTGATATGTTTCCACTAAAATACAATTTGAAGCTCTGTGTGCATGATAATTTTTTCAAGGAAAAACCTTTTAAACTGGAAAAACAAAGATGACACATACTTTTTGCAAGAAAAAAAAAATCTTAGAAGAAATAAAGAAAACAAAAATTTCTATTTCCACCAGCAAGAAATTAACGCTCCTAAATTCCTTTATGTGCATATATGTTCACATGTCTATGTAAGCATATTTACAAAATTGTGATATCACTCATGTTGTTTAGGTGATGTTTTTCACCTAATATGGATCTAATTTGTTCTTTTTAACTCCATAAATGTAATTTTTGTTTGTTTCATAATTTAATACCTTAGTGATTTTTGTTATTTCCAATGTTTCATTACCCAGAACCCAGTGCTGTCGAGTTGATTCCAACTTATTAAACAAAAAACAAAGCTCTAATGGATCTCTCTGGACATACAGTGAAACCTGTGAAAGCTGGAACTCCACAGGGCTGCCTTGTTTTTCTGAGTCTTGCAAGTTTTCTGCCTTGTACAGGGTACAGTCTGACCATATTTCTACTGCTTGTTTTAATGGAATATATTTCAATTCTCCTTCTCTGAAAGATTTCTGCCTTACACTTGTTCCAGCTTTTGCAGGTTTTACTGTATATCCTTGCACACTTATTTCCTTAGAAATAAAACGGCTCAAAATGGAATCACTACATCAAATGGCACACGAATGTTCAACATATATTGTGAAATTGCCTTCTAGAAAACTTGCCTAAATTTGAATAGCCTGCAACAGGTTTACAAGAGTATCTTTTACTTCATCCACTCTCCAACACTGGTATTATATTCCTTGTTAATATCCTATGTATCTTATTCTTAGGAATAACTTAAAAAAACATACGGCAAACCACTATGTGTGTCTTTTAAGACTGTGGGGGCTTAGTAATAACAGGCTACATAGATATATAGATACATATACATATATCAGTGTAGTCAACTGTAATTTCTAATCTTTTTTTTTTTTTTTTCTCTTTTGAGAAAAGAAAAACATCCCTAACAGAGCTTCTTGGAACTCTGAGGTAATTATTACAGTTACATGTGCATATAGAATACCAGGGAAGATTAAAGAGATTCTTGCAAGCTGGACAGATGGAGAGCCAGGCCATGGATTACGTGCCCAATGCTCCATGTCTAGAGCTGCCTGGAGGTCAGAGGTAGATGTTTATTTTAGCATCTTGTGAGATAAGTCATTCTTCTATTCTTAGTGCACTATATACCCATGCTTTATTCTAATCTGAAATTCAAACCATGCATAACTTATTTATTTGATGGTGTTATCTAAAACAGCAGAAAGGGCTATGTCCCATTATTTTAAACACTGAGATTATAAGGCCAGCTGTGGAATAATAGCAATAAAGACAAGAATTGGAGGGGGAAGTGGAAGGAAAGAGGTGAGGAGAAACTGAGACACATTAAGTCAGGGAGTAAAATATCAGGACTCTCAGCACTCTGTCCACCCCAGCACCTCTGACTGACATTTATCTCCCAGGATCCAAAGAATAGGCAATGAATTGTGAAAATGTTTCCAAGCACAACCTTTTATATTAAGAGGGTAAAGAGAGAAAAAGTGAAGTAATCATAGCAAAAGTCATCAGTGTTGTTTTTTGAGTAAATGTTTGTCTCTTATAGTCTATCTTGGTAGTCATGCAAAATGAGAACCTAAATTTGGGTTTCCTGAAGAATAGATGTGCATCATTACAAGCCTCCAATGCCATACTGCCAATGGTTCTTCCAAGTGGTTGCGGGTGCCATGTCCTGGTCGCAAGTTCATCTTTCTGCACAGTAATTAAATCACAAAATCACAACCACTTTTCTGCTATGCTGCATGACTCCTGCTGCTTATGCAGAGATTTCTTAGGGAAAATAGAGAAAGGATCCTTAAAACAAACAGCCTAGGAAATCTAGCTCTATAGAATTAATTTGACTAGACAGATTTCCTAGAGTCCAACATAAAATCTTCTAAATGTACCAGGTTTTTGGGCTCTGGTGCTTTTGTAAGCACCCACTTTGAAGGGTGATATTTTAAAGGGCTGTACAAATAATATGTTTATTTGGGCAAGATTAGCACCACAGGGTTTTAAATTTCTCTGAGAAAAACTATCGAAGACATCATATATGAAGCTTGCCATATTTTATTTGCTGTAGGAAATTTGCTCAAAAGATCTAAAGTGGAAAAAATGACATTGGAAAAGAGACCCATTTCCAAAGAGGCTTAATATGGCATAATGTCTTTTCTTTTTTTTAATTAAAGGTCTGGGTCAAAGCAGTAGGACATGATGACTGAAAAGGATTCAGTACATGAAATCCTCTTTCGAAAGGGACAAAAAATACATAGAGGGCAAGACTCTTCTCAATATAGGATTAAAAAAATCAATGGCAGTAATTATAAGTGATTCAAAGAAAAATGCAAACATTTAATTTTAGCTTAATTTCTACCTTGTAGCCTCCCAGAAATGACTTTTTTATTTCATATATGTGTAGTATGGTTGACAACTGGGACTTGAAAAGATAATTTGGTCCAGTTCCCTGGGTCTAATGCAGTAATTCTAAATTTGACTATAAACAAGAACCATTCATGGAGCCTGTTAAATGCACATTTCAGGCCCTATCCCTGGGGTTCTGATTCAGCATGTTTAATGTGATACCAAGAAACTGACATTTTACACACGTATATTGTCTTAGTTATCTAGTGCTGCTATAAAAGAAATACTACAAGTAGATGGGTTTAATAAAGAGAAATTTATTTCTTCACAGTAAAGTAGGCTAAAAATCCAAATTCGGGGCATCGGCACCAGAGGAAGACTTTCTTTCTCTGTCAGCCTTCTCATCAATCTTCCCCCCAACTAAGAACTTCTTTGTGATGTTATGAGGTCCCCTCTCTCTGCTGGCTTCCCTTTCCTTTTTATCTCTTGAGAGAGAAAAGGTGGTGTAAGTCACATCACAGGGAAACTCCCTTTACATTGGATCAGGGATATGACCTTAGTAAGGGTATTACAATCCCACCCTAATGCTCTTTAACATAAAATTACGATCCCAAAATGGAGGACAACCACACAATACTGGGAATCATGGCCCAGCCAAATTGACACACACATTTTTTTGGGGGGACATAATTCAATTGATGACATATATTTTGCCTTTACCCTCCCCATTGCTGGGAGAAGCACTGCTCTAATAAATACCTAAATTATCGAGAACAAACATTGGTTTGTAAAAAATCTCAAAGTACGGGCATTCTTCTAACTTCTGGTACCCCAGTCTAGGCTGTTATCTCTGGGATGGTCAAACAGTCTCACTTCTGTCCATCAAAATGTCTAAAGTTAATTTAAAGCATGGCACAACACAGTAACAGTTAGCATGGGCCACATCTTTTTTTGACTTATACTACTCAAATACCTTTTCCTTTGGTGAATAGTTTTAACTCTTAAAAGTATTTTACCATTTTAGCTAGTTATACTAAGATTATTTTGTATTTCAAAGCTAAATCTTATGCAAGTTTCTCTTCTCTCTATACTCTTTTTTAAATTTTTAACTAATTTATGTTTTTTGGGAGATATCTGATTAAGATTTGTAAAACATTTTGGGGGAAAAAAGATTTTTTATTACAAATTTTATTAATTCTCAATCATGATACCTATTGATTGAAAGAATAAATGGTAATTCAGATAAAGTATCTAAGTTTGTAGACAATCAGTTTTTCCTTCAAAACTTAAATATTTACAGTGAGGATAAAACATTTATTTTGCCATCCCTGGTGTTATTTACATCTGTGTGCAGTTTTTACAAAGTATATATTCTGGCAATATTTTAAAATACAAAATATACTCAAAGAAAACTGTGTATAAAAGAGCTAAAAGAATTTTGCTGAAACTTTGGTCAAATCCAAAAATACGTAAAAGTATAAACACAGCCAATACAATTCCCAGTTTATGAAAAACCTGATATAGAAATCTTCCTAACTAAATTAATAAATAAAAAATTCTGCCTCTAGCTTTATCTGAAGATATATTTTGTAATAGTGCTATGCATATACTATGTTGGAAGTTTGATTTTTTTCCCCCGAAGAAGCACAAATCTGCATTTTATGAACACAGTAACTACCTTTTTATATTATCCTCTGTGAAATTATGTAAATTCTGAATTCAATTTTGGAGATGTTTTTGCTAGAACAATAGTTTAGTGCATTAAATAAAAAGGGGGGGAGGGGTGATTAAGAACAAAAACAAAAAACCTGTAGTAAAATGCATTTAGCTAAAAATGAATCTGTTTCTTGACCTAAACCTAAAATGCAGTATAACATCTCTCAGCTATTAAGTAGTTGATTATCTGTTTTTTATCTTCTTGATTCTCACTCAATCTTCCCACCCCATGGCTCATTTTCCTGAAGAACTTGTAATGTCTTCAAATGATAAGCAAAAATACGAGCACCACCACCAAAAAAGATGAAACTACATGTATTGTAATTTGTTTCTTAACACATCTTTATCTCTAATAAAAAGACTGAGAAACAGAAAAGAAAGTTATAACTACTAATTTGGAGGTCAGTTATTAATATGATCATATCCTAAAACTTGAATGAGATTTGTAGGTCATCTGCATTGACAGCCTCATTTCATGGGTAAGAAAATGGAGCCTTGGAGAAGCTCAGTAATGGGCAGCATGGAGGTCACAAAGTCAGTAAGCAGCAGTTCCTCCCAGGCCTCCTGACTCCATGTTGAAACCTTTTCTTCACCACATCATATGTGGGCACTGATTGCCAACAATCATTGCAGGAGACAATGAAAGGGTACTGATAAATTGATTTTTAAATTTCCAGCCATTAGATGGCCTTAATCTGGAAATCTTCTCAAACCAACTTTTAGATCCTACCATGTGCTTTGTCAGTCCACAAGTTAGAAATATTTTTCCACCACTAAAATAATCACACAATGGTAGTCTTGCCTAGCTTCAAAAATTCAACCTGTAGAGGAGAAAAACAAAAACAAAAACAAACCTATGACACATATATTTTAAAAATTCTATTTACTATTTAAAATCTTCCTTGTGATTCAATTCAACTAGCTCCTCATGGTAGGGGTGGGAGTGCTGAACTTCAGCGAGCTTATGTGCATGTATGCCAGTCTCGACTGACATTCTAATTTGGGCATAAAAGAGAGCTGAGTAATAGGGAAGAGAGGGAGAGTTATGTGTGGTTTGAAAGTTTCCTATAAAACTTTGATTAAACTCTACATATTTGAGAACTACTTTAAAGGAATTTTGCTGATTCATCGCTCCTGATAAAAAAGTACTTTCAAATGAATGTAACACTGCAGTATAGTTGATGCCACAGGAGGAAAGCACAGTAATCAGTGACTATTTACAATCAAGTGGCTTCTGTTCTGTAATAGGCATATTAGCAGGCAGAGAGGACCCAAGGAGCTAGGGGAATCAAAACAAATGAACAGACAAGGTAACAGACTGTATAAGAAACAAACTATGGAAGTTAGTGCATGCTCAGTGCATGGGGGTGAAACAGATGTGAATTCCATGGACAGTGCAGTACACTGAATTACTTAATATGGCCCTCCTAGCCATAGTCTTTGTAACTTCCATCAAATGACAGTGTGGGACTATACAAATGAGGTGCTTGTGGCCCACCAAGGGGATTGGATAGCTTGCTAACAATGTAAATAAGGTGCATGGCACCCTTGTGGGGGGTGGGACCATGTAAATAAGGTGTATGGAACCCTAACGAGGGGATTGGTCAGTTTTGACATCCTGCTAGGCTTAAAGGGAGACATGAGGAGAGAGAGAGGAGCTGTAATGTGGAAGACAGCAAGAGAAAGCAGCGCAAGACAGCAGGGATCAGGAGACCAGCGTGAGATGGCTGGAATGGGGCTTGCTGACTCATGGAGCTAAGAGGTATAACACTTGCCTGAGAAGGCCCCCAACAGGGCCCAGTGGCAGCAAGGCCCCAGCAGGGCCAGGTGACAGAGGGTGAAAGAGGCTGTCCTGATCAGGGAACTATGTCCTGAGTTGTTGTTCCTATTACTTCCAAGTTGATCCTAATCCTAGGTAGTACTCTGTTACTTTGCTAATAAACCACTTAACTCTACGTATGAGTGAATTACTGAACCCAAAGACAGAAGGGAGAATACTGAGGGGAGAGGGAGTAGTTGATGTTAGAGATGATAGAGTAATATAGCAGTCTGGAAAAGTTGGACATTTGGGTCATCTTTAACCTTTGCCTCATGGGAACCAGGTTTGTGCTGATCTTTATAAAGGAAATTATTCATTCAGACAGCCAAACTCTGTGTGCAGACAGGCTTTCATCCCAGTCAGACTTCAGTTAACTCTGGGGGTGGAACCAAAATGGGTAGGCGGGAAGGACAATGCATTCCAAGTGGGGTTAATGGCACGAACCAAGTCTCAGAATATGTAGATGCAATAAGCAAATGTATATTGATTGAATAAACATCTTCTGTGTGCGAGGCTCTGTGCCAAGAACCAGGGATTCAACTGCATATAACAAAGGCAAAGAACAACCAAACAGAGCAACCCAGCTAACACAGAGGGCTTGTAATAAACAGCAATGAGAGATTAATTTGGAGAAGGAAACTAAGGCAAAGTGTAGACAAATTGATTGTCAGAAAAAAGAAAAGGAGGACAGTTTATGTACCTGTATAATAATCTCACACAAGCATTTGGTGAAATGTCTCTAATTCCCTGAATCAAGGAAGTTCTATATATAGGAGAAGAGTAAGATAAAGAAAAAATAGGACTGTTGAGGACAGATTTCACGGCCTCTCTCACTGCCAGTGTGAGAATCTCATGGTGCCTGAGATTCATTCATTGGATTAAGGAACATTCTTTAAAAGGCTAGGCTTAAATATGTGACTTCCCTGGGAAGGAATTCAGGAACCTGGCTGTGTTCCCTATCTTTCAATGAACTGGCTAATTAACATTATTTTCAAATTAGGAGACCAACTGGCCCTAAGAAGATGAAACAAGGATCTTAGCTATTTCAATACTATGGGAAACGCATAAAGGCCACGTTAGTGTTCCCCAGAGAAGTTTAGATATGGGTGTCTAAGGGCCTTGCTAAAAGGTAGCAGATCAGAAGTCACACTGTACCTTTCTCATATTTTAGCCTTATCCTGGGCCAAGTTGAAAGTTTTTCTTTTTTAGAAAGAAAACATGCACAGAGCAAGTTGAGCCTTTATACATCATGGAAATTCAAAGATACAAAGCATTAGCAATTTATTTATAATCTCAGAGTTATTCTCAAAAAATGTAAGCAATTTATTTCATTTGAAGAAAAGCTGGGTGTGAGAATCTCACCTTGTGCTTTTAAACCTCCCAGCGTTCAGAGACTCCCTATACTGACAATATGAGCAGTTTATCCAAAGTTCGGCTAAATTTAGTAATTACAGATCCATAACAGGGGACTAAAAAAGTTTGTATGAATGTGTTAGATTTTGCTTTGTGCATGGATTTATTAATGATAGCCAAAAATTGGGATCAACCAAGATGCCCTTCAATAATTGAATGATTAAACAAACTGTGGTACGTTTACACAACAACGCTCAAAAAGAAACGAGCTATCAAGTCACAAAAAGACATGGAGGAACATTAAATGCATACTGCTAAGTAAAAAAAGTCACTCTGAAAATCTATGTATTCTATGACTCCAACTCTATGACTTTCTGGAAAAAGCAAAACTATAGTGACATTAAAAAAATCAGTGGTTTTGAAGTGGAGACAAACGGAAGCTTAGTAAGACACACCATACTGTCCTTTTACAGCAAAGACCCAAAAAACCAAGTGAAACAGATGCAGATAGCAATTCTGGAACCCTGAACATCAAAAAAGGAACCCTTTGTGAACATCAAATCACCTGAAGAACAGGACAAGATGGCTCAAGCAAGTAATCAAAATAAAGGGCCAGAAAATCCTCCTGAGAAAGAAATGGTACTGGAACTATAAGATAAAGAATTCAAAATATTTATATATAGTTCTGTCATGGATTGGACTGTGTCCCTCAGAAATATGTGTCAACTTGGTTAAGCCATGATTCCCAGTATAGTGTAGTTTTTCTCTGTTTTGTGATTCTCCTATGTCTTATAAATCATAGTCTCTGCCTGTGGTTTAAGAGGATCAGGACAGGATGTAACACGCTTGTTCAGGTCACATCCCTGATCCAATGTAAAGGGAGTTTCCCTGGATTATGGCCTATATCTTTACCTTAGAAGAGATAAAAGGAAAGGGAAGGAAGCAGAGAGTTGGGGACCTCATACCACCAAGAAAGCAGTGCCAAGAACAGAGTGTGTCCTTTAGACCCAGGTTCCTGTGTGGAGAAGCTCCTAGTCTGGGGGAAGATTGATGAGAAGGTAGACAGAGAGAGAAAGCCTTCCCCTGGAGCTGACACACCCTGAATTAGGGCTTTTAGCCTACTTTACTGTGAGAAAATAAATTTCTCTTTTTTAAAGCCATCCACTTGTGATATTTCTGTTATAGCAGCACTAGATAAAGACAGGATCCTAAAAGAAATCAATAAAAGGATCAAGGAAAAAATAGGCAAAAACAAAGGAAATTAGAGACAAACTCTAGAATAATTTAGGAAAATAGGTGGCAGTGGCATAGTGGTCAAGAGCTACAGCTGTCAACCAAAAGGGTGGCATTTCGAATCCACCAGGCACTCCTTAGAAACCCTATGGGAAAGTTCTACTCTGTGCCATAGGATGACTATGAGTTGGAATTGACTAGACGGCAATGGGTTTGGTTTTATACAAGATTAAAATAATGAAATAAATAGACAATCAGAAAACATACAAAAATAGCAACTAGGCATCCAGAAGATTAACAATAAAATTTCAAAAATACGTAACTCAATGGAAGGGCATAGGAGTAGAACTGAATCAATGTAAGATGAAATCAGTGAAATAGAGTACAAATCTCTTGATGCTAATTTGTTTGAAGAACATTCAGAAAAAAGGATGAAGAAAAATGAAATCCTAAGAATTATGTAAGATACTATCAAGGCGGATAATTTATGTGTGATAGGAAGTCCAGAACAGGAGGAGAAAAAAAAAAAAAAAAAAGATCAATTTTTTTGAAGATTTTCTGGCAGAATACTTCCTTAATATAATGAAATATGAGAAGATATCCAACCAAGAAGCTCAATGAACCCCATACTGGATAGATCTAAAAGAAAGTCACCAAGACATATCATAATCAAACTTGCCAAAACCAAAGACAAAGAATTCTGAGAGCAGCTCAGGAAACACAAACTATCATCTACAAACCAAAACTAAACCCACTGCTGTCAAGTTGATTCCGACTCATACCGACTCTATAGGACAAATCAGAAACGCCCCATAGGGTTTCCAAGGCTGTAAGTCTTTACTAAAGCCGACTGCCGCATCTTTCTTCCATTGAGCATCTGGTGGCTTTAAACCGCTGAACTTTCAGTTAGGAGCCAAGCATTTTAACCACTGTGCCAGCAGCGCTCAAAGGGGAACCAATAAGACTAAGCTCTGATTTCTCAGCAGAAACCACGTAGGCAATAAGACAATGGGATGACATATATAAAACCCTGAAGAAAAAAACTGCCAAACAAGAATTACATATCCAGCAAAATTATCTCTCATGTACAAAAGTGAAGCCAGGACATTCTGAGATAAACAGAAATTAGGGGAATTTATAAAAACAAGACCAAGCTTACAAGAAATATCAAAAGGAGTCCTTTGGACAGAGAAACAACAATGTCAGACAACAACCTGAGATTAAGACACGTGACAATATCACCCAGATACCAACCAAGATAAAGAATTCTGAAAAGTAAAATAAAGCAACAAAACTGAAAACAGGGTACAACAGTTGTCAATCTGTAAATGATGACCAATTTCAATATAAAAAGATGGAATAAATAGTGTAGTTAAAGAATGTTCATATGGAGAGGAAGTCAAGGGGGATGTCAAGAAATAACAGATTGTGTTGAACTTAGGAAGATAAGGGTAAATTTCAGGGTAACCACAAAGAAAACTAATAAACCTACTTAAAAAACATTAAAAAGTAGAGTCATAAAAACTCAGTAAACAAAAAATCAACAACAATGAAAAGAAAATCCATAAACAAAAAGATCTCGTACAGAAAAGAAAGTGGAACAAAGAAACCATCAACACCTCAAAAAAAAAAAAAAAACAGCAAAATGACAGCAGTTAATTCATTCCTATCGATAATCACACTGAATGTAAATGGGTTAAATGTACCAGTCAAGAGACAGAAAGTAACAGACTGAATTAAAAAAAAAATGACTCTTCAATATGTTTTCTACAAGAAACACACCTTAGACACAAAGATATAAATGAGATAAAAATCAAAGGCTGGAAAAATATATATCAAGCAAACAGAAGCCAACAAAAAAGCAGAAATGGCGAAATTAATCTCTGATAACATAGACTTTAAGGCAAAATTCACCACAAAAGACAAGAAAGGGCATTATATAATGACTAAAGGGTCAGTTCATCAAGAGGACATAATCATAATAAGTATTTATCTCCCCAATGACAGAGCTAAAAAAATACATAAAACAAACTCTAACAGCATTGAAAAGAGAAGTAGTTCCACAATAATAGTAAGAGACTTTAACATGGCACTTTCAATGAAGGACAGAACAACTAGAAAGAAACTCAACAAAGATACAGAAGATCTAAACATCACAATCAACCAACTTGACCTCATAGACTGAACACTATACCCAAGAGCAACATTGTACATGTTCTTCTCCAATGCACATGGATCATTCTCCAGAATAAACCATATTTTAGGCCACAAAGCAAGCCACAATAAACTCAAAAAGACCGAAATAATACAAAGCATCTTCTCTGATCACAATGCTATCAAATTAGAAATCAGTAACAGGAAGAACAAGGGAAAAAAAAATCAAATACACAGAAAGTGAATATTACCTTGCTTAAAAACCAATGGGTAATAGATGAAATCTAAAATGAAAAAAAAAAAAAAATCCTAAAATCAAATGAAAATGATAACACAACATACCAAAAACTTTGGGACACAGCAAAAGCAGTACTCAGAGGAGAATTTATAGCAATAAATGCACACATCAAAAAAGAAGACATGGAGGCAGGGCCAAGATGGCAGAGAAGTCAGATGCTTCCTGTGGTCCCGCTTACAACAAAGACCCCCCCCCCGCAAAAAAAAAGTGAATCGATTATATATGACAATCTAGTAGCCCCGAACATCAAAGACAAAGTTGGGCAGTCAGACTGACGGGGGAGGGAGAGACAGTTCAGAAATAGCAAGGATTTGCCAGGGCTGACCTGGCTAGCACCCTACAGGTTGGATTGGCAGGTGCCCACAGGCTGAGGCAATCAGTAGCGCTCAGGACACACTTTCCACACCAGGGAAACCAAGAAGTGGAGAGTCTGCACAAACCTGCAGAACCAGGAGAAAGTGGTACTAGATCTGTGAAAGTTAAGTGCAAGTGTCTAACCTACTGCTTGGGATCAAAAAAATCCTTCTCTCTCTGGGAAGTAACTCTCTTCCATTTACCCGCCCCCCTCCCTGCTCTGCTCTGGTCCCAGTCAGGTTTCAGTGATTGCCGTACCTGCTGGGCTGGAAGTGGGACCCAACGCACGCCCTGCGCCATTCTCTGGTCTTTGGAGGGAAAAAATTAACATATAAATAACAAACATGAAAAAATAATTTGCCAGCTCCCCTAAACCAGACCTCAGTGCAGGCACAGCCCCTTTTCCTAAGCACAGGCATAAGGGCTCCACAAACTTTTGAATGCATTTCACCCCTGTGGGCCCATTTCAACAGCATAGGACAGAGTACAGCAGGGTACATACCTGAAGCCTATTTTCAACTGCAACAGCTATAATAGGGAGTGGCAGATTCATGACATTTGACACCATCCTACCCATTAAGCAGGGTTCTCACCTACTCACATCAGTGGCCTGAAGACTGGTGGCTCCACTCACTTCGTCTAGCCACCCAAGACAGGGATCCAAGAATAAGTGGTGCCTTTTTTTTCCAGTCCTTAGAGCCAACAGCACTGGGTGACCAAAGACTAGCTGTAAAACCCACCCACTTACGTGCTCTAGGGAACAGAGAAAAGCCTTCCACCTAGGCACTCAGGGGCAGCCATCAGCCCCCTACCTTGCTCAGTACATAATCCCCTACTGCAGCCACATACCTGTTCCTGCTCCAATCACCCCTATGCAGCCCCACCCATCTAGGACTGTAGGGGACAGCCTGCACCACACACTCCGTGACCAACCACCTGAACACCTCAGCTGAATCCA
Source organism: Elephas maximus indicus (assembly GCF_024166365.1). Classification (NCBI taxonomy): domain Eukaryota; kingdom Metazoa; phylum Chordata; class Mammalia; order Proboscidea; family Elephantidae; genus Elephas; species Elephas maximus. The sequence continues at coordinate 36,420,053 of NC_064834.1, forward strand.
CACAGGAAAAGTAAACAGACTTCTGGGCTCACTTCTAGTAGCAGCTCTAACCACCTGGTGACAGGATGTGAGAGTTTTGAAGATGCCAATAATCAAAGTAGCTCACATGACAAGCCTATTTGGGCATACCAAAACAAAACAAGAAGCTAGGACACACTAAGCAAACATAAAATAAATAAATATAACAACTTATTGATGGCTTGGAGACAACAGCCAATATCAAATCACATAAAGAGGCAGACCATGATGACTTTGGCAAGAAACCAAAACAAAGAACAAAGAAACCTCCTGGAGGAAGATAAACTCTTGGAATTACCAGAGGTAGAATTCGAAAGACTAATATACAGAGCTCTTCATAGAGATATGAATCAGAATCAACTCCACAGCAACAGGCTGGTTTTTTTCTTCAGGAAATCAGGCAAAACGCAGATCAAGCCAAGGAACACACAGACAAAGCAACAAAGGAACTTAAGAAGTTTATACAAGAGCACAATGACAAATTTAACAGGCTGAAAGAATCCACAGAGAGCAGCAAATAGAAATCCAAAAGATTAACAATAAAATTTTAGAATTAGACAACTCAATAGGAATGCATAAGAGCAGAATTGAGGAATTGGAAATCAAGATTAGGGAGATTGAAGATAAAGTACTTGACACCAACATATTTGAGGAAAAATCAGATAAAAGAATTTTAACAAGTGAAGAAACCTCAAGAATTATATGGGACTCTATATAAAGAGGAATAACCTATGAGTGACTGGAATACTGGAACAGAAGGAATAACAGAAAATACAGAGAATTGCTGAAGATTTGTTGGCAGAAAACTTCTCCAATATCATGAAAGATGAGACGATATCTATGCAAGAAGCTCAGTGAACCCCACACAGAGTTGATCGCAAAAGAATGTCACTGAGACATATTAGAATCAAACTTGCCAAAACCAAAGATAAAGAGGGGGATTTTAAGAGCGGCTAGGGATAAATGAAAAGTCATCTACAAAGGAGAGTCAATAAGACTAAGCTTGGACTACTCAGCAGAAACCATGCAGACAAGAAGGCAATGGGATGACATATGTAAAGCTTTGAAGGAAAAAAATTGCCAACCACAAACTGGTCTCCTCCTAACTGGAGCAAAGTAGAACGAAGAAAACTGAAGACTTGAGGAAGCACTTAGTCCAAAGGACTAATGGCCCACATGAACCACAGTCTCTTCTAACTTGAGACCAGAAGAACTAGATGGTGACCAGTTACAACTACCAACCACTCTGACCAGGAACACAATAGAATATTCCAGATAGAATAGGTTAAAAAAAATGTAGAACAAAATTAAAAAAAAAAAAAAAAAGACTAGACTTGCTGGTCTGAAAGAGAATAGAGGAATCCCTGAGACTATTTCCCTAAGACAACCTTCTAACTTGAAACTGAAGACACTCTCAGAGGCCACCTTCCAGTCAAAAATACACAGGACTATACAACAAACAATAATACCTGTAAAGAGGACAGTGGGTGGGAGAGAGATGCTGATGAAGAGTGAGCTAATAATATCAGGTGGACACTTGAGACTGTGTTGGCATCTCCTGTCTGGAGTGGGGATGGGAGGATAGAGAGAGTTGGAGGCTGCCAAAGTTTTCACGAAAGGAGAGACTGGAAGGGCTGACTCATTAGGGGGAGAACAAGTGGGAGTAAGGAGTAAGATGTATATTAACTTATATGTGACAGACTGACTTGATTTGTAAACGTTCACTTGAAGCTCAATAAAAGTTAATAAAAATAAAATAAAATAATACCTGTAAAGAATGTGCTTCTTAGAACAATAACCTATATGAGACCAATAAGGCAACATTTGCACAAAATCAAAGATGAGAAGGCAGGGAGGGACAGAGAAACCAGATGAATAGAAATGGCAAACCCAGGAAGGAAATAGAGTGCTGACACATTGAGAGGACTGCAGCCAATGTCATGGAACAATTTATGGATGAATTATTGATTGGAAAACTAATGTTCTATGTCAACTTTCACCTAAAACACAATAAAATTCCTCATAAAAATTAGTAGTTTCTAGGGGCTCAAGGGCAACCCCTGACTACTCCTTAGAAGAAAGGATGCCAAGACTTTGTCTCATGTACTTTGGACATGTTACCAGAAGGATCTGGTCCTGGAGAAGGACATCATGCTTGGTAAAGCAGAAAGTCAGTGAAAAAGAGGATGATCCTCAATGAAATCAATCAACACAGTGGCTGCAACAATGGGCTCAAGTATAACAAGATTGTGAGGATGATGCGGGACTGGGCAGTGTTTTGTTCTGCTGTACATAGGGTCACTACAAGTTGGAACTGACTCCATGGCACCTAACAATAACAACAGGGATAAGGAAAGGAATGAAAAGGTGAAGCACAGGGCATTTTAAGAGCCGTGAAGCTATTCTGCATAATACTGTAACGGTGGATACAAAACTTTATGCATTACTCACAACCCATAGCGCTATACAACACAAAGAGCAAATCCTAATGTAAACTAATAAACTTTAGTTAATAATGATGTATCAATATTAGTTCAATTGTGTCAAATGTACCACACCAATGTGAGATTTTAATAACAGGAGGAACTGTGTAAGGAAGGGGTAAGAATAGGTAAGTGGAAGCTCTCTGCACTTACTGCTTAATTTTTCTGTAAACCTAAAATTTCTCAAAAAACGAAGTGTATCTAAAAATAATTGCTTTATGTAACATAGTACTGGAATTTGTCCTGTTTTTGTTCTGAGGCAAAGTTCTGGCACCTTGAAGAAAAAAGCAAGTAGTATTTTTCAGGCTGTGCTTTGTCAATGGATCAATAATCAAGAGAGCTGAGGAGAATATTTTCCAATTTTTAATTTTAAAATACATTATCTAACATCCTTACAACTAATTGAACATACTAATTATCTAAATATTATTCCAAGTAATTTACCCAAAGTAAAAAAAAAATATTTTTTTTTTTAGCAGCTACTAAATAATAGAGCTGACACTAAAACCAAGCCTTTTAAACTCTACTTCTTCCATTCTTTCTATTCCATCACACTGACATTTTAACTATTATGGAAATACAAAGGTACTTCTGCATACACCATTGTGAGTATCCAGATCCTTTAAGTTTTGACATTGGTGAATAGAATTAGAACTCAGAGCAGCAGTCTTTGATGGAAGCTATTAAGTTTTTTTTTTTTTTTTTTTTGAAGGAGTAGTCAAAAGAGAACAAGGATAGTTTGTAAATAAGGCATAACTTCAAGGAGGCAATTCGCTATATCATCCCAAATGGGCCAGGAAGAGGCTGGCCCAGATGCATACCCGAAGACAATGAAAATGTTCTGGAGCATTTTCAGGGTAAAAAAAAAAAAAAAGAGTCAATGGTACCACCACTGAAACAGCTGAGTTTAATGAACCATTCACTGCTATAGGATGGTATTTTGTATTTTATCTATCATATTTTAGATGTGGAATTTAAGTTTGACTAAATATACTATTAGATGAAGTATTATACTTTTTAAAGGAAAATTAATTACTTCTTTGGGATACATGGCCAAAGAAAGCTTTAGCCTGAGTCTAAACACCTACATTAGGTAATAACACTTCCCTTATATGTGTTGTTCAAACAAGGAGCCTGAAACCTAGCAAGGATACATAGACAGCTCTAGTAATCCCAGACCTTGTTAGTGACTTTTAATTTTGCAAGTTGTATTGGAAACTAGAAGATTCACATTAAATAGTCATCATCCTTTGAAATATACTCATTTACGACATGGATCAAAGATCCATGAGAGTCAATAGCATGTTCCTGCACCTGCTTCTATCAAACTACTAACTCAATGAAAATTCTCTTGCATATTTTCTATGTGAAAATCTCTTTCTAGAAAGATGTAATTCACAATTCAATACTATTTGAATTCTATGCAAATGCTATAATCCACTTGACATCTTAGAAAGATTGGAGCCATGATATCTTAACAATAAACACATATTTGAACCATATAACTAGTTGTGGATAGGAAACTATTCCATATAAAGAGAAATGAGTTTCTTTTAAGGTTTAGGAATGTACATAGTAACAAATCAATTCCAACTAAAGAAATACAAAAATGTTTTTAAGAAAAGGTAATAAAAGTCATTCTACTTTCCACAGCTTAACACAAACTGACAATAAATAAATAATACTTCCTTTTGAATGCATCAAAAAGCTTTTCCTCACTTTGTTCTGATACCCATTTTTCACATCATCAGCTGTGTCCTTGGGTTCACAGACCAACAACTAAACTACATTTTCCACAAAGCTCATTCAAGTAGATGGGGCAGCAGGAAGCCATGTGGAATCTCATTTACACAGTGAGACACTTTCAAATACATAGAATGCTCAGCTGGGTACTTTCATTCATTAATAACAACAACAATAAGCATAACCATAATTTCCACCATAACAAAAAGGAGGGCACAGCCTATAATTGGTAATTAAGACAAGTTGATTGTAAGCTAAGGTCCAAGTGGTAGATTATTTTTAAGTTAAAAAAAAGAAATCTAATTAAACACAAAGGATTAAGAAAAAGTGGAGCAAGACATCATTGTCTTATTCAGTGCTGCTATAACAGAAATACCACAAGTGGATGGCTTTAACAAAGAGAAATTTATTTCCTCACAGTAAAGTAGGCCAAAAGTCAAATTCATGGTGTCAGCTCCAGGGGAAGGCTTTCTTTCTGTTGGCTCTGGAGGAAGGTCCTTGTCCTCGATCTTCCCCTGGTTGAGAAGCTTCTTAGGCCCTGGGAGCCCATGTCCAAAGGAGGAGCTCTTCTCCTAGTGCTGCTTTCTTGGTGGTATGAGGTCCCCAATTCTCTGCTTGCTTCCCTTTCCTTTTATCTCTTAAAAGATAAAAGGTGGTACAGGCCACACCCCAGGGAAACTCCCTTTACCTTGGATTAGGGAGGTCACCTGAGTAAGTGTGGTGTTACAATCCCACCCTAATCCTCTCAACATAAAATTACAATCACAAAATGGAAGACAACCACACAATACTGGGAATCAGGGCCTAACCAAGTTGACAAATATTTTTGAGAGGACACAATTCAATTCATGACAATCATCAACGCTGGAGTTTCAAGCAAATACTTCATGTTGCAAAGTGATAATTGTTGAAGAAGTGGGTTCCTATTGCTCCTTTTCATAATTTCTCTGACTTTCTCTTTAAAATAATCTTTCTAAAGAGCCTAGCAGTATACTTAAAAATAAATAACTTATTACAAGGAAGTAAAATGATTAAAGGCTGTCATGGATTGAATTGTGTCCCTCCAAAAATATATGTCAACTAGGTTAGGCCATGATTCCCAGTACTGTGTGGTTGTCCTCCATCTTGTGACTGTAATTTGTAATTTTATGTTGAGAGGATTAGGGTGGGATTGTAACACCACTCTTACTCATGTCATCTCCTTGATCCAAGGTAAAGAGAATTTTCCTGAGGTGTGGACTGCACCACCTTTTATCTCTCAAGAGATAAAAGGAGAGGGAAGCAAGCAGAGAGCTGGGGACCTCATACCACCCAGAAAGCAGTAGTGGGAGCAGAGCGTGTCCTTTGGGCTTGGGGTCCCTGTGCCTGAAAAGCTCCTTGACCATGGGAAGATTGAGGACAAAGACCTTCCAGAGCTGACAGAGTGAGAAAGCCTTCCCCTGGAGTTGATGCCTTGAATTTGGACTTTTAGCCTACTTTACTGTGAGGAAATAAATTTCTCTTTGTTAAAGCCATCCGCTTGTGATATTTCTGTTATAGCAGCACTAGATGACTAAGACAAAGACCGAAAGCTGTTCTTTCTTTAAATAGTCATGGATTTGTTTCAGAATGAAATGATCTTCCCATTACTTAAGGCATAGTTCTAATAGTGAACTTTCTTCTCGTACCAATTACTTATGATGTTTACTGCCACTGGATGATATGGTTGGCAAAACAAAATCGTTGTTGTTGTTAAGTGTCATCGAGTTGGTTCCAATTCATAGCAACCCTATGTACAACAGAACAAAACACTGCCTGGTCCTGTGCCATCCGCACAATCCTTGCTTTGTTTGAACCCACTGTTGCAGCTGCTATGTCAATCCATCTCATTGAGGGTCTTCCTCTTTTTTGCTGACCCTCTACTTTACCAAGTATGATGTCCTTCTTCAGGGACTGGTCCCTCCTGATAAAATGTCCAAAGTATGTGAGACAAAGTCTTGCCATTCCTCCTTCGAAGGAGTATTCTGGCTGCACTTCTTCCAAGATATATTTGTTCTCTGGCAGTCTATGGTATATTTAATATTCTTCACCAACACCATAATTCAAAGTCGTCAATTCTTCTTCAGTCTTCCTGATTCATTGTCCAGCTTTCACATGCATATGAGGTGATGAAAATACTATGGCTTGGATCAGACACACTTCAGTCCTCAAAGTGACATCTTTGCTTTTTAACACTTCAAAGACTTTTTCGCAGCAGATTTGCCTAATACAACATGTCACTTTATTTCCTGACTGCTGCTTCCATGGGCATTGATTGTGGACCCAAGTAAAATGAAATCCTTGACAACTCTAATCTTTTCTTCATTTATCATGATGTTGCTTAGTGGTTCAGATATGAGGATTTTTATTTTCTTTATGTTGAAGTGTAATCTGTATTGAAGGCTGTAGTCTTTGCTCTTCATAAGTAAGTACTCCAAGTTCTCTTTGCTTTCAGGAAGCAAGGTTATGTCATCTGCATAACACAGGTTGTTAATGAGTCTTCTTCCAATCCTGATGCAAAATTAGACTATATAAAAGGTAAAGCTTTCTATATACCAAAACAGTAATCATAATAACCACCAAAATTTTTAAAACTAGAAGGCAAACTATAAATTAAGAAACATCTACATGACATTAGACAAAAATCTATAGCTTGAATAAAACACACACATACACCTCCATACACATCAGGGAAATAGTGGTTGATTTCAAACTGTGCTCTGCAGAGCCTTACTTGATAATGGAAGTTAGGTATGATGGGCAGTCAGGCAGGTAGTGTTCTAGGACTCTAACCCTGCTTCAGCCAGACTAGCTTTGTTTTATCAATTCTATTTATTGTGTTCCTGAGTAAAGCTTTTGTTTGTTGAAAGTATACTAAATATATTTACAAAAACTCTGAAAAGCACTATTTTAGAAATAGCTATTTTGGCCCCCTAAAAAACCAAACCTGTTGTCGCTGAGTCAATTCTGATTCACAGGGGCCCTATAGGACAGAGTAGAACTGCTCCATGGAGTTTCCAAGGAGTAGCTGGCAAATACAAACTGCTGACCTTTTGGTTAACAGCAGAGCTCTTAGCCACTGCACCACCAGGGATCCTGTTTTGGCCCAGTGGTTATTTTATTTTTAATTAGGGGAATAATAGGTATGTGTGTGTATATATATATATAGAGAGAGAGAGAGATGGAACCCTGGTGGTGCAGTGGTTAAGAGCCTGGCTACTAACCAAAAGGTCAGCAGTTCGAATCCACCAGGTACTCTTTGGAAACCCTGTGAGGCAATTCTTCTCTGTCCTATAGGGTCACTATGAGTTGGAATCGACTCGACAGCATCAGGTTTGTTTTTGTTTTTTGATATATATATAGATATATGAATATTGATATGAATTTGAAAATACATATATCTTATCTGCATATTCAAACTTCCTACAATGAACCTATTGCTTACTTATTTTTGTTTTTAAAAGTTTACAAGCCAGGTTAGAAGATTTACCCATTTTACTGTTCCCTTTCATTCATATAGTCTATTGAGAGATAACTAAGATAACATATATATGCCCATCATCTTTTCATAATCAAACAATAACATCCTATAATCATAGTTTAAATGTTTATATTCAGGGTTGCTTTTGAAAAATTTGAGTATGATAAACTGTGTAATTTTCTTAGCATTCCATTTCATTTTGGATTTATAGACAATTACAGAGTAAGCATGAGTATCTATAACACATATATAAAGAAACAAATTTCAAATTAGAATGACCATCTGAGTTTCTCTGATTATCCACTAGGCTATAAGACACAGGTTATATATAACTAAAACTATGACTAGACTACCACTTTCTATGTCAGTGTTGTCTTACAGAAGTAAAATGGAAACCAAAGATATAATATTAAATTTTCTACTAGCCATATAAAATAGTAAAAAATGAACAGGTAAAATTGCAATATTTATATAATCTTATATACCCAAAATATGGAGCCTCTGGGTGGTGCAAACTGTTTGCTCTTGGCTATTAACAAAAGATTGGTGGTTCAAACCTACCTAGCGGTGCCTCAGAAAAAAGACCTGGTGATCTGCTTCTGAAAGGTCACAGCCATGAAAACCGTATGGAGCGCAGTTTTACTCAGACACACGTGGTGTCACTGTGAGTCAAAATCAACTCAATGGCAACTGGGTTGTTTATTTTTTGGTATTCAAAATATTATCATTTCAATATGTAATCAATATTAAATTATTAATGAGGTATTTTATATTCCTTTTTCCTCTTAAGTCTTCAATATCTGGTGTGTATTTTATAACTACAGCACATTTCAATTTGCACAAGTCATATTTCAAGTGCTCGATAGCCATATGTGGCTAGTGACTACCATTATTGACAGTATTTTAAGTAGATAATATCATAAAATAGCGTTGCCCTTTGCTATGAAAGCATTCTACATTTCATTAATGATCCCAAGACAAATACCTTCAACAGTTTTTATTTGTAATTTGTTCCAGTCTTATTTATTGAACTGTATTTCTCATGTTTCTTCAGATTAGATTCTCTGATTCCAGTCAAATCATTTCCCTCTGTTTCCTGCAAATAAGCCTTCCTGTCAACCTGTCTAAACTTTTTTCTATTCTCCAAGGGCCAATGCGAGCTTCCTCACCTACAAGAATGTGTTCCTGATTATTCCTTAAGACTCATAGGTCATAATGTCCACATCATTACTTTTGATGCTTAATTGTAGACTATGTTGACTTTTTAAAAATTACTATATATTTATTTTGGATTCTAAAGTTCCTGAGAATAAAAATCATGTTTTTTACGTTCCTTGACCCTACAAGGAAACCCTGGTGGTGTAATGGTTAAGAGCTACGGCTGCTAACCAAGGGTCAACAGTTTGAATCCACCAGGCGTTCCTTGGAAACTCTATGGGGCAGTTCTACTCTGTTCTATAGAGTCGCTATGAGTCGGAACTGACTCGACGGCAATGGTTTTTGACCCTACAATGTTACCTAGTAGAGTATTTTAAACATATTGAATTGTAGACAATTCTCCTTTAAGGTGTGTGTGTGCGTGTGTGGTAAAAATATACACAACAAAACATCCACCATACTATAAGATTTTTTATTTATTGCCTGTTTCAAAGGCATGATCCACAATGACTCTACTTTAAAAAAAAAAAAAAAAAGGCTTTGATAAAGAAATACAAAGGAAAAGAAGAACTCTGTAAGAATCAGAATTTTAAAAGAGAAAATGAGTTTGCTTATTAGGTAAAGGGGGTTGCATTATGGAAAGTAATCGAGGAGAGGGTGGATAATCACTGTTTAGGTTGGAACAGGAGAATTTCTAAACCGAGTAGACAGTTGCATTAGATAACATCTAAGTACCATTCTGACTTTAAGATTCTGTACACAAGAAAGCTAATGTGTGAAAATCTAAATTTATCACGCGTCTGTTATTTTTGGATTTGTCAGTTTGCAATAAGGAACTGGTTAGATAAATACATAACTGAACGGCTACTTAAAAATCAAATAGGCTCCATTAAACCACAAATATAAAGTTAAATTTGGCAAACTTGGTTTGCAATTCTAACAAAAAGCAGGTCTAAATCTAATTAGCTCTGAAGGGATTGCTTAGGTTAGGTAAGATGCTTACTGAGCTATTTTGGGGGGCTTTTGGTAGCAATAGATCTCTAGCTTCCAATAACACAGATGTGAAAATTTTAACTGAGACAGTGACAAGACTTACCTCCAACTCCATTCTAGCCCTAGATAATCTCTCCCTCTGTTTACTGCTATGAAAGCAAGACAATACAAGGGAATCAGAGGCAGGGACCATCAGTACTCTAGATGTTCAGCATCCATCTGCCGTTGACAGCAGCTCAGATAGGACCACCCTTTCCTTAGGATCCCCAGGAGATTGTTCAGCTTAACAGCTGAGCAGTGCATCTGAGCCCAAACTGGCCTGGAGTCTCAGAGCCAGGAGAATCTAAAGCAAATTGAAAGGTTCAGAATCAGGCAACTCCATACCTAATTATTAGAATTAGCTCTCATTTCAGACTTTAAAAAAAAGAGAGATCAGTATCAGTGGCTAATTCATGTGTGTCTATTTTTTTGTAATAAAGTTCTGATTTTATCCCAAAGTATAATTGAGAAGACTAGTATTTCACATTGAATTGCCTCATGGTTAATGATGCCTTTGGGGAGCCAGTATGTTTTTATCCAATCTAGCCCTGCCTAGTGGCAACACTCCTCAAGAAGAAAAAAACTTCTCGAAGGCTGACCTCAATTAGCGCAGATTAAAGATTTACGCTTTTGTTGTTTAAATAGCTTACCTGGATGTTCATGCTACCCTGACCTAAAAGTTACCTTGGAGGGAAATATGACTCCCCTTTAGATAGCTGAGGCAGGGATGGCAACCACTTTATTAACAAGCACTTTCTACATGGCAGCATATCAGCTCTGTGATTCTGGCTGGTGACAGACTAAACAGAAAAACAATCAGCAAGAATCACAAGATAGGGAGCCCACTGGGCTCTGAAGCAGAAAGATCTGGGTTCCAGCCCCAGGCTGCCTCATGCTAGCCTTGTGTCTTTGTTAACTCGCTTGATTTCACTATACTTCAGTACCATTCTGTGTAAACTGAGAGTAAGCCACCATTTAGGTAAGCGACTGAGGCAAGTAAATGAAAAGGCAGCTAACACATGACCAAAAAAACCAAACCCAGTGCCGTTGAGTCGATTCCGACTCATAGCGACCCTATAGGACAGAGTAGAACTGTTCCATAGAGTTTCCAAGGAGTGCCTGGTGGATTTGAACTGCCGACCCTTTGGTTAGCAGCCGTAGCACTTAACCACTATGCCACCAGGGTTTAACTAACACATAGTTAACAAAAATTAATTGACTCCCTGCCATTGAATGACAGATGAGTCATGTTGCCAGAGAATTATCAATACGAGCAGGAGTGAAGTCACGGGATGGGTCAAGATGGAAACTGGAAACTTGCTTAAGGCTTGAAGGACTAGAGTCAAAGCAGCACCAGGGCCTAAGCTGGGTCAGGAAAGAGGCTCACTGAGTGAGATTTTCCCTGGCGAGTCAGAGAATCATGAGCAAAATAAGGGAACAGTCACAGAGATGGAGAGTGGCCAAATCCACAGCCAGGTCAGAGCAGCCACAGGAAGCATGGTCTAAAGGATGAACTAGGGTGATGGCTTCTTGGGGCCTGAAAGGACTTCCTATCCAGGATTAAAGGTCTCTGTTACACTGAGCCTAGATATCTGCAAGAATCCTGAAAAACCTCAACTATAAAAAGTACAGCAGTAAAATTAGAGTGATCAAAAAAAAAAAAAAAAACACATGGAAAACAGATGTTACTGTTACCAAATTAACAGGTGGCAACTCAGAAAGTTAACTCAAAGAATGTAATCAATGTCACTAAACTGTACATGTAGAAACTGTTGAAATGGTCTATGTTTTGTTGTGTATATTCTCAATAATGACAACAAAATAAAAAAACTTAGAAAAAATTACATTAATCTACTTCACAGTTTATATTTTAAAAACCATATTGAGTTAAGCAGAGTTAACCTTTGCAAGTAAATTCTGAAACATTCTTTTATACTATGTGCACTTGGAATATATGGTTCACAGATGTTAAAGCTATCAGCAAATGTTTATTAAGGGCCTACTACGTACAAGGCACGGGGCTTTCTAAATGAAATCCAGACCCTGTAAACTTACTTGCTTTTACCACATGCCCATCAGTTTAAGGACCAGGCCAGTCATTTTCAAGGCTACGCTGTACTGAAAGAAATCGAATACAACTGAGGAGCTCATCATAGTTGCACCTGATTTGTACAGTTTCTTCGCTTTTAATGCTTTGCAGGAGAGTGCTGCTGTACCTGACCTTGTCAGATAGATACGAACAGATCATGTAAAATCTCTTTATGCTTGAATTTTTTAAAAAAGCATATGCAACTCAACAGAAATTGACATTTTACTATCCAAACAAACTGGAAGTTAGAAATTCTCATATTTTCAAAAGAGGTAGGATAAAGGCCAGTATTTCATGAAAATGTGTATAATTATGTATTAGTCTCTCTACATGAATTACATATGTTGAAGTGCTTTTTTCTGCCTCTTTTCATGAGGGTAATCTGCATTGTCTGTAATCCACACTTTACCACATACATATACTTCACATAGATTTTAGTTTTTAATGGAATGATATTCTTCTACTTCAATCCCCCATTCCTGAAATTAAAAAGCTAAACAGACAAACAAAAAAACAACTTTGGTGAAGGGTAAGGCAGTACACGATACTGGGGAAGTCAGCACAACCTGTACAAGGGAAGGTGATGGTAGCTCCATAGACACATCTACTCCCTGAGGGACTAAACTGCTGGGCTGAGGGCTGCAGGGGCCATGGTTTGGGGGAACATCTAGCTCAACTGGCATAACATAGTTTATAAAGAAAATGTTCTACATTCTACTTTGGTTAGTAACATCTGGGATCTTAAAAGCCTGTGAGCAGCCATCTAGGGTACTCCACTGGTCTCACCCCCTCAGGAGCAAGAAAAAACAAACAAAACTAAAGACACAAGGGAAAGATTAGTCCAGAGGACTAATGGACCACATCTACCACAGCCTCCACCAGACTGAGTCCAGTACAACTAGATGGTGCCCAGCTACCACCACTGAGTGCTCTGACAGGGATCCCAATAGAAGGTCCCAGTCAGAGCCGGAGAAAAATGTAGAACAAAATTCTAACTCAAAAAGGAAGATCAGACTGGCTGGCCTGACAGAGACTGGGGAAACCCTGAGAGTGTGGCCCCTGGACACCTCTTCAGCTCAGTAATGAGGCCACTCCTGAGATTCACCCTTCAGCCAAAGATTGAACAGGCCCATGGAACAAAACAAGACGAAAGGGGTGCACCAGCCCTGGGGCAGGGACTGGAAGGCAGGAGGGAACAGGAAAGCTGGTAATATGGAACCCAGGATTGACAAGGGAGAGTGTTGGCATGTTGTGGGGTTGTTAATCAGTGTCATACCACAATGTGTGTACTAACTGATGAGCAGTTTGTTATGTAAGCCTTCATCTAAAGTTCAATTAAAAAAAAAAAATTCTTCACCATCACCAACAAAAAAACAAGCAAACAAAAAACAGACCTACTACAGCTAAATGTTTGCCTACAGATATTCAGTTGCATAAAGCAGAAATGCACATCACATTTGACACATGTGGCTGGTAGAAGGTACACTGACTAGACTAAAAGCCAACAGTCCTTGTTTTTTCTTATTTCTCTGCCAATAAATGAGGAATTTGAAGAAATGGACTTCCTACATGATCCTTTCCATCCCTAGCAATCTATGTAAATTTTAGCATTGTAAATTCAATTCGGCAAAACTTATTGAACAGCTGCTATATCTGATATTTGGGCATTAAACCAAAATGCCAAACCCAGTGCTGTAGAGTCGATTCTGACTCATAGCGATCCTATAGGACAGAGTAGAACTACCCGATAGAGTTTCCAAGGAGCGCCTGGTGGATTCGAAGTGCCAACCCTTTGGTTAGCAGCTGTAGCACTTAACCACTATACCACCAGCGTTTCCGTTTGGGCATTAGAGGAGATAAAAGACAAACCTCTGCCTCATAGGGCTTATATACTCTTACATAAATGTTTTCAAACTAAATTGATCTCATGACCAAATAAAGTTTTAAAACACTGATCTTATTGAAAGGATGAAAAAAATCACAAAATAATGATCTAGTTTAAAGAGAGGTGGTGTAAGAGTTAAAAGGTGTTATGAGGTGGCTGGTTAACAGGAAAGCATTTAGGAAGGAGATGGGCCTAAACAAAAGATAGTATGTTCATATACAGAGATGGAAATGATATGGGAAATGTGATATTAATTGAAGAAATGATGAACAGTCCCCATCATATGCAGGAAAAGCAGATGCCACCAGTACTACGAAAGACTTAAACACCGATGCCAAAAACTAAACCCATTGCTGTTGAGTTGATTCTGACTCATGGCTACCCTATCGGAAGGAAGTATGCTAGACTAGCTGTTTAATAGTTGCTGGGACACACATAGAGGATAACAGGCATGTGCTGTCAGAGGGAAGCACACCACTATTTGTGTATCATCCCTTCACATATGTTCTAGTTCATTCAACAAGTAATTGTGTAGGCCTGGCATTATGTGTTTGTGGCATTATGTTAGTCATATGGACACAATGATGGGCTAAACAAATATTAAACATCGCTCTGGACCTTAAGGGACTCAACAGAGACTCCAAGAACCTCAGCAATATCTAACTACAAAATCTGATAGCCTCAATGAGGGAAAGCATAGGATTCCATAAAATTATGCAATTGGGTAGAGTTGCCACATTTAACAAATAGCAATATAGTATGTCCAGTGGAATTTCAATATCAGATAAACAGTGGGAAAAAAATAGTGTAAGTATATCCTATGCAACATCTGAGACATACTAAACATTTATCCGTTGCTTATCTGAATTTCCAACTTTACAGTAGGGCTTTGAATGGTTTGTTCAGGTTCAAACCCCACTGAGAATCTGCATTTCTAACAAGTTCGCAAGCAATACTAATGCTGCTGATTAGGGACCAATTCTGAGAACGACTAGTAGAGCAGTGGGTCTCCAAATTTATTATACATAAGAATCACCTGAGTATCTTGTTAAAATGGAGATTCTGATTCAGTATACCTGGGGTCAAAATGCAAATTCTCAGCAGGGGCTCAAACTGGAATGAAACAAACCAGTTCAAAGCCCTGCTTCACAGGGTAGTCTGTATTTTTTCCTAATAACTCTATACCTGGCAGGGAGGGCTTGACCTCAGGGATGCTGTTCCGGAGCAGGTGAATTGACTTCAAATCTGAAGAATACTAGGTGTTAACTGTGGTAAGAAGTGTGGGGTGGGGGGGGGGACGGTAGGGTGGGCAAGAAATTAGAGTGAAGTCAACAAATCGACTTCAGATCTTACTCTAAAATCATCTCTTTATCGTATATTACAAAATAGAGTGGGAAGTAAAAACTTCAGCACCAGAAACGGAGCACTCACGAAAAATACTTACCTCCAGACCTCAGAAATGTTATCATTTGACATTCAAATTTCTCTTTATTTTTAAATTTTGGGGAAAAATGAAGTAAAAGGAGCAATTAAACCTTAAATATTCTTTTAGAAAGGGCTTGTCAATCAGCATCACGAGCTCACAAATACCACCCACTTATATAGCTTTGTCTCCAATGCTTCTAAACATACATTGTAATTGCCCATGATCTTTAAAAGTTTTGAAGGTGGAATAAAATGCTTTTGAAGGAGACCATCATGGCTGCCCTAATTGCGTACATTTACTACCTGATTAGTTTCCATTTAACCATGAATATAAAGTTAAATTTGGCAAAGTTGGCTTACAGTTGTAACAAGAAGCAGCCTAAACCTAATCAGCTGTGCAGAAGCTGCTTGGATTACAAGGCAAAATGCTTGCTAGGCTATTCTTGGGTTCTTTGGTAGAGGCCTAACAGTCTGGGTTAGTTGGCTTCCTCTGTTCTTCCACTCGAATCTGCAGAGATTCTTCCCTAAGCTCTTGACACATTGGATTTGTGGTTTTTAGACAGTCTTGTCTATGAGGGGGAAAAAAAAAATCCTAAGGGCGGCAAATACATCCTTCCCCACTGTATACCTAGCAGCTAGCTCAATGCTGGGCAGAACATAAGAAATTATTAATAAATATTATTAAACAAAGAGTAAAATTGTAAGCTGTATCTCACAATGAAGTGTATACCAGTCAATCGATGAAAGATTATTATAAAATTATTCTATTTTCATTTGTTTTGTCCACTTGTTATTTTACTTTCTGCCTACATGCATAAAATATTCAGATAAAACTGATAAATATATTATTGGGGCAAGTCAGTTGTGGGGCCACATGTGCAGAATTATGGCTAATATTCAGAGATTAAAAAACCAAATACTTATTAAACAGAGAAACATTTTAATATATTTTGGATCAAATTTCATAAGCCCACCAAGAATAGTGCCACAAAGCTTTTAAAATCACATAAACCTGATTAAATGTTAGGTATTGGTATCTGTCCCCTGAGGAGCAGTTTAATATAACAAGAATTACAAATGAATCTTCCAGGGGAAATCTAGAAAAAGGTGCTTGGGAAAGATGTATTAAGAGGTCAAAATCGATGCTATGTATTCTAACCAGCTCTAAGACTATAGAGTATAACAGCTGAAGCTGGCACCTTACATAGCAAAGAACTGAAATAAAAAAGAAACATTAAGCATTTTCTCATAGACGTCAGACACTACAAGCTGCACTTCCCTGTTCAGTGCTCATTTCTGAAATGTCAATGATTTAGTGTGTATATGTTTCATAATTTCATCTTCTCAAATTGATAGCTTTGCCCACTTCCCAGCTAATGGAAGGCAGGCCATTTCTAAGCCTACTGGAAATCACAACAGACAGTCACTATCTATATAGTTCAGGAAAAAGTGCAATGTAGTGGATTTTGACTACACTTCCCTTGCCTCTTCCTATGCCAATAAGTGAGGTGCTTGGGCCAAAGGTAATCTAAAATAGTGAGTTATTCTCATGAGAACATTCACAAAGGATAATGGAAACTTCAGTAGCATTTAATTAGATGCTATCTTGAGGACATCAAGTGTCCTTATTACCTAAATGGTAGAACTTACATTTACAAGTTTATGAATGTGCATAAAGGCATCTCAAAAATATTTTTAGCTACCTAATTTTTTTTTTTGATAATACCATGGAACAAAGTTTATGATCTACAAAAGGTCTGTAGCATTTTTTTTTTTACAATGTGTTTTAGCTCTAACATCTACTTGAGCCAAGCAAAACATTTTCTCAGAAATAATCATTTCAAAGAAACATTTTGGAAGGGGAACTTTTTGTTAACTATTAAGATTCTACCACAGACATTTATATGCCTTCCTAAAAGGATGGAACTTTGACTATGTCAGCCTTTTAGTGCGGTTGAATTTCCTCTACGAAATTCATATTCTGTGCTAAAAAAGCACTAAAAGTTATTTTTGGTCTTTTGCACGGTAGCATACAATTTAGTATATTGATTCTTTAAAACATCATGGTGGCTAATGAGCTAGTGTGGTCAGTTAACAAGTAAATAAACACTGGACTTTCTCCATGATTGACCAGAATATTTTCCAAATTATTGGACTCTTCAAGATAACATGTTTGGAATGAGATGGAGGTTAAAAGAGGGAAGTCAGGCAACAAACCACATTTTTGGTTTCTAGTTTTTTTTTTAATAATTTTTATTGTGCTTTAAGTGAAAGTTTACAAATCAAGTCAGTCTCTCCCATAAAAACCCATATACACCTTGCTACACACTCCCAATTACTCTCCCCCAATGAGACAGCCCGCTGTCTCCCTCCACTCTCTCTTTTCGCGTCCATTTCGCCAGCTTCTAACCCCCTCCACCCTCTCATCTCCCCTCCAGGCAGGAGATGCCAACATAGTCTCAAGTGTCCTGGTTTCTAGTTTGAATCTTCACAATGTTTTGTCAATGGTTGGGAAAAGGTGCTTAACTTTAATTAAACATACCTGACTAGGACATATGTTAAAATTTGTTGTCGCTGTTGCGTGCCTTCAAGTTGGTTCTGAGTCATAGAGACCCTGTATTACCAAGTAGAACTGCCCCAAAGGATTAGTAAAACAGTGTGACAGTTTTAAAAATGAAATTTCAAAATCTCTTAGCTGGACTGAGGTTTGAAACCTGTTTCCAATTATTTTCACAAAACCACTTAGAAGATAGCTGTTTTGCAAATTAATCTTTCATAAGGCTCTTAAATGGTCAATGTGCTTGTATTAGCTGCCAAACATGTTCATCTTCTGAGATGACCGGAAGATTCACTATTAATGTGACTTGGTATTTTTCCTAACATTTACTGTACTCATCAATAGTGGTTAATGCAACAAATTTCCAGTAAGCAGCTGCCTCAAAAGCTCGAAAATATCTAGCCACAAAGAAACAAAAGCGCATCTGCTCTTTCTCTCTACATAAGACATGTTATTTCCATACAAACAAGGTTATATGCAAAGTGTTAATAAAAGAAGTTATATTGCTATTCTTATGGAAGAGCGTGGCAAAATTACATTAGAGAGACAGCGTGGGTAAAATAGGAGGGTGGTACTGACAGAAAGCAGTCCAGGGCCCCCTTTGAGTCTTTGCTTTGAAACCAGCTATTGTTCCTATGACAAGTGCCTAATTTGAGACTAGATTTCCTCAGCTGAAAGCAAGATTGTTGTACAAGCCCACTGTTATAGTAGAGTGCTAAGATTTGGAACTCTGGAGCTAGCCCTTCTACTTAGGAGCTTCATGGTACTCAATTCTCAGTGCTTCAGTCTCCCTGTCATTAAAACGGGGATAACAGTATTAACTACTTCACCATGGTTGGGAGGAATAGATGAGAATTCATGGCTGGCAAGTAGTAAAAGTATAATAAATATAAGCTTAATTATTAGTATTCATATTATAAATATATGGGTAGTATTACTATAACCATCATTTTATTCTGGAAAAAAAAGGATTTTGGTAGTTTACAAAGATTATATCAGTGCAAGAGAAATACAGAAGTAAAGAAATTCAGGAAAGAGGAAAAGGAAGGTATATGAAGAACATTCGGAAACCATAAAAGCACTATATCAATGTAAACGATTAATTGAAATTATTTGTGAAAATCGCTTTTAAGCTCACAAAAAGAATAAGGAAATATTTTTTAAACTTTCCAATTGATATCCTGCCTAATAGTTACAATAATCAAAGGTCAGAAATTCCAAGTCTTTCTCTTAAATTTGCTAAGAATTAAAAGAATGATCTTGGGTAATTCAGGATTTGAATATATATGGCCAGACAGGCACTTAAAAAATACATACATGAGAAATGAAGCAAAAGTGTGTGTGTGTGGTGGCGGGGTTGGGGATTAATGGCAGAGAAAGAGATAGAAATAGGATTTTGGGCAGCAGTCTAACCACCAAAGAGACCCCACCTTGGGCTGCTTGGAGAAGATATTACCAAGGCAACAGATTTCTGCCAGCTGCCTTGTGGCTGGCTTCCCCTTGGGAACTATCATATGTGATTATTTCCAAACTGCTACTTTCATCCCCCTGAGCAGAGGCCCAGCCTTCTACTCACACTGACACTCAAAGCTTGGTTTCTGCCCTAAAGAAATTGAAAGGGCAGCTGAAAGGGCAGTATAGCACATACTTAGGCAAACCCATCCCTGAGGAGCCTGAGTCCCAGCCTTTCGATCCCTAGAGGAGTCTGGGCACATCTGTCTGGAACCAAAGACCAACTTCTGTTGGCCTAACCTGCTATTGTGAATGTCCTTAAATTCTCTCTCCAAATAGCCTCCATGTCGAAAACCTATTTGGTTCAGAGTTATATAGCTCATAACAAAGTCTGTGTACACTCTAGTTTTCATTGAGAAAGAACTGCCTGTCTCTGGGAGCAGCAGCTGATTTTCACTGGTCTAGACCAACCTCAGGTCTCTCGTTCTGCACTTTTTCCCTGGGAGACTTTATCCATCCTCACAGCCTCATCTACTACCTAAATTTGATTTCTCCCAAATTTCTTCTGAGCTCCAGGCCAAGATACATAAATCCGTATCAGGCTTCT